>NW_028136237.1:0-713448 GCF_964662115.1 Mustela nivalis
GGCTCAGCCTCCATCCCCAGGTGATGCTGCCAGATCAGCTGTCGGTTGTCATGAACTTGCTGTAGTTTCCCGAATGCACTGTGCTGCCTCCTGGCACTCTGAAACTTGACACACTCATCCTCATTCTTCGCTTTGCCCTTGTCTATCACCTCCCTTGAAAATCTGTTCCTAAGTGGCTTTTCCCAGCTCCCACCTACCCTTGGCAGTCTATTATCTCCCTGTGGTAAAGCCTGTCACACTGCACCATGGACATGCCCGTTGTCCCCCTGAGAAGAGAAAAGGGACAATGAGGGCCCCCAGCATTTGCAGCTCTAGTGCAGAGCCCCATGCCTGGCTTGCAGGAAATGCCAGATCATGAAGACAAACGGAGATCATCCTCTGGCTAAAACCAGCTCTTCTTTGCCTACCGCAGGATCTGGATCAATAAAGAGCAGCCAGTTATTATTGCTGTTTTTCTAGGGATTTTTACCCCATATATTTCCCAGGTCTCTACTCTTTTTGTGGCACTTTAATTCAGGCTTCAACCACTTCCTAGTCAGATCAGGTGAAATCATTTTCCTTCCCATACCCTCGATGTATTTCACATCTAGTAATTCTTTATTTAAAGATCTTATTTACCCATTTGACAGACAGATCACAAGTAGGTAGAGAGGGAGGCAGAGAGAGAAGGGGGAAGCAGGCTCCCCGCTGAGCAGAGAGCACGATGTGGGGCTCCATCCCAGGACCCTGAAATCATGACCTGAGCCGAAGGCAGAGGCCTAAACCACTGAGCCACCCAGGAGCCCCCATATCTGGTAATTTTTAACCAACGTGGATTTGCTGCATCAAATAGTTCCTTCTTCTTCAAATATAAATATATAAATAAAGTGATCAAGTCACTCGCATGTCTTAGGAGAATGTCATACCTTTAGTAGCAAACTTGAAATCTTGGCCATTGGTTTTGATTTTTGTTTTGGTTAGATTTGGTTCGGTTTTTGTCATTTTAAAAATCCCTCCAGCCCTTGGCTCTGTCTGACCTGATTGCTTTCAGCTGTTTCTGCAACAAAATTGTCCCGGCAGCGAAAACTCTCATTGTTTACAGTGGCGCCCCCTTCTGAACACTTTGTTAATAAAAAGCTTTTTGTTTGTTTGTTTGTTTTTCGGCTATGGTAAATGTGGAACAACAATGAGGTACTTCAAAGAGGTGAACCACAGATAAATTTCTCTAAGGGTGGGGTGAGGGTTACTCAAAAAGGAACTTGACAAGGCTTTTAAAGATATCGACAATCATTATAACATAACTTGACTGATTGTTACCGCGCTCTTAACTGGGCAAACACTTGTTGGCTTCCAAGAAAAACTAACATAGTTGAAATGGTTCTAGTGGCCTTCTAGCACAGGGTATGATGGGGTAGGTATTCTAGCCACTGGCTGTGCAAGGCATGAGGCCTGTTAGTGATTCTATTTTTTCCTCTGCAGAATGGGTCTTTCTACATTCCAGGTCCTTTCTACCCCAATAAATAATGCGGCGATTCTCTCAGTGAGTTGTACTTTGGGTTTAAACAGCCAACTGTCTCTTAAAAAGGTCTTTTGTTTAAATTCCTTTAAAGAAAAGTCCTTTCAAAAAAATTTTTTTATTTTTTATTTTTAAATCCCATATGTTTACTCTGATCATGGAACTTTGTCATTTTGACCATCTCTGCTGATTAAAATATTCTTTTTTTTTTTTTTAAAGATTTTGTGTATTTATTTGACAGAGAGAGAAATCACAAGTAGGCGGAGAGTCAGGCAGAGAGAGATAGAAAAGCAGGCTCCTGCTGAGCAAAGAGCCCGATGCGGGGCTCAATCCCAGGACACTGAGATCATGGCCCGAGCCGAAGGCAGAGGCTTAATCCACTGAGCCACCCAGGCGCCCCTGATTAAAATATTCTTCATCATTAGCACCTACTGCTCTCCTCTCTTGGTGGTCTCTCCGGAAGGGGTCTTCTCTAGCTCTTCTAGCAGGAGATGGGCAGTTCCCAAATACCCCTGTTGCCAGACTAACCTTACCTATCCTGCAGGGTCAGGTAGGCCTGGCCCTTTATCTGTTGTTCTCCTCTGAGGGGTTAGTTTTTCATAGATACCGTGCTTTGCTTTTGTCAGGATTTACCCTGGATTATCAAAACCCTTTTCTTCTGCCAGTGAAGCCTAAGAATCTGTCCTAATGAGAAACCAGGAATTCAAACAGATCATATTTATCCTGAATGTTCTGTCCAAAATGAAAAATTCATTTCTGAGGTGCCTCAAGATCTCTGAGAAGGGAAGTTTCACCAACTCTGTCATGTAGGGGCATCAATTCCGATTCTGTGTCAATTTTACTACTTTCCCAGCTAGTAATTCTCTACCTCAGAAAGCCCACTGTCAACCGTTTTCTCTTTCAAAGGCAGTTGCTCTTAGAGTCTGCACATGGCACTTGGGGCCTGCTCGTCGTTGGCTACTGCCCTCTGTACCTTGGGTCTAACAGCTGCAAGGCTTCAAGATGAGCACGTCTCTTGTTCTAGGACTTAATATAGTTTGGGGCACATGGTAAGCAATAATCACTTCTTTAGTTGATCCAAGTGTTGGATCTTTCTTAATTATTCTACTACCACAATTTACTTGTTCTAAGATTTGCCCCCCCCCATTTTAATATCTCTTAAGGTGGCACTCACCTTGCACTTGATGACATATCCTACTTTAACTGACAGCATTTCTCTTTCTTAGTCGAACATAGACTATAGTGCATCTTACACTTGATGAAAGCTAGGATGCAATGAAATACTCTATTATGGTTACGATTCTGATATTTGAAATCCTCTGGTAGCTCCCTGTGCCCCCACAGTGTAGTACCTCACCTCCTCGCCATAGTATACAAACGATCTCACCCCCAGTGTTAACCCCGGGGCTCAGCCTCCATCCCCAGGTGATGCTGCCAGATCAGCTGTCGGTTGTCATGAACTTGCTGTAGTTTCCCGAATGCACTGTGCTGCCTCCTGGCACTCTGAAACTTGACACACTCATCCTCATTCTTCGCTTTGCCCTTGTCTATCACCTCCCTTGAAAATCTGTTCCTAAGTGGCTTTTCCCAGCTCCCACCTACCCTTGGCAGTCTATTATCTCCCTGTGGTAAAGCCTGTCACACTGCACCATGGACATGCCCGTTGTCCCCCTGAGAAGAGAAAAGGGACAATGAGGGCCCCCAGCATTTGCAGCTCTAGTGCAGAGCCCCATGCCTGGCTTGCAGGAAATGCCAGATCATGAAGACAAACGGAGATCATCCTCTGGCTAAAACCAGCTCTTCTTTGCCTACCGCAGGATCTGGATCAATAAAGAGCAGCCAGTTATTATTGCTGTTTTTCTAGGGATTTTTACCCCATATATTTCCCAGGTCTCTACTCTTTTTGTGGCACTTTAATTCAGGCTTCAACCACTTCCTAGTCAGATCAGGTGAAATCATTTTCCTTCCCATACCCTCGATGTATTTCACATCTAGTAATTCTTTATTTAAAGATCTTATTTACCCATTTGACAGACAGATCACAAGTAGGTAGAGAGGGAGGCAGAGAGAGAAGGGGGAAGCAGGCTCCCCGCTGAGCAGAGAGCACGATGTGGGGCTCCATCCCAGGACCCTGAAATCATGACCTGAGCCGAAGGCAGAGGCCTAAACCACTGAGCCACCCAGGAGCCCCCATATCTGGTAATTTTTAACCAACGTGGATTTGCTGCATCAAATAGTTCCTTCTTCTTCAAATATAAATATATAAATAAAGTGATCAAGTCACTCGCATGTCTTAGGAGAATGTCATACCTTTAGTAGCAAACTTGAAATCTTGGCCATTGGTTTTGATTTTTGTTTTGGTTAGATTTGGTTCGGTTTTTGTCATTTTAAAAATCCCTCCAGCCCTTGGCTCTGTCTGACCTGATTGCTTTCAGCTGTTTCTGCAACAAAATTGTCCCGGCAGCGAAAACTCTCATTGTTTACAGTGGCGCCCCCTTCTGAACACTTTGTTAATAAAAAGCTTTTTGTTTGTTTGTTTGTTTTTCGGCTATGGTAAATGTGGAACAACAATGAGGTACTTCAAAGAGGTGAACCACAGATAAATTTCTCTAAGGGTGGGGTGAGGGTTACTCAAAAAGGAACTTGACAAGGCTTTTAAAGATATCGACAATCATTATAACATAACTTGACTGATTGTTACCGCGCTCTTAACTGGGCAAACACTTGTTGGCTTCCAAGAAAAACTAACATAGTTGAAATGGTTCTAGTGGCCTTCTAGCACAGGGTATGATGGGGTAGGTATTCTAGCCACTGGCTGTGCAAGGCATGAGGCCTGTTAGTGATTCTATTTTTTCCTCTGCAGAATGGGTCTTTCTACATTCCAGGTCCTTTCTACCCCAATAAATAATGCGGCGATTCTCTCAGTGAGTTGTACTTTGGGTTTAAACAGCCAACTGTCTCTTAAAAAGGTCTTTTGTTTAAATTCCTTTAAAGAAAAGTCCTTTCAAAAAAATTTTTTTATTTTTTATTTTTAAATCCCATATGTTTACTCTGATCATGGAACTTTGTCATTTTGACCATCTCTGCTGATTAAAATATTCTTTTTTTTTTTTTTAAAGATTTTGTGTATTTATTTGACAGAGAGAGAAATCACAAGTAGGCGGAGAGTCAGGCAGAGAGAGATAGAAAAGCAGGCTCCTGCTGAGCAAAGAGCCCGATGCGGGGCTCAATCCCAGGACACTGAGATCATGGCCCGAGCCGAAGGCAGAGGCTTAATCCACTGAGCCACCCAGGCGCCCCTGATTAAAATATTCTTCATCATTAGCACCTACTGCTCTCCTCTCTTGGTGGTCTCTCCGGAAGGGGTCTTCTCTAGCTCTTCTAGCAGGAGATGGGCAGTTCCCAAATACCCCTGTTGCCAGACTAACCTTACCTATCCTGCAGGGTCAGGTAGGCCTGGCCCTTTATCTGTTGTTCTCCTCTGAGGGGTTAGTTTTTCATAGATACCGTGCTTTGCTTTTGTCAGGATTTACCCTGGATTATCAAAACCCTTTTCTTCTGCCAGTGAAGCCTAAGAATCTGTCCTAATGAGAAACCAGGAATTCAAACAGATCATATTTATCCTGAATGTTCTGTCCAAAATGAAAAATTCATTTCTGAGGTGCCTCAAGATCTCTGAGAAGGGAAGTTTCACCAACTCTGTCATGTAGGGGCATCAATTCCGATTCTGTGTCAATTTTACTACTTTCCCAGCTAGTAATTCTCTACCTCAGAAAGCCCACTGTCAACCGTTTTCTCTTTCAAAGGCAGTTGCTCTTAGAGTCTGCACATGGCACTTGGGGCCTGCTCGTCGTTGGCTACTGCCCTCTGTACCTTGGGTCTAACAGCTGCAAGGCTTCAAGATGAGCACGTCTCTTGTTCTAGGACTTAATATAGTTTGGGGCACATGGTAAGCAATAATCACTTCTTTAGTTGATCCAAGTGTTGGATCTTTCTTAATTATTCTACTACCACAATTTACTTGTTCTAAGATTTGCCCCCCCCCATTTTAATATCTCTTAAGGTGGCACTCACCTTGCACTTGATGACATATCCTACTTTAACTGACAGCATTTCTCTTTCTTAGTCGAACATAGACTATAGTGCATCTTACACTTGATGAAAGCTAGGATGCAATGAAATACTCTATTATGGTTACGATTCTGATATTTGAAATCCTCCGGTAGCTCCCTGTGCCCCCACAGTGTAGTACCTCACCTCCTCGCCATAGTATACAAACGATCTCACCCCCAGTGTTAACCCCGGGGCTCAGCCTCCATCCCCAGGTGATGCTGCCAGATCAGCTGTCGGTTGTCATGAACTTGCTGTAGTTTCCCGAATGCACTGTGCTGCCTCCTGGCACTCTGAAACTTGACACACTCATCCTCATTCTTCGCTTTGCCCTTGTCTATCACCTCCCTTGAAAATCTGTTCCTAAGTGGCTTTTCCCAGCTCCCACCTACCCTTGGCAGTCTATTATCTCCCTGTGGTAAAGCCTGTCACACTGCACCATGGACATGCCCGTTGTCCCCCTGAGAAGAGAAAAGGGACAATGAGGGCCCCCAGCATTTGCAGCTCTAGTGCAGAGCCCCATGCCTGGCTTGCAGGAAATGCCAGATCATGAAGACAAACGGAGATCATCCTCTGGCTAAAACCAGCTCTTCTTTGCCTACCGCAGGATCTGGATCAATAAAGAGCAGCCAGTTATTATTGCTGTTTTTCTAGGGATTTTTACCCCATATATTTCCCAGGTCTCTACTCTTTTTGTGGCACTTTAATTCAGGCTTCAACCACTTCCTAGTCAGATCAGGTGAAATCATTTTCCTTCCCATACCCTCGATGTATTTCACATCTAGTAATTCTTTATTTAAAGATCTTATTTACCCATTTGACAGACAGATCACAAGTAGGTAGAGAGGGAGGCAGAGAGAGAAGGGGGAAGCAGGCTCCCCGCTGAGCAGAGAGCACGATGTGGGGCTCCATCCCAGGACCCTGAAATCATGACCTGAGCCGAAGGCAGAGGCCTAAACCACTGAGCCACCCAGGAGCCCCCATATCTGGTAATTTTTAACCAACGTGGATTTGCTGCATCAAATAGTTCCTTCTTCTTCAAATATAAATATATAAATAAAGTGATCAAGTCACTCGCATGTCTTAGGAGAATGTCATACCTTTAGTAGCAAACTTGAAATCTTGGCCATTGGTTTTGATTTTTGTTTTGGTTAGATTTGGTTCGGTTTTTGTCATTTTAAAAATCCCTCCAGCCCTTGGCTCTGTCTGACCTGATTGCTTTCAGCTGTTTCTGCAACAAAATTGTCCCGGCAGCGAAAACTCTCATTGTTTACAGTGGCGCCCCCTTCTGAACACTTTGTTAATAAAAAGCTTTTTGTTTGTTTGTTTGTTTTTCGGCTATGGTAAATGTGGAACAACAATGAGGTACTTCAAAGAGGTGAACCACAGATAAATTTCTCTAAGGGTGGGGTGAGGGTTACTCAAAAAGGAACTTGACAAGGCTTTTAAAGATATCGACAATCATTATAACATAACTTGACTGATTGTTACCGCGCTCTTAACTGGGCAAACACTTGTTGGCTTCCAAGAAAAACTAACATAGTTGAAATGGTTCTAGTGGCCTTCTAGCACAGGGTATGATGGGGTAGGTATTCTAGCCACTGGCTGTGCAAGGCATGAGGCCTGTTAGTGATTCTATTTTTTCCTCTGCAGAATGGGTCTTTCTACATTCCAGGTCCTTTCTACCCCAATAAATAATGCGGCGATTCTCTCAGTGAGTTGTACTTTGGGTTTAAACAGCCAACTGTCTCTTAAAAAGGTCTTTTGTTTAAATTCCTTTAAAGAAAAGTCCTTTCAAAAAAATTTTTTTATTTTTTATTTTTAAATCCCATATGTTTACTCTGATCATGGAACTTTGTCATTTTGACCATCTCTGCTGATTAAAATATTCTTTTTTTTTTTTTAAAGATTTTGTGTATTTATTTGACAGAGAGAGAAATCACAAGTAGGCGGAGAGTCAGGCAGAGAGAGATAGAAAAGCAGGCTCCTGCTGAGCAAAGAGCCCGATGCGGGGCTCAATCCCAGGACACTGAGATCATGGCCCGAGCCGAAGGCAGAGGCTTAATCCACTGAGCCACCCAGGCGCCCCTGATTAAAATATTCTTCATCATTAGCACCTACTGCTCTCCTCTCTTGGTGGTCTCTCCGGAAGGGGTCTTCTCTAGCTCTTCTAGCAGGAGATGGGCAGTTCCCAAATACCCCTGTTGCCAGACTAACCTTACCTATCCTGCAGGGTCAGGTAGGCCTGGCCCTTTATCTGTTGTTCTCCTCTGAGGGGTTAGTTTTTCATAGATACCGTGCTTTGCTTTTGTCAGGATTTACCCTGGATTATCAAAACCCTTTTCTTCTGCCAGTGAAGCCTAAGAAACTGTCCTAATGAGAAACCAGGAATTCAAACAGATCATATTTATCCTGAATGTTCTGTCCAAAATGAAAAATTCATTTCTGAGGTGCCTCAAGATCTCTGAGAAGGGAAGTTTCACCAACTCTGTCATGTAGGGGCATCAATTCCGATTCTGTGTCAATTTTACTACTTTCCCAGCTAGTAATTCTCTACCTCAGAAAGCCCACTGTCAACCGTTTTCTCTTTCAAAGGCAGTTGCTCTTAGAGTCTTCACATGGCACTTGGAGCCTGCTGGTCGTTGGCTACTGCCCTCTGTACCTTGGGTCTAACAGCTGCAAGGCTTCAAGATGAGCACGTCTCTTGTTCTAGGACTTAATATAGTTTGGGGAACATGGTAAGCAATAATCACTTCTTTAGTTGATCCAAGTGTTGGATCTTTCTTAATTATTCTACTACCACAATTTACTTGTTCTAAGATTTGTCCCCCCCCCATTTTAATATCTCTTAAGGTGGCACTCACCTTGCACTTGATGACATATCCTACTTTATCTGACAGCATTTCTCTTTCTTAGTCGAACATAGACTATAGTGCATCTTACACTTGATGAAAGATAGGATGCAATGAAATACTCTATTATGGTTACGATTCTGATATTTGAAATCCTCCGGTAGCTCCCTGTGCCCCCACAGTGTAGTACCTCACCTCCTCGCCATAGTATACAAACCTTCTCACCCCCAGTGTTAACCCCGGGGCTCAGCCTCCATCCACAGGTGACGCTGCCAGATCAGCTGTCGGTTGTCATGAACTTGCTGTAGTTTCCCGAATGCACTGTGCTGCCTCCTGGCACTCTGAAACTTGACACACTCATCCTCATTCTTCGCTTTGC
The DNA here is from genome assembly GCF_964662115.1 of Mustela nivalis. Taxonomy (NCBI): domain Eukaryota; kingdom Metazoa; phylum Chordata; class Mammalia; order Carnivora; family Mustelidae; genus Mustela; species Mustela nivalis. Next base: position 8,837 of record NW_028136237.1, read on the forward strand.
CCTTGTCTATCACCTCCCTTGAAAATCTGTTCCTAAGTGGCTTTTCCCAGCTCCCACCTACCCTTGGCAGTCTATTATCTCCCTGTGGTAAAGCCTGTCACACTGCACCATGGACATGCCCGTTGTCCCCCTGAGAAGAGTAAAGGGACAATGAGGGCCCCCAGCATTTGCAGCTCTAGTGCAGAGCCCCATGCCTGGCTTGCAGGAAATGCCAGATCATGAAGACAAACGGAGATCATCCTCTGGCTAAAACCAGCTCTTCTTTGCCTACCGCAGGATCTGGATCAATAAAGAGCAGCCAGTTATTATTGCTGTTTTTCTAGGGATTTTTACCCCATATATTTCCCAGGTCTCTACTCTTTTTGTGGCACTTTAATTCAGGCTTCAACCACTTCCTAGTCAGATCAGGTGAAATCATTTTCCTTCCCATACCCTCGATGTATTTCACATCTAGTAATTCTTTATTTAAAGATCTTATTTACCCATTTGACAGACAGATCACAAGTAGGTAGAGAGGGAGGCAGAGAGAGAAGGGGGAAGCAGGCTCCCCGCTGAGCAGAGAGCACGATGTGGGGCTCCATCCCAGGACCCTGAAATCATGACCTGAGCCGAAGGCAGAGGCCTAAACCACTGAGCCACCCAGGAGCCCCCATATCTGGTAATTTTTAACCAACGTGGATTTGCTGCATCAAATAGTTCCTTCTTCTTCAAATATAAATATATAAATAAAGTGATCAAGTCACTCGCATGTCTTAGGAGAATGTCATACCTTTAGTAGCAAACTTGAAATCTTGGCCATTGGTTTTGATTTTTGTTTTGGTTAGATTTGGTTCGGTTTTTGTCATTTTAAAAATCCCTCCAGCCCTTGGCTCTGTCTGACCTGATTGCTTTCAGCTGTTTCTGCAACAAAATTGTCCCGGCAGCGAAAACTCTCATTGTTTACAGTGGCGCCCCCTTCTGAACACTTTGTTAATAAAAAGCTTTTTGTTTGTTTGTTTGTTTTTCGGCTATGGTAAATGTGGAACAACAATGAGGTACTTCAAAGAGGTGAACCACAGATAAATTTCTCTAAGGGTGGGGTGAGGGTTACTCAAAAAGGAACTTGACAAGGCTTTTAAAGATATCGACAATCATTATAACATAACTTGACTGATTGTTACCGCGCTCTTAACTGGGCAAACACTTGTTGGCTTCCAAGAAAAACTAACATAGTTGAAATGGTTCTAGTGGCCTTCTAGCACAGGGTATGATGGGGTAGGTATTCTAGCCACTGGCTGTGCAAGGCATGAGGCCTGTTAGTGATTCTATTTTTTCCTCTGCAGAATGGGTCTTTCTACATTCCAGGTCCTTTCTACCCCAATAAATAATGCGGCGATTCTCTCAGTGAGTTGTACTTTGGGTTTAAACAGCCAACTGTCTCTTAAAAAGGTCTTTTGTTTAAATTCCTTTAAAGAAAAGTCCTTTCAAAAAAATTTTTTTATTTTTTATTTTTAAATCCCATATGTTTACTCTGATCATGGAACTTTGTCATTTTGACCATCTCTGCTGATTAAAATATTCTTTTTTTTTTTTTAAAGATTTTGTGTATTTATTTGACAGAGAGAGAAATCACAAGTAGGCGGAGAGTCAGGCAGAGAGAGATAGAAAAGCAGGCTCCTGCTGAGCAAAGAGCCCGATGCGGGGCTCAATCCCAGGACACTGAGATCATGGCCCGAGCCGAAGGCAGAGGCTTAATCCACTGAGCCACCCAGGCGCCCCTGATTAAAATATTCTTCATCATTAGCACCTACTGCTCTCCTCTCTTGGTGGTCTCTCCGGAAGGGGTCTTCTCTAGCTCTTCTAGCAGGAGATGGGCAGTTCCCAAATACCCCTGTTGCCAGACTAACCTTACCTATCCTGCAGGGTCAGGTAGGCCTGGCCCTTTATCTGTTGTTCTCCTCTGAGGGGTTAGTTTTTCATAGATACCGTGCTTTGCTTTTGTCAGGATTTACCCTGGATTATCAAAACCCTTTTCTTCTGCCAGTGAAGCCTAAGAATCTGTCCTAATGAGAAACCAGGAATTCAAACAGATCATATTTATCCTGAATGTTCTGTCCAAAATGAAAAATTCATTTCTGAGGTGCCTCAAGATCTCTGAGAAGGGAAGTTTCACCAACTCTGTCATGTAGGGGCATCAATTCCGATTCTGTGTCAATTTTACTACTTTCCCAGCTAGTAATTCTCTACCTCAGAAAGCCCACTGTCAACCGTTTTCTCTTTCAAAGGCAGTTGCTCTTAGAGTCTGCACATGGCACTTGGGGCCTGCTCGTCGTTGGCTACTGCCCTCTGTACCTTGGGTCTAACAGCTGCAAGGCTTCAAGATGAGCACGTCTCTTGTTCTAGGACTTAATATAGTTTGGGGCACATGGTAAGCAATAATCACTTCTTTAGTTGATCCAAGTGTTGGATCTTTCTTAATTATTCTACTACCACAATTTACTTGTTCTAAGATTTGCCCCCCCCATTTTAATATCTCTTAAGGTGGCACTCACCTTGCACTTGATGACATATCCTACTTTAACTGACAGCATTTCTCTTTCTTAGTCGAACATAGACTATAGTGCATCTTACACTTGATGAAAGCTAGGATGCAATGAAATACTCTATTATGGTTACGATTCTGATATTTGAAATCCTCTGGTAGCTCCCTGTGCCCCCACAGTGTAGTACCTCACCTCCTCGCCATAGTATACAAACGATCTCACCCCCAGTGTTAACCCCGGGGCTCAGCCTCCATCCCCAGGTGATGCTGCCAGATCAGCTGTCGGTTGTCATGAACTTGCTGTAGTTTCCCGAATGCACTGTGCTGCCTCCTGGCACTCTGAAACTTGACACACTCATCCTCATTCTTCGCTTTGCCCTTGTCTATCACCTCCCTTGAAAATCTGTTCCTAAGTGGCTTTTCCCAGCTCCCACCTACCCTTGGCAGTCTATTATCTCCCTGTGGTAAAGCCTGTCACACTGCACCATGGACATGCCCGTTGTCCCCCTGAGAAGAGAAAAGGGACAATGAGGGCCCCCAGCATTTGCAGCTCTAGTGCAGAGCCCCATGCCTGGCTTGCAGGAAATGCCAGATCATGAAGACAAACGGAGATCATCCTCTGGCTAAAACCAGCTCTTCTTTGCCTACCGCAGGATCTGGATCAATAAAGAGCAGCCAGTTATTATTGCTGTTTTTCTAGGGATTTTTACCCCATATATTTCCCAGGTCTCTACTCTTTTTGTGGCACTTTAATTCAGGCTTCAACCACTTCCTAGTCAGATCAGGTGAAATCATTTTCCTTCCCATACCCTCGATGTATTTCACATCTAGTAATTCTTTATTTAAAGATCTTATTTACCCATTTGACAGACAGATCACAAGTAGGTAGAGAGGGAGGCAGAGAGAGAAGGGGGAAGCAGGCTCCCCGCTGAGCAGAGAGCACGATGTGGGGCTCCATCCCAGGACCCTGAAATCATGACCTGAGCCGAAGGCAGAGGCCTAAACCACTGAGCCACCCAGGAGCCCCCATATCTGGTAATTTTTAACCAACGTGGATTTGCTGCATCAAATAGTTCCTTCTTCTTCAAATATAAATATATAAATAAAGTGATCAAGTCACTCGCATGTCTTAGGAGAATGTCATACCTTTAGTAGCAAACTTGAAATCTTGGCCATTGGTTTTGATTTTTGTTTTGGTTAGATTTGGTTCGGTTTTTGTCATTTTAAAAATCCCTCCAGCCCTTGGCTCTGTCTGACCTGATTGCTTTCAGCTGTTTCTGCAACAAAATTGTCCCGGCAGCGAAAACTCTCATTGTTTACAGTGGCGCCCCCTTCTGAACACTTTGTTAATAAAAAGCTTTTTGTTTGTTTGTTTGTTTTTCGGCTATGGTAAATGTGGAACAACAATGAGGTACTTCAAAGAGGTGAACCACAGATAAATTTCTCTAAGGGTGGGGTGAGGGTTACTCAAAAAGGAACTTGACAAGGCTTTTAAAGATATCGACAATCATTATAACATAACTTGACTGATTGTTACCGCGCTCTTAACTGGGCAAACACTTGTTGGCTTCCAAGAAAAACTAACATAGTTGAAATGGTTCTAGTGGCCTTCTAGCACAGGGTATGATGGGGTAGGTATTCTAGCCACTGGCTGTGCAAGGCATGAGGCCTGTTAGTGATTCTATTTTTTCCTCTGCAGAATGGGTCTTTCTACATTCCAGGTCCTTTCTACCCCAATAAATAATGCGGCGATTCTCTCAGTGAGTTGTACTTTGGGTTTAAACAGCCAACTGTCTCTTAAAAAGGTCTTTTGTTTAAATTCCTTTAAAGAAAAGTCCTTTCAAAAAAATTTTTTTATTTTTTATTTTTAAATCCCATATGTTTACTCTGATCATGGAACTTTGTCATTTTGACCATCTCTGCTGATTAAAATATTCTTTTTTTTTTTTTTAAAGATTTTGTGTATTTATTTGACAGAGAGAGAAATCACAAGTAGGCGGAGAGTCAGGCAGAGAGAGATAGAAAAGCAGGCTCCTGCTGAGCAAAGAGCCCGATGCGGGGCTCAATCCCAGGACACTGAGATCATGGCCCGAGCCGAAGGCAGAGGCTTAATCCACTGAGCCACCCAGGCGCCCCTGATTAAAATATTCTTCATCATTAGCACCTACTGCTCTCCTCTCTTGGTGGTCTCTCCGGAAGGGGTCTTCTCTAGCTCTTCTAGCAGGAGATGGGCAGTTCCCAAATACCCCTGTTGCCAGACTAACCTTACCTATCCTGCAGGGTCAGGTAGGCCTGGCCCTTTATCTGTTGTTCTCCTCTGAGGGGTTAGTTTTTCATAGATACCGTGCTTTGCTTTTGTCAGGATTTACCCTGGATTATCAAAACCCTTTTCTTCTGCCAGTGAAGCCTAAGAATCTGTCCTAATGAGAAACCAGGAATTCAAACAGATCATATTTATCCTGAATGTTCTGTCCAAAATGAAAAATTCATTTCTGAGGTGCCTCAAGATCTCTGAGAAGGGAAGTTTCACCAACTCTGTCATGTAGGGGCATCAATTCCGATTCTGTGTCAATTTTACTACTTTCCCAGCTAGTAATTCTCTACCTCAGAAAGCCCACTGTCAACCGTTTTCTCTTTCAAAGGCAGTTGCTCTTAGAGTCTGCACATGGCACTTGGGGCCTGCTCGTCGTTGGCTACTGCCCTCTGTACCTTGGGTCTAACAGCTGCAAGGCTTCAAGATGAGCACGTCTCTTGTTCTAGGACTTAATATAGTTTGGGGCACATGGTAAGCAATAATCACTTCTTTAGTTGATCCAAGTGTTGGATCTTTCTTAATTATTCTACTACCACAATTTACTTGTTCTAAGATTTGCCCCCCCCCATTTTAATATCTCTTAAGGTGGCACTCACCTTGCACTTGATGACATATCCTACTTTAACTGACAGCATTTCTCTTTCTTAGTCGAACATAGACTATAGTGCATCTTACACTTGATGAAAGCTAGGATGCAATGAAATACTCTATTATGGTTACGATTCTGATATTTGAAATCCTCCGGTAGCTCCCTGTGCCCCCACAGTGTAGTACCTCACCTCCTCGCCATAGTATACAAACGATCTCACCCCCAGTGTTAACCCCGGGGCTCAGCCTCCATCCCCAGGTGATGCTGCCAGATCAGCTGTCGGTTGTCATGAACTTGCTGTAGTTTCCCGAATGCACTGTGCTGCCTCCTGGCACTCTGAAACTTGACACACTCATCCTCATTCTTCGCTTTGCCCTTGTCTATCACCTCCCTTGAAAATCTGTTCCTAAGTGGCTTTTCCCAGCTCCCACCTACCCTTGGCAGTCTATTATCTCCCTGTGGTAAAGCCTGTCACACTGCACCATGGACATGCCCGTTGTCCCCCTGAGAAGAGAAAAGGGACAATGAGGGCCCCCAGCATTTGCAGCTCTAGTGCAGAGCCCCATGCCTGGCTTGCAGGAAATGCCAGATCATGAAGACAAACGGAGATCATCCTCTGGCTAAAACCAGCTCTTCTTTGCCTACCGCAGGATCTGGATCAATAAAGAGCAGCCAGTTATTATTGCTGTTTTTCTAGGGATTTTTACCCCATATATTTCCCAGGTCTCTACTCTTTTTGTGGCACTTTAATTCAGGCTTCAACCACTTCCTAGTCAGATCAGGTGAAATCATTTTCCTTCCCATACCCTCGATGTATTTCACATCTAGTAATTCTTTATTTAAAGATCTTATTTACCCATTTGACAGACAGATCACAAGTAGGTAGAGAGGGAGGCAGAGAGAGAAGGGGGAAGCAGGCTCCCCGCTGAGCAGAGAGCACGATGTGGGGCTCCATCCCAGGACCCTGAAATCATGACCTGAGCCGAAGGCAGAGGCCTAAACCACTGAGCCACCCAGGAGCCCCCATATCTGGTAATTTTTAACCAACGTGGATTTGCTGCATCAAATAGTTCCTTCTTCTTCAAATATAAATATATAAATAAAGTGATCAAGTCACTCGCATGTCTTAGGAGAATGTCATACCTTTAGTAGCAAACTTGAAATCTTGGCCATTGGTTTTGATTTTTGTTTTGGTTAGATTTGGTTCGGTTTTTGTCATTTTAAAAATCCCTCCAGCCCTTGGCTCTGTCTGACCTGATTGCTTTCAGCTGTTTCTGCAACAAAATTGTCCCGGCAGCGAAAACTCTCATTGTTTACAGTGGCGCCCCCTTCTGAACACTTTGTTAATAAAAAGCTTTTTGTTTGTTTGTTTGTTTTTCGGCTATGGTAAATGTGGAACAACAATGAGGTACTTCAAAGAGGTGAACCACAGATAAATTTCTCTAAGGGTGGGGTGAGGGTTACTCAAAAAGGAACTTGACAAGGCTTTTAAAGATATCGACAATCATTATAACATAACTTGACTGATTGTTACCGCGCTCTTAACTGGGCAAACACTTGTTGGCTTCCAAGAAAAACTAACATAGTTGAAATGGTTCTAGTGGCCTTCTAGCACAGGGTATGATGGGGTAGGTATTCTAGCCACTGGCTGTGCAAGGCATGAGGCCTGTTAGTGATTCTATTTTTTCCTCTGCAGAATGGGTCTTTCTACATTCCAGGTCCTTTCTACCCCAATAAATAATGCGGCGATTCTCTCAGTGAGTTGTACTTTGGGTTTAAACAGCCAACTGTCTCTTAAAAAGGTCTTTTGTTTAAATTCCTTTAAAGAAAAGTCCTTTCAAAAAAATTTTTTTATTTTTTATTTTTAAATCCCATATGTTTACTCTGATCATGGAACTTTGTCATTTTGACCATCTCTGCTGATTAAAATATTCTTTTTTTTTTTTTTAAAGATTTTGTGTATTTATTTGACAGAGAGAGAAATCACAAGTAGGCGGAGAGTCAGGCAGAGAGAGATAGAAAAGCAGGCTCCTGCTGAGCAAAGAGCCCGATGCGGGGCTCAATCCCAGGACACTGAGATCATGGCCCGAGCCGAAGGCAGAGGCTTAATCCACTGAGCCACCCAGGCGCCCCTGATTAAAATATTCTTCATCATTAGCACCTACTGCTCTCCTCTCTTGGTGGTCTCTCCGGAAGGGGTCTTCTCTAGCTCTTCTAGCAGGAGATGGGCAGTTCCCAAATACCCCTGTTGCCAGACTAACCTTACCTATCCTGCAGGGTCAGGTAGGCCTGGCCCTTTATCTGTTGTTCTCCTCTGAGGGGTTAGTTTTTCATAGATACCGTGCTTTGCTTTTGTCAGGATTTACCCTGGATTATCAAAACCCTTTTCTTCTGCCAGTGAAGCCTAAGAATCTGTCCTAATGAGAAACCAGGAATTCAAACAGATCATATTTATCCTGAATGTTCTGTCCAAAATGAAAAATTCATTTCTGAGGTGCCTCAAGATCTCTGAGAAGGGAAGTTTCACCAACTCTGTCATGTAGGGGCATCAATTCCGATTCTGTGTCAATTTTACTACTTTCCCAGCTAGTAATTCTCTACCTCAGAAAGCCCACTGTCAACCGTTTTCTCTTTCAAAGGCAGTTGCTCTTAGAGTCTGCACATGGCACTTGGGGCCTGCTCGTCGTTGGCTACTGCCCTCTGTACCTTGGGTCTAACAGCTGCAAGGCTTCAAGATGAGCACGTCTCTTGTTCTAGGACTTAATATAGTTTGGGGCACATGGTAAGCAATAATCACTTCTTTAGTTGATCCAAGTGTTGGATCTTTCTTAATTATTCTACTACCACAATTTACTTGTTCTAAGATTTGCCCCCCCCCATTTTAATATCTCTTAAGGTGGCACTCACCTTGCACTTGATGACATATCCTACTTTAACTGACAGCATTTCTCTTTCTTAGTCGAACATAGACTATAGTGCATCTTACACTTGATGAAAGCTAGGATGCAATGAAATACTCTATTATGGTTACGATTCTGATATTTGAAATCCTCCGGTAGCTCCCTGTGCCCCCACAGTGTAGTACCTCACCTCCTCGCCATAGTATACAAACGATCTCACCCCCAGTGTTAACCCCGGGGCTCAGCCTCCATCCCCAGGTGATGCTGCCAGATCAGCTGTCGGTTGTCATGAACTTGCTGTAGTTTCCCGAATGCACTGTGCTGCCTCCTGGCACTCTGAAACTTGACACACTCATCCTCATTCTTCGCTTTGCCCTTGTCTATCACCTCCCTTGAAAATCTGTTCCTAAGTGGCTTTTCCCAGCTCCCACCTACCCTTGGCAGTCTATTATCTCCCTGTGGTAAAGCCTGTCACACTGCACCATGGACATGCCCGTTGTCCCCCTGAGAAGAGAAAAGGGACAATGAGGGCCCCCAGCATTTGCAGCTCTAGTGCAGAGCCCCATGCCTGGCTTGCAGGAAATGCCAGATCATGAAGACAAACGGAGATCATCCTCTGGCTAAAACCAGCTCTTCTTTGCCTACCGCAGGATCTGGATCAATAAAGAGCAGCCAGTTATTATTGCTGTTTTTCTAGGGATTTTTACCCCATATATTTCCCAGGTCTCTACTCTTTTTGTGGCACTTTAATTCAGGCTTCAACCACTTCCTAGTCAGATCAGGTGAAATCATTTTCCTTCCCATACCCTCGATGTATTTCACATCTAGTAATTCTTTATTTAAAGATCTTATTTACCCATTTGACAGACAGATCACAAGTAGGTAGAGAGGGAGGCAGAGAGAGAAGGGGGAAGCAGGCTCCCCGCTGAGCAGAGAGCACGATGTGGGGCTCCATCCCAGGACCCTGAAATCATGACCTGAGCCGAAGGCAGAGGCCTAAACCACTGAGCCACCCAGGAGCCCCCATATCTGGTAATTTTTAACCAACGTGGATTTGCTGCATCAAATAGTTCCTTCTTCTTCAAATATAAATATATAAATAAAGTGATCAAGTCACTCGCATGTCTTAGGAGAATGTCATACCTTTAGTAGCAAACTTGAAATCTTGGCCATTGGTTTTGATTTTTGTTTTGGTTAGATTTGGTTCGGTTTTTGTCATTTTAAAAATCCCTCCAGCCCTTGGCTCTGTCTGACCTGATTGCTTTCAGCTGTTTCTGCAACAAAATTGTCCCGGCAGCGAAAACTCTCATTGTTTACAGTGGCGCCCCCTTCTGAACACTTTGTTAATAAAAAGCTTTTTGTTTGTTTGTTTGTTTTTCGGCTATGGTAAATGTGGAACAACAATGAGGTACTTCAAAGAGGTGAACCACAGATAAATTTCTCTAAGGGTGGGGTGAGGGTTACTCAAAAAGGAACTTGACAAGGCTTTTAAAGATATCGACAATCATTATAACATAACTTGACTGATTGTTACCGCGCTCTTAACTGGGCAAACACTTGTTGGCTTCCAAGAAAAACTAACATAGTTGAAATGGTTCTAGTGGCCTTCTAGCACAGGGTATGATGGGGTAGGTATTCTAGCCACTGGCTGTGCAAGGCATGAGGCCTGTTAGTGATTCTATTTTTTCCTCTGCAGAATGGGTCTTTCTACATTCCAGGTCCTTTCTACCCCAATAAATAATGCGGCGATTCTCTCAGTGAGTTGTACTTTGGGTTTAAACAGCCAACTGTCTCTTAAAAAGGTCTTTTGTTTAAATTCCTTTAAAGAAAAGTCCTTTCAAAAAAATTTTTTTATTTTTTATTTTTAAATCCCATATGTTTACTCTGATCATGGAACTTTGTCATTTTGACCATCTCTGCTGATTAAAATATTCTTTTTTTTTTTTTTAAAGATTTTGTGTATTTATTTGACAGAGAGAGAAATCACAAGTAGGCGGAGAGTCAGGCAGAGAGAGATAGAAAAGCAGGCTCCTGCTGAGCAAAGAGCCCGATGCGGGGCTCAATCCCAGGACACTGAGATCATGGCCCGAGCCGAAGGCAGAGGCTTAATCCACTGAGCCACCCAGGCGCCCCTGATTAAAATATTCTTCATCATTAGCACCTACTGCTCTCCTCTCTTGGTGGTCTCTCCGGAAGGGGTCTTCTCTAGCTCTTCTAGCAGGAGATGGGCAGTTCCCAAATACCCCTGTTGCCAGACTAACCTTACCTATCCTGCAGGGTCAGGTAGGCCTGGCCCTTTATCTGTTGTTCTCCTCTGAGGGGTTAGTTTTTCATAGATACCGTGCTTTGCTTTTGTCAGGATTTACCCTGGATTATCAAAACCCTTTTCTTCTGCCAGTGAAGCCTAAGAATCTGTCCTAATGAGAAACCAGGAATTCAAACAGATCATATTTATCCTGAATGTTCTGTCCAAAATGAAAAATTCATTTCTGAGGTGCCTCAAGATCTCTGAGAAGGGAAGTTTCACCAACTCTGTCATGTAGGGGCATCAATTCCGATTCTGTGTCAATTTTACTACTTTCCCAGCTAGTAATTCTCTACCTCAGAAAGCCCACTGTCAACCGTTTTCTCTTTCAAAGGCAGTTGCTCTTAGAGTCTGCACATGGCACTTGGGGCCTGCTCGTCGTTGGCTACTGCCCTCTGTACCTTGGGTCTAACAGCTGCAAGGCTTCAAGATGAGCACGTCTCTTGTTCTAGGACTTAATATAGTTTGGGGCACATGGTAAGCAATAATCACTTCTTTAGTTGATCCAAGTGTTGGATCTTTCTTAATTATTCTACTACCACAATTTACTTGTTCTAAGATTTGCCCCCCCCCATTTTAATATCTCTTAAGGTGGCACTCACCTTGCACTTGATGACATATCCTACTTTAACTGACAGCATTTCTCTTTCTTAGTCGAACATAGACTATAGTGCATCTTACACTTGATGAAAGCTAGGATGCAATGAAATACTCTATTATGGTTACGATTCTGATATTTGAAATCCTCCGGTAGCTCCCTGTGCCCCCACAGTGTAGTACCTCACCTCCTCGCCATAGTATACAAACGATCTCACCCCCAGTGTTAACCCCGGGGCTCAGCCTCCATCCCCAGGTGATGCTGCCAGATCAGCTGTCGGTTGTCATGAACTTGCTGTAGTTTCCCGAATGCACTGTGCTGCCTCCTGGCACTCTGAAACTTGACACACTCATCCTCATTCTTCGCTTTGCCCTTGTCTATCACCTCCCTTGAAAATCTGTTCCTAAGTGGCTTTTCCCAGCTCCCACCTACCCTTGGCAGTCTATTATCTCCCTGTGGTAAAGCCTGTCACACTGCACCATGGACATGCCCGTTGTCCCCCTGAGAAGAGAAAAGGGACAATGAGGGCCCCCAGCATTTGCAGCTCTAGTGCAGAGCCCCATGCCTGGCTTGCAGGAAATGCCAGATCATGAAGACAAACGGAGATCATCCTCTGGCTAAAACCAGCTCTTCTTTGCCTACCGCAGGATCTGGATCAATAAAGAGCAGCCAGTTATTATTGCTGTTTTTCTAGGGATTTTTACCCCATATATTTCCCAGGTCTCTACTCTTTTTGTGGCACTTTAATTCAGGCTTCAACCACTTCCTAGTCAGATCAGGTGAAATCATTTTCCTTCCCATACCCTCGATGTATTTCACATCTAGTAATTCTTTATTTAAAGATCTTATTTACCCATTTGACAGACAGATCACAAGTAGGTAGAGAGGGAGGCAGAGAGAGAAGGGGGAAGCAGGCTCCCCGCTGAGCAGAGAGCACGATGTGGGGCTCCATCCCAGGACCCTGAAATCATGACCTGAGCCGAAGGCAGAGGCCTAAACCACTGAGCCACCCAGGAGCCCCCATATCTGGTAATTTTTAACCAACGTGGATTTGCTGCATCAAATAGTTCCTTCTTCTTCAAATATAAATATATAAATAAAGTGATCAAGTCACTCGCATGTCTTAGGAGAATGTCATACCTTTAGTAGCAAACTTGAAATCTTGGCCATTGGTTTTGATTTTTGTTTTGGTTAGATTTGGTTCGGTTTTTGTCATTTTAAAAATCCCTCCAGCCCTTGGCTCTGTCTGACCTGATTGCTTTCAGCTGTTTCTGCAACAAAATTGTCCCGGCAGCGAAAACTCTCATTGTTTACAGTGGCGCCCCCTTCTGAACACTTTGTTAATAAAAAGCTTTTTGTTTGTTTGTTTGTTTTTCGGCTATGGTAAATGTGGAACAACAATGAGGTACTTCAAAGAGGTGAACCACAGATAAATTTCTCTAAGGGTGGGGTGAGGGTTACTCAAAAAGGAACTTGACAAGGCTTTTAAAGATATCGACAATCATTATAACATAACTTGACTGATTGTTACCGCGCTCTTAACTGGGCAAACACTTGTTGGCTTCCAAGAAAAACTAACATAGTTGAAATGGTTCTAGTGGCCTTCTAGCACAGGGTATGATGGGGTAGGTATTCTAGCCACTGGCTGTGCAAGGCATGAGGCCTGTTAGTGATTCTATTTTTTCCTCTGCAGAATGGGTCTTTCTACATTCCAGGTCCTTTCTACCCCAATAAATAATGCGGCGATTCTCTCAGTGAGTTGTACTTTGGGTTTAAACAGCCAACTGTCTCTTAAAAAGGTCTTTTGTTTAAATTCCTTTAAAGAAAAGTCCTTTCAAAAAAATTTTTTTATTTTTTATTTTTAAATCCCATATGTTTACTCTGATCATGGAACTTTGTCATTTTGACCATCTCTGCTGATTAAAATATTCTTTTTTTTTTTTTTAAAGATTTTGTGTATTTATTTGACAGAGAGAGAAATCACAAGTAGGCGGAGAGTCAGGCAGAGAGAGATAGAAAAGCAGGCTCCTGCTGAGCAAAGAGCCCGATGCGGGGCTCAATCCCAGGACACTGAGATCATGGCCCGAGCCGAAGGCAGAGGCTTAATCCACTGAGCCACCCAGGCGCCCCTGATTAAAATATTCTTCATCATTAGCACCTACTGCTCTCCTCTCTTGGTGGTCTCTCCGGAAGGGGTCTTCTCTAGCTCTTCTAGCAGGAGATGGGCAGTTCCCAAATACCCCTGTTGCCAGACTAACCTTACCTATCCTGCAGGGTCAGGTAGGCCTGGCCCTTTATCTGTTGTTCTCCTCTGAGGGGTTAGTTTTTCATAGATACCGTGCTTTGCTTTTGTCAGGATTTACCCTGGATTATCAAAACCCTTTTCTTCTGCCAGTGAAGCCTAAGAATCTGTCCTAATGAGAAACCAGGAATTCAAACAGATCATATTTATCCTGAATGTTCTGTCCAAAATGAAAAATTCATTTCTGAGGTGCCTCAAGATCTCTGAGAAGGGAAGTTTCACCAACTCTGTCATGTAGGGGCATCAATTCCGATTCTGTGTCAATTTTACTACTTTCCCAGCTAGTAATTCTCTACCTCAGAAAGCCCACTGTCAACCGTTTTCTCTTTCAAAGGCAGTTGCTCTTAGAGTCTGCACATGGCACTTGGGGCCTGCTCGTCGTTGGCTACTGCCCTCTGTACCTTGGGTCTAACAGCTGCAAGGCTTCAAGATGAGCACGTCTCTTGTTCTAGGACTTAATATAGTTTGGGGCACATGGTAAGCAATAATCACTTCTTTAGTTGATCCAAGTGTTGGATCTTTCTTAATTATTCTACTACCACAATTTACTTGTTCTAAGATTTGCCCCCCCCCATTTTAATATCTCTTAAGGTGGCACTCACCTTGCACTTGATGACATATCCTACTTTAACTGACAGCATTTCTCTTTCTTAGTCGAACATAGACTATAGTGCATCTTACACTTGATGAAAGCTAGGATGCAATGAAATACTCTATTATGGTTACGATTCTGATATTTGAAATCCTCCGGTAGCTCCCTGTGCCCCCACAGTGTAGTACCTCACCTCCTCGCCATAGTATACAAACGATCTCACCCCCAGTGTTAACCCCGGGGCTCAGCCTCCATCCCCAGGTGATGCTGCCAGATCAGCTGTCGGTTGTCATGAACTTGCTGTAGTTTCCCGAATGCACTGTGCTGCCTCCTGGCACTCTGAAACTTGACACACTCATCCTCATTCTTCGCTTTGCCCTTGTCTATCACCTCCCTTGAAAATCTGTTCCTAAGTGGCTTTTCCCAGCTCCCACCTACCCTTGGCAGTCTATTATCTCCCTGTGGTAAAGCCTGTCACACTGCACCATGGACATGCCCGTTGTCCCCCTGAGAAGAGAAAAGGGACAATGAGGGCCCCCAGCATTTGCAGCTCTAGTGCAGAGCCCCATGCCTGGCTTGCAGGAAATGCCAGATCATGAAGACAAACGGAGATCATCCTCTGGCTAAAACCAGCTCTTCTTTGCCTACCGCAGGATCTGGATCAATAAAGAGCAGCCAGTTATTATTGCTGTTTTTCTAGGGATTTTTACCCCATATATTTCCCAGGTCTCTACTCTTTTTGTGGCACTTTAATTCAGGCTTCAACCACTTCCTAGTCAGATCAGGTGAAATCATTTTCCTTCCCATACCCTCGATGTATTTCACATCTAGTAATTCTTTATTTAAAGATCTTATTTACCCATTTGACAGACAGATCACAAGTAGGTAGAGAGGGAGGCAGAGAGAGAAGGGGGAAGCAGGCTCCCCGCTGAGCAGAGAGCACGATGTGGGGCTCCATCCCAGGACCCTGAAATCATGACCTGAGCCGAAGGCAGAGGCCTAAACCACTGAGCCACCCAGGAGCCCCCATATCTGGTAATTTTTAACCAACGTGGATTTGCTGCATCAAATAGTTCCTTCTTCTTCAAATATAAATATATAAATAAAGTGATCAAGTCACTCGCATGTCTTAGGAGAATGTCATACCTTTAGTAGCAAACTTGAAATCTTGGCCATTGGTTTTGATTTTTGTTTTGGTTAGATTTGGTTCGGTTTTTGTCATTTTAAAAATCCCTCCAGCCCTTGGCTCTGTCTGACCTGATTGCTTTCAGCTGTTTCTGCAACAAAATTGTCCCGGCAGCGAAAACTCTCATTGTTTACAGTGGCGCCCCCTTCTGAACACTTTGTTAATAAAAAGCTTTTTGTTTGTTTGTTTGTTTTTCGGCTATGGTAAATGTGGAACAACAATGAGGTACTTCAAAGAGGTGAACCACAGATAAATTTCTCTAAGGGTGGGGTGAGGGTTACTCAAAAAGGAACTTGACAAGGCTTTTAAAGATATCGACAATCATTATAACATAACTTGACTGATTGTTACCGCGCTCTTAACTGGGCAAACACTTGTTGGCTTCCAAGAAAAACTAACATAGTTGAAATGGTTCTAGTGGCCTTCTAGCACAGGGTATGATGGGGTAGGTATTCTAGCCACTGGCTGTGCAAGGCATGAGGCCTGTTAGTGATTCTATTTTTTCCTCTGCAGAATGGGTCTTTCTACATTCCAGGTCCTTTCTACCCCAATAAATAATGCGGCGATTCTCTCAGTGAGTTGTACTTTGGGTTTAAACAGCCAACTGTCTCTTAAAAAGGTCTTTTGTTTAAATTCCTTTAAAGAAAAGTCCTTTCAAAAAAATTTTTTTATTTTTTATTTTTAAATCCCATATGTTTACTCTGATCATGGAACTTTGTCATTTTGACCATCTCTGCTGATTAAAATATTCTTTTTTTTTTTTTTAAAGATTTTGTGTATTTATTTGACAGAGAGAGAAATCACAAGTAGGCGGAGAGTCAGGCAGAGAGAGATAGAAAAGCAGGCTCCTGCTGAGCAAAGAGCCCGATGCGGGGCTCAATCCCAGGACACTGAGATCATGGCCCGAGCCGAAGGCAGAGGCTTAATCCACTGAGCCACCCAGGCGCCCCTGATTAAAATATTCTTCATCATTAGCACCTACTGCTCTCCTCTCTTGGTGGTCTCTCCGGAAGGGGTCTTCTCTAGCTCTTCTAGCAGGAGATGGGCAGTTCCCAAATACCCCTGTTGCCAGACTAACCTTACCTATCCTGCAGGGTCAGGTAGGCCTGGCCCTTTATCTGTTGTTCTCCTCTGAGGGGTTAGTTTTTCATAGATACCGTGCTTTGCTTTTGTCAGGATTTACCCTGGATTATCAAAACCCTTTTCTTCTGCCAGTGAAGCCTAAGAATCTGTCCTAATGAGAAACCAGGAATTCAAACAGATCATATTTATCCTGAATGTTCTGTCCAAAATGAAAAATTCATTTCTGAGGTGCCTCAAGATCTCTGAGAAGGGAAGTTTCACCAACTCTGTCATGTAGGGGCATCAATTCCGATTCTGTGTCAATTTTACTACTTTCCCAGCTAGTAATTCTCTACCTCAGAAAGCCCACTGTCAACCGTTTTCTCTTTCAAAGGCAGTTGCTCTTAGAGTCTGCACATGGCACTTGGGGCCTGCTCGTCGTTGGCTACTGCCCTCTGTACCTTGGGTCTAACAGCTGCAAGGCTTCAAGATGAGCACGTCTCTTGTTCTAGGACTTAATATAGTTTGGGGCACATGGTAAGCAATAATCACTTCTTTAGTTGATCCAAGTGTTGGATCTTTCTTAATTATTCTACTACCACAATTTACTTGTTCTAAGATTTGCCCCCCCCCATTTTAATATCTCTTAAGGTGGCACTCACCTTGCACTTGATGACATATCCTACTTTAACTGACAGCATTTCTCTTTCTTAGTCGAACATAGACTATAGTGCATCTTACACTTGATGAAAGCTAGGATGCAATGAAATACTCTATTATGGTTACGATTCTGATATTTGAAATCCTCCGGTAGCTCCCTGTGCCCCCACAGTGTAGTACCTCACCTCCTCGCCATAGTATACAAACGATCTCACCCCCAGTGTTAACCCCGGGGCTCAGCCTCCATCCCCAGGTGATGCTGCCAGATCAGCTGTCGGTTGTCATGAACTTGCTGTAGTTTCCCGAATGCACTGTGCTGCCTCCTGGCACTCTGAAACTTGACACACTCATCCTCATTCTTCGCTTTGCCCTTGTCTATCACCTCCCTTGAAAATCTGTTCCTAAGTGGCTTTTCCCAGCTCCCACCTACCCTTGGCAGTCTATTATCTCCCTGTGGTAAAGCCTGTCACACTGCACCATGGACATGCCCGTTGTCCCCCTGAGAAGAGAAAAGGGACAATGAGGGCCCCCAGCATTTGCAGCTCTAGTGCAGAGCCCCATGCCTGGCTTGCAGGAAATGCCAGATCATGAAGACAAACGGAGATCATCCTCTGGCTAAAACCAGCTCTTCTTTGCCTACCGCAGGATCTGGATCAATAAAGAGCAGCCAGTTATTATTGCTGTTTTTCTAGGGATTTTTACCCCATATATTTCCCAGGTCTCTACTCTTTTTGTGGCACTTTAATTCAGGCTTCAACCACTTCCTAGTCAGATCAGGTGAAATCATTTTCCTTCCCATACCCTCGATGTATTTCACATCTAGTAATTCTTTATTTAAAGATCTTATTTACCCATTTGACAGACAGATCACAAGTAGGTAGAGAGGGAGGCAGAGAGAGAAGGGGGAAGCAGGCTCCCCGCTGAGCAGAGAGCACGATGTGGGGCTCCATCCCAGGACCCTGAAATCATGACCTGAGCCGAAGGCAGAGGCCTAAACCACTGAGCCACCCAGGAGCCCCCATATCTGGTAATTTTTAACCAACGTGGATTTGCTGCATCAAATAGTTCCTTCTTCTTCAAATATAAATATATAAATAAAGTGATCAAGTCACTCGCATGTCTTAGGAGAATGTCATACCTTTAGTAGCAAACTTGAAATCTTGGCCATTGGTTTTGATTTTTGTTTTGGTTAGATTTGGTTCGGTTTTTGTCATTTTAAAAATCCCTCCAGCCCTTGGCTCTGTCTGACCTGATTGCTTTCAGCTGTTTCTGCAACAAAATTGTCCCGGCAGCGAAAACTCTCATTGTTTACAGTGGCGCCCCCTTCTGAACACTTTGTTAATAAAAAGCTTTTTGTTTGTTTGTTTGTTTTTCGGCTATGGTAAATGTGGAACAACAATGAGGTACTTCAAAGAGGTGAACCACAGATAAATTTCTCTAAGGGTGGGGTGAGGGTTACTCAAAAAGGAACTTGACAAGGCTTTTAAAGATATCGACAATCATTATAACATAACTTGACTGATTGTTACCGCGCTCTTAACTGGGCAAACACTTGTTGGCTTCCAAGAAAAACTAACATAGTTGAAATGGTTCTAGTGGCCTTCTAGCACAGGGTATGATGGGGTAGGTATTCTAGCCACTGGCTGTGCAAGGCATGAGGCCTGTTAGTGATTCTATTTTTTCCTCTGCAGAATGGGTCTTTCTACATTCCAGGTCCTTTCTACCCCAATAAATAATGCGGCGATTCTCTCAGTGAGTTGTACTTTGGGTTTAAACAGCCAACTGTCTCTTAAAAAGGTCTTTTGTTTAAATTCCTTTAAAGAAAAGTCCTTTCAAAAAAATTTTTTTATTTTTTATTTTTAAATCCCATATGTTTACTCTGATCATGGAACTTTGTCATTTTGACCATCTCTGCTGATTAAAATATTCTTTTTTTTTTTTTTAAAGATTTTGTGTATTTATTTGACAGAGAGAGAAATCACAAGTAGGCGGAGAGTCAGGCAGAGAGAGATAGAAAAGCAGGCTCCTGCTGAGCAAAGAGCCCGATGCGGGGCTCAATCCCAGGACACTGAGATCATGGCCCGAGCCGAAGGCAGAGGCTTAATCCACTGAGCCACCCAGGCGCCCCTGATTAAAATATTCTTCATCATTAGCACCTACTGCTCTCCTCTCTTGGTGGTCTCTCCGGAAGGGGTCTTCTCTAGCTCTTCTAGCAGGAGATGGGCAGTTCCCAAATACCCCTGTTGCCAGACTAACCTTACCTATCCTGCAGGGTCAGGTAGGCCTGGCCCTTTATCTGTTGTTCTCCTCTGAGGGGTTAGTTTTTCATAGATACCGTGCTTTGCTTTTGTCAGGATTTACCCTGGATTATCAAAACCCTTTTCTTCTGCCAGTGAAGCCTAAGAATCTGTCCTAATGAGAAACCAGGAATTCAAACAGATCATATTTATCCTGAATGTTCTGTCCAAAATGAAAAATTCATTTCTGAGGTGCCTCAAGATCTCTGAGAAGGGAAGTTTCACCAACTCTGTCATGTAGGGGCATCAATTCCGATTCTGTGTCAATTTTACTACTTTCCCAGCTAGTAATTCTCTACCTCAGAAAGCCCACTGTCAACCGTTTTCTCTTTCAAAGGCAGTTGCTCTTAGAGTCTGCACATGGCACTTGGGGCCTGCTCGTCGTTGGCTACTGCCCTCTGTACCTTGGGTCTAACAGCTGCAAGGCTTCAAGATGAGCACGTCTCTTGTTCTAGGACTTAATATAGTTTGGGGCACATGGTAAGCAATAATCACTTCTTTAGTTGATCCAAGTGTTGGATCTTTCTTAATTATTCTACTACCACAATTTACTTGTTCTAAGATTTGCCCCCCCCCATTTTAATATCTCTTAAGGTGGCACTCACCTTGCACTTGATGACATATCCTACTTTAACTGACAGCATTTCTCTTTCTTAGTTGAACATAAACTATAGTGCATCTTACACTTGATGAAAGCTAGGATGCAATGAAATACTCTATTATGGTTACGATTCTGATATTTGAAATCCTCCGGTAGCTCCCTGTGCCCCCACAGTGTAGTACCTCACCTCCTCGCCATAGTATACAAACCTTCTCACCCCCAGTGTTAACCCTGAAGCTCAGCCTCCATCCCCAGGTGATGCTGCCAGATCAGCTGTCGGTTGTCATGAACTTGCTGTAGTTTCCCGAATGCACTGTGCTGCCTCCTGGCACTCTGAAACTTGACACACTCATCCTCATTCTTCGCTTTGCCCTTGTCTATCACCTCCCTTGAAAATCTGTTCCTAAGTGGCTTTTCCCAGCTCCCACCTACCCTTGGCAGTCTATTATCTCCCTGTGGTAAAGCCTGTCACACTGCACCATGGACATGCCCGTTGTCCCCCTGAGAAGAGAAAAGGGACAATGAGGGCCCCCAGCATTTGCAGCTCTAGTTCAGAGCCCCATGCCTGGCTTGCAGGAAATGCCAGATCATGAAGACAAACGGAGATCATCCTCTGGCTAAAACCAGCTCTTCTTTGCCTACCGCAGGATCTGGATCAATAAAGAGCAGCCAGTTATTATTGCTGTTTTTCTAGGGATTTTTACCCCATATATTTCCCAGGTCTCTACTCTTTTTGTGGCACTTTAATTCAGGCTTCAACCACTTCCTAGTCAGATCAGGTGAAATCATTTTCCTTCCCATTCCCTCGATGTATTTCACATCTAGTAATTCTTTATTTAAAGATCTTATTTACCCATTTGACAGACAGATCACAAGTAGGTAGAGAGGGAGGCAGAGAGAGAAGGGGGAAGCAGGCTCCCCGCTGAGCAGAGAGCCCGATGTGGGGCTCCATCCCAGGACCCTGAAATCATGACCTGAGCCGAAGGCAGAGGCCTAAACCACTGAGCCACCCAGGAGCCCCCATATCTGGTAATTTTTAACCAACGTGGATTTGCTGCATCAAATAGTTCCTTCTTCTTCAAATATAAATATATAAATAAAGTGATCAAGTCACTCGCATGTCTTAGGAGAATGTCATACCTTTAGTAGCAAACTTGAAATCTTGGCCATTGGTTTTGATTTTTGTTTTGGTTAGATTTGGTTCGGTTTTTGTCATTTTAAAAATCCCTCCAGCCCTTGGCTCTGTCTGACCTGATTGCTTTCAGCTGTTTCTGCAACAAAATTGTCCCGGCAGCGAAAACTCTCATTGTTTTTTAAGTGGCGCCCCCTTCTGAACACTTTGTTAATAAAAAGCTTTTTGTTTGTTTGTTTGTTTTTCGGCTATGGTAAATGTGGAACAACAATGAGGTACTTCAAAGAGGTGAACCACAGATAAATTTCTCTAAGGGTGGGGTGAGGGTTACTCAAAAAGGAACTTGACAAGGCTTTTAAAGATATCGACAATCATTATAACATAACGTGACTGATTGTTACCGCGCTCTTAACTGGGCAAACACTTGTTGGCTTCCAAGAAAAACTAACATAGTTGAAATGGTTCTAGTGGCCTTCTAGCACAGGGTATGATGGGGTAGGTATTCTAGCCACTGGCTGTGCAAGGCATGAGGCCTGTTAGTGATTCTATTTTTTCCTCTGCAGAATGGGTCTTTCTACATTCCAGGTCCTTTCTACCCCAATAAATAATGCGGCGATTCTCTCAGTGAGTTGTACTTTGGGTTTAAACAGCCAACTGTCTCTTAAAAAGGTCTTTTGTTTAAATTCCTTTAAAGAAAAGTCCTTTCAAAAAAATTTTTTTATTTTTTATTTTTAAATCCCATATGTTTACTCTGATCATGGAACTTTGTCATTTTGACCATCTCTGCTGATTAAAATATTCTTTTTTTTTTTTAAAGATTTTCTGTATTTATTTGACAGAGAGAGAAATCACAAGTAGGCGGAGAGTCAGGCAGAGAGAGATAGAAAAGCAGGCTCCTGCTGAGCAAAGAGCCCGATGCGGGGCTCAATCCCAGGACACTGAGATCATGGCCCGAGCCGAAGGCAGAGGCTTAATCCACTGAGCCACCCAGGCGCCCCTGATTAAAATATTCTTCATCATTAGCACCTACTGTTCTCCTCTCTTGGTGGTCTCTCCGGAAGGGGTCTTCTCTAGCTCTTCTAGCAGGAGATGGGCAGTTCCCAAATACCCCTGTTGCCAGACTAACCTTACCTATCCGCAGGGTCAGGTAGGCCTGGCCCTTTATCTGTTGTTCTCCTCTTAGGGGTTAGTTTTTCATAGATACCGTGCTTTGCTTTTGTCAGGATTTACCCTGGATTATCAAAACCCATTTCTTCTGCCCTGAAGCCTAAGAATCTGTCCTAATGAGAAATCAGGAATTCAAACAGATCCTATTTATCCTGAATGTTTTGTCCAAAATGAAAAATTCATTTCTGAGGTGCCTCAAGATCTCTGAGAAGGGAAGTTTCACCAACTCTGTCATGTAGGGGCATGAATTCCGATTCTGTGTCAATTTTACTACTTTCCCAGCTAGTAATTCTCTACCTCAGAAAGCCCACTGTCAACCGTTTTCTCTTTCAAAGGCAGTTGCTCTTAGAGTCTGCACATGGCACTTGGGTCCTGCTGGTCATTGGCTACTGCCCACTGTACCTTGGGTCTAACAGCTGCAAGGCTTCAAGATGAGCACGTCTCTTGTTCTAGGACTTAATATAGTTTGGGGCACATGGTAAGCAATAATCACTTCTTTAGTTGATCCAAGTGTTGGATCTTTCTTAATTATTCCACTACCACAATTTACTTGTTCTAAGATTTGTCCCCCCCCCCATTTTAATATCTCTTAAGGTGGCACTCACCTTGCAGTTGATGACATATCCTACTTTAACTGACAGCATTTCTCTTTCTTAGTCGAACATAAACTATAGTGCATCTTACACTTGATGAAAGCTAGGATGCAATGAAATACTCTATTATGGTTACGATTCTGATATTTGAAATCCTCCGGTAGCTCCCTGTGCCCCCACAGTGTAGTACCTCACCTCCTCGCCATAGTATACAAACCTTCTCACCCCCAGTGTTAACCCTGAAGCTCAGCCTCCATCCCCAGGTGATGCTTCCAGATCAGCTGTCGGTTGTCATGAACTTGCTGTAGTTTCCCGAATGCACTGTGCTGCCTCCTGGCACTCTGAAACTTGACACACTCATCCTCATTCTTCGCTTTGCCCTTGTCTATCACCTCCCCTGAAAATCTGTTCCTAAGTGGCTTTTCCCAGCTCCCACCTACCCTTGGCAGTCTATTATCTCCCTGTAGTAAAGCCTGTCACACTGCATCATGGACAGCCCGTTGTCCCCCTGAGAAGAGAAAAGGGACAATGAGGGCCCCCAGCATTTGCAGCTCTAGTTCAGAGCCCCATGCCTGGCTTGCAGGAAATGCCAGATCATGAAGACAAACGGGGATCATCCTCTGGCTAAAACCAGCTCTTCTTTGCCTACCGCAGGATCTGGTCAATAAAGAGCAGCCAGTTATTATTGCTGTTTGTCTAGGGATTTTTACCCCATATATATCCCAGATCTCTACTCTATTTGTAGTACTTTAATTCAGGCTTCAACCACTTCTTAGTCAGATCAGGTGAAATCATTTTCCTTCCCATACCCTTGATGTATTTCACATCTAGTAATTCTTTATTTAAAGATCTTATTTACCCATTTGACAGACAGATCACAAGTAGGTAGAGAGGGAGGCAGAGACAGAGGGCGGAAGCAGGCTCCCCGCTGTGCAGAGAGCCCGATGTGGGGCTCCTTCCCAGGACCCTGAAATCATGACCTGAGCCGAAGGCAGAGGCCTAAACCACTGAGCCACCCAGGAGCCCCCATATCTGGTAATTTTTAACCAACGTGGATTTGCTGCATCAAATAGTTCCTTCTTCTTCAAATATAAATATATAAATAAAGTGATTAGGTCACTCGCATGGCTTAGGAGAATGTCATAGCTTTAGTAGCAAACTTGAAATCTTGGCCATTGGTTTTGATTTTTGTTTTGGTTAGATTTGGTTCGGTTTTTGTCATTTTAAAAATCCCTCCAGCCCTTGGCTCTGTTTGACCTGATTGCTTTCAGCTGTTTCTGCAACAAAATTGTCCCGGCATCGAAAACTCTCATTGTTTACAGTGGCGCCCCCTTCTGAACACTTTGTTAATAAAAAGCTTTTTTTTGTTTGTTTGTTTTTGTTTTTCGGCTACGGAAAATGTGGAACAACCATCCGGTATTTCAAAGAGGTGAACCACAGATAAATTTCTCTAAGGGTGGGTGAAGGTTATTCAAAAAGGAACTTGACAAGGCTTTTAAAGATATCGACAATCATTATAACATAACGTGACTGATTCTTACCATGCAATTAACTGGGGAAACACTTGTTGGCTTCCACGAAAGACTAACATAGTTGAGATTGTTCTAGCGGCCTTCTAGTACAGGGTCTCATGAGGCAGAGATTCTAGCCACTGGCTGTGCAAGGCATGAGGCCTGTTAGTGATTCTCTTTTTTCCTCTGCAGAATGGGTCTTTCTACATTCCAGGTCCTTTCTACCCCAATAAATAATGCGGCGATTCTCTCAGTGAGTTGTACTATTGGTTTAAACAGCCAACTGTCTCTTTAAAGGACTTTTGTTTAAATTCCTTTAAAAAAAAGTCCTTTCAAAAAAATCTTTTTTTTATTTTTTATTTTTTAATCCCATAGGTTTACTCTGATCATGGAACTTTGTCATTTTGACCTTCTCTGCTGATAAAATATTCTTCATCATAAGCACCTACTGCTCCCCTCTCCTGGTGGTCTCTCCAGAAGGGGTCTTCTCTAGCTCTTCTAGCAGGAGATGGGCACTTCCCCTCTACCCCTGTTTCCAGACCAGCCTTACCTATCCTGCAGGGTCAGGTCGGCCTGGCATGTTATCTGTTGTTCTCTTCTGAGTGGTTAGTTTTCATAGATACCTTGCTTTGCTTTTGTCAGGATTTACCCTGGATTATCAAAACCCTTTTCTTGTGCCAGTGAAGCTTAAGAAACAGTCCGGATGAGAGAACCAGGAACTCGAACAGATCATATTTATCCTGAATGTTCTGTCCAAAATGAAAAATACATTTCTGAGGAGCCTCAAGATTTCTGAGAAGGGAAGTTTCACCAACTCTGTCATGTAGGGGCATCAATTCCGATTCTGTGTCAATTTTACTACTTTCCCAGCTAGTAATTCTCTACCTCAGAAAGCCCACTGTCAACCGTTTCCTCTCTCAAAGGCAGTTGCTCTTAGAGTCTGCACATGTCACTTGGGGCCTGCTGGTCGTTGGCTACAGCCCACTGTACCTTGGGTGTAACAGCTGCGGGGCATCAAGATGAGCACGTCTCTTGTTCTAGGACTTAATATAGTTTGGGGCACATGGTAAGCAATAATCACTTCTTTAGTTGATCCAAGTGTTGGACCTTTATGATTTATTCTACTACCACAATTTACTTCTTCTAAGATTTGTCCCCCACCCCCATTTTAATATCTCTTAAGGTGGCACTCACCTTGCACTTGATGACATATCCTACTTTAACTGACAGCATTTCTCTTTCTTAGTCGAACATAAACTATAGTGCATCTTACACTTGATGAAAGCTAGGATGCATTAAATACTCTATTATGGTTATGATCCTAATCCAATCCATTACTCTAACACTGACTACTACATAACCCTGTCGTTGATACTAATGTGGACTTTAAACCAATACCTGATCCTGACCGTAAACCTGACCCTGGCTCTAGACTTCACCTGACCTTGACTAAGGCAAACACCAGAAACCTAACTCTAAACCTAAAATTGACCCTGACCCTGACCCTAACACTAACCCTGACACTGAATGTGAGCCTAACCCTAAACCTAACCCTCCCTGACACTAACACGGACCCTGACCCGAAACCTAACGCTGAACCTAACCCTAAAACTAACCCCTAACATTATCCCTGACTATGACCCTAACCCGGTCTAACCCTAACCCTCAACCTACCTCTTCCCTAACCCTAACCACACTTTAACAATAATCCCGAACCTCTCCCTGACCATGATCATAACCCTAACTCTGAAATTTGCCTTTGTCAGATCTTAAACTTAAACCTGACCCTGGCCTTGACCTTAACTCTGACCCTAACCCAGACTGTAATCCTAACTCTGACGCAAACCGTGATGCTGAACAGAATCGTAACCCTAAAGCTAACCCTGATCCTGAACCTACTCATAAAACAGAACCTAAACATAAAGCTGACCTTACCATAACCATGAACCTAACCCTGACCCTGACCCTACCGTGACACTAAACCTGTCCTAAACCTAACCCTGAACTGACATGACCTTGCCCCCAAACAAAAACTTGAACCTGACCCTAAATCTGACCATCATCCTGAACCTGACACTAAACCTAATAGTCACCCTAACACTGACCCTGACCCTGACTCTGACCAAAACCCTAACCCTGACCCTACTGTGAGCCTGACCCTAAACCTAACCATGAACCTAACCCTAACCCTGACCCCTACCCTAAGCCTCGCTAACCCTGACCCCAACGAGGTCTAAACCTAAACCTGACCCTAAGTCTTTCTTCTCCCTAACCCTAACACTAACCTGGTCTAAACCCAGCTCTGTTCCCTCCAGTGGGGACAGCAGCTGCACCCAGGCCTCCCAAGGGCTGGGGGAAGGCTGTATGGGGGTCACTGGATGGGCACTGCATTGAGTGGAGTGTGAGCCTTGAGCAGCTTGGGGACCAGCGGCTCAGGGAGCTCTGGTGGAGCAGAAAGTTTGGTAAGGAGCCCCCAGGCAGTGGTGACCTCACTTCCCTGACAACAGAGCCCAACAGAATTGGAACCCACGTATCCAGGCACCCCATAAAGAGAAAACCCTCCTGTCCAGCTCATTTCTAGAAACATCCTAAAGGAAGCGACATGTTCTTCTGCTGTACTGAAGCCGAAAGGATGCAGGGAGAAGAGAGCTCGCCACTTGACACGTCCCCTCCCTGGCAGGTCATATCAGGTTTCACCAATGCCTCAGGCCCTTTGGCTAATAAAATCAAAAGGTGACACCAGGGGGCTCAGAGACAGAGAGTCCCACACCTTCTGATCCACTGGTGTAGCCCTAGGTCTCTTCGCAGTCTCTCTCTCACTGTGTGTGTGTGTGTGTTTGTGTGTGTGTGTGTGTGTGTGTGTGTGTGCGCCTCTGAGTGTCTGTGTCTTTGTGTGTATAGAGACCTGGCCATGCCATCATGGGTGGAGATGACCCAAGCAGGATCAGGCTGATGAGGGTTTAGATGTCTGGTGGGCAAGTCATGTTCACACCCCGTTAAAGGCTGGTTAAGTGGGATTGGGTGTAGGGTCTACACCCTTCTGCTCAGGGATTATCCTGAGACCTTGAAGAGATGGGTCCATAGCCAGGAGCGGGGCTAACCCCAACAGTAACCACTAACCCTGACCCTGACACTGACTGTGAGCCTACGCCAAACCCTAACCCAAGCCCTGACCCTGACCCTGTATGTGATCCTGACCTGAACCCTAAACCTAAACCTAAGCCTGACACTCACCCTGATGTGGACCCTGAACTAAACTTAAATCTGACCTTACCGTAACCATGACTCAAACCTAATCATGACACAGACCCTGACCCTAATCCTAACCCTGACGCTGACCTAACCCTGACACTAACCCTAACACAGACCGTGACTGTGAGCCTGACCCTTGCCTAAACCTAAAGGTAACTCTAACCATGACCCTAATACGGACCCTGAACCTAAACCTAACGCTGACCCTGACCCTAACACTAACCCCTACCCTAAACCAAACCCTAACACTGACCTTACGCTGTCTAACCCTAACCCTATCATAACCCTACTTCTAACTCTAACCCTAACCCCAATCCCAAACCCTACCGCCAAAACCTAACTGTGACACTGAACCGAACATTGACCCTAAACCAAAGCCTGACGCTAAACCTGACCCTGTCCCTGACCTTCACCTGACCCAGACCCTGACCCTAATCCTAACCATGACACTAACACTGACCACTACATAATCCTGTCCCTGACCGGAATGTGGACTTTAAACCAATACCTATACCTGACCCTAAACCTGACACTGGCGCTAAACTTCACCCTGACCCTGACCCAGACCATGACCATAAACCTAACCCTGACCCTTACAGTGACCCTGACCCTGACCTGAACAACAAACTGACCCTGACTGTGAGCCTGACCCTAACACTAACCCTAAATGTAATCCTGACCCTGACACTAACACGGGCCTTCCCCAGAATCCTATCGCTGAACCCAACCCTTAACACTAACCACTAACCCTACCACAGACCCTGATCCTAACAAGCTCTAACCCTAAACGTCAACCAAACGCTAACCCTAACACTAACCCTAACTTTAACAATAACCCTGACCCTATACCTGACTATGATCATAACCCTAACCCTGAACTTTGCCTATACCAGACCCTGACACTATACGTGACCCTGGCCCTGAGCCTAAACCTAACCATGACCCTAACACTGACCACTACATAACCCTGTCGCTGACCCGAATGTGGACTTTAAACCAATACCTGATCCTGACAGTAACCCTGACACTGGCCCAAGATTTCACCCTGACCCTGACCCAGACCATGACCATAAATCTAACCCTGACCCTAACAGTGACCCGTCCCTGACCTGAACACTGAACCTGACCCCGACTGTGAGCCTGACCCTAACTCTAACCCTAAACGTAACCATGACCCTGACACTAACACGGGCCCTAACCCGAAACCTAACGCTGAACCTAACCCTAAAACTAACCCCTAACATTATCACTGACCCTGACCCTAACCCGGTCTAACCCTAACCCTCAACCTACCTCTAACCCTACCCCTAACCCCACTTTAACAATAATCCTGACCCTCTCCCTGAACCTGATCATAACCCTAACTCTGAACTTTGCCTATGTCAGCCCTTAACCTTAAACCTGACCCTGGCTTTGACCTTAACACTGACCCTAACCCTGACTGTAAACCTAACTCTCACCCAATCCATGATCCTGACAGAATCATAACACTAAAGCTAACCCTGATCCTGAACCTACACATAAAACATAACCTAAACTTAAAGCTGCCCTTACCATAACCATGAACCTAACCCTGAACCTGAACCTAACCCTGACACTAAACCTGTCCCAAACCTAACCCTGACCCTGACATGAACCTTGCCCCCAAACCTAAACTTGAACCTGACCCTAAATCTGACCATGACCCTGAACCTGAACCTAAACCTAACCGTCACTAACACTGACCCTGACCCTGACTCTGACCATAACCTTAACCGTGACCCTACTGTGAGTCTGACCCTAAACCTAACCATGAACCTAACCCTAACCCTGACCCCTACCCTAAGCCTTACGCTAACCCTGACCCCAATGACGTCTAACCCTAACCCTGATCCTAAGTCTTTCTTAACCCTAAACCTAACACTAACCTAGTCTATACCCAGCTCTGTTCTCTCCAGCGAGGACAACAGCTGCACCCAGGTTCCCAGGAGCTTGGGGGAGGCTGTATGGGGGTCATTGGATTGGCACTGCATTAAGTGGAGGGTGAGCCTTGAGCAGCTTGGGGACCGGTGGAACAGGGAGCTCTGGTGAAGCAGAAAGTTTGGTAAGGAGCCCCCAGGCAGTGTTGAACTCACTTACCTGACGACAGAACCCAACGGAATAGGAACCTTTGTATCCAGGCACGCCATTACAGAGAAAACCCCCCATCCAAGCTCATTTCAAAGCAAATCCTAAAGGAAGCGACATGTTCTTCTGCTGTACTGAAGCCGGGAGGATGCAGGGAGAAGAGAGCTCGCCTGCCAGACACGTCCCCTCCATGGCAGGTCATATCAGGTTTCCCCAACGCCCAAGGCCCTTTGGCTAAAAAAATCAAAAGGTGACACCAGGGGGCTCAGAGACAGAGAGTCCCACACCTTCTGATCCACGGGTGTAGCCCTAGGTCTCTTCCCCGTTTCTACACCCTTCTGCACAGGGTTTATCCTGAGACCCTGAACGGATGGGTCCATGACCCAGGAGCGGGGATAACCCTAACAGTAACCACTAATCCTGACCCTGACACTGACTGTGAGCCTGCCCCAAACCCTAACCCAAACCTTGACCCTGACCCTGACCCTATCTGTGATCCTGACCGGAACCCTAAACCTAAACCTAAGCCTGACACTGACCCTGATGTGGACCCTGAACCTAAACCTAACATTGATATTACTGTAACCAAGACTCATAACTAACCATGACCCTGACCATGACCCTAATCCTAACCCTGACGCGGACATAACCCTGACCCTAACCCTACCCATGACCGGGACTGTGAGCCTGACACTAACCCTAAACCTAAATGTATCTCTAACCATGACCCTAATACGGACCCTGAACCTAAACCTAACGCTGACCCTGACCCTAACACTAACCCCTACCCTAAACCAAATCCTAACCCTGACCTTACGCTGTCTAACGCTAACCCTAACCATAACCCTACTTCTAACTCTAACTCTAACCCCAATCCCAAATGCTACCGACAAACCTAACTGTGACACTGAACCGAACATTGACCATATACCAAAGCCTGACCCTAAACCTGACCCTAGCCCTGACCTTCACCTGACCCTGACCCTGACCCTTATCCTAACCATGACACTAACACTGACCACTACACAATCCTGTCCCTGACCCGAATGTGGACTTTAAACCAATACCTATACCTGACCCTAAACCTGACACTGGTGCTAAACTTCACCCTGACCCTCACCCAGACCATGACCATAAATCTAACCCTGACGCTAACAGTGACGCCGACCCTGACCTGAACACTAAACCTGACCCTGACTGTGAGTCTGACCCTAACACTAACCCTAAATGTAACCCTGACCCTGACACTAACACGGGCCCTCCCCCGAATCCTATCGCTGGTCCCAACCCTAACACTAACCACTAACCCTACCACAGACCCTGATCCTAACAAGCTCTAACCCTAAACGTCAACCAAACGCTAACCCTAACACTAACCCTAACTTTAACAATAACCCTGACCCTATACCTGACTATGATCATAACCCTAACCCTGAACTTTGCCTATACCAGACCCGGACCCTATACGTGACCCTGGCCCTGAGCCTAAACCTAACCATGACCCTAACACTGACCACTACATAACCCTGTCGCTGACCTGAATGTGGACTTTAAACCAATACCTGATCCAGACCGTAAACCTGACACTGGCCCAAGACTTCACCCTGACCCTGACCCAGACCATGACCATAAATCTAACCCTGACCCTGGCAGTACCCTGACCCTGACCTGAACACTAAACCTGACCCTGACTGTGAACCTGACCCTAACTCTAACCCTAAATGCAACCGTGACCCTGACAGTAACACGGGTCCTCCCCAGAATCCTATCGCTGAACCAACCCTAGCACTAATCCCTAACCCTACCACGGACCCTGATCCTAACAAGTTCTAACCCTAACCGTCCACCAAACGCTAACCCTAACACTAACCCTAAACTTTAACTTTAACTTTGACCCTATACTTGACTATGATCATAACCCTATCTCTGAACTTTGCCTATACCAGACCCTGACCCTATACCTCATCCTGGCCCTGAGCCGAAACCTAAACATGACCCTAACACTGACAACGATATAACCCTGTCGCTGACCCGAATGTGGACATTAAAACAATACCTGATCCTGACCGTAAACCTGACACTGGCCCTAGACTTCACCCTGACCCTGACCCAGGCAAACACCAGAAACGTAACCCTGACCCTAACAGTGACCCTGACCCTGACCCTAACCATAACCCTGACACTGAATGTGAGCCTGACCCTAACTGTAACCCTAAACGTAATCCTGACCCTGACACTAACACGGGCCCTGACCTGAAACCTAATGCTGAACCTAACCCTAAAACTAACCCCTAACATTATCACTGACACTGACCCTAGCCTGGTCTAACCCTAACCCTCAACCTACCTAGCCCTAACCCTAACCCCACTTTAACAATAATCCTGACCCTCTACCTGACCCTGATCATATCATACCCCTATCTCTGAACTTTGCCTATGTCAGACCTTAACCTTAAACCTTACCCTGGCCTTGACCTTAACACTGACCCTAACCCTGAATGTATACCTAACTCTGACCCAATCCAAGATCCTGAACATAATCGTAACCCTAAAGCTAACCCTGATTCTTAACCTACTCATAAAACAGATCCTAAACATAAAGCTGACCTTACCATAACCATGAACCCAACCCTGACCCTGACCCTAACCCTGACACTAAACCTGTCCCAAAGCTCACCCTAACCCTGACATGAACCTTGCCCCCAAACCAAAACTTGAACCTGACCCTAAATCTGACCATGACCCTGAACCTGCCCCTAAACCTAACCGTCACCCTAACACTGACCCTGACCCTGACTCTGATCGTTACGCTAACCGTGACCCTACTGTGAGCCTGACCCTAAACCTAACCATGAACCTAACCCTAACCCTGACCCCTACCCTAAGCCTTACGCTAACCCTGACCCCAACGAGGTCTAAACCTAACCCTGACCCTAAGTCTTTCTAAACCCTAACCCTAACACTAACCTAGTCTAAACCCAGCTCTGTTGCCTCCAGCGGGGACAATAGCTGCACCCAGGCATCCCAAGGGCTGGGTGGAGTCTGAATGGGGGTCACTGGATGGGCACTGCATTGAGTGGAGTGTGAGCCTGAGCAGCTTGCGCACCGGTGGCTCAGGGAGCTTTGCTACAGCAGGAAGTTCGGTAAGGAGCCCCCAGGCAGTGGTGGCCTCACTTCCCTGACGACAGAGCCCAACGGAATTGCAACCCATGTATCCAGGCAACCCATTACAGAGAAAAAACCCCTGCCCAGCTCATTTCTAGGCACATCCTAAAGGAAGCGACATGTTCTTCTGCTGTACTGAAGCCGGGAGGATGCAGGGAGAAGAGAGCTCACCCGCCAGACACGTCGCCTCCCTTCAGGTCATATCATGTTTCCCCAATGCCTCAGACCCTTTGGCTAATAAAATCAAAAGGTGACACCAGGGGGCTCAGAGTCAGAGAGTCCCACACCTTCTGATCCACGGGTGTAGCCCTAGGTCTCTTCCCTGTTTCTGTGTGTGTGTGTGTGCCTCTGGGTGTCTGTGTGTCTGTGTGTAAAGAGGACCTTGCCATGCCATCGTGGAGAAGATGCCCCAAGCAGGATCAGGCTGATGAGGGTTTAGATGTCTGGTGGGCAAGTTATGTTCACACACCAGTTTAAGGCTGGTTAAGTGGGATCAGGTGGAGGGTCTACACCCTACTGCACAGGGTTTATCCTGAGACCCTGAACGGATGGGTCCATGACCCAGGAGCGGGGCTAACCCTAACAGTAACCACTAACCCTGACCCTGACACTGACTGTGAGCCTGCCCCAAACCCTAACCCAAGCGCTGACACTGACCCTGACACATTATGCCCCGCCCATGCTTAGGTACGAAGAGGGCACAAACACGCATTTTGACCCTCAGCGTGAGTCCTGTCCTCTAGTAAGTCTTCTCAGTGGCTGGACCATTAGACGTCATAATGGGCTTGCCATGCCCCTAGGCCCCAAGTTTTAACCAGCTTTCTGGTTGTCCCCTCGCCCCTCCCCAGGGCTCTGCTCTGGAAACTCTCTTTTGGTGGGACACCTGAGGTAAAAACAAAACAAAACCAACTCCTCCCATCTCAAAGAATAACCCCAAACTCTTCGGATCGGGCCAAATGCCCAGAGAGGAAGACTCGTCCATGGCCCATGAGGCCACCCGGACATTCCACGGCCATCAGTGACACAATATCCAGAGACAAAATCTTGAGCAAGCGTCTCACACTTGCCCCCTTGTTCATATCCTGAAGAGTTCTCCTCACTGTCTGTAGATCAGTCCTGCAATACCTACGACCCGAAACCTAAGCCGAGTTTGTGTTTTCAGACAACTGTCCCCACAGCCCTGGCCCACAAAACCTACAGGCACAGGTTCTTGGAGCCAAACCTGAGGACTGTACCTGGGAATTCTGCCCATTCCATTGGCCACAAACCTAGAAATAGGATGATAAACCTCCAAAGTGCCCGGGGCCATCCCAATAGTGTTGACTGCCCAGGAAAAACAAGGGCGGTCTGACACCAGCTGAGCATCTACCTGCACTTAGACCCGTGGACAGATGTCCCCAGAGGTAAATTGCAGTGAGCAGGCCCCTAGATCTTAATCGGATCCATTGCTTTGTTGTCCAGGCATCTCTCCTCAGAGGCCTGGATTCCAATAGCAGCATATGGCTGTTTCTTGAGGCACCCATCAGAAGAAATCTCGTCTCCACGTGGGAATCTTGCACGTTGGAGCTGAGTCAAAGCCTCTGGTTAGGAGAACCCTTCAGGGACCCTGAGCCACTGCCTCATTCCAAGTTCTCCATGGACACAAACCCACATTAGGACCCATCCACAAGAGAGTCCATTTCAACTCAACCCTCTCAGTTTCTCCCCCAGATCCAGCAGATCTAACCTGTCTTGTCACTAGGACACAAGAGGAATGAGAGTCGGGCTCCCCAGCCATCCATCCTTAGAACCCTACTTGGAATCGATCCGTATGGGAAGTCCTGGAGCCAACCAACAGGTCTCAATCGCCCTGCAGAAGAATCTTTACGGTTTGGAGAATCTCACAACTCCCATCGTGGGAAAAATTCCATGGCCTCGTGATCCACCACCTCTTCATGAAGAGGGCCATAAGGGACAAAAAAATCCAACCTGAGCGTTTGTCAGATCCTCACCTGATTTCAGATGCACGAGATCTTGTTTCATCTGCAGAGCGTACCTGCCATGTCCTTGCCCAGACCCTAAGGTTGCTTGTGTTCTCAGACTTCTGTCCTCAACTCCTGGCCCACAAGCCCTCCAGTTTGGCAGTTCCAGAACTACAATGCAGCCCTCTGCCTGCCCTCCAGAAGAAAAAACATTGCCCTCTGGGGCTAACAAGAAACCCCCGAAATATATGGGGGAAATATCCCTAGAAAAACAGCTATAATAACTGGCTGTTCTTTATTGATCCAGGTCCTGCGGTAGGCAAAGAAGAGCTGGTTTTAGCCAGAGGATGATCTCCGTTTGTCTTCATGATCTGGCATTTCCTGCAAGCCAGGCATGGGGCTCTGCACTAGAGCTGCAAATGCTGGGGGGCCCTCACTGTTCCTTTTCTCTTCTCAGAGGGACAACGGGCATGTCCATGGTGCAGTGTGACAGGCTTTACCACAAGGATATAAAAGACTGCCAAGGGTAGGTTGGAGCTAGGAAAAACCACTTAGGAACAGATTTTCAGGGGAGGTGATAGACAAGGGCAAAGTGAAGAACGAGGATGAGTGTGTCAAGTTTCAAAGTGCCAGGAAGCAGCACAGTGCATTCAGGAAACTACAGCAAGTTCATGACAACCGACAGCTGATCTGGCAGCATCACCTGGGGATGGAGGCTGAGCCCCGGGGTTAACACTGGGGGTGAGATGGTTTGTAGACTATGGCGAGGAGGTGAGGTACTACACTGTGGGGGCACAGGGAGCTACCGGAGGATTTCAAATATCAGAATCGTAACCATAATAGTGTATTTAATTGCATCCTAGCTTTCATCAAGGGTAAGATGCACTATAGTTTATGTTCGACTAGGAAAGAGAAATGCTGTCAGTTAAACTAGGATATGTCATCAAGTGCAAGGTGAGTGCCATCTTAAGAGATATTAAAATGGGGGGGTGGAAAAATCTTAGAACTATAAATTGTGATATTAGAATAATTAAGAAAAGTTTGAACACTTGGATCAACTAAAATTGTGATTATTGCTTACCATGTGCCCCAAACTATATTAAGTCTTAGAACAAGAGACGTTCTCATCTTGATGCCGCGCAGCTGTTAGACCCAAAGTACAGAGCGCAGTAGCCAATGACCAGCAGGCCCCAAGTGCCATGTGAAGACTCTAAGAGCAACTGCATTTGAGAGAGGAAACGGTTGAGATTGGGCTTTATGAGGTAGAGAATTATTAGCTGGGAAAGTAGGAAAATTGACACAGAATCGGAATTGATGCCCCTACATGACAGAGTTGGTGAAACTTCTCTTCTCAGAGATCTTGAGGCTCCTCAGAAATGTATTTTTCATTTTGGACAGAACATTCAGGATAAATATGATCTGTTCGAGTTCCTGGTTCTCTCATCCGACTGTTTCTTAAGCTTCACTGGCACAAGAAAAGGGTTTTGATAGTCCAGGGTAAATCCTGACAAAAGCAAAGCACGGTATCTATGAAAAACTAACCACTCAGAAGAGAACAACAGATAAAAGGCCAGAACGACCTGACCCTGCAGGATAGGTAAGGCTGGTCCGGCAACAGGGGTAGAGGGGAAGTGCCCATCTCCGGCTAGAAGAGCTAGAGAAGTCCCCTTCTGGAGAGACCACCAGGAGAGGAGAGCAGTAGGTGCTGATGGTGAATATTTTATTCAGCCGAGAAGGTCATAATGACAAAGTTCCATGATCAGAGTAAACATATGGGATTAAAAAATTAAAAATAAGAAAAAGATTTTTTTAAAAAGACTTTTTTTTTAAGGAATTTAAACAAAAGTCCTTTTTAAGAGACAGTTGGCTGTTTAAACCAAAAGTACAAATCACTGAGAGAATTGCCGCATTATTTATTGGGGTAGAAAGGACCTGGAATGTAGAAAGACCCATTCTGCAGAGGAAAAAATAGAATCACTAACAGGCCTCATGCCTTGCACAGCCAGTGGCTAGAATCCCTGCCTCATGAGACCCTGTGCTAGAAGGCCGCTAGAACCATCTCAACTATGTTAGTCTTTCTTGGAAGCCAACAAGTGTTTGCCCAGTTAAGAGCACGGTAACAATCAGTCACATTATGTTATAATGATTGTCGATATCTTTAAAAGCCTTGTTAAGTTCCTTTTTGAGTAACCCTCACCCCACCCTTAGAGAAATTTATCTGTGGTTCACCTCTTTGAAATACCTCATTGTTGTTCCACATTTATCATAGCCAAAAAAAAAAAAAAAGCTTTTTATTAACAAAGTGTTCAGAAGGGGGCGCCACTGTAAACAATGAGAGTTTTCGCTGCCTGGACGATTTTGTTGCAGAAACAGCTGAAAGCAATCAGGTCAGACAGAGCCAAGGGCTGGAGGCATTTTTAAAATTACAAAAACCGAACCAAATCAAACCAAAACAAAAATCAAAAATCAAAACCAATGGCCAAGATTTCAAGTTTGCTACTAAAGGCATGACATTCTCCTAAGACATGCGAGTGACTTGATCAATATATTTATATATTTATATTTGAAGAAGAAGGAACTATTTGATGCAGCATATCCACGTTGATTAAAAATTACCAGATATGGGGTCTCCTGGGTGGCTCAGTGGTTTAGGCCTCTGCCTTCGGCTCAGGTCATGATTTCAGGGTCCTGGGATTGAGCCCCACATCGGGCTCTCTGCTCAGCGGGGAGCCTGCTTCCCCCTTCTCTCTCTGCCTCCCTCTCTACCTACTTGTGATCTGTCTGTCAAATGGGTAAATAAGATCTTTAAATAAAGAATTACTAGATGTGAAATACATCGAGGGTATGGGAAGGAAAATGATTTCACCTGATCTGACTAAGAAGTGGTTGAAGCCTGAATTAAAGTGCTATAAAAAGAGTAAAGACCTGGGAAATATATGGGGTAAAAATCCCTAGACAAACAGCAATAATAACTGGTTGCCCTTTATTGATTCAGATCCTGTGGTAGGCAAAGAAGAGCTGGTTTTAGCCAGAGGATGATCTCTGTTTGTCTTCATGATTCGGCATTTCCTGCAAGCCAGGCATGGGGCTCTGCACTAGAGCTGCAAATGCTGGGGGGCCCTCACTGTCCCTTTTCTCTTCTCAGGGGACAACGGGCATGTCCATGGTGCAGTGTGACAGGCTTTACCACAGGGAGATAAAAGACTGCCAAGGGTATGTTGGAGCTGGGAAAAGCCACTTAGGAACAGATTTTCAGGGGAGGTGATAGAGAAGGGCAAAGCGAAGAATGAGGATGAGTGTGTCAAGTTTCAGAGTGCCAGGAGGCAGCACAGTGCATTCGGGTAACTACAGCAAGTTCATGACAACCGACAGCTGATCTGGCAGCATCACCTGGGGATGGAGGCTGAGCCCCGGGGTTAACACTGGGGGTGAGAAGGTTTGTATACTATGGCGAGGAGGTGAGGTACTACACTGTGGGGGCACAGGGAGCTACCGGAGGATTTCAAATATCAGAATCGTAACCATAATAGTGTATTTAATTGCATCCTAGCTTTCATCAAGGGTAAGATGCACTATAGTTTATGTTCGACTAAGAAAGAGAAAGGCTGTCAGTTAAACTAGGATATGTCATCAAGTGCAAGGTGAGTGCCACCTTAAGAGATATTAAAATGGGGGGGTGGAAAAATCTTAGAAGTATAAATTGTGGTACTAGAATAATTAAGAAAAATCATACAAGAACACTTGGTTCAACAAAAAAATTGATTATTGCTTACCATGTGCCCCAAACTATATTAAGTCTCCAAAAATTTTATATCATTTGAGTATACATATATATAAAATTACATTTAAAGTTTTAAAAATATCAGCAAATATTTTCATTTAAATGCAAATTTCAAAGAAAATCTACTTTTCCAAACTCGACTTTTTATCCTATTGTTTTTTAATTTTGTCGACAACTGATAAAAAGTTTAGCGAGACTATAAATGTTTGATCGAAAAAAATGATTAATACATGTAGGTTCAAATTATTATGTTCCATTAAAAATGATTTATTCTTTGATGAACATCTGTTTGGTAATATGTTGTATCCAGATATAGTAAATTAATGACATATATAAAATTATAGGGAAATGACACCTTCCGTTCCATTATGAGTAGAGCTTTTAAAATGCTATTTGTCACAACCTGTCATCTTGTCATTATGTAGCATTATGTAACATTTAAAAAATGTATACTCTTCACTTTGAAGTCTTTTAGAAATCTAAAATATGACTTTTATGGTTTGTGTTTCCATATTCCTTTATTGCCAGTTTGAACAAATCCACATGCTTTGATTCAAAGGTAATAAATTCCTCTTATTTGGAAAAATGATGTTTATTTTTGTTCTCTCACCCTTAGCAGGTGGTTTCATTTTAGCACACTTCAGAGTTATAATTTCATGCTTATTAAAAACATTTATTATGATCTACGTAGATGAATGAAACTTTTATTTATTAAATTATTTGCCAAAAAAAATCTGTCATTTTTAAAAATGTATTTCCTTTGAAGGGTTATTTTAGAGCATTCAGAGAGGATTGAGGAGTGTGGTATTATGCAATTTTTAAGTAGGTATGAAATGGTTATTTATATGATTGTTTCTTTAAGGCTTATGTATATTGTCCATTATATGCTATAAAATATTTTGAAAGTAAATTTAAGGCATGTTTTACATAGTTTCTTTTTTGGAAAAAAATATTGAAATGACTTATGAAATTCAGTATACTCTCAACATTATTTTTTTCTGAAATTTACAAATTGTCTACTGAACCTATTATATGGCAGATATTTTCCAAAGTGGTGGTATCATGATATATGCCAACAACAGTTTAGATTTTTTGTTGCTTCTCAATCTAGCTCAGACGAAGTACAATTAGCCTTTATAATTTTAGCCATTCTAATAGATATGTAAGCATGTCTCATTATGATTTTAATTTGTATTTCTTTAATGTCTAAATGTTGAGAAACTTGTCATGTGCTTATAAGCCATCCATATCCTTTTGGTGACATGTCTCTGCAATAATTTTCTTCACATGTAAAATTGGATACTCTGTTTGGTTATTAGTAAGGTTTTTTATTTTTATTCATTTTTTAATAATCAGAATAGATGTCCATTATCAGATATATAATTTGCAAATCCCTTCTCCATCTTTACGGTTTCTCAATGGAGCTTTGATAGCTGTGTCTTTCAAGAAATATGCTACTTCTTTCCTGGTACACGGATGTATGACTAGAACATTATCAATGTTGACCTTTGCAAAGAAAATCAAGGCTTAAGATATATGTAGTCTGCGGTTGTTGGGAGTGTTCTGTAATATCAAGCATATCTAGTTAGTTGATAATTTTGTTCAAGTCTTACATATCTTACCAATTTGATGACCATTTGTCTATATAATCTTAAAATAAAAGTGTTGAAATTTTTTTCCATTTCTCTTCTAAGGTAGAAGTTATGATTTTTGTTCTTAGTTTTTCCCTATATATCACCAAATCTGTTATTAAGTATTAAAAGTCAAGAATTATTATACTCCCTGATGAATTCATCCTTTTACTCTTCTGTAATTTTGACTTGATCTTTATGTCTGATAATGAAATTTGCTTTAAAATCACTTTTCATTATCTTGATATAACCACCAAAGTTATAGTGTGATTAGTGTTAATATAGCATATTTTTTCTTTTACTTTTTAAAGCACTTCTATATTTAATCCTGACAAAAAAAACAAAACAGCTTTTTAGCTCTGGAAGCACATTTCTAAATTATCTTTTTTTTTTTTAAATGAAGCAGTAGCAATTTTTGTTAAGGGACCTAAACTGAAAGTAGGTTTAGAAATTTATTTATTTATTTATTTATTTATTTATTTATTTAAGAAAAGATTTTATTTTGTTTATTGACAGCAAGAGAGAGAAAGAGAGAGAGAGAGAGTGGAAGCGCACAAGCGGGGGGAATCACGTGCAAAGGGAGAGGAAGAAGCAAGCTCCTTGGGGTGCAAGTAGTCCCATGCAGGGCTGGAGCCCTGTACACTGGAATCATGACCTCAGCCAAAGGCAAACATCTGCTTAAACAACTGAGTCATCCAGGCACCCCTAGAAAATTTAAAAAAAAAAAAAGACCTTTCAAAAACATTTTGTTTCTTTCTTTTTTTAAAATATTTTATTTATTTGAGAGACAGAGAGATAGGAAGAGGAACTATAAGCAGGGCAGAGGGAAAAGGAGAAGCAGGTTTCCCACTGAGCAGAGAGCCTGATGTGGGGCTCCATCCCAGGACCCTGGGATCATGACCTGAAAAGAAGGGACACTTATGGAGGAAGCCACCCAGACACCTCTTTTCTTTTTTTTAAATATATGGCAACTGATGCTTCCCAGCCACGAGGAGCATATTACCCATTGATTAAATCTTTGATAACAACCTATTTAAAAAGGTGTGTAAATATATACTTACTCAGATTTATACACTTTGTGTTTTCTTCATAGTTTGGGGCTGGACCCCATGGTCACAACACTGCTTTCAGTCTTTGCCTTCCCATCTTTTGATACCAGGTATTTGGTCAGCAAAGCAAATTAGTATCAAAATTAATAAGCCCTTGGCACCATATCTCTGGAGCAGGGGTTGCTCTTAGCCAAGGCCCACAGCAGTTGACCTCCCCTCGCTAGTGCTATAGCACCAAGGACTAGGTCCCTGCCACCAGAACTCAGTCTTACATGTTATGCTAAGCAGACAAAACCAAAACAGGAAAGCTCCAACAGCTTTCACTGGCATGCCTCATCTCCCACTCCCTCAAAGTCCAGGCAGTACCAGATGCCAGGGAGGGGTCTTGGTCCAACATATGGGCGGGAAGGAAGTAGCCACAAGCAAGTACCTGCCTCTCTGTGCCTTTCTTTTATGAGCAGGTTGTAAGGAGGAGGAAGAGGAAGGGGAAGAGAGGTGAACTTCAAGGGGTGAAGGCCTCAGGTAGGCTTCTGGCTCCTGCCAGTAGGAAAGGGACAAAGGAGAAGGCAGTGAGTCTTGCAGGGAGGGTGGGGGGTAAGGGTTACAGCTTATGACGTAATCTGGACAGGAGTAATAGGGATACTAGTCATTTGAGTCCACCATTGGCAAGCTGGGCTGGGTGTCAGGGCAGATAGGCCTCCCTGGGCAACGGCACATGAGAGAAGGTGGAATTCTTCTCTGAGGAGCAGGTGGAGCTTCAGGTGTTGGGAAATCATAGACAGTATTGTTCCAGGGCCAAGGACAGGTCCAGGTACTCCTGGTTGGAGGTCAAGGCCACAGTATGATCCAGGTCTTCTACCAGCAGCTTGAAGGAACCACATGCCAGCCACCCCTCATTATTGTGTATAACTGGTGCACTTATTGGCTTATCCATCAAATGACTCCTTCAGCAGCTTGAAAGCCACCTCCACAGGCACTCTAGGATATGGGAGGCTTCCAGATTGAAGATTTTGCACAGGATCACCCCAAAAGACCAGAAGTCACTCTGGTGGATGTAGCTCTGGTCAAACATGGCCTTAGGGACCATCCACTTCACAGGCAGTCCACTGTTGGTTGTCTTTTTATAGTAACTGATGTGGTGATATCTCTGGCAAGGCTGAAGTCAGAGATCTTCATCATGTTGTCCTTTGTCACCAGCACTTCCCTGGTGGCCAGGTCTTGGTGTATGCACTTCTTGGAGGCAAGGTACTCCATGCCTCAGGCTACCTGATAGGCACAGGATACCAGGTCCTTGGAGGAGAGTTGCTCTGCTGCATTGTGGCTGATATTGTAACAGTACTCCAGGTCAGGAGGCCTCTGGGCCTGCAGGTACTCCTGTATGTTGTCTTTGGAGGCATATTCCATGAGAGTGTACGAAGGACCATCCTGTGTGCAGGACCCAGCAGGATGATGGTGTCCTTGTGCTGTCCAATCATCTTCATCATCTCCATTTCTGAGATTAGGTTTAACAGGTCTTTCTCTGTTGCATCTGACTTCAACATCTTCACAGACACTTTAGTCAAATGGTTGGATTTGTCTTTGTCCAGCCCAATGGCCTCCTCCAACACCATCTGCCCAAAGTAGGCCTGTCTTAGGGGTCTGCCTAAACTGCCTACAACCAGCCTGTCTCAAGGCAGTTATGAACTCTAGATTATCCTCAAAAACATTAAACCACAAGCTAAAAATTCTATTCACTAGGTCTCTCTCGCAGTTCTAATTTTCTTATCTTTCATCATTT
This sequence comes from Mustela nivalis, assembly GCF_964662115.1. Lineage (NCBI taxonomy): Eukaryota > Metazoa > Chordata > Mammalia > Carnivora > Mustelidae > Mustela > Mustela nivalis. The sequence goes on from NW_028136237.1 coordinate 51,889, forward strand.
ATCTTTTTCCTAATTCTTATTTTCAGTATAGTTTATTTTGCTTCCAGGTGTTTCCCCTGGTTTCTGTATGCTGTTTCATAGGGAAGAATTATCCTGTCATAAAATTATTTCTTGAGCATTCATTACATCTCTCAGTTAAAATGGGTTCTTTTATGGTATTGATTCATTTGAGTTTTCTCAAAATGGGAAGAATTTTCAAAATGGTGTTTTCCTCAAGGTTCAGAGTATGTCTTAGCCTCATCTTTAAGCTTTTTGAAATTCACTTTACAAATTCTTGTCCCTCTTTTTATCTTTTTAAAATAAAATGTTTTATTTTTACTATTTTTTTATTTGAGTATAGTGATAGTCAGTGTTACATTGGTTTCAGGTTTTCAATATCTCCATACATTATTCTATGATTACTATAAATATAGCCACCATCTGTCACCATATAACACTATTATAATATCATTGATTATATTCTCTACACTGTCCCAGATCTCTTTTTAAAATCTCTAATTTTTATGTTTTCTGTTATTCCAATTTTCAACCATCATTTTACATGGTTACTTTAATAAAATATGCCTGATTACACACTCTTTGCTGAAAACCATAGCATTTGATTTATAGTAGTCTTCTTCTTCCTCTTTTTTTTTTAAATTAACATATAATGTATTATTAGCCCCAGGGGTACAGGTCTGTGAATCGCCAGGTTTACACACTTCACAGCACTCACCACAGCACATACCCTCCCCAATGTTCATAACCCCACCACCCTCTCCCTACCCTCCCCTCCCCCTGGCAACTCTCAGTTTGTTTTGTGAGATTAAGGGTCTCCTATGGTTTGTCTCCCTCCTGATCCCATCTCGTTTCATTTACTCTTTTCCTGTCCCCAAGCACCCACATTGCACCTCCAGTTCCTCATATCAGAGAGATCATAAGATAGTGTCTTTCTCTTGTTGACTTATTTTGCTAAGCATAATACCCTCTAGTTCCATCCATGTCATCACAAATGGCAAGATTTCATTTCTTTTGATGGCTGCATAGTATTCCATCATATATATATATATATATATATATATATATATATATATATATATTTATACCATTCATTTGTTGATGGACATCTAGGTTCTTTCCATAGTTTGGATATTGTGGATATTGCTGCTATAAACATTTGGTGCACGTGCCCCTTTGGATCATATACTAGTCTTCTTTACCTCTATCAGAAGCCCAGGAAGCTTTATTTATTTATTTACTCACACAAACACATGATCCAACACAACGTTTTTTGTTGTTCAAATGTATTATAATGTCTTACCGCTTAACACTATGCTTACTGTTCTCTTTCACTGTCTGACTAAATCCTCATCATCACTATGCCATTTAATGACAAAGAACAATTGAACTCAGAGTTCTCTCCATATCAGGGAATGAAGACTCCACCCTTCTGTTTGTGCAGGTAAAATAAATGTTGATATTGTCTGTCCTGCACATACCCCATCCTGTTCACCGGAATATTCACCATCAAAATATATACAAAATAAAAACCATACCTCACCACTTCTATTATCACCCAGCATGCTAAAAACACCATCATATGTTCCTGAATTATTGACTTGATTGATAGCCCCACTTCCACACATACTGCACTCCTTTCTCCCTGCAAATTTATTTTGGTACAGCAACTTAACCTAAAAATCAAGTCAGATGATTTTATTCTGCTGTTGAAAGTCTTTTGGTATCTTCCCCTTTCATATTAAATAAAAACTGAAGGCATTTCAATGTACTAGAAGGTACAATACGTTCTTCCTCTCTCCACCACTATGAACTCCTCATTGGCCTCCTTGCTTTTCCTCAAAAGTAACAGACAAGCTTTTCACACAAAGTCTATATACTTACTTGCTCTGCCTAGAGCAATCTTTTTCTTTAATATTTGTATAACACCCTCCTTCACTTCCTGGGTCTTTGTGCAAATAACATCTCCTAAATGAGATATAACCACCCGACACAAAATAAAATTAACTTTCATCCCAGCATTCTCCAATGGCTTTTACCTTTCTTGTATTTCTTTGTAACACTTATCGCCATCAACCATCAATCATTATTCTATTACTGGTTTATTTCCTTATTTGAGACAGAGAGAGAGAGAATTGGGAGGGTGCGCAGAGAAAGAAGAAAACACCCCACTGCCTAGAAAGCCTGCTGGGGAGTTACATCCCAGGACCCTGAGATCATGACCCAAGCCAGAGGCAGTCACTCAATGGACTGAGCCACCGAAGCGCCCCTCTATTATTGGTTTATTTCACTATTATATTTCAAAAGAATGTAAGCTCTTTGTGGTCAGCTATTTTATATGTTTTATTAATTGAAGTATTCTCAGAAAGGTAGCTGGCAGATTGTAAGGGATCACTAAACTGTATTTTGTTGTTATTATTGGGCTCCTTTATGGGCTTTACCTCTTACGCTAGAAGTCTATCCTTCAGATGTAAGCAATAAGAATAGAACCCTGCTGCCGGGTTCAAATGAGTAAAAAGCCTGTATTAAGTGGACATTTTAAAAGCTAAATGAATGGCTTAATAGTTGTATATAGGGAGAAAGGGAACATATTTTCCACAGTTTAGAAGTGGAGTTCTTTTATAGAGTTCTTGTACAAGCCTACACTATTGAACGCTAATGGGCAGTTGTACATTACAATTATACAAACACTTTGGTATTTATATCATTTTTTTGTAATTCATGACTGGATCATTTGATTCCTTAGGAGCATTACAGCATTTCAACTTTTCACGTTCAATAAACTTATTGGAGTTGCAACCTTTTTTATTCAAATGGAGAAATAGTCATGATTTAATCTAAATAAAGTGTTATTGATTGTGTTGTTTTCTAGGAATGAGTCGCACATGCTAGTTTAAAAGTTTTGTTAAATTCCCAAGTCGGTCACCGATAAAAGCCTTTTGTAGATTAGTAACTTGATCAAAACAGAAAAGTTATGTAACACTCAATTGTTATACTATCTTTGTTTCCATCTTGCATTGTAATAACGCCCATCTTAACTCTATTTAAGACAAGTCATCGACAGATGGCTTTCTGGCATTGATGGCATGATATGAAATCTAGTATAACTAAAAGTTTTTGGTTTTAGTAGCATATAAATCAATTTAGAAAAATATATGTATTTGAATATAAGGTAAAGTTTTAAATTATTTGGCAATAGTAAACTAAACTTTTTTTTGTAAATTTTTATTTTCTAAAAGTTTATTGAGCTCTTTTGCATATTGAAACAAGTTACAAAAAGTTAAGGTTTATTTACCCCAATTCAAAATTATTAGGAATATAATCATAGAGGTTGAAGTATTTAAAATATTGAACCCAAAATATTTTATTAGGTAAATTCATGAATGCTGAGCATTCACTGTTAAAATATACTAATACTATTGATAGACTGGTAGAAGCCTAAAATCAAATATTTATTAAATATTTATATCCATATCTTTTCATGGCTTGGTAATTCATTTCTCTAGCATTAAATAATATTCCATTGTTTGCATGTACTACACTTTATTTGACCTTTCACCTGTGCTTCCAAGCTTTTGTCAGTTATGAATAAAACTACTATAGACCTCTTTGTGGGTATAGATTTCATCTTCTTTGGATAAATACCAAGAACTGCTACTGCTGAATCATCTGGCAAGAATATGATTAGTTTTGTAAGAAACTGCCAAGTTGTTTTCCATTCTTTATTCTCAATAGACATGGAAGAACATTCCTGTTGCTCCACATCCTCACCAACATTTCGTGTTCTGTTTTCAGTGTTCTGAATTCTGGGTATGTACGGGTGTCTCTTTTTTGTTTTAATTTGCATTTTCCTGATGACATATGATGTGAAGCATCTTTTTATATGCTTATTTGCCATCTGTAATATTTTCTTTTGTGAGGTATCTGCTAAGGTCTTTGGCTCATTTTTAATCAGGTTTTTCCCCCATTGTTGAGTTTTAAGGGGTCTTTGTGTATTTTTGATTAACAGTCCTTTGCCAGATGTGTATTTTGCAAATTTTTTCTCATAGTCTGTGCTTTGCCTTTTCATTCTCTCGGCATTGTGTTTCACAGAGTAGACATTTTAAAATTCAGTGCTTGTGCTTTTGTAGCTAAAGTTATTGCCAAAACCAAGGTCATTTAAATTTTCTTCTATATTACCTTCTACATGTTTCATGTTTAGGTTTATAATCCAATCTGAGTTAATTTTTGTGAAGAGTGTATAATATCTGCCTGGATTTATTTTATTTTATTATTTTATTTTATTTTTATTTTATATTTTTACATTTAGCTTCACCATTACTCCAGAACCATTTGTTTAAAAGATTGTATTTTGCTCTCTTGTATTGCTTTTGCTTTTATATTAAATATAAAATATAATTGATAATATATATTCGGTTCCTTTAATCTAGTCTTTCTGTGGTATTACAATATCTTGCTTACAATTATCATTATGGTCAACTTTTTTAAAAAGATTTTATTTATTTATTTGACAGAGAGGGATCACAAATAGGCAGAGAGACAGACAGAGAGAGAGATGAGGAGAAGCAGGCTCCCTGCTGAGCAGAGAGCCCAATGCAGGACTCGATCCCAGGCCCCTGGGATCATGACCTGAGCCGAAGGTAGAGGCTTAACCCACTGAGCCACCCAGGCGCCCCATCGTTATGGTAAACTTTGAAGTCAGTCCTCAGTCTTTGTTCTCCTTCAACACTATGTTGACTATTGTGAGTCTTTGCCTCTTCATATAAACTTTAAAGTAAGTTTGTTAATATTAAAAAACAAAGAACTTGCTGGAATGCATTAATTGTATAGATAAACTTGGAAACCAGTGACCTCTTGAGCTTAGCAGGAGATAGACCATGGTCATCAGTTGTCACAGTGGTGCCTCTGGCAGAACCTTTTGCAAATCCCTAGGTAAAACGAGACCTCAAGAATCTGAGAGATGTCTAAGAAGTACTTGATACATCCCTTGGGTATGGTTTATTGAAGTGTCCACCTGTCTGAAAGCTGGGGAATCTAGATAAGGGAGGGAAAATTAGTTATGATAAAACATATCAACAAACATGAATAAATTTTGTAAAACTAATTGTCATGGCTCATATACAGTATGACCAACAGAGGGACAATCAAAAGGAAAGCATCAGTTATGTTTATTGTGAAATTTTTTTTATTCAAAATAAAGCAATGTGAGGGGAACACACTATGAGAAAATTACCATTTTTTAAATGGTAAATATCTTACCAAATGGAATAGGTTTTATATTCTAAGTAGTATATTGAACAGTAAAACATTGGGGTGCCTGGGTGGCTCAGTGGTTTGGGCTGCTGCCTTTGGCTCGGGTCATTTTCTCAGGGTCCTGGGATTGAGCCCAGCATCGGGCTCCCTGCTCCGCAGGAAGCCTGCTTCCCTCTCTCTCTCTCTCTGCCTGCCTCTCTGCCTACTTGTGATCTCTGTCTTTCAAATAAATAAATAAAATCTTTAAAAAAAAAGAAAAGAAAATTAAAACATTAAAAAATAAAATTTTAATTTAAAAAATTATGTAATTTTTAAAAAATGTTAAAAATAGCAGAACCATTTTTCTTATAACTGGAAAATACATTGTATATATAGCTATCAAAAATAACTTGTCATGGGGGCGCCTGGGTGGCCCAGTGGGTTAAAGCCTCTGCCTTCGGCTCAGGTCATGATCCCAGGATTCTTGGATCGAGTCCCACATTGAGCTCTCAGCTCAGCAGGGTTCCTGCTTCTTCCTCTCTCTCTGCCTGACTCTGCCTACTTGTGATCTCTGTCAAATAAATAAATAAAATCTTTTATAAAAAAATTTAAAAAAATAACTTGTCATGTCTGGAATCAGGAGCATATGGAAAAAAATAATATCTGAGGACAATACTTCTGCCGTTTTGTGCCTTGTTAATATTTTTAAACAGTCAGGCAACTTTTAGCTTTATTGAAATACCTGCTAAGATACCAGCAGTGCCTTTTGGAGCCCTATGACTATAAAAATTAATTGTAAATATTCAAAATGTTTACTATGGTGTCACTATTTAGGGCCACCACCAAGTATGTTTCAGAAGTAAGCATAACTGTTACTCTTCTGTAAGGCAAAAGGGCATATTTTCAGGAGTTCCATCTGCTGTACCAGGAGGTGAATCAAGTAATGATTTTGTCTATAAAATAATTCACTTTTCAATCTAACATTCCTTATTCTAACATTATAATAATAAAAACCAGGAGGAGACTAAAACAAACAAACAACTACAACTACAACAACCAGCTTTTCCTTCAGTGGAAAAGTAAATAGAACCTTATGAGTAGCCTGAAATTTATTTTTAAATATTTTTAAGATAAACGTTTTTGTTAGAAAACCATATATTTTATATTACTAAGAAATAACAGGCAAAGTTTTATTAACTTCTAAAAAGTCTAGTTACTTCTATTTATCTATTAACTCATCTCTTTTTGAAGTAGAACATGATCACAACTATTGTATCTACCCAAGTTTGTATGCTTTGGTTATTTTATGTTTGCTATTTCCTTGCTTAATTTTTACAATATTTGATACATAATAGTATCTTTAAGTCCATCTATGGTTTCACAGAATTTGTTTGAACTTCATAAAAATGTACCATACTTTTTGCACTGCCCTTGTTTTACTTCTCTATTAACTTTCCAAGATTTATTCACTTTAGAGTGTGTAGCTATCATTTATTTTTATTCCTCCATAATGCTATGTTTACAAATTTGTATTTATCTGTACTTTTAAAATTATCTTAATTATAAACCATTTCTCATCTCACGTAACACTCATGTTACTTCTACACTTATCAGATATTATGTAACTGAAAACCACAACTCAGCAACAATATAGCACCATTTTTCAAAATTAAATGGCTTACCAGAATTCTTTAATTCTATCCTTTATTTGTATTAGATGACCCTTTATTCTGGTATTTGGCATTTTTCATATGGAGGAAAGCTTATAAGTTGATATTCCATAAATAGAAGGATTTATTATGATTGATTAATTATTTTCATTTAGAATGCATAGAATATGGTTGATTTACTATTTCTTTCTTACTCTCTGCCTGGAACATAGTGCTATCTATGTAATAGCCACTAAAATATTAAGTTAATCACCTAGACTTTAAACTGCATATTAATAGGAATAACATACAGAACTCTTCTCAGATTGGGACACCTGGGTGGCTCAGTCAGTTAAACGCCTGAGCCTTTAGCTCAGGTCATGATCTTAGGGTCCTGGGACTCAGTTCTGCAACAGAATCCCTGCTTAGCCGGGAGTTTGCTTCTCCCTCACCCTGCTGCTCCCCCTGCTTGTGCTCTCTCTCACTCACAAATAAATAAAATTAAAAAAACAAATTCTTCTCAGATAGCTAATATAGAATATCGTCTTTGTATTCATCAAAGGGAAAGTGGCATATAATAATGAAATTCAGACTACTTCAAATTCATTTTTTAACCAGTAAGAAAGTACTGGAAACAAGCCAAAAATGTCTTTAATGAATCAAAGAAATAGATTGATTTTCAATATCTTAATGTTTCTAAAATAAATTGCAAGATTTTTATACTAGATATCAGTGTAAATATTCATTATACAAGGATATTCTAAAAACAAACGTGAGAAAACTACTTGTCATATATGATGACAAAAACGAGTTTGACAAAAGTCAGTTTGGGTAAAACTTACAACACCTACCACCTGAAACTCTTGTTCTATAATTTAATTATTTTAATTTACAAAAATACAAAAATAATATATCAGAGTAAGTCTATTGATAGCTTTGAAGGTATGCTCTGGTTGTGCACTGTTTACTATTGAAAGGGGAATCAAATATGTGATGCTTATGGTGTGACTATATTAAAATTCAACAAGTTCAGAAGCATGCGAGGAATAGAATAAAGACAAAAGATGACCCTTACTTATCCTAAAGATAGACAATGGTATATATGTGTTAGTTGGGGAGAGAATCCAGTCAGTAGATGGAGGATGTGGTAGTGGAAAAAAAAAGACACAACGTTTTGGTTGAACGTTTAGCACTATATTTAACAAAGTGAAATTGTGAGTTAATAGCCTTGAATAAAATCCAAAAAATATTTTCAATTCATTGAAGATTATTTAGGAAAAACTTGAAAAATACAACTTGATAAGGATTCCAATAAAAGATTCATAAGCAATACAAGTTTCAGAATTTTTAGTATATTTTCCCTAAAAAGCCATTTGATTTAAATTAAAAAGAATTCTATTTACCTGCCACTTAAATAAGAGGAAATTATTTGGTTTTGTAATACGTCAATAAAATAAATTAACATATCTTTAGAAAACAGATATGCACACTAATTTAAAAATAATAGTGCTTAAGCTGTTCAGCAAACATTTGTAAAATTCCTTGCCATCAGCTAGCTCTGGAGTTCTGCTAGGTGAGTAAGGCCATGTATGTTACTGCTCAGAGTACTGACGCAAAGCAATTGTCCCCTTCACATCCATTTTTTGCTGTTGATAGGTCATGCTATGTTGTTTAGAGATACATAGATGGCCCTACATGAAGGCCTTTTTTTGTGTGTATACGGGTGACTGTGATTTAACTTTCAAATAAGATGGCTCCTGATTTACAATGATTCAACTTACAATATATTTGGCAAAGATGTGAAAGTGAAAGTGATTCAGTAGAAACTGTACTTTGAATTTTGAATTTGGGTCTTTATAAAAAGGGCCAGTGACAATGGGTATGGTGCCGTCTTGTGATGCTGGGCAGGGGCAGTGAGCCACAGCTCCCAGTCAGCTAAAAGATTACAGGGATGAACACCTGATATTCTTACAACCATTCTATATATAACCATTCTTCTTTTTTTTAGTGTAATATTTAATAAATTGCATGTGATATTTGATACCTTGTTATAAAATAGGCTTTGCTTAAGATGATTTTGCCCAAATGCAGGCAAATGTAAGTGTTCTGAGTATGTTGAAATAAGCTTAAGGTAAGCTATGATATTTGATAGTTTAGGGGTATTAAATGCATTTTCAGTTTTTTATGTGTTTCTCTGTACATAGCCCCCTTGTAAGCTGAGGAACATCTCTATATGTATATGTAGCCTTGGTATGGCTTACATATTATTGGCATGAAACATCTAGAACAGTACGTGTGCCATATAATTGTCTACAACATCCAACAAGTTTCTTGAAAACTTGTGCCAAAGGGGTTATGTCTTTAAGGATTCTTATTTCAGAAGGGTTCTCTCAAACGTAAGATTTTTCAGAAGTTAAGTGAAATTCTGACCAAACTAAACATTTTTCCATTTTCCCTACTGAGCAAAGATAGCTAAAATCTATCTGCCATTTTCAACACTGTACTCAACGATTGTAATTCTAATTTAAGAACAGATGATTTATATCAAAACCACATGTTGGCCTAATCTTATACAATATTCATAAATCTCACTCAGAGCCTTGGACATTTTTATTTGTTGAGTCTATATGGTACTACGGACATTCATCTTTTTTGACCTCATAGCTTCATGTATGTCTATACTTTTGAAAATACATGCATCATAGTTCCATTGTAAAATGTCTGGGTTATAAAATGTGCTATGCTATCAAAATGGTAATAAGAACATACAAATGACCTGATGTAATGAACTGGACCAGATTGCCAGATATCACATTTCATACCAGAAAGATTCAGTGGTAAGTTTTAAAATGGCCAGCTATACTTCGACTGAATTATAACTCATTTAACTTCGTTCTTTGTGTACAGTATTATACATTAGTCAGTATGATAGTAAATAAGTACTTTGGACAGATGTAAATATGCTGTAATAAAAAATGTTTTTCTTCTTTATTTCAGTCCTTTTTACTTGTAAGACTAGCCACAAATACCATGCCTCCTCCCAAATAATTTGCAATCTAAATTTATCTCTAAATGAATTTATTGCACAGAAAAAAAAATATATATATATATACACTTACAGTAGACATGTTCAAAAATAGTTACACAACAGCAGGGCCCTAAATGTAAGCAGTATAGTTGTTTTGTTTTGTTTTTTTTTTTCTTTTAAAAAAGAGGTTATGTGAAATATTGGAATTTTATTTCGAGGCCTAGTATTTCAAGACAGTTAACCACACTTACGATGTCAACAGCCTCTTGTTGGCAGTATGATTTTATTGGCTCCATGGAATAACAGCAAGAATTTACTATTGCTTCTTTCTTTTTATTACACACACAGAAAAAAAATTGACACATTTGCTCAAGACCATCCAGAATCATTTTAACCTATCAAAATTGATGGGAGGCCTTCACTGCCAAAGTCACTGCTGGGTTTTCACAATTCATTGCAGACAATCTGCTACTCCCATTATGATAAAGGAGAGAAGAGTCATAATCAGGGAAGAAAGCTAGATTAATACTTGTAATTATCATTGAATTATTTAGCCTGCTATAGGATTATTATTATTAGTGTCATTTGATAATTTTCTCTCATTTTATTAAACACAACTGTGAGTAATGACCCTACCTAATATTTCTCTGTATTGGCTGACTAGCTAGCAAACATTTATGAAAATATCCATTAGCCACACATATAAAATGCTGCATTATGATGCTGTTGAATCAGAACATACCACTACCTGATCCTGTAGCTCTTTGAGGATTTGCAAATCAATTAATTCTATGTTTCTTGGATTCTTCCCATACAATTAGAAAATTTATAATAGAGTCCATGAACATTATTAGTTTTACCATTTTAAACCAGCAATCACACTTTGATTTTTACAACAAAAGCAGAAATATAAACACACACATTTGGGTCAGTTTTCTGTTAGTCTGTCTGGACTTCAAAATTCTATTCCTCAAGATAATGCACACCAAAGTTCTGGATTAAACAAGAAATTAGATGGCACCTGAACACTTGGTTTCATATTCTCAAAAGGACTATGCAACCTATTTCTTACATTATGACATTGTTTTACAAAGATCCACACTTTTATAATGTACTAACATTATTTTTAATCATGATTAAAAATCAAACATAAAAATTTCTACTTTTTGCTTTTGCCCCCTCCATTTAGAACTTATTTATAGCCTGATAATTCAAAGGTCCCTATGTTTATGAAAATCTGGACAGAAATAGCTCTAAGATCCCATTCAGAACTTGATATTAATCTAAGTCTTTTGGCTCCATTTATCCTGAGAGCAAAGAGTAGGACAAAGGATTTGAGTACTGTTAGTTTATCTGGGAGATTATCCAAGGTAGAAAAGAATGGGAAAGTGATACAGTGAAGAAACAACTTTGTCAAAGAGGTACATTGTTGATATAATTGTTGTGGATAGAAAATGAAGGCTTGCATTTACTGAAAGGTCCTGAGAAACTTCTTTAAGTTGTCCTCATGAAGACCTGAAAACTGACAATTTTATCTATGGCTCTTATTTCCACTTCACTGAGAGCTGTTCTCAGAGGACATTAACTCTCCTACACTTTTGGGTTGTGTTGGAGACATTCTAAAATGAGAGAGAGAACATGAGATGCTATCAGTGTTAAGTAACTGCAATTTCCCATGGAACTATCCACCACAGGTTTGGCTATAATCAAGTGTTGGGCCTTGATATCAGAGGGATTTGAGGCAGTATCATTTTAGGTTAATCATTATATCTGAAATTTCCAAAAACTTCAACTGATGAAACTTTGATTATAAATCTATAAATATAACAATAAATCTACAGTATTCAAATTATTATCATAGAAATACACAGACAAAGCATCAATTGATTAATATTTAAATGTTACAAAATACTGAACTGAAAGGATTTGGTCATAGAACAACGTGTAAGAAGTAGAACTTAGGTTTAGGTTAGAACTCAGGATGCATTTGAGACTCAGTTAAGAAATTGAATGGAGGGACACCTGGGTGGCTCAGTGGGTTAAGCCACTGTCTTCGGCTCAGGTCATGATCCCAGGGTCCTGGGACCGAGCCCCAAGTCGGGCTCTCTACTCAGCAGGGAGCCTGCTTCCTCCTCTCTCTCTGCCTGCCTCTCTGCCTGCTTGTCATCTCTCTCTGTCAAATAAATAAATAAAATCTTAACAAAAAAGAAATTGAATGGATGTCTGACTATCTTATAGGTTTGATAAAAATCAGTGACTTTGTGTTCACGTGTGGCTATGCAGGAATTTTTAACTTTCTCTAAGAAGTCATTAGATTTGATTATATAATGGCAGTAAAGGATGGGGAAAAGCAAAGTACAAACCCCATAAAGACAAAGACACTGAGTATGAGAAAAGAGTAATAGATAAGAAGAATCAATGCATTTGAGGAAAATGGGAATTGAAATACACAATGATTGTTGATTTTTTTAGATGGAGAAAACAAAACTAGCTTGCAAGAAGGAAATAACAGAAGACATGTTGTGATGTGAGACAGAATCCCGGACAAGGCAGTAACGTGGAATAAAGGAGTAGGGAGAGCATATCAGGTAATTTGGATAGGAAGGAGTTAGGAGATAATTGCTTGATAAATTTTATATGGCCCACTTAAATGCACAGATTTCTCTTCTTTAATTTATATGGAGAACAGGGTGTCCTTTCTCTTCCCTTTCTGAGCACCAGAGGTGTACTCTTTCAGACTGAAAACCTGAAAAGCTCAGGACTCAGTTGCTTAAGCACAGCTGAGAGGACATATTTCAATTAAGATTTACATTTTGCTGTAGGTAGTAGACTTTCAAAAGTGGTTTAACCATATTTTTTCATTTAACAAGAAGACTACAGAGAGTGTTTTCTGGTGTTGGTTCAGCGTCTTAAGAAAGTGAAGTGAACTATCTTAGAGGTTTTCATGGCTTTTTATTCACAGTTGCAAAAATTGCTGTTGGAGTTCTCACTATTAAGCCCACATTTCTGGCAGAAAGATAGAGGTAAAGAGAATGATATATTGTACGACTGATACTTTGTCATGTGGTTACAATATAAATAGAAAAGAGACAATAAAATATTTGATGTTGTTTTAAGTTTCCTTGTTGTCAATCCCTCAGTGCTTTCTGAGATTCAAGGAAAAAGTAAATGGATATTGACCTGGCAACTATCAACACCTGTCAGTCTCTCTTGGATAACCAATATCTCTATAATCTCTTCTTCCCAGTAAAAAAAAATAAAATATATTCATAACCCACACTGTGCCATATCAAGTTACTGCACCAAGATAAAATTACAATGATTTTCAGTTGTTCCAAATGGACAGAATACCCTTCCTTATGATATCATGTCTTATAAGATAGATAATTGGCTTGCTACCAATATACCCAGATGTGACTGTGGAAGAGACAGGAAAAAAATAATAATATTTATTTATTCCTTGGGTTGACTCTGTTTACACAGATGCATTAGTATTAGAAAAGGTTGGTTTCGGACATTGGAATGAATTTACTTAATGGGTCTGATGTAATTGTGTTGGAGGAAATTTTTAATTTCTACAAAAATTATTAGAATTCTATCTTATTATCTTTTGTTAATTTTCACATGTTAACAAAGCCAATGTTTTTTCTAGAAGACAAGATCTTAAATCTTAACAAAACTCAATTTTTTCCTTTTTTTTTTTTTAAGTTTGAGAGCCTCATGTTCTCTCATGCTGCTTTAAATACCACTCAAAAAAAAGGAGCTAAATGGGGCAGTAAGACCAGACTTTTTATTTTATTTTATTTATCTTATTTTTAATTAAAAAATTAAAGATTGTATTTATTTATTTATTTGAGAGAGAGAGAGAGCATGAGTGGGGCAGGGGGAGGTAGCTGCAGAGAGAGACTGAGAAGTATACTTCCTAATGAGCAAAAAGCTTGATATGGAGCTCGATCCCAGGATCCTGACTGAGATCATGACCAGAGACAAAGGCAGATACATGTGCAAAATCCCTTTTTTTCTGGGAAACAATACTTTACAAGAGATGTTTGAAAAAGTACTGGGAAATCCACTTTAATAGGAGATACAAAAATTTTATTGACTTTTGTAAAGCTACAGGGATCCAAATGATGGAAATCCCAGCCCGTTTAGGTTGTGGACCACAGAGTATTCCTCTCTGTAATATTTTATTTTCTTCCATGTCTACTAACTCCAGTCCAAGTTCACTGATCTCTTTTTAGATAGTGCAAAACATGGCAAAGAATACCAAACGAGTGCCCAATATTCTACATTTCTTATATCATTTCTAACATATAGAAGTGTGTTATCAAGGCTGGTTCTGTGAACAAACATAGTTACGTTAAAGTGTGTTTTGTCTCCAAGAAATTAAATGCATGATTATCACACAATTATAAAATACTTGTGTCAAGAATTTTTATTCAAAAATTAATAAGAAGCAGATATTAAAACTAGTTCACATGGTTATTTGGGATATAAGCAGAGTTGTGCAGCAGAAGTGCTCTGGGCCCATCATTTGGGTTATAGAATTTATGTTTTCTAATGAAATATCACTAACTTGCATTATTGTTAACAAGAATCTTGTGCATTACCATCAGTTTTCTACATTATAACCTCTTGCTCTACAGTTTGTAAATAACTTTGTCAATAGCAAGCTAGTAAACAGGGTGACTCCAATGGATTGAGATAATCTCCAGAGTTTCTGCTACATAATGCCCAGGACTCCATTGAAAGGACACCTAAGAATTTATTTTGCCCAAAAATTTGATCATTTTTTTCACTGTCCTTACCTATTTTCCAAACCTAGTCCTTTTGCTTCACCTTTCAGTCTACGGACAACCCTGTATCTGACTGACTTGTTAATTCTGGGAATGTCTTGCAGATTAGTTTGCTTGCCACAGGTGGTTCCTCTAATTGATGTCTAAGAACCTTAATTAGTTAAGAAAACTTTTTTTAAATTTTCATTGCTATTTATTATTATTATTATTATTATTATTGCTAATATCTCTATTATAAATAATTCACAAGGGCATCTTTCTGACAAAAGACAAAGAGCTGGCTACTAGTAGAAAAAGTACTTTTGACTCTGTCAGTGAAAGTGGTAAAGGGATTTGAGAAAATAAGGCAAAGCACTGGAATTATGTGTTAAAACTTTAAATATTATAGACACATTTACTTAATTTCTAATACTGTTGTTGCTTATAATTAAATAAGATGTTTTCCATGAACCACGCATACAGCAAATATATTGTTTATACAGATTAAATTTTCATCAAAAGGGACACCTGGGAGGCTCAGTTGGTTAAGCAGCTGCCTTTGGCTCAGGTCATGATCCCAGCATCCTGAGATCGAGTCCCACATTGGGCTCCTTGCTCGGCCGGGAGCCTGCTTCTCCCTCTGCCCCTGCCTGCCATTCTGTCTGCCTGTGCTTGCTCTCTCGCCCACTCTCTCTGATAAAGAAATAAAATCTTAAAATAAATAAATAAATTTTCATCAAAAAATTGTAAGTGTATTTTATTGTAGGATCATGATCAGCATTTTGCAGATGAGAAAAGTGAAATTTAGAAAAGTATGTCTCTTCAAATCCCTCATACAATATCTGGCCTAGATAGAAGGATATACTATCACAATTGAGGAAGATAATTGAGATTACTTAAAATGATAAACTTTATAGGGTTTTTAAAAGTTTGCCACAGATTCAGATTCTTTTAAAATATATATCTATTTTGTGTAAAGAGAATGCACTGAGAAGTAAAAAGAAAGTGATATATCAGTGCTACCAACTAATGGCTATATATCATCACCTTATTTATGAACAATGAAACAGTGTGCAATATTTAAATAAATTTAAATAAATTCCTATTTATTTTATATATTTATAAATTTAAATAAATTCCTATTTATTTATTATGAAAGAAATTCCTCTAACAAACAGTATGTTTTGAAGGTTGCTAGCAGGAAAGTGTTGTACTTCATGGAAGTAATCAGAAAATATGATCTAAATTTCTGCTTTCAAGGGCGCCTGGGTGGCTCAGTGGGTTAAAATTCTGCTTTCAAGAAGCTATAACAGTAAGTACTGAGCATTAGCTATTATATGCTATGGATGAATAACTGAAATCTACATTTGAAACTAATGGTACACTATATGATAACTAATTGAATTTTAAAAAGTTAATAAAAAACCACTATTTTATAAAACAATATTCCCAACAGGCTCTTTTGCTTTAAAATACTCACTCTGTAATGAGAGTCATTACTTTTGTCCAGCAAATTCTTACATCACTGTTTATCCCTTCCCTGCTTTATCCCTTCCCAGTATCAAGAAAGGCTCACTTGGATTACCTAGAAGCCATGAGAAAGCTTGTAATAGATCTGGCTGGTTTTCACCAGCAATTTGACCACCATGTGCACAGGGAAGTCTATTGATAAAGGCTTTATTGCAATAAATTGCAAATACATGGATGATTTTGAATTCTCTTTCTTGAGGTCTTGTTTCATGATAATAAATGTAGGGTGGCTTTTTGGAATGGATGTTATTAACATATCTTCATAGTTCTAAGTACATGGAATTGTAAAATAGATAAATGAATGTGGCATTACTGACAACCGTCCTCATTTTGAAATCAAATTACAGTGTACTGAGCTGAGGAGGCAAAGCAGATTTGGGATTATGAGTGAAATAATTTTAAAAAGTCTTAGGGGTATGATCAGACTATTGGGTAATTCAGTAGAAAAATATCAACTGATTGAGATTCTGTGTTCCCTGATTTCAGAGAGACGTTAAGATAAATAAGTAACACGAGGAGACTAGGAAGCCAAACATAAGTGATACTTTTGTGCCAGGGTGTGTATACATCTGTTTATCTTCTTGCTTTACCACTAAGGTTGCTCCTAGAGGAGAGTTTAAATATGTGTTGGAGCTAATCTCTGTGGATTACACAAGAAACCACATCCTACAGCTCTCCCTGAAACACCGCTTATGATTTCAATGTAATTTGGTTTTTGCATTTTTAGAAATAACAAAATACTTTGCAAACTCATCTACTTTATTACCACCACAAGTGAGTCAGCTGACTCCACATTTTAACACAGTGACAGTCACAGAGGAATGGAGGAGTGAGTAGAGTTATCAATATATGTGCTTTAAAGAAGTATGACAGGGTAGCAGCTATTTCCAGGAACCAAAACATGGGTCAGCAGCTGTGCAGGAAAAGTGATGGAATAAATGACTCATTTCAGAGGAGTTCTATAACATATTAGTTCTATAATGGATCTTCAGCACCCAATTACCCGCTTTGATCTAAAGATAAGGATTTACAGTTAAGATCCCATTTATGATTTGTCTGGTAGGGTCTGAATCATGTTTACTATTGTTTTGACTATTACTTGAAACCTATAGTAGTACTTGGGATATGTGTTGTGTATTCTGTGAACATGTGCTATTTTTAGATTAGATAATTCCTGTCTCGAACCCCTGTTAATTTGTTTGCTTTTGTTTATTTGATAGTGCTTTCAGTAAATGGATATATCTTAAAAATTGCAAAGCCACTATTAAAATAAGTTATTATGATATATAGCATGGAATTGCACATTCCTCCTTTGAATCCGACAGAGCTTCACCATATCCTTGACAATTTGGGAAAAACACGCTATTATTTTTCTTCATAAAATTTCTCCTGTTAGGCTGTGATGGTTGTCATCAGCAGTAACTCCTCTGAAGGCTTTGTCAAAAGAGTTGAAAAAATTGGAAAGGTGTGAATGAAGCTGTTTGCTGAATATAAAGAAAAGAGCATTGAAGTACAATTCACACTCTTACTTCTCCTTCTATGCTTTCAGATGTTTGACATTTGAAAATTTTGCTTCTAGAAGAGATGCCCTATATAATTCTTACTTAAAGGAGCAAGTTGCTTTAATAATTTTTTTTATTATTCTACCATTCAAGTATTTCCATTTAAATTAAATTCAATACCATTTAAAAAAAATCAAAAGTGCAGCCAGTATTCAATTCCTGGGCTAAACAATTTTAGAAAGCTTTGTGTTATTGAACCTACGGGGTTTTTCTGTAGTTTTAACTCTTTCTTTCTGTGATTTTTCCCATTAGTCACATAAGTGACTGCAATATAACAGATAAAGGACTGAATAGAACAATCCTTGGCCTCATGAAGTTGAGAATCTAGCAAGGGAGTCAAACAATTCAATCATTCAGAGACAATTTATTGAGTCTGGCCCAAGATGAGCACAACAAAACCCCAGCCCAGAGGAATAATTTTAATGGGAGAGATAGATAATAGGTAAGCCAACGTTAAAAAGAAAAAAATCGTACTGGTTTTTCTTTAATAGTGATGCATATTTGAACTAAATAAGCACATTTTAATAAGAGCAGTGATTGAGAAGAGGTTTTGTAACTGAGTGGTCCGAAAGGGCCTCCCTGAAAAAGTCTGTTTTGAACAGATTTCTGAATAATATCAGCCAGGAAGCTGCGTAAAAATCTCAGGGATGGGTGATTTTTCCAGTCAAAAAACTGTAAAGGCTCCAAAGTCACAATACAGCTGTAAGTTTCTCTAATAAAGTAACTTCTGACAAAGAATGAGAAGAAATAACTAACCCAGGTTTGAAAGAAAAGGGACAGACTTTCTATGGAATTCATATTTAATTAAAGCTCTAAAGGACAAAAATACAATAGAGCAAAATTCTGGTCCCGCTGATATACCTAATGAAAGTTCATAAACAAGGTGTGGGTAGCAAAGAGTGTGTGGGAATGTTGGTAAGGACAGTGGGCAAGAGTCATCCCTGAACATGTTCTTAAATGAAGCAATTCTTGTGTTGTTTTAAAGGGTAATTTGGAGTTTGCCTAAGTGATTAGAGAAGGATGCCTCGGCTTATGGAAGTTCAAAGCCATAAAGATGTGATAAACTACTGCAGATATTTTCATGTATATTTGTTGTTGCTTCTAGTAATGGTGATCTAAAAACTCCTACTTAAGACAACTTAAAAATCCAGACAAAATAGCTTTTAAAGTTAAAAATATCAGAATGATTATAAAAATAAGTGAGGGATTACTGGGCCAATACGAAACACAATGAGAGCCTAGAGATATATGCCATGAAGCCATTTTAGCTATGAGAGCATTAGAAACTGCTAAATCACACTGAGCTGTGTTTTTAATAGACACTTGATACTAGAGAAAAAAAATTCAAAATCCAGCAGCAATCAAATTTGAGGACTTTGGTACAACCCAAATTTAAGTTGAGATCCCCAAAGCACAAGGAGAAGCAGAAATAAGACTAGAGCCTACCTTGCCTTCTGTGTAAACTGAGAAAGTCAACCACTGAATTTGGAGTATGATTGTCTTGTAAAGTCTCAGATATAAGAGAAAATCCTGCCAAGGAGGACCATACCATTATTATAGCTCTTAATTATTCCTACTCAATAAGAGTTTCAAATATAATGTCTTGAACATACCAAAATGTAACAAAGCACACAAAGAAAAACCATTAACAAGATTTGATAGACAAAATGGGATTAAGTATGATATTAAAATGATCAATAAAGATTGTAAAATGGCTTGATTACTCTGCTCAAAGAAATGAGAGGGGAAGCAAATTGAACAAAAAACTGAAACTAAAAAATGATATTGAGAAAGATTTTATAAGTGAACCAAATGGATACTCTAGAACTTTAAAGATATGATAGCCAATTTAAGATACCACAGGGGTGCCTGGGTGGCTCACTTAATTAAACCTCCAATTCTTTTTCCTTTTTTTTAACACCTTAATTTTATTTTATTTCTTTCATTTTGGCTCAGGTCATGATGTCAGGCTTGTGAAATAGAGCCCAGAGTTGGGCTCTGTGCTGAGCCTGGAGCCTGCTTAAGATTCTTTTCCCTTCTTTTTCTATCCCTCCCTGCGCTCTCACTCGCTCGCTCTCTCTTGCTTGCAAATAAATAAATAAATAGATAGATAATAGACAAAGCAAAATAAAAGCAGATTATGAAAATAAATATAAAGTTTTTGAAATGAAAACAAGTTAAAAATAAAATAGAGAAGACCTACACAGCTAAAAGTTCATTCAGGAAATCTATTATTAAAGAAGTCAGTATGACACAATGTTAAGATATCAAAAGATTGGAGCATGTACTTTACAGAAAGAGTAATCCAAATGGCCACTCATAGGTAAAAACTGTTTATCTTTATTATGAATCTGGAATTAAATTAAATTAAATTAAAAATAAATTAAAACCTAGAATGGCATACTATTACACACTTACCATATTGGGAAACAGTAAAAATGTCTTGCAAGAATGTGAAAGAATGACAGTGCCCATAATAAAAACATTTGAGGTAGGTTGGACAATATTTAGAAAACTTAAAAATTAAAAAAAAAATTTGGTCCATTCCTGGAAATACAACATTGAATTAAATGAATATTTTCACCAGGATATGAAAACAGATGATTATAGTTATTTCATTCATAACGGCAGATCAGCAGTGGTCTATTTGCACAATGTTACATTAAATAAGAGAGAATATTAACAAACTGGGAGAAGGGGCTAGGTTGTTATCATAAACAGATCTTCTACGATGCTGATTATGTTCTATTTCTCAAAATCTTTAAGTTAAAAAATTTTCAAATTTATATCTAAATAGATAGATAGATAGATGATAGATTGACAGATATCCCAGAAGCTGCAATGCTAGGCTAAGACCAGGCTTTAAAGGGCTTTTCTATATTCTACTAAATACTTTAAACCATTCATTATATTATAGCTCAGAGTTCGAATCTCCATTTGTTTCCTCTGTTTTCTAATATTTATCTTAAGGTGACCTGATGCAGACTTTTGATGACCTTTGTCTAAATATTTCTATTTTAACAAAGTCCTTTTTAATACTCAGAGACTAAAACTTAGAAAAACACTCTGATTTTTATCTCACTAGAGTGGAAAATATATGGTTACCCATTAACTAATGATATCCATGTCTACATTAGCTCCATGACATTTTTCATTCTTGGGAGCTTTTGGTTAAATGAATTTTTTTAAGCTTCCTTTAAATGAAGCTTTAAGCCATCACCACATGAATAAAATTAAAGAACTAAATGAAAACAAGCCAAGTAATAGAGTAATAGAATGTGCAGTGGAAAGAGTACAATTCTGAAATCATAAAGCCTAAATTAGTGTGATGCATCTTTACTAGCCATGTAATCATAAACCAGTTATCTAAATGTGTTAGCCTCAGATTTTTCACCCATGAAATGGTGATGATAATACTTATTATGCAGAATTGTTGTGTGGATGTAATGAAGCATGGAGCATGAGAGTCTCATATTCCATGCTAAAATAATAGCTATTTTTTACTTATAATAATTCTAATAATAGTAATTAAATTGTTCAAAATGATAATATTCATTTATATTGAGGCATTGTATTGACTATTCATAGACACATTTACCAAAATAAATTTCATTTTACTTTACCCCCTCTGAGGCTATATATTCCTTAATTCAATATGAATCTTATTATGAATAATAATTATCATGATAAATATGCTGATTTTTCTTCTATTTATTTTTAGGAAAGTATCCTTTACTGTTGAACATAAAGAAACTTAAGCAAGTCTGTCTTATTCAAAATTTGCATGCTGCTTTCTTATGAAACTAGATTATAGAGTTGTATGAAATAAATTCATGCAGTTAAGACATTTATGTTTGGAAAACTGGGTGGTCAGTTTAGTATTTCAAAAGAAGATTTTAAATTTAAACCTTAAAACTGAGCTCTTTCAGCCTTATTTATAGACCATCCTTCATGCTTCATAAGTATTCCTTCATTGTAAACTAACTAATAGTGTTTGTCACAGTGTGTATATAACTAAAATGGATTTTGTATTCTATTATTTCAGATTTAGTTGCAGTTTCTACTTCCTTACTTCCTCTTTTGAAAAATAGATTAATTCTACAAAAGGTTATTTCCAGCTTTATTGAAAAATAATTGACATATTATAATTCGTAAATTTAAGAAATGATTTCTTATAACACTGCAAACTTTTAACATTGTATAAATTTTGTACCATTTGATAAATTGGTATACATCTGCATTGCAATATAATCTACATAAAAATGTTAATACATCTACTATCTCATATAGTTGCCTCTGTTTTTATGCATGTATTGTAAGGAATTTTAAGATCTACTCTCTTAGCAACTTTTATGTATATAGTACAGTAGAGATAAACTTCAGAGGTCTTGTGGGTTTTGTTCCAGACCACCTCAATAAAGTAATTATTTCAATAAACTAAGTCAAATCATTATTATTATTTTTTGGTTTCCCAGTGCAAATAAAAAATTATGTTTCCCAGTGCATATTAAAAATAAACACTATACTGTACTGTTCAAAAGCATTATGTCTTTAAAGAAAAACAATGTATATACCTTAAGTAAACTAGTTCTGAGTTTTCAGTGGGTCATAAATACTGATCACAGATCACCATAACAAATACAATAATAATGAAAAAACTTGAAATATTGCAAGAATTACCAACATGTGACAGAGAGACACAAAATGAACAAATGGTGTTAGAAAAATGGTGGCAGCAGACCTATTTTATACAAGATTGCTATAAACTTTCAACTTGTAAGAATGTGATATATGCAAAATTTAATAAAGGGAAGCACAATTAAAAAAGTATGTATATATTATTAACTATGACCATCATGCTGTACATTAGATCCCCAGAACTTTTTCCTATTATAGTTGCAAGTTTGTACCCTTTGACCACCTTACTCCACCCCAGGTTCACCCCTTGTCAACTCAACTCTAAGTTTCCATTAGTTTGCTTTTTCTTCAGGTTCTGTATGTAAGGGATATCGTAATACATAAATTAAAAAATATATAAAATCTTTGAAATATTTCACTTAGTATAATACCTTCAAGATCCATCCATGGTATTGTAAATGGCAGTATTTCTTAA
Source organism: Mustela nivalis (assembly GCF_964662115.1). Lineage (NCBI taxonomy): Eukaryota > Metazoa > Chordata > Mammalia > Carnivora > Mustelidae > Mustela > Mustela nivalis. The sequence continues at coordinate 74,775 of NW_028136237.1, forward strand.
TTTTTCATGGTTAAGTAGTATTCCATAGTATATATTTACCATACTTATTTTATTCATTCATCCATTAATGGATACTGAAGTTATTTCCATCTCTTGCTTAGAGTTAATAATTTTATAATGAACATAAGAGTGCAGAGATGTCTTCGAATAGTGACTTCGTTTCCTTTAGCTATATCCCTAGAAGTGGGATTACTGAATCATATGGTAATTTTACTTTTAATAATATGAATAGTCTCCATACTGTTTTCCATACAAATTTATATCCCTATCACAGTGCATAAGTTCCCCATTTTCCCCAATATTTACCAAAATTTGTTAGTTTTAATTTTTTGGTAGTATTATATTCTAATAGGTAGTAATATCTTGCTGTGTTTTTCAGAGGTAAACAAAAACAACAACATAATGACTTTGCCCTGAGTTTTTTACGTTGAGCACTTTTTAATGCTCCTGTTGGTCATTTATATAACTTTTTTGAAAAAAAAGTCTATTGAGATCCTTTTGCTATTTTTTTAATTATATATTTTTTTCTTTTTGTATCTGTTAGTTATTAACCTCTTTTCAGATATAAGTTTTGTAAGTATTTTCTTCCATTCTGTGGATTGTGTTTTCATTCCCTCTTTTTTTTTGGCAATGCAGAAAATTTAGTTTGATGTAATAGCATTTATTTATTTTTGCTTGTGTTTTTGGTCTGGTATCCAAAAAACTATTGGCAAGACCAATGTCAAGGAGAATTTTTCCTATGTTTTCCTTTAGGAAATTTAGTTTCATGCATCACATTTAAGTCTTTAATCTATTTCAAGTTAAGATTTATGAGTGATATAAGGTTCCAGTTTCATACTGTTTATGTGACTATTCAGTTTTAAATATCATTTACTGAACAGACTATCTTTACCCATTACATATGTTGGTCCCTGTCAAATATTAGGTGACTGTATGAAAGGATTTATTTCTGGACTCTCAATTCTGTTCTACTTGTTTATTGGTCTGTTTTTATGCCAGTATACTTTATTGTTTTGAGCGTGAGGGCTTTGTAGTATAGTTTCAAATCAAGAGTGTAATTTCGCTTCTTCATTCTTTCTCAGAACTGCTTTGATTATTTGTTGTCTTTTATGGTCTCATATAAATTTTAGGATTCTTTACTTACTTCTGTAAAAACACAATATTGGATTTTTTTAAAGATTATTTATTAATTTATTTGAGAGAGAGAGATGACAAGCAGGCAGAGAGGCAGGCAGAGAGAGAAGAGGTAGCAGCTTCCTGCTGAGCAGAGAGGCTGATGCGGGGCTCGATCCCAGGACCCTGGGATCATGACCTGAGCCGTAGGCAGCAGCTTAACCCACTGAGCCACCCAGGTGCCCCTAACATTGGATTTTTGATAGGAATTGAATTTACAGATGGTTTTCGGTAGTATGGACATTTTAACAATGTTAATTCTTACCATTCATAAATATGAGCTATCTTTCCATTTGTGTCTCCTTCAATTTCTTTATCAATGTCATAGATTATGGGGTACAGATCTTTCATAGTCTTAGTTAAATCTTATCCTAAGTATTATATTAGTTTTGATGCTAGTGTGAATTAGATTGTTTTCTTTATTTTTTCAGATAGTTCATCATTAGAGTGTTAAAATGCTCCTGTCTTGTGCTTACTTTGTCAGCACATATACTAAAATTGGAATGATGCAGAGAAGATTAGCGTGATCACTGAGCAAGGATGACATGAAAAACTATTAAAAAAACGAAACAAAACAAAATTCTTGTCTTCTATATATTGATCTTGTATTTGGCAGCTTTACTAAATTTGTTTATTCAAAAATTTTTATGAAGTTTTTAGGAATTTTTTACATGTAAGTTCATGTTATCCAAAAAAAGAAAATTTTACTTCTTCCTTTTTTTTTTATTTGGATTCTCTTATTTCTTTGTGTTCCTTGTTTCTCTGGCTAGGACATCCAGTACTATGTCAAATGAGAGTAGTGAAAGTGGACACACTTGTCTTTTTTCTGATCTTTAAGGGGAAAACTTTCAAACTTTTTTGATTGAATATGAGATTAGCTCTGGGCTTGCAATATGTGGTTTTTCTTTAATGGATTTTTTAAATTATTTTTTTAAAATTTTTTATAAACATATAATGTGTTTTTATCCCTAGGGGTATAGGTCTGTGAATCACCAGGTTTACACATTTCACAGCACTCACCATCACTCACCATAGCACCTGCCCTCCCCAATGTCCATACCCCCACCATCCTCTCCCAACACAACTCCCCCCAGCAACCCTCAGTCTGTTTTGTGAGATTCAGTCTTTTATGGTTTGTCTCCCTCCCAATCCCATCTTCTTTTATTTTTCTTTTCGTATGCCCGAAACCGCCTATGTTGAATCTCCACTTCATCATATCAGGGAGATCATAGGATAGCTGTCTTTCTCAGATTGATTTATTTCGCCAAGCATAATACCCTCTAGTTCCATCCACGTCATCACAAATAGCAGGATTTCATTTCTTTTGATGGCTGCATAGTATCCCATTGTACATATATACCACATCTTATTTATTAATTCATCTATTGAAGGACATTTAGGTTCTTTCCATAGTTTAACTATTGTGGACATTGCTGCTATAAACATTTGGGTGCATGTGCCCCTTCAGAATGCCACGTTTGTATCTTTAGGGTATATACTCAGTACTGCAATCACTGGGTCATAAACTAGTTCTATTTTCAGCTTTTTGAGGCACCTCCACGCTGTTTTCCAGAGTGGTTGCACCAGCTTGCATTCCCACGTACAGTGTAGGAGGGTTGCCCTTTCTCCACATCCTCGCCAGCATCTGTCATTGACTGTCTTGTTCATTTTAGCCATTCTGAAAGGTGTGAGGTGGTATCTCATTCTGGTTTTGATTTGTATTTCCCTGATGCCGAGTGATGTGGAGCATTTTTTCATGTGTCTGTTGGCCATTTGGATGTATTCTTTGCAGAAAGAATACATGTCCTCTGCCCATTTCTTCATTGGATTATTTGTTCTTAGGGTGTTGAGTTTGATAAGCTCTTTATAGATTTTGGATAGATACTGGCCCTTTATCTGGTATGTCATTTGCAAATATCTTCTCCCAGATAACTTCTGACAGTCATCTTTTGGCTTTGTTAACTGTTTCCTTTGCTGGGCAAAAGCTTTTTGATCTGATGAAATCCCAAGAGTTCATTCTTGCCCTTGCTTCCCTTGCCTTTGGTGATGTTCCTGTGAAGAAGTTGCTGCTGGTGAGGTCAAAGAGTTTGCTGCCTGTTCTCTCCTCAAGGATTTTGATGGATTCCTTTCTCACATTATGCTTTTTCATCCATTTACAGTCTATTTTCATGTATGGTGTAAGGAAATGGTCCAACTTCATTTTTCTGCATGTGGCTGTTCAATTTTCCCAACACCATTTGTTGAAGAGGCTGTGTCTTTTCCATAGGACATTCCTTCCTGCTTTGTTGACGCTTAGTTGACCATAGAGTGGAGGGTCTATTTCTGGGCTCTCTATTCTGTTCCATTGATCTATGTCTGTTTTGGGGACAGTTCCCTACCATCTTGATGATGACAACTTTGTAATAGAGCTTGAAGTCTGGAATTGTGATGCCAACAACTTTGGCTTTCTCTTTCAATATTCCTCTGTCTATTCGAGGTATTTTCTGGTTCCATATATATTTTAGGATGATTTGTCCCATTTCTTTGAAAAAAATGGACGAGATTTTGATAGGGTTTGCATTAAATGTGTAGATTGCTTTAGGTAGCATAGACATTTTCACAATATTTGTTCTTCCAATACGGGAGCATGGAACATTTTTCCATTTCTTTGTGTCTTCTTCAATTTCTTTCATGAGTACTCACTTTGGAGTTTTCTGAGTATAGATTCTTTGTCTCTTTGGTTAGGTTTATTCCTAGGTATCTTAGGGTTTTGAGTGCAATTTTAAATGGGATTCACTCCTTAATTTCTATTTCTTCAGTCTTGTTGGTTTAAAAAAAATGCAACCAATTTCTGTGCATTGATTTTATATTCTGACACTTTATAGAATTCCTATACAAGTTATAGCAGATTTGGAGTGGAGTCCTTTAAGTTTTCCACATACAGTGTCATATCCTCTGCAAGCAGGGATAGTTTGACTTCTCCTTTGCCAATTTGGCAAAATTTGGATGCCCTTAATTTCTTTTTGTTGTCTGATTGCTGAGGCTAGGACTTCTAGTACGATGTTGAATAGCAGTGGTGATAACGGACATCCCTGCCGTGTTCCTGACCTCAGCGGAAAAGTATTCCATTTTTCTCCATTGAGAATGATATTTGCAGTGGGTTTTTCATAGATGGCTTTGATAATATTGATAATATGTGCCCTCTATCCCTACACTTTGAAGAGTTTTAATCAGGAAGGGACACTGCACTTTGCCAAATGCTTTTTCAGCATCTATGGAGAGTATCATGTGGTTCTTGTTCTTTCTTTTATTAATGCGTTGTATCACATTGATTGATTTGCATATGTTGAACCAACCTTGTAGCCCTGGAATAAATCCCACTTGGTCGTGGTGAATAATCCTTTTAATGCACTGTTGAATCCTATTGGCTAGTATTTTGGTGAGAATTTTCGCATCTGTGTTCATCAAGGATATTGGTTTGCTGTTCTCTTTTTTGATGGGATCCTTGTCTGGTTTTGGGATCAAGGTGATGCTGGCCTCATAAAATGAGTTTGGAAGTTTTCCTTCCATTTCTATTTTTTGGAACAGTATCATGAGAATAAGAATTAATTCTTCTTTAAATGTTTGGTAGAATTTCCCTGGGAAGCCATCTGGCTCGGGGCTTTTGTTTGTTTGGAGATTTTTGATGACTGTATCAATCTCCGTACTGGTTATGGGTCTGTTCAGGTTTCCTATTTCTTCCTGGTTCAGTTGTGGTAGTTTATATGTCTCTAGGAATGTATCCATTTCTTCCAGATTGTTGAATTTGTTGGCGTAGAGTTGCTCATAGTATGTTCTTATAATTGTTTGTATTTCTTTGGTGTTGGTTGTGATCTCTCCTCTTTCATTCATTAATTTATTTATTTGGGTTCTTTCTCTTTTCTTTTTGATAAGTCTGGAAAGGGTTTTATCAATCTTATTAATTCTTTCAAAGAACCAGCTCCTAGTTTCGTTGATTTGTTCTATTGTTTTTTGTTGTTGTTGTTGGTTTTTTGTGGTTTTTATTTGTTTGTTTATTTGTTTCTATTTCATTGATTTCTGCTCTGATCTTTATTATTCCTCTTCTGCTGGGTTAGGCTTTCTGTGTTGTTCTTTCTCCATCTCCTTTAGGTGTAGGGTTATGTTGGGTATTTGAGATCTGAGAGAGAAGCGTGGTTGCACACGTGTGTCACTGCGCTCCCCAAGAGCACGTCTGGGGAAGGTGCAGCACGCCACCCCAGGAGAAGAGAAGGATACGTTGGCCTTGTGGTCGGGAAAGGTCGGGAAGCAGAATAGCCTGCCATGGCAGGAACAGCAGGCCGGTGGCAAGACAAGTGTCACCCGCTCCCTGTGCAGAGAGACAAAGCCTGGTTCCTAAGGAGACATGAGGGGATGACTAGGGCAGAGATGCATGCTCCACTCTGAGGAAGGAGTCTGGGCAGAAGGCAGGCCTGTCCTGTGCCTCTGGTCCCAAGGGGACAGCATCTCCTTGACCACCTGTCTGTAGGGCCGACTTGGGCTAGCTACCAGGCGCCATACCCGGAAGTCGCAGAAATAGCTCCCTCGAGAAACGGGCAGTCAGATGCCATCTTCCTCAAAGATGTGACAGCGTTTTCGGTGGCAGGGGGTTTGCCGGGGAAGGAGTGGGGACAATCTCCCAAAGCTCCCCATTCCAGTGAACGGGCGGTGTTCAGGGATCCTGTCGCCTCTCCTCTCCTGTGGGGAAGGCACTGGCCTTAACCGCGAGTCCGCCTGAGGGCCTGTGCAAAAGGCCAAGTGTTGCCTACACTGGGAGAATGTAGTGTGCATTGAGTGCCATCCTAGGCCACGCACGCTGCTGCAGCGTTGTGGCTGTGTCTGCTTAGTTCGGACTGGCAGGGTGAACCCAGGGTGCCAACATAGAGCCCGGGAAAGCAAGGCCCAAGAGGGACCAGCTCTCCTGCAGCTCTTCTTCCCTGATGCGACAGAGCGAACACCCAAAGCCTTGCTGAGGAAGCAGCAGCGAAGTGCCGTTCGTGCCAAGCTGAAAACCTCTGTGAAAGCATAGCAGTCGCTGGGAAATCAGAGTTTTTGTGGGCTGCTGTTGCTGCTTGCCTTAGCCTAGTATTCGCAGCACGGCGGGAGAAACCCTCATACAGCGAAAGGGTCTTTGCCTGGGCATCTCCTCTGGGAAAGCACAGCATTCTTTGGGAAATGAGAGTCGGGTCTGTGGGATGCTGCTGCTGCTTGCCTGAGCAAGACCCAACAGCACGGTGTAATAAACCCGCATGGAGCGAAATCCTCTTTGCCTGGGCATCCCCACTGCCTGAGAGAGAACCGTGGTTGCGCCTGTGGAAAGAGCCTTAAGGAAGGGGACATGTCTGTCACTGGGCTCCCCAGGAGCCTGTCTGGGGAAAGTGCAGCAAGCTGCACAGGAGAAGAGAAGGAGCCGTTGGCCTTGTGGTCGGGAAATGGTCGCGAAGCTAGAGAGCTGGCCCTGGCAGGAACAGCGGGCCGGTGGCAAGGCAAGTGTCACCCACTCCCTGTGCAGAGAGGTGAAGCCTGGCTGCTAAGGAGACTTGAGGGGGCGATTGGGCCGGGGAACGTGCTCCAATCTGAGGAAGGAGTCTGGGCAGAAGGAAGGCCTTTCCTGTGCCTCTGGTCCCAAGTGGAAAGCATCTCCTTGGCCACCTGTCCAGAGGGCAGACGTGGGCTTGCCACCATGCTTCCGGCCGTGAACTCGCAGAAACACCTCCTGGAGGAACGGGCAATCAGATGCCGTCTTCCTCCAGGATGTGGCAGCATTGGCGGAGGCAGGGGGTGCCCCGGGGAAACAGGGACAGTTACCGATTACACCCCATTCCAGGGCATGGGTGGTGTGCAGTGATCCTCTCACGTCTCCTCAAGGATGGAGAAGGCACTGGCCTAGTCCCCTGTCCACCTGAACGCCAGAGCAAAAGGGACGGCCGTGCCTATGCTGAGAGATGGCATTGTGAGCAGAGTGCCATCCTAGGCCACCCACGCTGCTCAGGGTCGAGGTTGTGTCTGCTTATTTCAGCTTGGAAGAATGAACCCAGGTTGTGAACTTGGAGCCCGGGATAGCAAGGCCCCAAGAGGCACCAGCTCTCCGGCAGCACTTCTTCCCTGATGCGACTGAAGCCTTGCTGAGGAAGCAGCGGTGAAGTGCTGTTCGCTTCAAGCCAAAGCCTCTGTGAAAGCACAGCATTGGCTGAGAAATCAGTAGTCGGTTCTGCGGGCTCTTCTGCTGCTTGCCTGTGCCCAGTCACTCGGTGGGAGAAACCCACATACAGCGAAAGCCTCTTTGTCCGGGCACCTCCTCTGGGAAGCACAGCATTCGTTGGGAAATCAGAATCGAATGTGTGGGATGCAGCAGCTGAATGCCTGAGCTAGTCTCCGCAGCACAGGGGAAGATACCTGAATGGAGCAAAATACTCTTTGCCCTAGCATCCCTTCTGCCTGAGAGAGAAGTGTGGTTGCACATATCTGTCACCGCGCTCCCCAGGATCAAGTGTGGTGAAGGCGCAGCATGAAGCCCCCGGAGAAGAGAAGGAGCCCTTGGCCTTGGGGTCGGCAAACGCTCGGGAAGCAGGATAGCCTGCCATGGCACGAACAGTAGGCCGGTGGCAAGACAAGTTTCACCCGCTCCCTGTGCGGAGAGATGGAAGCCTGGATGGTAAGGAGACATGAGGGGACGACTAGGGCAGAGGCATGAGCTCCACTCTGAGGAAGGAGACTGGGCAGAAGGCAGGCCTGTCTTGTGCCTCTGGACCCAAGGGGACAGCATCTCCTTGGCACCTGTCCCAAGGGCAGACTTGGGCTTGCCACCAGGTGAGATAACCGAAACTCGCAGAAACAACCCCATGGAGAAACGGGCAGTCAGATGCCGTCTTCCACCAAGATGTGGCAGCGATGTGGGTGGCAAGGGGTGTGCCGGGGAAGGAGGGGAGACTGTCCCCCACAGTTCCCCATCCAAGTGCACGGGCCGTGTGCAGGGATCCTATCGCCTCCTCTCTCCTGTGCTGAAGGCACTGGCCTAGCCCCCGAGTCTGCCTGAGCGCCGGAGCAAAAGGCAAAGCCTTACCTACACCAGGAGATGGTAATAGGCATAGAGTGCCATGCTAGGCCACGCAAGCTGCTGCAGGGCTGTGACAGTGTCTGCTTAGTTCGGCTTAGGAGGTGAACCCCGGGTGCGATCTTGGAGCTCAAGAAAGCAAGGCCCAAGAGGCACCAGCACTCCCGCAGCTCTTCATCCCTGAAGCAAACGAACCCTTGCTGAGGAAGCAGCAGTGAAGTGTGGTTCACTCCAAAACAGCGTGGAGGTGCCTCAAAAAGCTGAAAATAGAACTAGTTTATGACCCAGTGATTGCAGTACTGGGTATATACCCTAAAGATACATACGTGGCATTCTGAAGGGGCACATGCACCCAAATGTTTATAGCAGCAATGTCCACAATAGTTAAACTATGGAAAGAACCTAAATGTCCTTCAACAGATGAATCAATAAATAAGATGTGGTATATATGTACAATGGGATACTATGCAGCCATCAAAAGAAATGAAATCCGGCTATTTGTGATGACGTGGATGGAACTAGAGGGTATTATGCTTGGCGAAATAAATCAATCTGAGAAAGACAACTATCCTATGATCTCCCCTGATATGATGAAGTAGAGATGCAACATAGGCGGTTTCGGGAGTACGAAAAGAAAAATAAAAGAAGATGGGATTGGGAGGGAGACAAACCATAAAAGACTAAATCTCACAAAACAGACTGAGGGTTGCTGGGGGGAGGTGTGTTGGGAGAGGATGGTGGGGGTATGGACATTGGGGAGGGCAGGTGCTATGGTGAGTGATGGTGAGTGCTGTGAAATGTGTAAACCTGGTGATTCACAGACCTGTACCCCTAGGGATAAAAACTCATTATATGTTTATAAAAAATTTTAAAAAAATAATTTAAAAAATCCATTAAAGAAAAAACACATATTGCAAGCCCAGAGCTAATCTCATATTCAATCAAAAAAGTTTGAAAGTTTTCCCCTTAAAGATCAGAAAAAAGACAAGTGTGTCCACTTTCACTACTCTCATTTGACATAGTACTGGATGTCCTAGCCAGAGAAACAAGGAACACAAAGAAATAAGAGACTCCAAATAAAAAAAAAAAAGGAAGAAGTAAAATTTTCTTTTTTTGGATAACATGAACTTACATGTAAAAAAATCCTAAAAACTTCATAAAAATTTTTGAATAAACAAATTTAGTAAAGCTGCCAAATACAAGATCAATATATAGAAGACAAGAATTTTGGTTTTTTTCGTTTTTTTAATAGTTTTTCATGTCATCCTTGCTCAGTGATCACGCTAGTCTTCTCTGCATCATTCCAATTTTAGTATATGTGCTGACAAAGTAAGCACAAGAGAGGAGCATTTTAACACTCTAATGATGAACTATCTGAAAAAATAAAGAAAACAATCTAATTCACACTAGCATCAAAACTAATATAATACTTAGGATAAGATTTAACTAAGACTATGAAAGATCTGTACCCCATAATCTATGACATTGATAAAGAAATTGAAGGAGACACAAATGGAAAGATAGCTCATATTTATGAATGGTAAGAATTAACATTGTTAAAATGTCCATACTACCGAAAACCATCTGTAAATTCAATTCCTATCAAAAATCCAATGTTAGGGGCACCTGGGTGGCTCAGTGGGTTAAGCTGCTGCCTACGGCTCAGGTCATGATCCCAGGGTCCTGGGATCGAGCCCCGCATCAGCCTCTCTGCTCAGCAGGAAGCTGCTACCTCTTCTCTCTCTGCCTGCCTCTCTGCCTGCTTGTCATCTCTCTCTCTCAAATAAATTAATAAATAATCTTTAAAAAAATCCAATATTGTGTTTTTACAGAAGTAAGTAAAGAATCCTAAAATTTATATGAGACCATAAAAGACAACAAATAATCAAAGCAGTTCTGAGAAAGAATGAAGAAGCGAAATTACACTCTTGATTTGAAACTATACTACAAAGCCCTCACGCTCAAAACAATAAAGTATACTGGCATAAAAACAGACCAATAAACAAGTAGAACAGAATTGAGAGTCCAGAAATAAATCCTTTCATACAGTCACCTAATATTTGACAGGGGCCAACATATGTAATGGGTAAAGATAGTCTGTTCAGTAAATGATATTTAAAACTGAATAGTCACATAAACAGTATGAAACTGGAACCTTATATCACTCATAAATCTTAACTGGAAATAGATTAAAGACTTAAATGTGATGCATGAAACTAAATTTCCTAAAGGAAAACATAGGAAAAATTCTCCTTGACATTGGTCTTGCCAATAGTTTTTTGGATACCAGACCAAAAACACAAGCAAAAATAAATAAATGGTATTACATCAAACTAAATTTTCTGCATTGCCAAAAAAAAGAGGGAATGAAAACACAATCCACAGAATGGAAGAAAATACTTACAAAACTTATATCTGAAAAGAGGTTAATAACTAACAGATACAAAAAGAAAAAAATATATAATTAAAAAAAAGCAAAGGGATCTCAATAGACTTTTTTTCAAAAAAGTTATATAAATGACCAACAGGAGCATTAAAAAGTGCTCAACGTAAAAAACTCAGGGCAAAGTCATTATGTTGTTGTTTTTGTTTACCTCTGAAAAACACAGCAAGATATTACTACCTATTAGAATATAATACTACCAAAAAATTAAAACTAACAAATTTTGGTAAATATTGGGGAAAATGGGGAACTTATGCACTGTGATAGGGATATAAATTTGTATGGAAAACAGTATGGAGACTATTCATATTATTAAAAGTAAAATTACCATATGATTCAGTAATCCCACTTCTAGGGATATAGCTAAAGGAAACGAAGTCACTATTCGAAGACATCTCTGCACTCTTATGTTCATTATAAAATTATTAACTCTAAGCAAGAGATGGAAATAACTTCAGTATCCATTAATGGATGAATGAATAAAATAAGTATGGTAAATATATACTATGGAATACTACTTAACCATGAAAAATTAAGAAATACTGCCATTTACAATACCATGGATGGATCTTGAAGGTATTATACTAAGTGAAATATTTCAAAGATTTTATATATTTTTTAATTTATGTATTACGATATCCCTTACATACAGAACCTGAAGAAAAAGCAAACTAATGGAAACTTAGAGTTGAGTTGACAAGGGGTGAACCTGGGGTGGAATAAGGTGGTCAAAGGGTACAAACTTGCAACTATAATAGGAAAAAAGTTCTGGGGATCTAATGTACAGCATGATGGTCATAGTTAATAATATATACATACTTTTTTAATTGTGCTTCCCTTTATTAAATTTTGCATATATCACATTCTTACAAGTTGAAAGTTTATAGCAATCTTGTATAAAATAGGTCTGCTGCCACCATTTTTCTAACACCATTTGTTCATTTTGTGTCTCTCTGTCACATGTTGGTAATTCTTGCAATATTTCAAGTTTTTTCATTATTATTGTATTTGTTATGGTGATCTGTGATCAGTATTTATGACCCACTGAAAACTCAGAACTAGTTTACTTAAGGTATATACATTGTTTTTCTTTAAAGACATAATGCTTTTGAACAGTACAGTATAGTGTTTATTTTTAATATGCACTGGGAAACATAATTTTTTATTTGCACTGGGAAACCAAAAAATAATAATAATGATTTGACTTAGTTTATTGAGATAATCACTTTATTGAGGCAGTCTGGAACAAAACCCACAAGACCTCTGAAGTTTATCTCTACTGTACTATATACATAAAAGTTGCTAAGAGAGTAGATCTTAAAATTCCTTACAATACATGCATAAAAACAGAGGCAACTATATGAGATAGTAGATGTATTAACATTTTTATGTAGATTATATTGCAATGCAGATGTATACCAATTTATCAAATGGTACAAAATTTACACAATGTTAAAAGTTTGCAGTGTTATAAGAAATCATTTCTTAAATTTACAAATTATAATATGTCAATTATTTTTCAATAAAGCTGGAAATAACCTTTTGTAGAATTAATCTATTTTTCAAAAGAGGAAGTAAGGAAGTAGATCCTGCAACTAACTCTGAAATAATAGAATACAAAATCCATTTTAGTTATATACACTGTGACAAACACTATTAGTTAGTTTACAATGAAGGAATACTTATTAAGCATGAAGGATGGTCTATAAATAAGGCTGAAAGAGCTCAGTTTTAAGGTTTAAATTTAAAATCTTCTTTTGAAATACTAAACTGACCACCCAGTTTTCCAAACATAAATGTCTTAACTGCATGAATTTATTTCATACAACTCTAATCTAGTTTCATAAGGAAGCAGCATGCAAATTTTGAATAAGAGAGACTTGCTTAAGTTTCTTTATGTTCAACAGTAAAGGATACTTTCCTAAAAATAAATAGAAGAAAAATCAGCATATTTATCATGATAATTATTATTCATAATAAGATTCATATTGAATTAAGGAATATATAGCCTCAGAGGGGGTAAAGTAAAATGAAATTTATTTTGGTAAATGTGTCTATGAATAGTCAATACAATGCCTCAATATCAATGAATATTACCATTTTGAACAATTTAATTACTATTATTAGAATTATTATAAGTAAAAAATAGCTATCATTTTAGCATGGAATATGAGACTCTCATGCTCCATGCTTCATCACATCCACACAACAACTCTGCATAATAAGTATTATCATCACTATTTCATGGGTGAAAAATCTGAGGCTAACACATTTAGATAACTGGTTTATGATTACATGGCTAGTAAAGATGCATCACACTAATTTAGGCTTTATGATTTCAGAATTGTACTCTTTCCACTGCACATTCTATTACTCTATTACTTGGCTTGTTTTCATTTAGTTCTTTAATTTTATTCATGTGGTGATGGCTTAAAGCTTCATTTAAAGGAAGCTTAAAAAATTCATTTAACCAAAAGCTCCCAAGAATGAAAAATGTCATGGAGCTAATGTAGACATGGATATCATTAGTTAATGGGTAACCATATATTTTCCACTCTAGTGAGATAAAAATCAGAGTGTTTTTCTAAGTTTTAGTCTCTGAGTATTAAAAAGGACTTTGTTAAAATAGAAATATTTAGACAAAGGTCATCAAAAGTCTGCATCAGGTCACCTTAAGATAAATATTAGAAAACAGAGGAAACAAATGGAGATTCGAACTCTGAGCTATAATATAATGAATGGTTTAAAGTATTTAGTAGAATATAGAAAAGCCCTTTAAAGCCTGGTCTTAGCCTAGCATTGCAGCTTCTGGGATATCTGTCAATCTATCATCTATCTATCTATCTATCTATTTAGATATAAATTTGAAGATTTTTTAACTTAAAGATTTTGAGAAATAGAACATAATCAGCACCATAGAAGATCTGTTTATGATAACAACCTAGCCCCTTCTCCCAGTTTGTTAATATTCTCTCTTATTTAATGTAACATCGTGCAAATAGACCACTGCTGATCTGCCGTTATGAATGAAATAACTATAATCATCTGTTTTCATATCCTGGTGAAAATATTCATTTAATTCAATGTTGTATTTCCAGGAATGGACCAAATTTTTTTTTAATTTTTAAGTTTTCTAAATATTGTCCAACCTACCTCAAATGTTTTTATTATGGGCACTGTCATTCTTTCACATTCTTGCAAGACATTTTTACTGTTTCCCAATATGGTAAGTGTGTAATAGTATGCCATTCTAGGTTTTAATTTATTTTTAATTTAATTTAATTTAATTCCAGATTCATAATAAAGATAAACAGTTTTTACCTATGAGTGGCCATTTGGATTACCCTTTCTGTAAAGTACATGCTCCAGTCTTTTGATATCTTAACATTGTGTCATACTGACTTCTTTAATAATAGATTTCCTGAATGAACTTTTAGCTGTGTAGGTCTTCTCTATTTTATTTTGAACTTGTTTTCATTTCAAAAACTTTATATTTATTTTCATAATCTGCTTTTATTTTGCTTTGTCTATTATCTGTCTATTTATTTATTTATTTGCAAGCAAGAGAGAGCGAGCGAGTGAGAGTGCAGGGAGGGATAGAAAAAGAAGGGAAAAGAATCTTAAGCAGGCTCCAGGCTCAGCACAGAGCCCAACTCTGGGCTCTATTTCACAAGCCTGACATCATGACCTGAGCCAAAATGAAAGAAATAAAATAAAATTAAGGTGTTAAAAAAAGGAAAAAGAATTGGAGGTTTAATTAAGTGAGCCACCCAGGCACCCCTGTGGTATCTTAAATTGGCTGTCATATCTTTAAAGTTCTAGAGTATCCATTTGGTTCACTTATAAAATCTTTCTCAATATCATTTTTTAGTTTCAGTTTTTTGTTCAATTTGCTTCCCCTCTCATTTCTTTGAGCAGAGTAATCAAGCCATTTTACAATCTTTATTGATCATTTTAATATCATACTTAATCCCATTTTGTCTATCAAATCTTGTTAATGGTTTTTCTTTGTGTGCTTTGTTACATTTTGGTATGTTCAAGACATTATATTTGAAACTCTTATTGAGTAGGAATAATTAAGAGCTATAATAATGGTATGGTCCTCCTTGGCAGGATTTTCTCTTATATCTGAGACTTTACAAGACAATCATACTCCAAATTCAGTGGTTGACGTTCTCAGTTTACACAGAAGGCAAGGTAGGCTCTAGTCTTATTTCTGCTTCTCCTTGTGCTTTGGGGATCTCAACTTAAATTTGGGTTGTACCAAAGTCCTCAAATTTGATTGCTGCTGGATTTTGAATTTTTTTTCTCTAGTATCAAGTGTCTATTAAAAACACAGCTCAGTGTGTTTTAGCGGTTTCTAATGCTCTCATAGCTAAAATGGCTTCAGGGCATATATCTCTAGGCTCTCATTGTGTTTCGTATTGGCCCAGTAATCCCTCACTTATTTTTATAATCATTCTGATATTTTTAACTTTAAAAGCTATTTTGTCTGGATTTTTAAGTTGTCTTAAATAGGAGTTTTTAGATCACCATTACTAGAAGCAACAACAAATATACATGAAAATATCTGCAGTAGTTTATCACATCTTTATGGCTTTGAACTTCCATAAGCCGAGGCATCCTTCTCTAATCACTTAGGCAAACTCCAAGTTACCCTTTAAAACAACACAAGAATTGCTTCATTAAAGAACATGTTCAGGGATGACTCTTCCCCACTGTCCTTACCAACATTCCCACACACTCTTTGCTACCCACACCTTGTTTATGAACTTTCATTAGGTATATCAGCGGGACCAGAATTTTGCTCTATTGTATTTTTGTCCTTTAGAGCTTTAATTAAATATGAATTCCATAGAAAGTCTGTCCCTTTTCTTTCAAACCTGGGTTAGTTATTTCTTCTCATTCTTTGTCAGAAGTTACTTTATTAGAGAAACTTACAGCTGTATTGTGACTTTGGAGCCTTTACAGTTTTTTGACTGGAAAAATCACCCATCCCTGAGATTTTTACGCAGCTTCCTGGCTGATATTATTGAGAAATCTGTTCAAAACAGACTTTTTCAGGGAGGCCCTTTCGGACCACTCAGTTACAAAACCTCTTCTCAATCACTGCTCTTATTAAAATGTGCTTATTTAGTTCAAATATGCATCACTATTAAAGAAAAACCAGTACGATTTTTTTCTTTTTAAAGTTGGTTTACCTATTATCTATCTCTCCCATTAAAATGATTCCTCTAGGGCGCCTGGGTGGCTCAGTGGGTTAAGCCGCTGCCTTCGGCTCAGGTCATGATCTCAGGGTCCTGGGATCGAGCCCCACATCAGGCTCTCTGCTCAGCGGGGAGCCTGCTTCCTCCTCTCTCTCTGCCTGCTTCTCTGCCTACTTGTGATCTCTGTCTGTCAAATAAATAAATAAAATCTTAAAAAAAAAAGATTCCTCTGGGCTGGGGTTTTGTTGTGCTCATCTTAGGCCAGACACTCAATAAATTGTCTCTGAATGATTGAATTGTTTGACTCCCTTGCTAGATTCTCAACTTCATGAGGCCAAGGATTGTTCTATTCAGTCCTTTATCCTCAATGTCTGTTAATATGCAGTCACTTATGTGACTAAAGGGAAAAATCACAGAAAGAAAGAGTTAAAACTACAGAAAAACCCCGTAGGTTCAATAACACAAAGCTTTCTAAAATTGTTTAGCCCAGGAATTGAATACTGGCTGCACTTTTGATTTTTTTTAAATGGTATTGAATTTAATTTAAATGGAAATACTTGAATGGTAGAATAATAAAAAAAATTATTAAAGCAACTTGCTCCTTTAAGTAAGAATTATATAGGGCATCTCTTCTAGAAGCAAAATTTTCAAATGTCAAACATCTGAAAGCATAGAAGGAGAAGTAAGAGTGTGAATTGTACTTCAATGCTCTTTTCTTTATATTCAGCAAACAGCTTCATTCACACCTTTCCAATTTTTTCAACTCTTTTGACAAAGCCTTCAGAGGAGTTACTGCTGATGACAACCATCACAGCCTAACAGGAGAAATTTTATGAAGAAAAATAATAGCGTGTTTTTCCCAAATTGTCAAGGATATGGTGAAGCTCTGTCGGATTCAAAGGAGGAATGTGCAATTCCATGCTATATATCATAATAACTTATTTTAATAGTGGCTTTGCAATTTTTAAGATATATCCATTTACTGAAAGCACTATCAAATAAACAAAAGCAAACAAATTAACAGGGGTTCGAGACAGGAATTATCTAATCTAAAAATAGCACATGTTCACAGAATACACAACACATATCCCAAGTACTACTATAGGTTTCAAGTAATAGTCAAAACAATAGTAAACATGATTCAGACCCTACCAGACAAATCATAAATGGGATCTTAACTGTAAATCCTTATCTTTAGATCAAAGCGGGTAATTGGGTGCTGAAGATCCATTATAGAACTAATATGTTATAGAACTCCTCTGAAATGAGTCATTTATTCCATCACTTTTCCTGCACAGCTGCTGACCCATGTTTTGGTTCCTGGAAATAGCTGCTACCCTGTCATACTTCTTTAAAGCACATATATTGATAACTCTACTCACTCCTCCATTCCTCTGTGACTGTCACTGTGTTAAAATGTGGAGTCAGCTGACTCACTTGTGGTGGTAATAAAGTAGATGAGTTTGCAAAGTATTTTGTTATTTCTAAAAATGCAAAAACCAAATTACATTGAAATCATAAGCGGTGTTTCAGGGAGAGCTGTAGGATGTGGTTTCTTGTGTAATCCACAGAGATTAGCTCCAACACATATTTAAACTCTCCTCTAGGAGCAACCTTAGTGGTAAAGCAAGAAGATAAACAGATGTATACACACCCTGGCACAAAAGTATCACTTATGTTTGGCTTCCTAGTCTCCTCGTGTTACTTATTTATCTTAACGTCTCTCTGAAATCAGGGAACACAGAATCTCAATCAGTTGATATTTTTCTACTGAATTACCCAATAGTCTGATCATACCCCTAAGACTTTTTAAAATTATTTCACTCATAATCCCAAATCTGCTTTGCCTCCTCAGCTCAGTACACTGTAATTTGATTTCAAAATGAGGACGGTTGTCAGTAATGCCACATTCATTTATCTATTTTACAATTCCATGTACTTAGAACTATGAAGATATGTTAATAACATCCATTCCAAAAAGCCACCCTACATTTATTATCATGAAACAAGACCTCAAGAAAGAGAATTCAAAATCATCCATGTATTTGCAATTTATTGCAATAAAGCCTTTATCAATAGACTTCCCTGTGCACATGGTGGTCAAATTGCTGGTGAAAACCAGCCAGATCTATTACAAGCTTTCTCATGGCTTCTAGGTAATCCAAGTGAGCCTTTCTTGATACTGGGAAGGGATAAAGCAGGGAAGGGATAAACAGTGATGTAAGAATTTGCTGGACAAAAGTAATGACTCTCATTACAGAGTGAGTATTTTAAAGCAAAAGAGCCTGTTGGGAATATTGTTTTATAAAATAGTGGTTTTTTATTAACTTTTTAAAATTCAATTAGTTATCATATAGTGTACCATTAGTTTCAAATGTAGATTTCAGTTATTCATCCATAGCATATAATAGCTAATGCTCAGTACTTACTGTTATAGCTTCTTGAAAGCAGAATTTTAACCCACTGAGCCACCCAGGCGCCCTTGAAAGCAGAAATTTAGATCATATTTTCTGATTACTTCCATGAAGTACAACACTTTCCTGCTAGCAACCTTCAAAACATACTGTTTGTTAGAGGAATTTCTTTCATAATAAATAAATAGGAATTTATTTAAATTTATAAATATATAAAATAAATAGGAATTTATTTAAATTTATTTAAATATTGCACACTGTTTCATTGTTCATAAATAAGGTGATGATATATAGCCATTAGTTGGTAGCACTGATATATCACTTTCTTTTTACTTCTCAGTGCATTCTCTTTACACAAAATAGATATATATTTTAAAAGAATCTGAATCTGTGGCAAACTTTTAAAAACCCTATAAAGTTTATCATTTTAAGTAATCTCAATTATCTTCCTCAATTGTGAGAGTATATCCTTCTATCTAGGCCAGATATTGTATGAGGGATTTGAAGAGACATACTTTTCTAAATTTCACTTTTCTCATCTGCAAAATGCTGATCATGATCCTACAATAAAATACACTTACAATTTTTTGATGAAAATTTATTTATTTATTTTAAGATTTTATTTCTTTATCAGAGAGAGTGGGCGAGAGAGCAAGCACAGGCAGACAGAATGGCAGGCAGAGGCAGAGGGAGAAGCAGGCTCCCGGCCGAGCAAGGAGCCCAATGTGGGACTCGATCCCAGGATGCTGGGATCATGACCTGAGCCAAAGGCAGCTGCTTAACCAACTGAGCCGCCCAGGCGTCCCTTTTGATGAAAATTTAATCTGTATAAACAATATATTTGCTGTAATGCGTGGTTCATGGAAAACATCTTATTTAATTATAAGCAACAACAGTATTAGAAGTTAAGTAAATGTGTCTATAATATTTAAAGTTTTAACACATAATTCCAGTGCTTTGCCTTATTTTCTCAAATCCCTTTACCACTTTCACTGACAGAGTCAAAAGTACTTTTTCTACTAGTAGCCAGCTCTTTGTCTTTTGTCAGAAAGATGCCCTTGTGAATTATTTATAATAGAGATATTAGCAATAATAATAATAATAATAATAAATAGCAATGAAAATGTTAAAAAGTTTTCTTAACTAATTAGGGTTCTTAGACATCAATTAGAGGAACCACCTCTGGCAAGCAAATTAATCTGCAAGACATTCCCAGAATTAACAAGTCAGTCAGATACAGGGTTGTCCGTAGACTGAAAGGTGAAGCAAAAGGACTAGGTTTGGAAAATAGGTAAGGAAAGTGAAAAAAATGATCAAATTTTTGGGCAAAATAAATTCTTAGGTGTCCTTTCAATGGAGTCCTGGGTATTATGTAGCAGAAACTCTGGAGATTATCTCAATCCATTGGAGTCACCCTGATTACTAGCTTGCTATAGACAAAGTTAGTTACAAACTGTAGAGCAAGAGGTTATAATGTAAAAAACTGATGGTAATGCACAAGATTCTTGTTAACAATAATGCAAGTTAGTGATATTTCATTAGAAAACATAAATTCTATAACCCAAATTATGGGCCCAGAGCACTTCTGCTGCACAACTCTGCTTATATCCCAAATAACCATGTGAACTAGTTTTAATATCTGCTTCTTATTAATTTTTGAATAAAAATTCTTGACACAAGTATTTTATAATTGTGTGATAATCATGCATTTAATTTCTTGGAGAACAAAACACACTTTAGCGTAACTATGTTCGTTCACAGAATCAGCCTTGATAACACACTTCTACATGTTAGAAATGATATAATAAATGTAGAATATTGGGCACTCGTTTGGTATTCTTTGCCATGTTTTGCACTATCTAAAAAGAGATCAGTGAACTTGGACTGGAGTTAGTAGACATGGAAGAAAATAAAATATTACAGAGAGGAATACTCTGTGGTCCACAACCTAAACGGGCTGGGATTCCCATCATTTGGATCCCTGTAGCTTTACAAAAGTCAATTAAATGTTTGTATCTCCTATTAAAGTGGATTTCCCAGTACTTTTTCAAACATCTCTTGTAAAGTATTGTTTCCAGAAAAAAAGGGATTTTGCACATGTATCTGCCTTTGTCTCTGGTCATGATCTCAGTCAGGATCCTGGGATCGAGCTCCATATCGGGCTTTTTGCTCATTAGGGAGTATACTTCTCAGTCTCTCTCTGCATCTACCTCCCCCTGCCCCACTCATGCTCTCTCTCTCAAATAAATAAATACAATCTTTAATTTTTTAATTAAAAATAAGATAAATAAAATAAAATAAAAAGTCTGGTCTTACTGCCCCATTTAGCTCCTTTTTTTTTTGAGTTGTATTTAAAGCAGCATGAGAGAACATGAGGCTCTCAAACTTAAAAAAAAAAGGAAAAAATTGAGTTTTGTTAGGATTTAAGATCTTGTCTGCTAGAAAAAACGTTGGCTTTGTTAACATGTGAAAATTAACAAAAGAGAATAAGATAGAATTCTAATAATTTTTGTAGAAATTAAAAATTTCCTCCAACAGAATTACATACAGACCCATTAAGTAAATTCATTCCAATGTCCGAAACCAACCTTTTCTAATACTAATGCATCTGTGTAAACAGAGTCAACCCAAGGAATAAATAAATATTATTATTTTTTTCCTGTCTCTTCCACAGTCACATCTGGGTATATTGGTAGCAAGCCAATTATCTATCTTATAAGACATGATATCATAAGGAAGGGTATTCTGTCCATTTGGAACAACTGAAAATCATTGTAATTTTATCTTGGTGCAGTAACTTGATATGGCACAGTGTGGGTTATGAATATATTTTATTTTTTTTTACTGGGAAGAAGAGATTATAGAGATATTGGTTATCCAAGAGAGACTGACAGGTGTTGATAGTTGCCAGGTCAATATCCATTTACTTTTTCCTTGAATCTCAGAAAGCACTGAGGGATTGACAACAAGGAAACTTAAAACAACATCAAATATTTTATTGTCTCTTTTCTATTTATATTGTAACCACATGACAAAGTATCAGTCGTACAATATATCATTCTCTTTACCTCTATCTTTCTGCCAGAAATGTGGGCTTAATAGTGAGAACTCCAACAGCAATTTTTGCAACTGTGAATAAAAAGCCATGAAAACCTCTAAGATAGTTCACTTCACTTTCTTAAGACGCTGAACCAACACCAGAAAACACTCTCTGTAGTCTTCTTGTTAAATGAAAAAATATGGTTAAACCACTTTTGAAAGTCTACTACCTACAGCAAAATGTAAATCTTAATTGAAATATGTCCTCTCAGCTGTGCTTAAGCAACTGAGTCCTGAGCTTTTCAGGTTTTCAGTCTGAAAGAGTACACCTCTGGTGCTCAGAAAGGGAAGAGAAAGGACACCCTGTTCTCCATATAAATTAAAGAAGAGAAATCTGTGCATTTAAGTGGGCCATATAAAATTTATCAAGCAATTATCTCCTAACTCCTTCCTATCCAAATTACCTGATATGCTCTCCCTACTCCTTTATTCCACGTTACTGCCTTGTCCGGGATTCTGTCTCACATCACAACATGTCTTCTGTTATTTCCTTCTTGCAAGCTAGTTTTGTTTTCTCCATCTAAAAAAATCAACAATCATTGTGTATTTATCAACAATCATTGTGTATTTCAATTCCCATTTTCCTCAAATGCATTGATTCTTCTTATCTATTACTCTTTTCTCATACTCAGTGTCTTTGTCTTTATGGGGTTTGTACTTTGCTTTTCCCCATCATTTACTGCCATTATATAATCAAATCTAATAACTTCTTAGAGAAAGTTAAAAATTCCTGCATAGCCACACGTGAACACAAAGTCACTGATTTTTAGCAAACCTATAAGATAGTCAGACATCCATTCAATTTCTTTTTTGTTAAGATTTTATTTATTTATTTGACAGAGAGAGATGACAAGCAGGCAGAGAGGCAGGCAGAGAGAGAGGAGGAAGCAGGCTCCCTGCTGAGTAGAGAGCCCGACTTGGGGCTCGGTCCCAGGACCCTGGGATCATGACCTGAGCCGAAGACAGTGGCTTAACCCACTGAGCCACCCAGGCGTCCCTCCATTCAATTTCTTAACTGAGTCTCAAATGCATCCTGAGTTCTAACCTAAACCTAAGTTCTACTTCTTACACGTTGTTCTATGACCAAATCCTTTCAGTTCAGTATTTTGTAACATTTAAATATTAATCAATTGATGCTTTGTCTGTGTATTTCTATGATAATAATTTGAATACTGTAGATTTATTGTTATATTTATAGATTTATAATCAAAGTTTCATCAGTTGAAGTTTTTGGAAATTTCAGATATAATGATTAACCTAAAATGATACTGCCTCAAATCCCTCTGATATCAAGGCCCAACACTTGATTATAGCCAAACCTGTGGTGGATAGTTCCATGGGAAATTGCAGTTACTTAACACTGATAGCATCTCATGTTCTCTCTCTCATTTTAGAATGTCTCCAACACAACCCAAAAGTGTAGGAGAGTTAATGTCCTCTGAGGACAGCTCTCAGTGAAGTGGAAATAAGAGCCATAGATAAAATTGTCAGTTTTCAGGTCTTCATGAGGACAACTTAAAGAAGTTTCTCAGGACCTTTCAGTAAAAGCAAGTCTTCATTTTCTATCCACAACAATTATATCAACAATGTACCTCTTTGACAAAGTTGTTTCTTCACTGTATCACTTTCCCATTCTTTTCTACCTTGGATAATCTCCCAGATAAACTAACAGTACTCAAATCCTTTGTCCTACTCTTTGCTCTCAGGATAAATGGAGCCAAAAGACTTAGATTAATATCAAGTTCTGAATGGGATCTTAGAGCTATTTCTGTCCAGATTTTCATAAACATAGGGACCTTTGAATTATCAGGCTATAAATAAGTTCTAAATGGAGGGGGCAAAAGCAAAAAGTAGAAATTTTTATGTTTGATTTTTAATCATGATTAAAAATAATGTTAGTACATTATAAAAGTGTGGATCTTTGTAAAACAATGTCATAATGTAAGAAATAGGTTGCATAGTCCTTTTGAGAATATGAAACCAAGTGTTCAGGTGCCATCTAATTTCTTGTTTAATCCAGAACTTTGGTGTGCATTATCTTGAGGAATAGAATTTTGAAGTCCAGACAGACTAACAGAAAACTGACCCAAATGTGTGTGTTTATATTTCTGCTTTTGTTGTAAAAATCAAAGTGTGATTGCTGGTTTAAAATGGTAAAACTAATAATGTTCATGGACTCTATTATAAATTTTCTAATTGTATGGGAAGAATCCAAGAAACATAGAATTAATTGATTTGCAAATCCTCAAAGAGCTACAGGATCAGGTAGTGGTATGTTCTGATTCAACAGCATCATAATGCAGCATTTTATGTGTGTGGCTAATGGATATTTTCATGAATGTTTGCTAGCTAGTCAGCCAATACAGAGAAATATTAGGTAGGGTCATTACTCACAGTTGTGTTTAATAAAATGAGAGAAAATTATCAAATGACACTAATAATAATAATCCTATAGCAGGCTAAATAATTCAATGATAATTACAAGTATTAATCTAGCTTTCTTCCCTGATTATGACTCTTCTCTCCTTTATCATAATGGGAGTAGCAGATTGTCTGCAATGAATTGTGAAAACCCAGCAGTGACTTTGGCAGTGAAGGCCTCCCATCAATTTTGATAGGTTAAAATGATTCTGGATGGTCTTGAGCAAATGTGTCAATTTTTTTTTCTGTGTGTGTAATAAAAGAAAGAAGCAATAGTAAATTCTTGCTGTTATTCCATGGAGCCAATAAAATCATACTGCCAACAAGAGGCTGTTGACACTGTAAGTGTGGTTAACTGTCTTGAAATACTAGGCCTGGAAATAAAATTCCAGTATTTCACATAACCTCTTTTTTTTTTTTTTTTTTAAGAAAAAAACAAAACAGGGACGCCTGGGTGGCTCAGTTGGTTGGACGACTGCCTTCGGCTCAGGTCATGATCCTGGAGTCCTGGGATCGAGTCCCGCATCAGGCTCCCAGCTCCATGGGGAGTCTGCTTCTCTCTCTGACCTTCTCGTTCATGCTCTCTCTCACTGTCTCTCTCTCAAGTAAATAAATAAAATCTTAAATAAAAAAAAAATAAAAGAGTCACTTATAAAAAAAAAAAAAGAACAAAACAAAACAAAACAAAGAAACTATACTGCTTACATTTAGGGCCCTTCTGTTGTGTAACTATTTTTAAACATGTCTACTGTAAGTGTATATATATATATATATATTTTTTTTCTGTGCAATAAATTTATTTAGAGATAAATTTGGATTGCAAATTATTTGGGGGGAGGCATGGTATTTGTGGCTAGTCTTACAAGTAAAAAGGACTAAAAGAAAGAAGAAAGACATTTTTTATTACAGCATATTTACATCTGTCCAAAGTACTTATTTACTATAATACTGACTAATGTATAATACTGTACACAAAGAAAGAAGTTAAATGAGTTATAATTCAGTCGAAGTATAGCTGGCCATTTTAAAACTTACCACTGAATCTTTCTGGTATGAAATGTGATATCTGGCAATCTGGTCCAGTTCATTACATCAGGTCATTTGTATGTTCTTATTACCATTTTGATAATAGCACATTTTATAACCCAGACATTTAACAATGGAACTATGATGCATGTATTTTCAAAAGTATAGACATACATGAAGCTATGAGGTCAAAAAAGATGAATGTCCATAGTACCATATAGACTCAACAAATAAAAATGTCCAAGGCGGGGCGTCAGGGTGGCTCAGTGGGTTAAGCTGCTGCCTTCGGCTCAGGTCATGATCTCAGGGTCATGGGATCGAGTCCCACATCGGGCTCTCTGTTCGGCAGGGAGCCTGCTTCGCTCTCTCTCTCTCTCTCTGCCTGCCTCTCCATCTACTTCTGATCTCTCTCTATCAAATAAATAAATAAAATCTTTAAAAAAAATGTCCAAGGCTCTGAGTGAGATTTATGAATATTGTATAAGATTAGGCCAACATGTGGTTTTGATATAAATCATCTGTTCTTAAATTAGAATTACAATCGTTGAGTACAGTGTTGAAAATGGCAGATAGATTTTAGCTATCTTTGCTCACTAGGGAAAATGGAAAAATGTTTAGTTTGGTCAGATTTTCACTTAACTTCTGAAAAATCTTACGTTTGAGAGAACCCTTCTGAAATAAGAATCCTTAAAGACATAACCCCTTTGGCACAAGTTTTCAAGAAACTTGTTGGATGTTGTAGACAATTATATGGCACACATACTGTTCTAGATGTTTCATGCCAATAATATGTAAGCCATACCAAGGTTACATATACATATAGAGATGTTCCTCAGCTTACAAGGGGGCTATGTACAGAGAAACACATAAAAAACTGAAAATTCATTTAATACCCCTAAACTATCAAATATCATAGCTTACCTTAAGCTTATTTAAACATACTCAGAACACTTACATTTGCCTGCATTTGGGCAAAATCATCTTAAGCAAAGCCTATTTTATAACAAAGTATCAAATATCACATGCAATTTATTAAATATTACACTACAAAAAAGAAGAATGGTTATATATAGAATGGTTGTAAGAATATCAGGTGTTCACCCCTGTAATCTTCTAGCTGACTGGGAGCTGTGGCTCACTGCCCCTGCCCAGCATCACAAGACGGCACCATACCACATGTCACTGGCCCTTTTTATAAAGACCCAAATTCAAAATTCAAAGTACAGTTTCTACTGAATCACTTTCACTTTCACATCATTGCCAAATATATTGTAAGTTGAATCATTGTAAATCAGGAGCCATCTTATTTGAAAGTTAAATCACAGTCACCCGTATACACACAAAAAAAGGCCTTCATGTAGGGCCATCTATGTATCTCTAAACAACATAGCATGACCTATCAACAGCAAAAAATGGATGTGAAGGGGACAATTGCTTTGCGTCAGTACTCTGAGCAGTAACATACATGGCCTTACTCACCTAGCAGAACTCCAGAGCTAGCTGATGGCAAGGAATTTTACAAATGTTTGCTGAACAGCTTAAGCACTATTATTTTTAAATTAGTGTGCATATCTGTTTTCTAAAGATATGTTAATTTATTTTATTGACGTATTACAAAACCAAATAATTTCCTCTTATTTAAGTGGCAGGTAAATAGAATTCTTTTTAATTTAAATCAAATGGCTTTTTAGGGAAAATATACTAAAAATTCTGAAACTTGTATTGCTTATGAATCTTTTATTGGAATCCTTATCAAGTTGTATTTTTCAAGTTTTTCCTAAATAATCTTCAATGAATTGAAAATATTTTTTGGATTTTATTCAAGGCTATTAACTCACAATTTCACTTTGTTAAATATAGTGCTAAACGTTCAACCAAAACGTTGTGTCTTTTTTTTTTTTTCCACTACCACATCCTCCATCTACTGACTGGATTCTCTCCCCAACTAGCACATATATACCATTGTCTATCTTTAGGATAAGTAAGGGTCATCTTTTGTCTTTATTCTATTCCTCGCATGCTTCTGAACTTGTTGAATTTTAATATAGTCACACCATAAGCATCACATATTTGATTCCCCTTTCAATAGTAAACAGTGCACAACCAGAGCATACCTTCAAAGCTATCAATAGACTTACTCTGATATATTATTTTTGTATTTTTGTAAATTAAAATAATTAAATTATAGAACAAGAGTTTCAGGTGGTAGGTGTTGTAAGTTTTACCCAAACTGACTTTTGTCAAACTCGTTTTTGCCATCATATATGACAAGTAGTTTTCTCACGTTTATTTTTAGAATATCCTTGTATAATGAATATTTACACTGATATCTAGTATAAAAATCTTGCAATTTATTTTAGAAACATTAAGATATTGAAAATCAATCTATTTCTTTGATTCATTAAAGACATTTTTGGCTTGTTTCCAGTACTTTCTTACTGGTTAAAAAATGAATTTGAAGTAGTCTGAATTTCATTATTATATGGCACTTTCCCTTTGATGAATACAAAGACGATATTCTATATTAGCTATCTGAGAAGAATTTGTTTTTTTAATTTTATTTATTTGTGAGTGAGAGAGAGCACAAGCAGGGGGAGCAGCAGGGTGAGGGAGAAGCAAACTCCCGGCTAAGCAGGGATTCTGTTGCAGAACTGAGTCCCAGGACCCAAAGAGCTAAAGGCTCAGGCGTTTAACTGACTGAGCCACCCAGGTGTCCCAATCTGAGAAGAGTTCTGTATGTTATTCCTATTAATATGCAGTTTAAAGTCTAGGTGATTAACTTAATATTTTAGTGGCTATTACATAGATAGCACTATGTTCCAGGCAGAGAGTAAGAAAGAAATAGTAAATCAACCATATTCTATGCATTCTAAATGAAAATAATTAATCAATCATAATAAATCCTTCTATTTATGGAATATCAACTTATAAGCTTTCCTCCATATGAACAATGCCAAATACCAGAATAAAGGGTCATCTAATACAAATAAAGGATAGAATTAAAGAATTCTGGTAAGCCATTTAATTTTGAAAAATGGTGCTATATTGTTGCTGAGTTGTGGTTTTCAGTTACATAATATCTGATAAGTGTAGAAGTAACATGAGTGTTACGTGAGATGAGAAATGGTTTATAATTAAGATAATTTTAAAAGTACAGATAAATACAAATTTGTAAACATAGCATTATGGAGGAATAAAAATAAATGATAGCTACACACTCTAAAGTGAATAAATCTTGGAAAGTTAATAGAGAAGTAAAACAAGGGCAGTGCAAAAAGTATGGTACATTTTTATGAAGTTCAAACAAATTCTGTGAAAGCATCGATGGACTTAAAGATACTATTATGTATCAAATATTGTAAAAATTAAGCAAGGAAATAGCAAACATAAAATAACCAAAGGTGTGATCATGTTCTACTTAAAAAAGAGATGAGTTAATAGATAAATAGAAGTAACTAGACTTTTTAGAAGTTAATAAAACTTTGCCTGTTATTTCTTAGTAATATAAAATATATGGTTTTCTAACAAAAACGTTTATCTTAAAAATATTTAAAAATAAATTTCAGGCTACTCATAAGGTTCTATTTACTTTTCCACTGAAGGAAAAGCTGGTTGTTGTAGTTGTAGTTGTTTGTTTGTTTTAGTCTCCTCCTAGTTTTTATTATTATAATGTGGAATAAGGAATGTTAGATTGAAAAGTGAATTATTTTATAGACAAAATCATTACTTGATTCACCTCCTGGTACAGCAGATGGAACTCCTGAAAATATGCCTTTTGCCTTACGGAAAAGTAACAGTTATGCTTACTTCTGAAACATACTTGGTGGTGGCCCTAAATAGTGACACCATAGTAAACATTTTGAATATTTGCAATTAATTTTTATAGTCATAGGGCTCCAAAAGGCACTGCTGGTATCTTAGCAGGTATTTCAATAAAGCTAAAAGTTGCCTGACTGTTTAAAAATATTAACAAGGCACAAAACGGCAGAAGTATTGTCCTCAGATATTATTTTTTTCCATATGCTCCTGATTCCAGACATGACAAGTTATTTTTTTTTAATTTTTTTATAAAAGATTTTATTTATTTATGTGACAGAGATCACAAGTAGGCAGAGTCAGGCAGAGAGAGAGGAAGAAGCAGGAACCCTGCTGAGCTGAGAGCTCAATGTGGGACTCGATCCAAGGATCCTGGGATCATGACCTGGGCTGAAGGCAGAGGCTTTAACCCACTGGGCCACCCAGGCGCCCCCATGACAAGTTATTTTTGATAGATATATATACAATGTATTTTCCAGTTATAAGAAAAATGGTTCTGCTATTTGTAACCTTTTTTAAAAATTACATAATTTTTTAAATTAAAATTTTATGTTTTAATGTTTTAATTTTCTTTTCTTTTTTTTTTAAAAGATTTTATTTATTTATTTGAAAGACGGAGATCACAAGTAGGCAGAGAGGCAGGCAGAGAGAGAGAGAGAGGGAAGCAGGCTTCTTGCGGAGCAGGGAGCCCGATGCGGGGCTCGATCCCAGGACCCTGAGATCATGACCCGAGCCAAAGGCAGCAGCCCAAACCACTGAGCCACCCAGGCGCCCCAATGTTTTACTGTTCAATATACTACTTAGAATATAAAACCTATTCCATTTGGTAAGATATTTACCATTTAAAAAATGGTAATTTTCTCATAGTGTGTTCCCCTCACATTGCTTTATTTTGAATAAAAAAATTTCACAATAAACATAACTGATGCTTTCCTTTTGATTGTCCCTCTGTTGGTCATACTGTATATGAGCCATGACAATTAGTTTTACAAAATTTATTCATGTTTGTTGATATGTTTTATCATAACTAATTTTCCCTCCCTTATCTAGATTCCCCAGCTTTCAGACAGGTGGACACTTCAATAAACCATACCCAAGGGATGTATCAAGTACTTCTTAGACATCTCTCAGATCCTTGAGGTCTCATTTTACCTAGGGATTTGCAAAAGGTTCTGCCAGAGGCACCACTGTGACAACTGATGACCATGGTCTATCTCCTGCTAAGCTCAAGAGGTCACTGGTTTCCAAGTTTATCTATACAATTAATGCATTCCAGCAAGTTCTTTGTTTTTTAATATTAACAAACTTACTTTAAAGTTTATATGAAGAGGCAAAGACTCACAATAGTCAACATAGTGTTGAAGGAGAACAAAGACTGAGGACTGACTTCAAAGTTTACCATAACGATGGGGCGCCTGGGTGGCTCAGTGGGTTAAGCCTCTACCTTCGGCTCAGGTCATGATCCCAGGGGCCTGGGATCGAGTCCTGCATTGGGTTCTCTGCTCAGCAGGGAGCCTGCTTCTCCTCATCTCTCTCTCTGTCTGTCTCTCTGCCTATTTGTGATCCCTCTCTGTCAAATAAATAAATAAAATCTTTTAAAAAAAAAAGTTGACCATAATGATAATTGTAAGCAAGATATTGTAATACCACAGAAAGACTAGATTAAAGGAACAGAATATATATTATCAATTATATTTTATATTTAATATAAAAGCAAAAGCAATACAAGAGAGCAAAATACAATCTTTTAAACAAATGGTTCTGGAGTAATGGTGAAGCTAAATGTAAAAATATAAAATAAAATAAAATAAAATAATAAAATAAAATAAATCCAGGCAGATATCATACACTCTTCACAAAAATTAACTCAGATTGGATTATAAACCTAAACATGAAACATGTAGAAGGTAATATAGAAGAAAATTTAAATGACCTTGGTTTTGGCAATAATT
Organism: Mustela nivalis; assembly: GCF_964662115.1. Classification (NCBI taxonomy): domain Eukaryota; kingdom Metazoa; phylum Chordata; class Mammalia; order Carnivora; family Mustelidae; genus Mustela; species Mustela nivalis. The sequence continues at coordinate 105,395 of NW_028136237.1, forward strand.
TTAGCTACAAAAGCACAAGCACTGAATTTTAAAATGTCTACTCTGTGAAACACAATGCCAAGAGAATGAAAAGGCAAAGCACAGACTATGAGAAAAAATTTGCAAAATACACATCTGGCAAAGGACTGTTAATCAAAAATACACAAAGACCCCTTAAAACTCAACAAGGGGGGAAAAACCTGATTAAAAATGAGCCAAAGACCTTAGCAGATACCTCACAAAAGAAAATATTACAGATGGCAAATAAGCATATAAAAAGATGCTTCACATTATATGTCATCAGGAAAATGCAAATTAAAACAAAAAAGAGACACCCGTACATACCCAGAATTCAGAACACTGAAAACAGAACACGAAATGTTGGTGAGGATGTGGAGCAACAGGAATGTTCTTCCATGTCTATTGAGAATAAAGAATGGAAAAAACTTGGCAGTTTCTTACAAAACTAAACATATTCTTGCCAGATGATTCAGCAGTAGCAGTTCTTGGTATTTATCCAAAGAAGATGAAATCTATACCCACAAAGAGGTCTATAGTAGTTTTATTCATAACTGACAAAAGCTTGGAAGCAACCAGGATATCATTCCACAGGTGAAAGGTCAAATAAAGTGTAGTACATGCAAACAATGGAATATTATTTAATGCTAGAGAAATGAATTACCAAGCCATGAAAAGATATGGATATAAATATTTAATAAATATTTGATTTTAGGCTTCTACCAGCCTATCAATAGTATTAGTATATTTTAACAGTGAATGCTCAGCATTCATGAATTTACCTAATAAAATATTTTGGGCTCAATATTTTAAATACTTCAACCTCTATGATTATATTCCTAATAATTTTGAATTGGGGTAAATAAACCTTAACTTTTTGTAACTTGTTTCAATATGCAAAAGAGCTCAATGAAATTTTAGAAAATAAAAATTTACCAAAAAAAAAGTTTAGTTTACTATTGCCAAATAATTTAAAACTTTATCTTATATTCAAATACATATATTTTTCTAAATTGATTTATATGCTACTAAAACCAAAAACTTTTAGTTATACTAGATTTCATATCATGCCATCAATGCCAGAAAGCCATCTGTCGATGACTTGTCTTAGAGTTAAGATGGGCGTTATTACAATGCAAGATGGAAACAAAGATAGTATAACAATTGAGTGTTACATAACTTTTCTGTTTTGATCAAGTTACTAATCTACAAAAGGCTTTTATCGGTGACAGACTTGGGAATTTAACAAAACTTTTAAACTAGCATGTGCAACTCATTCCTAGAAAACAACACAATCAATAACACTTTATTTAGATTAAATCATGACTATTTCTCAATTTGAATAAAAAAGGTAGCAACCCCAATAAGTTTATTGAACGTGAAAAGTTGAAATGCTGTAATGCTCCTAAGGAATCAAATAATCCAGTCATGAATTACAAAAAAATGATATAAATACCAAAGTGTTTGTATAATTGTAATGTACAACTGCCCATTATCGTTCAATAGTGTAGGCTTGTACAAGAACTCTATAAAAGAACTCCACTTCTAAACTGTGGAAAATATGTTCCCTTTCTCCCTATATACAACTATTAAGCCATTCATTTAGCTTTTAAAATATCCACTTAATACAGGCCTTTTACTCATTTGAACCCGGCAGCAGGTTTCTATTCTTATTGCTTACATCTGAAGGATAGACTTCTAGCGTAAGAGGTAAAGCCCATAAAGGAGCCCAATAATAACAACAAAATACAGTTTAGTGATCCCTTACAATCTTCCAGCTACCTTTCTGAGAATACTTCAATTAATAAAACATATAAAATAGCTGACCACAAAGAGCTTACATTCTTTTGAAATATAATAGTGAAATAAACCAATAATAGAGGGGCGCTTCGGTGGCTCAGTCCATTGAGTGACTGCCTCTGGCTTGGGTCATGATCTCAGGGTCCTGAGATGTAACTCCCCAGCAGGCTTTCTAGGCAGTGGGGTGTTTTCTTCTTCCTCTGCGCACCCTCCCAATTCTCTCTCTCTCTGTCTCAAATAAGGAAATAAACCAGTAATAGAATAATGATTGATGGTTGATGGCGATAAGTGTTACAAAGAAATACAAGAAAGGTAAAAGCCATTGGAGAATGCTGGGATGAAAGTTAATTTTATTTTGTGTCGGGTGGTTATATCTCATTTAGGAGATGTTATTTGCACAAAGACCCAGGAAGTGAAGGAGGGTGTTATACAAATATCAAAGGAAAAGATTGCTCTAGGCAGAGCAAGTAAGTATATAGACTTTGTGTGAAAAGCTTGTCTGTTACTTTTGAGGAAAAGCAAGGAGGCCAATGAGGAGTTCATAGTGGTGGAGAGAGGAAGAACGTATTGTACCTTCTAGTACATTGAAACGCCTTCAGTTTTTATTTAATGTGAAAGGGGAAGATACCAAAAGACTTTCAACAGCAGAATAAAATCATCTGACTTGATTTTTAGGTTAAGTTGCTGTACCAAAATAAATTTGCAGGGAGAAAGGAGTGCAGTATGTGTGGAAGTGGGGCTATCAATCAAGTCAATAATTCAGGAACATATGATGGTGTTTTTAGCATGCTGGGTGGTAATAGAAGTGGTGAGGTATGGTTTTTATTTTGTATATATTTTGATGGTGAATATTCCGGTGAACAGGATGGGGTATGTGCAGGACAGACAATATCAACATTTATTTTACCTGCACAAACAGAAGGGTGGAGTCTTCATTCCCTGATATGGAGAGAACTCTGAGTTCAATTGTTCTTTGTCATTAAATGGCATAGTGATGATGAGGATTTAGTCAGACAGTGAAAGAGAACAGTAAGCATAGTGTTAGGCGGTAAGACATTATAATACATTTGAACAACAAAAAAACGTTGTGTTGGATCATGTGTTCATGTGAGTAAATAAATAAATAAAGCTTCCTGGGCTTCTGATAGAGGTAAAGAAGACTAGTATATGATCCAAAGGGGCACGTGCACCAAATATTTATAGCAGCAATATCCACAATAGCCAAACTATGGAAAGAACCTAGATGTCCATCAACAAATGAATGGTATATATATATATATATATATACGATGGAATACTATGCAGCCATCAAAAGAAATGAAATCTTGCCATTTGCGATGACATGGATGGAACTAGAGGGTATTATGCTTAGCAAAATAAGTCAACCAGAGAAAGACACTATCATATGATCTCTCTGATATGAGGAAATGGAGGTGCAATGTGGGTGCTTGGGGGACAGGAAAAGAGTAAATGAAACAAGATGGGATCAGGAGGGAGACAAACCATAAGAGACTCTTAATCTCACAAAACAAACTGAGAGTTGCCGGGGGGTGGGGAGGGTAGGGAGAGGGTGGTGGGGTTATGAACATTGGGGAGGGTATGTGCTGTGGTGAGTGCTGTGAAGTGTGTAAACCTGGCGATTCACAGACCTGTACCCCTGGGGCTAATAATACATTATATGTTAATTTTAAAAAAAGAGGTTTTCAGCAAAGAGTGTGTAATCAGGCATATTTTATTAAAGTAACCATGTAAAATGATGGTTGAAAATTGGAATAACAGAAAACATAAAAATTAGAGAGTTTAAAAAGAGATCTGGGACAGTGTAGAGAATATAATCAATGATATTATAATAGTGTTATATGGTGACAGATGGTGGCTATATTTGTAGTGATCATAGAATAATGTATGGAGATATTGAAAACCTGAAACCAATGTAACACTGACTATCACTATACTCAAATAAAAAAATAGTAAAAATAAAACATTTTATTTTAAAAAGATAAAAAGAGGGACAAGAATTTGTAAAGTGAATTTCAAAAAGCTTAAAGATGAGGCTAAGACATACTCTGAACCTTGAGGAAAACACCATTTTGAAAATTCTTCCCATTTTGAGAAAACTCAAATGAATCAATACCATAAAAGAACCCATTTTAACTGAGAGATGTAATGAATGCTCAAGAAATAATTTTATGACAGGATAATTCTTCCCTATGAAACAGCATACAGAAACCAGTGGAAACACCTGGAAGCAAAATAAACTATACTGAAAATAAGAATTAGGAAAAAGATAAATGATGAAAGATAAGAAAATTAGAACTGCGAGAGAGACCTAGTGAATAGAATTTTTAGCTTGTGGTTTAATGTTTTTGAGGATAATCTAGAGTTCATAACTGCCTTGAGACAGGCTGGTTGTAGGCAGTTTAGGCAGACCCCTAAGACAGGCCTACTTTGGGCAGGTGGTGTTGGAGGAGGCCATTGGGCTGGACAAAGACAAATCCAACCATTTGACTAAAGTGTCTGTGAAGATGTTGAAGTCAGATGCAACAGAGAAAGACCTGTTAAACCTAATCTCAGAAATGGAGATGATGAAGATGATTGGACAGCACAAGGACACCATCATCCTGCTGGGTCCTGCACACAGGATGGTCCTTCGTACACTCTCATGGAATATGCCTCCAAAGACAACATACAGGAGTACCTGCAGGCCCAGAGGCCTCCTGACCTGGAGTACTGTTACAATATCAGCCACAATGCAGCAGAGCAACTCTCCTCCAAGGACCTGGTATCCTGTGCCTATCAGGTAGCCTGAGGCATGGAGTACCTTGCCTCCAAGAAGTGCATACACCAAGACCTGGCCACCAGGGAAGTGCTGGTGACAAAGGACAACATGATGAAGATCTCAGACTTCAGCCTTGCCAGAGATATCACCACATCAGTTACTATAAAAAGACAACCAACAGTGGACTGCCTGTGAAGTGGATGGTCCCTAAGGCCATGTTTGACCAGAGCTACATCCACCAGAGTGACTTCTGGTCTTTTGGGGTGATCCTGTGCAAAATCTTCAATCTGGAAGCCTCCCATATCCTGGAGTGCCTGTGGAGGTGGCTTTCAAGCTGCTGAAGGAGTCATTTGATGGATAAGCCAATAAGTGCACCAGAGAGTTATACACAATAATGAGGGGTGGCTGGCATGTGGATCCTTCAAGCTGCTGGTAGAAGACCTGGATCATACTGTGGCCTTGACCTCCAACCAGGAGTACCTGGACCTGTCCTTGGCCCTGGAACAATACTGTCTATGCTTTCCCAACACCTGAAGCTCCACCTGCTCCTCAGAGAAGAATTCCACCTTCTCTCATGTGCCGTTGCCCAGGGAGGCCTATCTGCCCTGACACCCAGCCCAGCTTGCCAATGGTGGACTCAAATGACTAGTATCCCTATTACTCCTGTCCAGATTCCGTCATAAGCTGTAACCCTTACCCCCCACCCTCCCTGCAAGACTCACTGCCTTCTCCTTTGTCCCTTTCCTACTGGCAGGAGCCAGCTGCCTACCTGAGGCCTTCACCCCTTGAAGTTCACCTCTCTTCCCCTTCCTCTTCCTCCTTTTTACAACCTGCTCATGAAAGAAAGGCACAGAGAGGCAGGTACTTGCTCGTGGCTACTTCCTTCCCGCCCATATGTTGGACCAAGACCCCTCCCTGGCATCTGGTACTGCCTGGACGTCGAGGGAGTGGGAGATGAGGCATGCCAGTGAAAGCTGTTGGAGCTTTCCTGTTTTGGTTTTGTCTGCTTAGCATAACATGTAAGACTGAGTTCTGGTGGCAGGGACCTAGTCCTTGGTGCTATAGCACTAGCGAGGGGAGGTCAACTGCTGTGGGCCTTGGCTAAGAGCAACCTCTTCTCCAGAGATATGGTGCCAAGGGCTTATGAATTTTGATACTAATTTGCTTTGCTGACCAAATATCTGGTATCAAAAGATGGGAAGGCAAAGGCTGAAAGCAGTGTTGTGACCATGGGGTCCAGCCCCAAACTATGAAGAAAACACAAAGTGTATAAATCTGAGTAAGTATATATTTTCACACCTTTTTAAATAGGTTGTTATCAAAGACTTAATCAATGGGTAATATGCTCCTCGTGGCTGGGAAGCATCAGTTGCCATATATTAAAAACAAAGAAAAGAGGTGTCTGGGTGGCTTCCTCCAGAAGTGTCCCTTCTTTTCAGGTCATGATCCCAGGGTCCTGGGATGGAGCCCCACATCAGGCTCTCTGCTCAGTGGGAAACCTGCTTCTCCTTTTTTCTCTGCCCTGCTTATAGTTCCTCTTCCTATCTCTCTGTCTCTCAAATAAATAAAATATTTTAAAAAAAGGAAGAAACAAAATGTTTTTAAAAGGTCTTTTTTTAAAAAAATTTTCTAGGGGTGCCTGGATGACTCAGTTGTTTAAGCAGATGTTTGCCTTTGGCTGAGGTCATGATTCCAGTGTACAGGGCTCCAGCCCTGCATGGGACTACTTGCACCCCAAGGAGCTTGCTTCTTCCTCTCCCTTTGCACGTGATTCCCCCCACTTGTGCGCTTCCACTCTCTCTCTCTCTCTTTCTCTCTCTTGCTGTCAATAAACAAAATAAAATCTTTTCTTAAATAAATAAATAAATAAATAAATTTCTAAACCTACTTTCAGTTTAGGTCCCTTAACAAAAATTGCTACTGCTTCATTTCAAAAAAAAAGATAATTTAGAAATGTGCTTCCAGAGCTAAAAAGCTGTTTTGTTTTTTTTTTTTTTTGTCAGGATTAAATATAGAAGTGCTTTAAAAAGTAAAAGAAAAAATATGCTATATTAACACTAATCACACTATAACTTTGGTGGTTATATCAAGATAATGAAAAGTGATTTTAAAGCAAATTTCATTATCAGACATAAAGATCAAGTCAAAATTACAGAATAGTAAAAGGATGAATTCCTCAGGGAGTATAATAATTCTTGACTTTTAATACTTAATAACAGATTTGGGGATATATAGGGAAAAACTAAGAACAAAAATCATAACTTCTACCTTAGAAGAGAAATGGAAAAAAATTTCAACACCTTTATTTTAAGATTATATAGACAAATGGTCATCAAATTGGTAAGATATGTAAGACTTGGACAAAATTATCAACTAACTAGATATGCTTGATATTACAGAACACTCCCAACAACCGCAGACTACATATATCTTAAGCCATGATTTTCTTTGCAAAGGTCAACATTGATAATGTTCTAGTCATTCCTCCGTGTACCAGGAAAGAAGTAGCACTTTCTTGAAAGACACAGCTATCAAAGCTCCATTGAGAAACCGTAAAGATGGAGAAGGGATTTGCAAATTATATATCTGATTTTGGACATCTACTCTGATTATTAAAAAAATGAATAAAAATAAAAAACCTTACTAATAACCAAACAGAGTATCCAATTTTACATGTGAAGAAAATTATTGCAGAGACATGTCACCAAAAGGATATGGATGGCTTATAAGCACATGACAAATTTCTCAACATTTAGACATTAAAGAAATACGAATTAAAATCATAATGAGACATGCTTACATATCTATTAGAATGGCTAAAATTATAAAGGCTAATTGTACTTCATCTGAGCTAGATTGAGAAGCAACAAAAAATCTAAACTGTTGTTGGCATATATCATGATACCACCAGTTTGAAAAATATCTGCCATATAATAGGTTCAGTAGACAATTTGTAAATTTCAGAAAAAAATAATGTTGAGAGTATACTGAATTTCATAAGTCATTTCAATATTTTTTTCCAAAAAATAAACTATGTAAAACATGCCTTAAATTTACTTTCAAAATATTTTATAGCATATAATGGACAATATACATAAGCCTTAAAGAAACAATCATATAAATAACCATTTCATACCTACTTAAAAATTGCATAATACCACACCCCTAGATCCTCTCTGAATGCTCTAAAATAACCCTTCAAAGGAAATACATTTTTAAAAATAACAGATTTTTGTTGGCAAATAATTTAATAAATAAAAGTTTCATTCATCTACGTAGATCATAATAAATGTTTTTAATAAGCATGAAATTATAACTCTGAAGTGTGCTAAAATGAAACCACCTGCTAAGGGTGAGAGAACAAAAATAAACATCATTTTTCCAAATAAGAGGAATTTATTACCTTTGAATCAAAGCATGTGGATTTGTTCAAACTGGCAATAAAGGAATATGGAAACACAAAAAATAGAAAGTCATATTTTAGATTTCTAAAAGACTTCAAAGTGAAGAGTATACATTTTTTAAATGTTACCTAATGCTACATAATGACAAGATGACAGGTTGTGACAAATAGCTTTTTAAAAGCTCTACTCATAATGGAACGGAAGGTGTCATTACCCTATAATTTTATATATGTCATTAATTTACTGTATCTGGATACAACATATTACCAAACAGATGTTCATCAAATACTAAATCATTTTTAATGGAACATAATAATTTGAACCTACATCTATTAATCATTTTTTACGATCAAACATTTATAGTCTCGCTAAACATTTTATCAGTTGTCAACAAAATTAAAAAACAATAGGATAAAAAGTCGTGTTTGGAAAAGTAGATTTTCGTTGAAATTTGCATTTAAATGAAAATATTTGCTAATATTTTTAAAACTTTAAATGTAATTTTATATATATCTGACCTATCAAATGATATAAAATTTTTGGAGACTTAATATAGTTTGGGGCACATGGTAAGCAATAATCAATTTTTTTGTTGATCCAAGTGTTCTTGTAACATTTTTTTATTTAATCTAGGACCATAATTTATAGTTCTAAGATTTTTCCACCCCCCCATTTTAATATCTCTTAAGGTGGCACTCACCTTGCACTTGATGACATATCCTAGTTTAACTGACAGCATTTCTCTTTCTTAGTCGAACATAAACTATAGTGCATCTTACCCTTGATGAAAGCTAGGATGCAATTAAATACTCTATTATGGTTATGATTCTGATATTTGAAATCCTCCGGTAGCTCCCTGTGCCCCCACAGTGTAGTACCTCACCTCCTCGCCATAGTATACAAAGGATCTCACCCCCAGTGTTAACCCCGGGGCTCAGCCTCCATCCCCAGGTGATGCTGCCAGATCAGCTGTCGGTTGTCATGAACTTGCTGTAGTTTCCCGAATGCACTGTGCTGCCTCCTGGCACTTTGAACTTGACACACTCATCCTCATTCTTCGCTTTGCCCTTGTCTATCACCTCCCCTGAAAATTGTTCCTATGTGGCTTTTCCCAGCTCCAACCTACCCTTGGCAGTCTTTTATCTCCCTGTGGTAAAGCCTGTCACACTGCACCATGGACATGCCCGTTGTCCCCCTGAGAAGAGAAAAGGGACAGTGAGGGCCCCCCAGCATTTGCAGCTCTAGTGCCGAGCCCCATGCCTGGTTTGCAGGAAATGCCAGATCATGAAGACAAACGGAGATCATCCTCTGGCTAAAACCAGCTCTTCTTTGCCTAACGCAGGATCTGGATCAATAAAGACCAACCAGTTATTATTGCTGTTTTTCTAGTGATTTTTACCCCATATATTTCCCAGGTCTTTACTCTTTTTGTAGCACTTTAATTCAGGCTTCAACCACTTCCTAGTCAGATCAGGTGAAATCATTTTCCTTCCCATCCCCTCGATGTATTTCACACCTAGTAATTCTTTTTTTAAAGATCTTATTTACCCATTTGACAGACAGATCACAAGTAGGTAGAGAGGGAGGCAGAGAGAGAGGGGGGAAGCAGGCTCCCCGCTGAGCAGAGAGCCCGATGTGGGGCTCCATCCCAGGACCCTGAAATCATGACCTGAGCCGAAGGCAGAGGCCTAAACCACTGAGCCATGCAGGAGACCCCATATCTGGTAATTTTTAATCAACGTGGATTTGCTGCATCAAATAGTTCCTTCTTCTTCAAATATAAATATATAAATATATTGATCAAGTCACTCGCATGTCTTAGGAGAATGTCATGCCTTTAGTAGCAAACTTTAAATCTTGGCCATTGGTTTTGATTTTTGATTTTTGTTTTGGTTAGATTTGGTTCGGTTTTTGTAATTTTAAAAATGTCTCCAGCCCTGGGCTCTGTCTGACCTGATTGCTTTCAGCTGTTTCTGCAACAAAATCGTCCAGGCAGCGAAAACTCTCCCTGTTTACAGTGGCGCCCCCTTCTGAACACTTTGTTAATAAAAAGCTTTTTTTTTTTTTTTTTTTTTGGCTATGGTAAATGTGGAACAACAATGAGGTATTTCAAAGAGGTGAACGACAGATAAATTTCTCTAAGGGTAGCGTGAGGGTTACTCAAAAAGGAACTTGACAAGGCTTTTAAACATATCGACAATCATTATAACATAACGTGATTGATTGTTACCGTGCTCTTAACTGGGCAAACACTTGTTGGCTTCCAAGAAAGACTAACATAGTTGAGATGGTTCTAGCGGCCTTCTAGCACAGGGTCTCATGAGGCAGGGATTCTAGCCACTGGCTGTGCAAGGCATGAGGCCTGTTAGTGATTCTATTTTTTCCTCTGCAGAATGGGTCTTTCTATATTCCAGGTCCTTTCTACCCCAATAAATAATGCTGCGATTCTCTCAGTGAGTTGTACTTTTGGTTTAAACAGCCAACTGTCTCTTAAAAAGCACTTTTGTTTAAATTCCTTTAAAAAAGTGTTTTTAAAAAAAATCTTTTTTTTATTTTTTATTTTTTAATCCCATATGTTTACTCTGATCGTGGAACTTTGTCATTATGACATTCTCAGCTGATTAAAATATTCATCATCAGCACCTACTGCTCTCCTCTCCTGGTGGTCTCTCTGGAAGGGGACTTCTCTAGCTCTTCTAGCAGGAGATGGGCACTTTCCCTCTACCCCTGTTGCCGGACCAGCCTTACCTATCCTGCAGGGTCAGGTCATTCTGGACTTTTATCTGTTGTTCTCTTCTGAGTGGTTAGTTTTTCATAGATACCGTGCTTTCCTTTTGTCAGGATTTACCCTGGACTATGAAAACCCTTTTCTTGTGCCAGTGAAGCCTAAGAAACAGTCCTGATGAGAGAACCAGGAACTCGAACAGATCATATTTATCCTGAATGTTCTGTCCAAAATGAAAAAAACATTTCTGAGGAGCCTCAAGATCTCTGAGAAGGGAAGTTTCACCAACTCTCTCATGTAGGGGCATCAATTCCGATTCTGTGTCAATTGTCCTACTTTCCCAGCTAGTAATTCTCTACCTCTCAAAGCCCACTCTCAACCGTTTCCTCTCTCAAAGGCAGTTGCTCTTAGAGTCTTCACATGGCACCTGGGGCCTGCTGGTCGTTGGCTATTGCGCTCTGTACTTTGGGTCTAACAGCTGGGCGGCATCAAGATGAGAACGTCTCTTGTTCTAATACTTAATATAGTTTGGGGCACATGGTAAAAAATAATCACTTTTTTAGTTGATCCAAGTGTTAGAACTTTCCTTAATTATTCTAGTACCACAATTTACTTTTCTAAGATTTGCCCCCCATTTTAATATCTCTTAAGGTGGCACTCACCTTGAACTTGATGACATATCCTAGTTTAACTGACAGCATTTCTCTTTCTTAGTCTAACATAAACTATAGTGCATCTTACCCTTGATGAAAGCTAGGATGCAATTAAATACACTATTATGGTTACGATTCTGATATATGAAATCCCCCGGTAGCTCCCTGTGCCCCCTCAGTGTAGTACCTCACCTCCTCGCCATAGTATACAAACCATGTCATTCCCAGTGTTAACCCCGGGGATCAGCCTCCATCCCCAGGTGATGCTGCCAGATCAGCTGTCGGTTGTCATGAACTTGCTGTAGTTTCCCGAATGCACTGTGCTGCCTCCTGGCACTTTGAAACTTGACACACTCATCCTCATTCTTCGCTTTGCCCTTGTCTATCACCTCCCCTGAAAATCTGTTCCTAAGTGGCTCTTCCCAGCTCCAACCTACCCTTGGCAGTCTTTTATCTCCCTGTGGTAAAGCCTGTCACACTGCACCATAGACATGACCATTGTCCCCCTGAGAAGAGAAAAGGAACAGTGAGGGCCCCCAAGCATTTACAGCTCTAGTGCAGAGCCCCATGCCTGGCTTGCAGGAAATGCCAGATCATGAAGACAAACGGAGATCATCCTCTGGCTAAAACCAGCTCTTCTTTGCCTACCACAGGATCTGGATCAATAAAGAACAGCCAGTTATTATAGCTGTTTTTCTAGGGATATTTCCCCCATATATTTCAGGGGTTTCTGGTTAGCCCCAGAGGGCAATGTTTTTTCTTCTGGAGGGCAGGCAGAGGGCTGCATTGTAGTTCTGGAATTGCCAAACTGGAGGGCTTGTGGGCCAGGAGTTGAGGACAGAAGTCTGAGAACACAAGCAACCTTAGGGTCTGGGCAAGGGCATGGCAGGTACGCTCTGCAGATGAAACAAGATCTCGTGCATTTGAAATCAGGTGAGGATCTGAGAAACACTCAGGTTGGAGTATTTGTCCCTTATGGCCCTCTTCATGAAGAGGTGGTGGATCACGAGGCCATGGAATTTTTCCCACGATGGGAGTTGTGAGATGCTCCAAACCGTAAAGATTCTTCTGCAGAGCGATTGAGACCTGTTGGTTGGCTCCAGGACTTCCCATACGGATCGATTCTGAGTAGGTTTCTAAGGATGGATGGCTGGGAAGCCCGACTCTCATTCCTCTTGTGTCCTAGTGACAAGACATGTTAGATCTGCTGGATCTGGGGGAGAAACTGAGAGGGTTGAGTTGAAATGGACTCTCCTGTGGATGGGTCCTAATGTGGGTTTGTGTCCATGGAGAACTTAGAATGAGGCAGTGGCACAGGGTCCCTGAAGTGTTCTCCTAACCAGAGGCTTTGACTCAGCTCCAATGTGCAAGATTCCCACGTGGAGACGAGATTTCTTCTGATGGGTGCCTCAAGAAACAGCCATATGCTGCTATTGGAATCCAGGCCTCTGAGGAGAGATGCCTGGACAACAAAGCAATGGATCCGATTAGGATCTAGGGGCCTGCTCACTGCAATTTACCTCTGGGGACATCTGTCCACGGGTCTAAGTGCAGGTAGATGCTCAGCTGGTGTCAGACCGCCCTTGTTTTCCTGGGCAGTCAACACTATTGGGATGGCCCCGGGCACTTTGGAGGTTTATCATCCTATTTCTAGGTTTGTGGCCAATGGAATGGGCAGAATTCCCAGGTACAGTCCTCAGGTTTGGCTCCAAGAACCTGTGCCTGTAGGTTTTGTGGGCCAGGGCTGTGGGGACAGTTGTCTGAAAACACAAACTCGGCTTAGGTTTCGGGTCGTAGGTATTGCAGGACTGATCTACAGACAGTGAGGAGAACTCTTCACGATATGAACAAGGGGGCAAGTGTGAGACGCTTGCTCAAGATTTTGTCTCTGGATATTGTTTCACTGATGGCCGTGGAATGTCCGGGTGGCCTCATGGGCCATGGACGAGTCTTCCTCTCTGGGCATTTGGCCCGATCCGAAGAGTTTGGGGTTATTCTTTGAGATGGGAGGAGTTGGTTTTGTTTTGTTTTTACCTCAGGTGTCCCACCAAAAGAGAGTTTCCAGAGCAGAGCCCTGGGGAGGGCGAGGGGACAACCAGAAAGCTGGTTAAAACTTGGGGCCTAGGGGCATGGCAAGCCCATTATGACGTCTAATGGTCCAGCCACTGAGAGGACTTACTAGAGGACAGGACTCACGCTGAGGGTCACAATGCGAGTTTGTGCCCTCTTCGTACTTAAGCATTGGCGGGGCATAATGTGTCAGGGTAAGGGTCAGTGTCAGCGTTTGCGTTAGGGTTTGGGGCAGGCTCACAGTCAGTGTCAGGGTCAGGGTTAGTGGTTACTGTTAGGGTTAGCCCCGCTCCTGGGTCATGGACCCATCCGTTCAGGGTCTCAGGATAAACCCTGTGCAGAAGGGTGTAGACCCTCCACCCGATCCCACTTAACCAGCCTTAAACTGGTGTGTGAACATAACTTGCCCACCAGACATCTAAACCCTCATCAGCCTGATCCTGCTTGGGGCATCTCCTCCCACGATGGCATGGCAAGGTCCTCTTTACACACAGACACACAGACACCCAGAGGCACACACACACACACAGAAATGGGGAAGAGACCTAGGGCTACACCCGTGGATCAGAAGGTGTGGGACTCTCTGACTCTGAGCCCCCTGGTGTCACCTTTTGATTTTATTAGCCAAAGGGTCTGAGGCATTGGGGAAACATGATATGACCTGAAGGGAGGTGACGTGTCTGGCGGGCGAGCTCTCTTCTCCCTGCATCCTCTCGGCTTCAGTACAGCAGAAGAACATGTCGCTTCCTTTAGGATGTGCCTAGAAATGAGCTGGGCAGGGGGTTTTTCTCTGTAATGGGTTGCCTGGATACGTGGGTTCCAATTCCGTTGGGCTCTGTCGTCAGGGAAGTGAGGTCACCACTGCCTGGGGGCTCCTTACCGAACTTCCTGCTGTACCAGAGCTCCCTGAGCCACCGGTGCGCAAGCTGCTCAGGCTCACACTCCACTCAATGCAGTGCCCATCCAGTGACCCCCATTCAGACTCCACCCAGCCCTTGGGAGGCCTGGGTGCAGCTGTTGTCCCCGCTGGAGGCAACAGAGCTGGGTTTAGACTAGGTTAGTGTTAGGGTTAGGGTTAACAAAGACTTAGGGTAAGGGTTAGGTTTAGACGTCGTTGGGGTCAGCGTTAGCTTAAGGCTTAGGGTAGGGGTCAGGGTTAGGGTTAGGTTCATGGTTAGGTTTAGGGTCAGGCTCACAGTAGGGTCACGGTTAGCGTAACGGTCAGAGTCAGGGTCAGGGTCAGTGTTAGGGTGACAGGTTTAGGGTCAGGTTCAGGGTCATGGTCAGATTTAGGGTCAGGTTCAAGTTTTGGTTTGGGGGCAAGGTTCATGTCAGGGTGAGGGTTAGGTTTGGGACAGGTTTAGTGTCAGGGTTAGGGTCAGGGTCAGGGTTGGGTTCATGGTTATGGTAAGGTCAGCTTTATGTTTAGGATCTGTTTTATGAGTAGGTTCAGAATCAGGGTTAGCTTTAGGGTTACGATTCTGTTCAGGATCTTGGATTGGTTCAGAGTTAGGTGTACATTCAGGGTTAGGGTCAGTGTTAAGGTCAAGGCCAGGGTAAGGTTTAAGGTTAAGGTCTGACATAGGCAAAGTTCAGAGATAGGGTTATGATCAGGGTCAGGTAGAGGGTCAGGATTATTGTTAAAGTGGGGTTAGGGTTAGGGCTAGGTAGGTTGAGGGTTAGGGTTAGACCAGGTTAGGGTCAGTGTCAGTGATAATGTTAGGGGTTAGTTTTAGGGTTAGGTTCAGCATTAGGTTTCGGGTCAGGGCCCGTGTTAGTGTCAGGGTCAGGGTTACGTTTAGGGTTAGAGTTAGGGTCAGGCTCACATTCAGTGTCAGGGTTATGGTTAGGGTCAGGGTCAGGGTCACTGTTAGGGTCAGGGTTACGTTTCTGGTGTTTGCCTGGGTCAGGGTCAGGGGCAAGTCTAGGGCAGTGTCAGGTTTACGGTCAGGATCAGGTTTTGTTTTAATGTCCACATTCGGGTCAGCGACAGGGTTATATCGTTGTCAGTGTTAGGGTCATGGTTAAGTTTCGGCTCAGGGCCAGGATCAGGTATAGGGTCAGGGTCTGGTATAGGCAAAGTTCAGAGATAGGGTTATGATCATAGTCAAGTATAGGGTCAAAGTTAAAGTTAAAGTTTAGGGTTAGTGCTAGGGTTAGCGTTTGGTTGACGGTTCGGGTTAGAACTTGTTAGGATCAGGGTCCGTGGTAGGGTTAGGGATAGTGTTAGGGTTGGGTTCAGCGATAGGATTCTGGGGAGGGCCCGTGTTAGTGTCAGGGTCAGGGTTGCATTTAGGGTTAGAGTTAGGGTCAGGCTGACAGTCAGGGTCAGGTTTAGCGTTCAGGTCAGGGTCAGGGTCACTGCCAGGGTCAGGGTTAGATTTATGGTCATGGTCTGGTTCAGGGTCAGGGTGAAGTCTTGGGCCAGTGTCAGGTTTACGGTCTGGATCAGGTATTGGTTTAAAGTCCACATTCAGGTCAGCGACAGGGTTATGTAGTGGTCAGTGTTAGGGTCATGGTTAGGTTTAGGCTCAGGGCCAGGGTCACGTATAGGGTCAGGGTCTGGTATAGGCAAAGTTCAGGGTTAGGGTTATGATCATAGTCAGGTATAGGGTCAGGGTTATTGTTAAATTTAGGGTTAGTGTTAGGGTTAGCGTTTGGTTGACGTTTAGGGTTAGAGCTTGTTAGGATCAGGGTCTGTGGTAGGGTTAGTGGTTAGTGTTAGGGTTGGGACCAGCGATAGGATTCGGGGGAGGGCCCGTGTTAGTGTCAGGGTCAGGGTTACATTTAGGGTTAGTGTTAGGGTCAGACTCACAGTCAGGGTCAGGTTTAGTGTTCAGGTCAGGGTTGGCGTCACTGTTAGCGTCAGGGTTAGATTTATGGTCATGGTCTGGGTGAGGGTCATGGTGAAGTTTAGCGCCAGTGTCAGGTTTAGGGTCAGGTATAGGTATTGGTTTAAAGTCCACATTCGGGTCAGGGACAGGATTGTGTAGTGGTCAGTGTTAGTGTCATGGTTAGGATAAGGGTCAGGGTCAGGGTCAGGTGAAGGTCAGGGCCAGGGTCAGGTTTAGGGTCAGGATTTGGTATAGGGTCAATGTTTGGTTCAGTGTCACAGTTAGGTTTGTCGGTAGCTTTTGGGATTGGGGTTAGAGTTAGAGTTAGAAGTAGGGTTATGGTTAGGGTTAGCATTAGACAACGTAAGGTCAGGGTTAGGATTTGGTTTAGGGTAGGGGTTAGTGTTAGGGTCAGGGTCAGCGTTAGGTTTAGGTTCAGGGTACGTATTAGGGTCATGGTTAGAGATACATTTAGGTTTAGGGTTAGGGTCAGGCTCACAGTCACGGTCATGGGTAGGGTTAGGGTCAGGGTTATGTCAGCGTCAGGGTTAGGATTAGGGTCATGGTCAGGGTCATGGTTAGTTATGAGTCTTGGTTAGAGTAATATCAATGTTAGGTTTAGGTTCAGGGACCACATCAGGGCCAGTGTCAGGCTTAGGTTTAGGTTTAGGGTTCCGGTCAGGATCACAGATAGGGTCAGGGTCAGGGTCAAGGTTTGGGTTAGGGTTTGGGGAAGGCTCATAGTCAGTGTCAGGGTCAGGATTAGTGGTTACTGTTAGGGTTAGCCCCGCTCCTGGGTCATGGACCCATCCGTTCAGGGTCTCAGGATAAACCCTGGGCAGAAGGGTGTAGACCCTCCCCCGATCCCCCTTAACCAGCCTTAAACCGGGGTGTGAACATAACTTGCCCACCAGACATCTAAACCCTCATCAGCCTGATCCTGCTTTTGGCATCTCCACCCACGATGGCATGGCCAGGTCCTCTTTACACACAGACACACGGACACCCAGAGGCACACACACACACACACACACACACACACACACACACACACACAGATCTGGAGGAGACCTAGGTCTACACTGGTTGATCATAAGGTGTGGGACTCTCTGTCTCTGAGCCCCCTGGTGTCACCTTTTGATTTTTTTAGCCAAAGGGCCTTGGGCGTTGGGGAAACCTGATATGAACTGCCATGGAGGGGATGTAACTGGCGGACGAGCTCTCTTCTCCTTGCATCCTCTCGGCTTCAGTACAGCAGAAGAACATGTCGCTTCCTTTAGGATTTGCTTTGAAATGAGCTTGGATGGGGGATTTTCTCTGTAATGGCGTGCCTGGATACAAAGGTTCCAATTCTGTTGGGTTCTGTCGTCAGGCAAGTGAGTTCAACACTGCCTGGGGGCTCCTTACCAAACTTCCTGCTTCACCAGAGCTCCCTGAGCCACCGTTCCCAAGCTGCTCAAGGCTCACCCGCCACTTAATGCAGTGCCAATCCAATGACCCCCATACAGCCTCCCCCAAGCTTCTGGGAGACCTGGGTGCAGCTGTTCTCCCCGCTGGAGGCAACAGAGCTGGGTATAGACTAGGTTAGTGTTAGGGTTAGAGTTAAGAAAGACTTAGGATCAGGGTTAGGGTTAGACGTCATTGGGGTCAGGGTTAGCGTAAGGCTTAGGGTAGGGGTCAGGGTTAGGGTTAGGTTCATGGTTAGGTTTAGGGTCAGGCTCACAGTAGGGTCACGGTTAAGGTTATGGTCAGAGTCAGGGTCAGGGTCAGTGTTAGTGATGGTTAGGTTTAGGTTCAGGTTCAGGGTCATGGTCAGATTTAGGGTCAGGTTCAAGTTTAGGTTTGGGGGCAAGGTTCATGTCAGGGTCAGGGTTAGGTTTGGGACAGGTTTAGTGTCAGGGTTAGGTTCAGGTTCAGGGTTAGGTTCATGGTTATGGTAAGGTCAGCTTTATGTTTAGGATCTGTTTTATGTGTAGGTTCAGGATCAGGGTTAGCTTTAGTGTTATGATTCTGTCAGGATCATGGATTGGGTGAGAGTTAGGTTTACAGTCAGGGTTAGGGTCAGTGTTAAGGTCAAAGCCATGGTCAGGTTTAAGGTTAAGGTCTGACATAGGCAAAGTTCAGAGTTAGGGTTATGATCAGGTTCAGGGAGAGGGTCAGGATTATTGTTAAAGTGGGGTTAGGGTTAGGGTTAGGGTTAGAGGTATGTTGAGGGCTAGGGTTAGACCGGGTTAGGGTCAGGGTCAGTGATAATGTTAGGGGTTACTTTTAGGGTTAGGTTCAGCGTTAGGTTTTGGGTCAGGGCCCGTGTTAGTGTCAGGGTCAGGGTTACGGTTAGGGTTAGAGTTAGGGTCAGGCTCACAGTCAGGGTCAGGTTCAGTGTTCAGGTCAGGGTCGGGTCACTATACAGTCAGGGTAAGATTCACAGAAACAGCTGAAAGCAATCTGGTCAGACAGAGCCAAGGGCTGGAGGGATTTTCAAAATGACAAAAACAGAACCAAATCTAACCAAAACAAAAATCAAAACCAATGGCCAAGATTTCAAGGTTGCTACTAAAGGTATGACATTCTCCTAAGACATGCGAGTTGCTTGATCACTTTATTTATATATTTATATTTAAAGAAGAAGGAACTATTTCATGCAGCAAATCCACGTTGGTTAAAAATTACCAGATATGGGGGCTCCTGGGTGGCTCAGTGGTTTAGGTCTCTGCCTTCGGCTCAGGTCATGATTTCAGGGTCCTGGGATGGAGCCCCACATCGGGCTCTCTGCTCAGCGGGGAGCCTGCTTCCCCCCTCTCTCTCTCTGCCTCCCTCTCTACCTACTTGTGGTCTGTCTGTCAAATGGGTAAATAAGATCTTTGAAAAAAGAATTACTAGATGTGAAATACATCGAGGGTATGGGAAGGAAAATGATTTCACCTGATCTGACTAGGAAGTGGTTGAAGCCTGAATTAAAGTGCTATAAAAAGAGTAAAGACCTGGGAAATATATGGGGTAAAAATCCCTATAAAAACAGCAATAATAACTGGCTGACTTTATTGATCCAGATCTTGCGGTAGGCAAAGAAGAGCTGGTTTAAGCCAGAGGATGATCTCCGTTTGTCTTCATGATCTGGCATTTCCTGCAAGCCAGGCATGGGGCTCTGCACTAGAGATGCAAATGTTGAGGGCCCTCATTGTCCCTTTTCTCTTCTCAGGGGGACAACGGGCATGTCCATGGTGCAGTGTGACAGGCTTTACCACAGGGAGATAATAGACTGCCAAGGGTAGGTGGGAGCTGGGAAAAGCCACTTAGGAACAGATTTTCAGGGGAGGTGATAGACAAGGGCAAAGCGAAGAATGAGGATGAGTGTGTCAAGTTTCAAAGTGCCAAAAGGCAGCACAGTGCATTCGGCAAACTACAGCAAGTTCATGACAACCAACAGCTGATCTGGCAGCATCACCTGGGGATGGAGGCTGAGCCCCAGGGTTAACACTGGGGGTGAGAGGGTTTGTATACTATGGCGAGAAGGTGAGGTACTACACTGTGGGGGCACAGGGAGCCCCCGGACGATTTCAAATATCAGAATCGTAACCATAATAGAGTATTTAATTGCATCCTAGCTTTCATCAAGTGTAAGATGCACTATAGTTTATGTTCGACTAAGAAAGAGAAATGCTGTCAATTGAACTAGGATATGTCATCAACTGCAAGGTGAGTGCCACCTTAAGAGATATTAAAATGGGGGGGGGGGATAAAGCTAAGAACAAGTAAATTGTGGTAGTAAAATAATTAAGAAAGATCCAACACTTGGATCAACTAAAGAAGTGATTATTGCTTACCATGTGCCCCAAACTATTTAAAGTCGGAGAACAAGAGACGTGCTCATTTTGATGCCCCGCAGCTGTTAGACCCAAAATACAGAGGGCAGTAGCCAACGACCAGCAGGCCCCAAGTGCCATGTGCAGACTCTAAGAGCAACTGCCTTTGAAAGAGGAAACGGTTGAGAGTGGCTTTCTGAGGTAGAGAATTACTAGCTGGGAAAGTAGGTCAATTGACACAGAATCGGAATTGATGCCCCTACATTAAAGAGTTGGTGAAACTTCCCTTCTCAGAGATCTTGAGGCTCCTCAGAAACGAATTTTTCATTTTGGACAGAACATTCAGGATAAATATGATCTGTTTGAGTTCCTGGTTCTCTCATCCGGACTGTTTCTTAGGCTTCACTGGCACAAGAAAAGGGTTTTATAATCCAGTGTAAATCGTGACAAAAGCAAAGCACGGGATCTATGAAAAACTAAGCACTCAGAGGAGAGCAACAGATAAAGGGCCAGGCCGACCTGACCCTGCAGGATAGGTAAGGTTAGTCTGGCAACAGGGGTAGAGGGGAAGTGCCCATTTCCTGCTAGATGAGCTAGAGAAGACCCTTCCGGAGAGACCACCAGAAGAGGAGAGCAGTAGGTGCTAATGATGAAAAATATTTTAATCAGCAGAGATGGTCAAAATGACAAAGTTCCATGATCAGAGTAAACATATGGGATTTAAAAATAAAAAATAAAAAAAAATTTTTAAAGGACTTTTTTTTTTAAAAGGAATTTAAACAAAAGACCTTTTTAAGAGACAGTTGGCTGTTTAAAGCAAATATACAACTCACTGAGAGAATCGCCGCATTATTTGTTGGGGTAGAAAGGACCTGGAATGTACAAAGACCCATTCTGCAGAGAAAAAATTAGAATCACTAACAGGCCTCATGCCTTGCACAGCCAGTGGCTAGAATCCCTGCCTCATGAGACCCTGTGCTAGAAGGCCGCTAGAACCATCACAACTATGTTAGTCTTTCTTGGAAGCCAACAAGTGTTTGCCCAGTTAAGAGCACGGTAACAATCAGTCACGTTATGTTATAATGATTGTCGATGTCTTTAAAAGCCTTGTCAAGTTCCTTTTTGAGTAACCTTCACCCACCCTTAGAGAAATTTATCTTTGGTTCACCTCTATGAAATACCTCATTGTTGTTCCACATTTACTATAGCCGTAAAACAAAAACAAAAATTAAAAAAAGCTTCTTATTAACAGAGTGTTCAGAAGGGGCGCCACTGTAAACAATGAGAGTTTTCGCTGCCGGGACAATTTTGTTGCAGAAACAGCTGAAAGCAATCAGGTCAGACAGAGCCAAGGGCTGGAGCGATTTTTAAAATGACAAAAACCGAACCAAATCTAACCAAAACAAAAATCAAAACCAATGGCCAAGATTTCAAGTTTGCTACTAAAGGTATGTCATTCTCCTAAGACATGCGAGTGACCTGATCACTTTATTTATATATTTATATTTGAAGAAGAAGGAACTATTTGATGCAGCAAATCCACGTTGGTTAAAAATTACCAGACATGGGGGCTGCTGGGTTGCTCAGTGGTTTTGGCCTCTGCCTTCGGCTCAGGTCATGATTTCAGGGTCCTGGGATGGAGCCCCACATAGGGCTCTCTGCATAGCGGGGAGCCTGCTTCCCCCCTCTCTCTGCCTCCCTCTCTACCTACCTGTGATCTGTCTGTCAAATGGGTAAATAAGATCTTTAAAAAAAGAATTACTAGATGTGAAATACATCGAGGGTATGGGAAGGAAAATGATTTCACCTGATCTGACTAGGAAGTGGTTGAAGCCTGAATTAAAGTGCCACAAAAAGAGTAGAGACCTGGGAAATAAATGGGGTAAAAATCCCTAGAAAACAAGCAATAATAACTGGCTGCTCTTTATTGATCCAGATCCTGCAGTAGGCAAAGAAGAGCTGGTTTTAGCCAGAAAATGATCTCCGTTTGTCTTCATGATCTGGCATGTCCTGCAAGCCAGGCATGAAGCTGTGCACTAGAGCTGCAAATGCTGGGGGCCCTCATTGTCCCTTTTCTCTTCTCAGGGGGACAACGGGCATGTCCATGGTGCAGTGTGACAGGCTTTACCACAGGGAGATAAAGGGTAGGTAAAAGCTGGGAAAAGCCACTTAGGAACAGATTTTCAGGGGAGGTGATAGACAAGGGCAAAGCGAAGAATGAGGATGAGTGTTTCAAGTTTCAAAGTGCCAGGAGGCAGCACAGTGCATTCGGGAAACTACAGCAAGTTCATGACAACCGACAGCTGATCTGGCAGCATCACCTGGGGATGGAGCCTGAGCCCCGGGGTTAACACTGGGTGTGAGAGGGTCTGTATACAATGGCGAGCAGGTGATGTACTACACTGTGGGGGCACAGGGAGCCCCCGGAGGATTTCAAATATCAGAATCGTAACCATAATAGAGTATTTAATTGCATCCTAGCTTTCATCAAGTGTAAGATGCACTATAGTTTATGTTCGACTAAGAAAGAGAAATGCTGTCAGTTGAACTAGAATATGTCATCAAGTGCAAGGTGAGTGCCACCTTAAGAGATATAAAAATGGGGGAGGATTAATCTTAGAACAAGTAAATTGTGGTAGTAAAATAATTAAGAAAGATCCAAACTTGGATCAACTAAAGAAGTGATTATTGCTTACCATGTGCCCCAAACTATTTAAAGTCGGAGAACAAGAGACGTGCTCATCTTGATGCCCCGCAGCTGTTAGACCCAAGGTACAGAGGGCAGTAGCCAACGACCAGCAGGCCCCAAGTGCCATGTGCAGACTCTAAGAGCAACTGCCTTTGAAAGAGGAAACAGTTGAGAGTGGGCTTTCTGAGGTAGAGAATTACTAGCTGGGAAAGTAGGTCAATTGACACAGAATCGGAATTGATGCCCCTACATGACAGAGTTGGTGAAACTTCCCTTCTCAGAGATCTTGAGGCTCCTCAGAAACGAATTTTTCATTTTGGACAGATCATGCATGATAAATATGATCTGTTTGAGTTCCTGGTTCTATCATTAGGACTGTTTCTTAGGCTTCACTGGTACAAGAAAGGATTTTGATAATCCAGGTAAATCCTGACAAAAGCAAGCACGGGATCTATGAAAATCTAACCACTCAGAGGAGAACAACAGATATAGGGCCAGGCCGACCTGACCCTGCAGGATAGGTAAGGTTAGTCTGGCAACAGGGGTAGAGGGGAAGTGCCCATCTCCTGCTAGAAGAGCTAGAGAAGACCCTTTCCAGAGAGACCACCAGGAGAGGAGATCAGTAGGTGCTGATGATGAAGAATATTTTAATCAGCAGAGAATGTCAAAATGACAAAGTTCCACGATCAGAGTAAACATATGGGATAAAAAATAAAAAATAAAGAAAAAAGATTTCTTTGAAAGGACTTTTTTTTAAAGGAATTTAATCAAAAGTCCTTTTAAAGAGACAGTTGGCTGTTTAAACCAATAGCACAAATCACTGAGAGAATCGCCGCATTATTTATTGGGGTAGAAAGGACCTGGAATGTAGAAAGACCTATTCTGCAGAGGAAAAAATAGAATCACTAACAGGCCTCATGCCTTGCACAGCCAGTGGCTAGAATCCCTGCCTCATGAGACCCTGTGCTAGAAGGCCGCTAGAACCATCTCAACTATGTTAGTCTTTCTTGGAAGCCAACAAGTGTTTGCCCAGTTAAGAGCACGGTAACAATCAGTCACGTTATGTTATAATGATTGTCGATATCTTTAAAAGCCTTGTCAAGTTCCTTTTTGAGTAACCTTCACCCACACTTAGAGAAATTTATCTGTGGTTCACCTCTTTGAAATACCTCATTGTTGTTCCACATTTACCATAGCCGAAAAACAAAAACAAAAACAAAAAAAACTTTTTATTAACAGAGTGTTCAGAAGGGGCGCCACTGTAAACAATGAGAGTTTTCGCTGCCGGGACAATTCTGTTTCAGAAACAGCTGAAAGCATTCAGGTCAGACAGAGCCAAGGGCTGGAGCGATTTTTAAAATGACAAAAACTGAACCAAATCTAACCAAAACAAAAATCAAAACCAATGGCCAAGATTTCAAGTTTGCTACTAAAGTTATGACATTCTCGTAAGACATGCGAGTGACTTGATCACTTTATTTATATATTTATATTTGAAGAAGAAGGAACTATTTGATGCAGCAAATCCACGTTGGTTAAAAATTACCAGATATGGGGGCTCCTGGGTGGCTCAGTGGTTTAGGCCTCTGCCTTCAGCTCAGGTCATGATTTCAGGGTCCTGGGATGGAGCCCCACATCGTGCTCTCTGCTCAGCAGGGAGCCTGCTTCCCCCCTCTCTTCCTGCCTCCCTCTCTACCTACTTGAGATCTGTCTGTCAAATGGGTAAATAAGATCTTTAAAAAAAGAATTACTAGATGTGAAATACATCGAGGGTATGGGAAGGAAAATGATTTCACCTGATCTGACTAGGAAGTGGTTGAAGCCTGAATTAAAGTGCTACAAAAAGAGTAAAGACCTGGGAAATATATGGGGTAAAAATCCCTAGAAAACCAGCAATAATAACTGGCTGCTCTTTATTGATCCAGATCCTGCGGTAGGCAAAGAAGAGCTGGTTTTAGCCAGAGGATGATCTCCGTTTGTCTTCATGATCTGGCATTTCCTACAAGCCAGGCATGGGGCTCGGACTAGAGCTGCAAATGATGGGGGCCCTCATTGTCCCTTTTCTCTTCTCAGGGGGACAACGGGCATGTCCATGGTGCAGTGTGACAGGCTTTACCACAGGGAGATAATAGACTGCCAAGGGTAGGTGGGAGCTGGGAAAAGCCACTTAGGAACAGATTTTCAGGGGAGGTGATAGACAAAGAATAGCGAAGAATGAGGATGAGTGTGTCAAGTTTCAAAGGGCCAGGAGGCAGCACAGTGCATTCGGGAAACTACAGCAAGTTCATGACAACCGACAGCTGATCTGGCAGCATCACCTGGGGATGGAGGCTGAGCCCCGGGGTTAACACTGGGGGTGAGAGGGTTTGTATACTATGGCAAGGAGGTGAGGTACTACACTGTGGGGGCACAGGGAGCTAACGGAGGATTTCAAATATCAGAATCGTAACCATAATAGAGTATTTAATTGCATCCTAGCTTTCATCAAGGGTAAGATGCACTGTAGTTTATGTTCGACTAAGAAAGTGAAATGCTGTCAGTTAAACTAGGATATGTCATCAAGTGCAAGGTGAGTGCCACCTTAACAGATATTAAAATGGGGGGGAGGGGACAAATCTTAGAACAAGTAAATTGTGGTAGTAAAATAATTAAGAAAGATCCAACACTTGGATCAACTAAAGAAGTGATTATTGCTTACCATGTGCCCCAAAGTATATTAAGTACTAGAACAAGAGACGTGCTCATCTTGATGTCCCGCAGCTGTTAGACCCAAGGTACAGAGGGCAGTAGCCAATGACCAACAGGCCCCAAGTGCCATGTGCAGACTCTAAGAGCAACTGCCTTTGAAAGAGGAAACGATTGAGAGTGGGCTTTCTGAGGTAGAGAATTACTAGCTGGGAAAGTAGGACAATTGACACAGAATCAGAATTCATGCCCTACATGACAGAGTTGGTGAAACTTCCCTTCTCAGAGATCTTGAGGCTCCTCAGAAACGAATTTTTCATTTTGGACAGATCCTTCAGGATAAATATGATCTGTTTGAGTTCCTGGTTCTCTCATTAGGACTGTTTCTTAGGCTTCACTGGCACAAGAAAAGGATTTTGATAATCCAGGTAAATCCTGACAAAAGAAAAGCATGGGATCTATGAAAATCTAACCACTCACAGGAGAACAACAGATAAAGGGCCAGGCCGACCTGACCTTGCAGGATAGGTAAGGTTAGTCTGGCAACAGTGGTAGAGAGGAAGTGCCCATCTCCTGCTAGAAGAGCTAGAGAAGACCCTTTTCAGAGAGACCACCAGGAGAGGAGAGCAGTAGGTGCTGATGATGAAGAATATTTTAATCAGCAGAGAATGTCAAAATGACAAAGTTCCACGATCAGAGTAAACATATGGGATAAAAAATAAAAAATAAAGAAAAAAGATTTCTTTGAAAGGACTTTTTTTTAAAGGAATTTAATCAAAAGTCCTTTTAAAGAGACAGTTGGCTGTTTAAACCAATAGCACAACTCACTGAGAGAATCGCCGCATTATTTATTGGGGTAGAAAGGACCTGGAATGTAGAAAGACCTATTCTGCAGAGGAAAAAATAGAATCACTAACAGGCCTCATGCCTTGCACAGCCAGTGGCTAGAATCCCTGCCTCATGAGACCCTGTGCTAGAAGGACGCTAGAACCATCTCAACTATGTTAGTCTTTCTTGGAAGCCAACAAGTGTTTGCCCAGTTAAGAGCACGGTAACAATCAGTCACGTTATGTTATAATGATTGTCGATATCTTTAAAAGCCTTGTCAAGTTCCTTTTTGAGTAACCTTCACCCACCTTTAGAGAAATTTATCTGTGGTTCACCTCTTTGAAATACCTCATTGTTGTTCCACATTTACCATAGCCGAAAAACAAAAACAAAAACAAAAAAACTTTTTATTAACATAGTGTTCAGAAGGGGCGCCACTGTAAACAATGAGAGTTTTCGCTGCCGGGACAATTTTGTTTCAGAAACAGCTGAAAGCATTCAGGTCAGACAGAGCCAAGGGCTGGAGCGATTTTTAAAATGACAAAAACCGAACCAAATCTAACCAAAACAAAAATCAAAACCAATGGCCAAGATTTCAAGTTTGCTACTAAAGGTATGACATTCTCCTAAGACATGCGAGTGACTTGATCACTTTATTTATATATTTATATTTGAAGAAGAAGGAACTATTTGATGCAGCAAATCCACGTTGGTTAAAAATTACCAGATATGGGGGCTCCTGGGTGGCTCAGTGGTTTAGGCCTCTGCCTTCAGCTCAGGTCATGATTTCAGGGTCCTGGGATGGAGCCCCACATCGTGCTCTCTGCTCAGCGGGGAGCCTGCTTCCCCCCTTTCTCTGCCTCCCTCTCTACCTACTTGAGATCTGTCTGTCAAATGGGTAAATAAGATCTTTAAAAAAAGAATTACTAGATGTGAAATACATCGAGGGTATGGGAAGGAAAATGATTTCACCTGATCTGACTAGGAAGTGGTTGAAGCCTGAATTAAAGTGCTATAAAAAGAGTAAAGACCTGGAAAATATATGGGGTAAAAATCCCTAGAAAACCAGCAATAATAACTGGCTGCTCTTTATTGATCCAGATCCTGCGGTAGGCAAAGAAGAGCTGGTTTTAGCCAGAGGATGATCTCCGTTTGTCTTCATGATCTGGCATTTCCTACAAGCCAGGCATGGGGCTCGGACTAGAGCTGCAAATGATGGGGGCCCTCATTGTCCCTTTTCTCTTCTCAGGGGGACAACGGGCATGTCCATGGTGCAGTGTGAAAGGCTTTACCACAGGGAGATAATAGACTGACAAGGGTAGGTGGGAGCTGGGAAAAGCCACTTAGGAACAGATGTGCAGGGGAGGTGATAGACAAAGAATAGCGAAGAATGAGGATGAGTGTTTCAAGTTTCAAAGGGCCAGGAGGCAGCACAGTGCATTCGGGAAACTACAGCAAGTTCATGACAACCGACAGCTGATCTGGCAGCATCACCTGGGGATGGAGGCTGAGCCCCGGGGTTAACACTGGGGGTGAGAGGGTTTGTATACTATGGCAAGGAGGTGAGGTACTACACTGTGGGGGCACAGGGAGCTAACGGAGGATTTCAAATATCAGAATCGTAAACATAATAGAGTATTTAATTGCATCCTAGCTTTCATCAAGGGTAAGATGCACTGTAGTTTATGTTCGACTAAGAAAGTGAAATGCTGTCAGTTAAACTAGGATATGTCATCAAGTGCAAGGTGAGTGCCACCTTAACAGATATTAAAATGGGGGGGGGGACAAATCTTAGAACAAGTAAATTGTGGTAGTAAAATAATTAAGAAAGATCCAACACTTGGATCAACTAAAGAAGTGATTATTGCTTACCATGTGCCCCAAAGTATATTAAGTACTAGAACAAGAGACGTGCTCATCTTGATGTCCCGCAGCTGTTAGACCCAAGGTACAGAGGGCAGTAGCCAATGACCAACAGGCCCCAAGTGCCATGTGCAGACTCTAAGAGCAACTGCCTTTGAAAGAGGAAACGATTGAGAGTGGGCTTTCTGAGGTAGAGAATTACTAGCTGGGAAAGTAGGACAATTGACACAGAATCAGAATTCATGCCCTACATGACAGAGTTGGTGAAACTTCCCTTCTCAGAGATCTTGAGGCTCCTCAGAAACGAATTTTTCATTTTGGACAGATCCTTCAGGATAAATATGATCTGTTTGAGTTCCTGGTTCTCTCATTAGGACTGTTTCTTAGGCTTCACGGGCACAAGAAAAGGATTTTGATAATCCAGGTAAATCCTGACAAGAGCAAAGCATGGGATCTATGAAAATCTAACCACTCAGAGGAGAACAACAGATAAAGGGCCAGGCCGACCTGACCCTACAGGATAGGTAAGGTTAGTCTGGCAACAGGGGTAGAGGGGAAGTGCCCATCTCCTGCTAGAAGAGCTAGAGAAGACCCTTTCCAGAGAGACCACCAGGAGAGGAGAGCAGTAGGTGCTGATGATGAAGAATATTTTAATCAGCAGAGAATGTCAAAATGACAAAGTTCCACGATCAGAGTAAACATATGGGATAAAAAATAAAAAATAAAGAAAAAAGATTTCTTTGAAAGGACTTTTTTTTAAAGGAATTTAATCAAAAGTCCTTTTAAAGAGACAGTTGGCTGTTTAAACCAATAGCACAACTCACTGAGAGAATCGCCGCATTATTTATTGGGGTAGAAAGGACCTGGAATGTAGAAAGACCTATTCTGCAGAGGAAAAAATAGAATCACTAACAGGCCTCATGCCTTGCACAGCCAGTGGCTAGAATCCCTGCCTCATGAGACCCTGGGCTAGAAGGCCGCTAGAACCATCTCAACTATGTTAGTCTTTCTTGGAAGCCAACAAGTGTTTGCCCAGTGAAGAGCACGGTAACAATCAGTCACGTTATGTTATAATGATTGTCGATATCTTTAAAAGCCTTGTCAAGTTCCTTTTTGAGTAACCTTCACCCACCTTTAGAGAAATTTATCTGTGGTTCACCTCTTTGAAATACCTCATTGTTGTTCCACATTTACCATAGCCGAAAAACAAAAACAAAAACAAAAAAAACTTTTTATTAACAGAGTGTTCAGAAGGGGCGCCACTGTAAACAATGAGAGTTTTCGCTGCCGGGACAATTTTGTTTCAGAAACAGCTGAAAGCATTCAGGTCAGACAGAGCCAAGGGCTGGAGCGATTTTTAAAATGACAAAAACCGAACCAAATCTAACCAAAACAAAAATCAAAACCAATGGCCAAGATTTCAAGTTTGTTACTAAAGGTATGACATTCTCCTAAGACATGCGAGTGACTTGATCACTTTATTTATATATTTATATTTGAAGAAGAAGGAACTATTTGATGCAGCAAATCCACGTTGGTTAAAAATTACCAGATATGGGGGCTCCTGGGTGGCTCAGTGGTTTAGGCCTCTGCCTTCGGCTCAGGTCATGATTTCAGGGTCCTGGAATGGAGCCCCACATCGTGCTCTCTGCTCAGCGGGGAGCCTGCTTCCCCCCTCTCTCTCTGCCTCCCTCTCTACCTACTTGAGATCTGTCTGTCAAATGGGTAAATAAGATCTTTAAAAAAAGAATTACTAGATGTGAAATACATCGAGGGTATGGGAAGGAAAATGATTTCACCTGATCTGACTAGGAAGTGGTTGAAGCCTGAATTAAAGTGCTATAAAAAGAGTAAAGACCTGGAAAATATATGGGGTAAAAATCCCTAGAAAACCAGCAATAATAACTGGCTGCTCTTTATTGATCCAGATCCTGTGGTAGGCAAAGAAGAGCTGGTTTTAGCCAGAGGATGATCTCCGTTTGTCTTCATGATCTGGCATTTCCTACAAGCCAGGCATGGGGCTCGGACTAGAGCTGCAAATGATGGGGGCCCTCATTGTCCCTTTTCTCTTCTCAGGGGGACAACGGGCATGTCCATGGTGCAGTGTGACAGGCTTTACCACAGGGAGATAATAGACTGCCAAGGGTAGGTGGGAGCTGGGAAAAGCCACTTAGGAACAGATGTGCAGGGGAGGTGATAGACAAAGCAAAGCGAAGAATGAGGATGAGTGTTTCAAGTTTCAAAGGGCCAGGAGGCAGCACAGTGCATTCGGGAAACTACAGCAAGTTCATGACAACCGACAGCTGATCTGGCAGCATCACCTGGGGATGGAGGCTGAGCCCCGGGGTTAACACTGGGGGTGAGAGGGTTTGTATACTATGGCAAGGAGGTGAGGTACTACACTGTGGGGGCACAGGGAGCTAACGGAGGATTTCAAATATCAGAATCATAAACATAATAGAGTATTTAATTGCATCCTAGCTTTCATCAAGGGTAAGATGCACTGTAGTTTATGTTCGACTAAGAAAGTGAAATGCTGTCAGTTAAACTAGGATATGTCATCAAGTGCAAGGTGAGTGCCACCTTAACAGATATTAAAATGGGGGGGGGGACAAATCTTAGAACAAGTAAATTGTGGTAGTAAAATAATTAAGAAAGATCCAACACTTGGATCAACTAAAGAAGTGATTATTGCTTACCATGTGCCCCAAAGTATATTAAGTACTAGAACAAGAGACGTGCTCATCTTGATGTCCCGCAGCTGTTAGACCCAAGGTACAGAGGGCAGTAGCCAATGACCAACAGGCCCCAAGTGCCATGTGCAGACTCTAAGAGCAACTGCCTTTGAAAGAGGAAACGATTGAGAGTGTGCTTTCTGAGGTAGAGAATTACTAGCTGGGAAAGTAGGACAATTGACACAGAATCAGAATTCATGTCCTACATGACAGAGTTGGTGAAACTTCCCTTCTCAGAGATCTTGAGGCTCCTCAGAAACGAATTTTTCATTTTGGACAGATCCTTCAGGATAAATATGATCTGCTTGAGTTCCTGGTTCTCTCATTAGGACTGTTTCTTAGGCTTCACTGGCACAAGAAAAGGATTTTGATAATCCAGGTAAATTTTGAAAAAAGCAAAGCATGGGATCTATGAAAATCTAACCACTCAGAGGAGAACAACAGATAAAGGGCCAGGCCGACCTGACCCTGCAGGATAGGTAAGGTTAGTCTGGCAACAGGGGTAGAGGGGAAGTGCCCATCTCCTGCTAGAAGAGCTAGAGAAGACCCTTTCCAGAGAGACCACCAGGAGAGGAGATCAGTAGGTGCTGATGATGAAGAATATTTTAATCAGCAGAGAATGTCAAAATGACAAAGTTCCACGATCAGAGTAAACATATGGGATAAAAAATAAAAAATAAAGAAAAAAGATTTCTTTGAAAGGACTTTTTTTTAAAGGAATTTAATCAAAAGTCCTTTTAAAGAGACAGTTGGCTGTTTAAACCAATAGCACAACTCACTGAGAGAATCGCCGCATTATTTATTGGGGTAGAAAGGACCTGGAATGTAGAAAGACCTATTCTGCAGAGGAAAAAATAGAATCACTAACAGGCCTCATGCCTTGCACAGCCAGTGGCTAGAATCCCTGCCTCATGAGACCCTGTGCTAGAAGGCCGCTAGAACCATCTCAACTATGTTAGTCTTTCTTGGAAGCCAACAAGTGTTTGCCCAGTGAAGAGCACGGTAACAATCAGTCACGTTATGTTATAATGATTGTCGATATCTTTAAAAGCCTTGTCAAGTTCCTTTTTGAGTAACCTTCACCCACCTTTAGAGAAATTTATCTGTGGTTCACCTCTTTGAAATACCTCATTGTTGTTCCACATTTACCATAGCCGAAAAACAAAAACAAAAACAAAAAACTTTTTATTAACAGAGTGTTCAGAAGGGGCGCCACTGTAAACAATGAGAGTTTTCGCTGCCGGGACAATTTTGTTTCAGAAACAGCTGAAAGCATTCAGGTCAGACAGAGCCAAGGGCTGGAGCGATTTTTAAAATGACAAAAACCGAACCAAATCTAACCAAAACAAAAATCAAAACCAATGGCCAAGATTTCAAGTTTGCTACTAAAGGTATGACATTCTCCTAAGACATGCGAGTGACTTGATCACTTTATTTATATATTTATATTTGAAGAAGAAGGAACTATTTGATGCAGCAAATCCACGTTGGTTAAAAATTACCAGATATGGGGGCTCCTGGGTGGCTCAGTGGTTTAGGCCTCTGCCTTCAGCTCAGGTCATGATTTCAGGGTCCTGGGATGGAGCCCCACATCGTGCTCTCTGCTCAGCGGGGAGCCTGCTTCCCCCCTTTCTCTGCCTCCCTCTCTACCTACTTGAGATCTGTCTGTCAAATGGGTAAATAAGATCTTTAAAAAAAGAATTACTAGATGTGAAATACATCGAGGGTATGGGAAGGAAAATGATTTCACCTGATCTGACTAGGAAGTGGTTGAAGCCTGAATTAAAGTGCTATAAAAAGAGTAAAGACCTGGAAAATATATGGGGTAAAAATCCCTAGAAAACCAGCAATAATAACTGGCTGCTCTTTATTGATCCAGATCCTGCGGTAGGCAAAGAAGAGCTGGTTTTAGCCAGAGGATGATCTCCGTTTGTCTTCATGATCTGGCATTTCCTACAAGCCAGGCATGGGGCTCGGACTAGAGCTGCAAATGATGGGGGCCCTCATTGTCCCTTTTCTCTTCTCAGGGGGACAACGGGCATGTCCATGGTGCAGTGTGAAAGGCTTTACCACAGGGAGATAATAGACTGACAAGGGTAGGTGGGAGCTGGGAAAAGCCACTTAGGAATAGATTTTCAGGGGAGGTGATAGACAAAGCAAAGCGAAGAATGAGGATGAGTGTTTCAAGTTTCAAAGGGCCAGGAGGCAGCACAGTGCATTCGGGAAACTACAGCAAGTTCATGACAACCGACAGCTGATCTGGCAGCATCACCTGGGGATGGAGGCTGAGCCCCGGGGTTAACACTGGGGGTGAGAGGGTTTGTATACTATGGCAAGGAGGTGAGGTACTACACTGTGGGGGCACAGGGAGCTAACGGAGGATTTCAAATATCAGAATCGTAAACATAATAGAGTATTTAATTGCATCCTAGCTTTCATCAAGGGTAAGATGCACTGTAGTTTATGTTCGACTAAGAAAGTGAAATGCTGTCAGTTAAACTAGGATATGTCATCAAGTGCAAGGTGAGTGCCACCTTAACAGATATTAAAATGGGGGGGGGACAAATCTTAGAACAAGTAAATTGTGGTAGTAAAATAATTAAGAAAGATCCAACACTTGGATCAACTAAAGAAGTGATTATTGCTTACCATGTGCCCCAAAGTATATTAAGTACTAGAACAAGAGACGTGCTCATCTTGATGTCCCGCAGCTGTTAGACCCAAGGTACAGAGGGCAGTAGCCAATGACCAACAGGCCCCAAGTGCCATGTGCAGACTCTAAGAGCAACTGCCTTTGAAAGAGGAAACGATTGAGAGTGGGCTTTCTGAGGTAGAGAATTACTAGCTGGGAAAGTAGGACAATTGACACAGAATCAGAATTCATGCCCTACATGACAGAGTTGGTGAAACTTCCCTTCTCAGAGATCTTGAGGCTCCTCAGAAACGAATTTTTCATTTTGGACAGATCCTTCAGGATAAATATGATCTGTTTGAGTTCCTGGTTCTCTCATTAGGACTGTTTCTTAGGCTTCACTGGCACAAGAAAAGGATTTTGATAATCCAGGTAAATCCTGACAAAAGAAAAGCATGGGATCTATGAAAATCTAACCACTCACAGGAGAACAACAGATAAAGGGCCAGGCCGACCTGACCTTGCAGGATAGGTAAGGTTAGTCTGGCAACAGGGGTAGAGAGGAAGTGCCCATCTCCTGCTAGAAGAGCTAGAGAAGACCCTTTTCAGAGAGACCACCAGGAGAGGAGAGCAGTAGGTGCTGATGATGAAGAATATTTTAATCAGCAGAGAATGTCAAAATGACAAAGTTCCACGATCAGAGTAAACATATGGGATAAAAAATAAAAAATAAAGAAAAAAGATTTCTTTGAAAGGACTTTTTTTTAAAGGAATTTAATCAAAAGTCCTTTTAAAGAGACAGTTGGCTGTTTAAACCAATAGCACAACTCACTGAGAGAATCGCCGCATTATTTATTGGGGTAGAAAGGACCTGGAATGTAGAAAGACCTATTCTGCAGAGGAAAAAATAGAATCACTAACAGGCCTCATGCATTGCACAGCCAGTGGCTAGAATCCCTGCCTCATGAGACCCTGTGCTAGAAGGACGCTAGAACCATCTCAACTATGTTAGTCTTTCTTGGAAGCCAACAAGTGTTTGCCCAGTTAAGAGCACGGTAACAATCAGTCACGTTATGTTATAATGATTGTCGATATCTTTAAAAGCCTTGTCAAGTTCCTTTTTGAGTAACCTTCACCCACCTTTAGAGAAATTTATCTGTGGTTCACCTCTTTGAAATACCTCATTGTTGTTCCACATTTACCATAGCCGAAAAACAAAAACAAAAACAAAAAAACTTTTTATTAACATAGTGTTCAGAAGGGGCGCCACTGTAAACAATGAGAGTTTTCGCTGCCGGGACAATTTTGTTTCAGAAACAGCTGAAAGCATTCAGGTCAGACAGAGCCAAGGGCTGGAGCGATTTTTAAAATGACAAAAACCGAACCAAATCTAACCAAAACAAAAATCAAAACCAATGGCCAAGATTTCAAGTTTGCTACTAAAGGTATGACATTCTCCTAAGACATGCGAGTGACTTGATCACTTTATTTATATATTTATATTTGAAGAAGAAGGAACTATTTGATGCAGCAAATCCACGTTGGTTAAAAATTACCAGATATGGGGGCTCCTGGGTGGCTCAGTGGTTTAGGCCTCTGCCTTCAGCTCAGGTCATGATTTCAGGGTCCTGGGATGGAGCCCCACATCGTGCTCTCTGCTCAGCGGGGAGCCTGCTTCCCCCCTTTCTCTGCCTCCCTCTCTACCTACTTGAGATCTGTCTGTCAAATGGGTAAATAAGATCTTTAAAAAAAGAATTACTAGATGTGAAATACATCGAGGGTATGGGAAGGAAAATGATTTCACCTGATCTGACTAGGAAGTGGTTGAAGCCTGAATTAAAGTGCTATAAAAAGAGTAAAGACCTGGAAAATATATGGGGTAAAAATCCCTAGAAAACCAGCAATAATAACTGGCTGCTCTTTATTGATCCAGATCCTGCGGTAGGCAAAGAAGAGCTGGTTTTAGCCAGAGGATGATCTCCGTTTGTCTTCATGATCTGGCATTTCCTACAAGCCAGGCATGGGGCTCGGACTAGAGCTGCAAATGATGGGGGCCCTCATTGTCCCTTTTCTCTTCTCAGGGGGACAACGGGCATGTCCATGGTGCAGTGTGAAAGGCTTTACCACAGGGAGATAATAGACTGACAAGGGTAGGTGGGAGCTGGGAAAAGCCACTTAGGAATAGATTTTCAGGGGAGGTGATAGACAAAGCAAAGCGAAGAATGAGGATGAGTGTTTCAAGTTTCAAAGGGCCAGGAGGCAGCACAGTGCATTCGGGAAACTACAGCAAGTTCATGACAACCGACAGCTGATCTGGCAGCATCACCTGGGGATGGAGGCTGAGCCCCGGGGTTAACACTGGGGGTGAGAGGGTTTGTATACTATGGCAAGGAGGTGAGGTACTACACTGTGGGGGCACAGGGAGCTAACGGAGGATTTCAAATATCAGAATCGTAAACATAATAGAGTATTTAATTGCATCCTAGCTTTCATCAAGGGTAAGATGCACTGTAGTTTATGTTCGACTAAGAAAGTGAAATGCTGTCAGTTAAACTAGGATATGTCATCAAGTGCAAGGTGAGTGCCACCTTAACAGATATTAAAATGGGGGGGGGGACAAATCTTAGAACAAGTAAATTGTGGTAGTAAAATAATTAAGAAAGATCCAACACTTGGATCAACTAAAGAAGTGATTATTGCTTACCATGTGCCCCAAAGTATATTAAGTACTAGAACAAGAGACGTGCTCATCTTGATGTCCCGCAGCTGTTAGACCCAAGGTACAGAGGGCAGTAGCCAATGACCAACAGGCCCCAAGTGCCATGTGCAGACTCTAAGAGCAACTGCCTTTGAAAGAGGAAACGATTGAGAGTGGGCTTTCTGAGGTAGAGAATTACTAGCTGGGAAAGTAGGACAATTGACACAGAATCAGAATTCATGCCCTACATGACAGAGTTGGTGAAACTTCCCTTCTCAGAGATCTTGAGGCTCCTCAGAAACGAATTTTTCATTTTGGACAGATCATGCAGGATAAATATGATCTGTTTGAGTTCCTGGTTCTCT
This sequence comes from Mustela nivalis, assembly GCF_964662115.1. Classification (NCBI taxonomy): domain Eukaryota; kingdom Metazoa; phylum Chordata; class Mammalia; order Carnivora; family Mustelidae; genus Mustela; species Mustela nivalis. The sequence goes on from NW_028136237.1 coordinate 141,955, forward strand.
CATTAGGACTGTTTCTTAGGCTTCACTGGCACAAGAAAAGGATTTTGATAATCCAGGTATATCCTGACAAAAGCAAAGCATGGGATCTATGAAAATCTAACCACTCACAGGAGAACAACAGATAAAGGGCCAGGCCGACCTGACCCTGCAGGATAGGTAAGGTTAGTCTGGCAACAGGGGTAGAGAGGAAGTGCCCATCTCCTGCTAGAAGAGCTAGAGAAGACCCTTTCCAGAGAGACCACCAGGAGAGGAGAGCAGTAGGTGCTGATGATGAAGAATATTTTAATCAGCAGAGAATGTCAAAATGACAAAGTTCCACGATCAGAGTAAACATATGGGATAAAAAATAAAAAATAAAGAAAAAAGATTTCTTTGAAAGGACTTTTTTTTAAAGGAATTTAATCAAAAGTCCTTTTAAAGAGACAGTTGGCTGTTTAAACCAATAGCACAACTCACTGAGAGAATCGCCGCATTATTTATTGGGGTAGAAAGGACCTGGAATGTAGAAAGACCTATTCTGCAGAGGAAAAAATAGAATCACTAACAGGCCTCATGCCTTGCACAGCCAGTGGCTAGAATCCCTGCCTCATGAGACCCTGTGCTAGACGGCCGCTAGAACCATCTCAACTATGTTAGTCTTTCTTGGAAGCCAACAAGTGTTTGCCCAGTGAAGAGCACGGTAACAATCAGTCACGTTATGTTATAATGATTGTCGATATCTTTAAAAGCCTTGTCAAGTTCCTTTTTGAGTAACCTTCACCCACCTTTAGAGAAATTTATCTGTGGTTCACCTCTTTGAAATACCTCATTGTTGTTCCACATTTACCATAGCCGAAAAACAAAAACAAAAACAAAAAAACTTTTTATTAACATAGTGTTCAGAAGGGGCGCCACTGTAAACAATGAGAGTTTTCGCTGCCGGGACAATTTTGTTTCAGAAACAGCTGAAAGCATTCAGGTCAGACAGAGCCAAGGGCTGGAGCGATTTTTAAAATGACAAAAACCGAACCAAATCTAACCAAAACAAAAATCAAAACCAATGGCCAAGATTTCAAGTTTGCTACTAAAGGTATGACATTCTCCTAAGACATGCGAGTGACTTGATCACTTTATTTATATATTTATATTTGAAGAAGAAGGAACTATTTGATGCAGCAAATCCACGTTGGTTAAAAATTACCAGATATGGGGGCTCCTGGGTGGCTCAGTGGTTTAGGCCTCTGCCTTCAGCTCAGGTCATGATTTCAGGGTCCTGGGATGGAGCCCCACATCGTGCTCTCTGCTCAGCGGGGAGCCTGCTTCCCCCCTTTCTCTGCCTCCCTCTCTACCTACTTGAGATCTGTCTGTCAAATGGGTAAATAAGATCTTTAAAAAAAGAATTACTAGATGTGAAATACATCGAGGGTATGGGAGGGAAAATGATTTCACCTGATCTGACTAGGAAGTGGTTGAAGCCTGAATGAAAGTGCTATAAAAAGAGTAAAGACCTGGAAAATATATGGGGTAAAAATCCCTAGAAAACCAGCAATAATAACTGGCTGCTCTTTATTGATCCAGATCCTGCGGTAGGCAAAGAAGAGCTGGTTTTAGCCAGAGGATGATCTCCGTTTGTTTTCATGATCTCTATTTCCAACAAGCCAGGCATTGTGCTCTGCACTAGAGCTGCAAATGATGGGGGCCCTCATTGTCCCTTTTCTCTTCTCAGGGGGACAACGGGCATGGCCTTGGTGCAGTGTGAAAGGCTTTACCACAGGGAGATAATAGACTGCCAAGGGTAGGTGGGAGCTGGGAAAAGCCACTTAGGAACAGATTTTCAGGGGAGGTGATAGACAAGGGCGAAGCGAAGAATGAGGATGAGTGTGTCAAGTTTCAAAGGGCCAGGAGGCAGCACAGTGCATTTGGGAAACTACAGCAAGTTCATGACAACCGACAGCTGATCTGGCAGCATCACCTGGGGATGGAGGCTGAGCCCCGGGGTTAACACTGGGGGTGAGAGGGTTTGTATACTATGGCAAGGAGGTGAGGTACTACACTGTGGGGGCACAGGGAGCTAACGGAGGATTTCAAATATCAGAATCGTAAACATAATAGAGTATTTAATTGCATCCTAGCTTTCATCAAGGGTAAGATGCACTGTAGTTTATGTTCTACTAAGAAAGTGAAATGCTGTCAGTTAAACTAGGATATGTCATCAAGTGCAAGGTGAGTGCCACCTTAACAGATATTAAAATGGGGGGGGGACAAATCTTAGAACAAGTAAATTGTGGTAGTAAAATAATTAAGAAAGATCCAACACTTGGATCAACTAAAGAAGTGATTATTGCTTACCATGTGCCCCAAAGTATATTAAGTACTAGAACAAGAGACGTGCTCATCTTGATGTCCCGCAGCTGTTAGACCCAAGGTACAGAGGGCAGTAGCCAATGACCAACAGGCCCCAAGTGCCATGTGCAGACTCTAAGAGCAACTGCCTTTGAAAGAGGAAACGATTGAGAGTGGGCTTTCTGAGGTAGAGAATTACTAGCTGGGAAAGTAGGACAATTGACACAGAATCAGAATTCATGCCCTACATGACAGAGTTGGTGAAACTTCCCTTCTCAGAGATCTTGAGGCTCCTCAGAAACGAATTTTTCATTTTGGACAGATCATGCAGGATAAATATGATCTGTTTGAGTTCCTGGTTCTCTCATTAGGACTGTTTCTTAGGCTTCACTGGCACAAGAAAAGGATTTTGATAATCCAGGTAAATCCTGACAAAAGCAAAGCACGGGATCTATGAAAATCTAACCACTCAGAGGAGAACAACAGATAAAGGGCCAGGCCGACCTGACCCTGCAGGATAGGTAAGGTTAGTCTGGCAACAGGGGTAGAGAGGAAGTGCCCATCTCCTGCTAGAAGAGCTAGAGAAGACCCTTTCCAGAGAGACCACCAGGAGAGGAGAGCAGTAGGTGCTGATGATGAAGAATATTTTAATCAGCAGAGAATGTCAAAATGACAAAGTTCCACGATCAGAGTAAACATATGGGATAAAAAATAAAAAATAAAGAAAAAAGATTTCTTTGAAAGGACTTTTTTTTAAAGGAATTTAATCAAAAGTCCTTTTAAAGAGACAGTTGGCTGTTTAAACCAATAGCACAACTCACTGAGAGAATCGCCGCATTATTTATTGGGGTAGAAAGGACCTGGAATGTAGAAAGACCTATTCTGCAGAGGAAAAAATAGAATCACTAACAGGCCTCATGCCTTGCACAGCCAGTGGCTAGAATCCCTGCCTCATGAGACCCTGTGCTAGACGGCCGCTAGAACCATCTCAACTATGTTAGTCTTTCTTGGAAGCCAACAAGTGTTTGCCCAGTGAAGAGCACGGTAACAATCAGTCACGTTATGTTATAATGATTGTCGATATCTTTAAAAGCCTTGTCAAGTTCCTTTTTGAGTAACCTTCACCCACCTTTAGAGAAATTTATCTGTGGTTCACCTCTTTGAAATACCTCATTGTTGTTCCACATTTACCATAGCCGAAAAACAAAAACAAAAACAAAAAAACTTTTTATTAACATAGTGTTCAGAAGGGGCGCCACTGTAAACAATGAGAGTTTTCGCTGCCGGGACAATTTTGTTTCAGAAACAGCTGAAAGCATTCAGGTCAGACAGAGCCAAGGGCTGGAGCGATTTTTAAAATGACAAAAACCGAACCAAATCTAACCAAAACAAAAATCAAAACCAATGGCCAAGATTTCAAGTTTGCTACTAAAGGTATGACATTCTCCTAAGACATGCGAGTGACTTGATCACTTTATTTATATATTTATATTTGAAGAAGAAGGAACTATTTGATGCAGCAAATCCACGTTGGTTAAAAATTACCAGATATGGGGGCTCCTGGGTGGCTCAGTGGTTTAGGCCTCTGCCTTCAGCTCAGGTCATGATTTCAGGGTCCTGGGATGGAGCCCCACATCGTGCTCTCTGCTCAGCGGGGAGCCTGCTTCCCCCCTTTCTCTGCCTCCCTCTCTACCTACTTGAGATCTGTCTGTCAAATGGGTAAATAAGATCTTTAAAAAAAGAATTACTAGATGTGAAATACATCGAGGGTATGGGAGGGAAAATGATTTCACCTGATCTGACTAGGAAGTGGTTGAAGCCTGAATGAAAGTGCTATAAAAAGAGTAAAGACCTGGAAAATATATGGGGTAAAAATCCCTAGAAAACCAGCAATAATAACTGGCTGCTCTTTATTGATCCAGATCCTGCGGTAGGCAAAGAAGAGCTGGTTTTAGCCAGAGGATGATCTCCGTTTGTTTTCATGATCTCTATTTCCAACAAGCCAGGCATTGTGCTCTGCACTAGAGCTGCAAATGATGGGGGCCCTCATTGTCCCTTTTCTCTTCTCAGGGGGACAACGGGCATGGCCTTGGTGCAGTGTGAAAGGCTTTACCACAGGGAGATAATAGACTGCCAAGGGTAGGTGGGAGCTGGGAAAAGCCACTTAGGAACAGATTTTCAGGGGAGGTGATAGACAAGGGCGAAGCGAAGAATGAGGATGAGTGTGTCAAGTTTCAAAGGGCCAGGAGGCAGCACAGTGCATTTGGGAAACTACAGCAAGTTCATGACAACCGACAGCTGATCTGGCAGCATCACCTGGGGATGGAGGCTGAGCCCCGGGGTTAACACTGGGGGTGAGAGGGTTTGTATACTATGGCAAGGAGGTGAGGTACTACACTGTGGGGGCACAGGGAGCTAACGGAGGATTTCAAATATCAGAATCGTAAACATAATAGAGTATTTAATTGCATCCTAGCTTTCATCAAGGGTAAGATGCACTGTAGTTTATGTTCTACTAAGAAAGTGAAATGCTGTCAGTTAAACTAGGATATGTCATCAAGTGCAAGGTGAGTGCCACCTTAACAGATATTAAAATGGGGGGGGGACAAATCTTAGAACAAGTAAATTGTGGTAGTAAAATAATTAAGAAAGATCCAACACTTGGATCAACTAAAGAAGTGATTATTGCTTACCATGTGCCCCAAAGTATATTAAGTACTAGAACAAGAGACGTGCTCATCTTGATGTCCCGCAGCTGTTAGACCCAAGGTACAGAGGGCAGTAGCCAATGACCAACAGGCCCCAAGTGCCATGTGCAGACTCTAAGAGCAACTGCCTTTGAAAGAGGAAACGATTGAGAGTGGGCTTTCTGAGGTAGAGAATTACTAGCTGGGAAAGTAGGACAATTGACACAGAATCAGAATTCATGCCCTACATGACAGAGTTGGTGAAACTTCCCTTCTCAGAGATCTTGAGGCTCCTCAGAAACGAATTTTTCATTTTGGACAGATCATGCAGGATAAATATGATCTGTTTGAGTTCCTGGTTCTCTCATTAGGACTGTTTCTTAGGCTTCACTGGCACAAGAAAAGGATTTTGATAATCCAGGTAAATCCTGACAAAAGCAAAGCACGGGATCTATGAAAATCTAACCACTCAGAGGAGAACAACAGATAAAGGGCCAGGCCGACCTGACCCTGCAGGATAGGTAAGGTTAGTCTGGCAACAGGGGTAGAGGGGAAGTGCCCATCTCCTGCTAGAAGAGCTAGAGAAGACCCTTTCCAGAGAGACCACCAGGAGAGGAGAGCAGTAGGTGCTGATGATGAAGAATATTTTAATCAGCAGAGAATGTCAAAATGACAAAGTTCCACGATCAGAGTAAACATATGGGATAAAAAATAAAAAATAAAGAAAAAAGATTTCTTTGAAAGGACTTTTTTTTAAAGGAATTTAATCAAAAGTCCTTTTAAAGAGACAGTTGGCTGTTTAAACCAATAGCACAACTCACTGAGAGAATCGCCGCATTATTTATTGGGGTAGAAAGGACCTGGAATGTAGAAAGACCTATTCTGCAGAGGAAAAAATAGAATCACTAACAGGCCTCATGCCTTGCACAGCCAGTGGCTAGAATCCCTGCCTCATGAGACCCTGTGCTAGAAGGCCGCTAGAACCATCTCAACTATGTTAGTCTTTCTTGGAAGCCAAAAAGTGTTTGCCCAATTAAGAGCACGGTAACAATCAGTCACGTTATGTTATAATGATTGTCGATATCTTTAAAAGCCTTGTCAAGTTCCTTTTTGAATAACCTTCACCCACACTTAGAGAAATTTATCTGTGGTTCACCTCTTTGAAATACCTCATTGTTGTTCCACATTTACCATAGCCGAAAAACAAAAACAAAAACAAAAAAAAACTTTTTATTAACAGAGTGTTCAGAAGGGGCGCCACTGTAAACAATGAGAGTTTTCGCTGCCGGGACAATTTTGTTTCAGAAACAGCTGAAAACATTCAGGTCAGACAGAGCCAAGGGCTGGAGCGATTTTTAAAATGACAAAAACTGAACCAAATCTAACCAAAACAAAAATCAAAACCAATGGCCAAGATTTCAAGTTTGCTACTAAAGGTATGACATTCTCCTAAGACATGCGAGTGACTTGATCACTTTATTTATATATTTATATTTGAAGAAGAAGGAACTATTTGATGCAGCAAATCCACGTTGGTTAAAAATTACCAGATATGGGGGCTCCTGGGTGGCTCAGTGGTTTAGGCCTCTGCCTTCGGCTCAGGTCATGATTTCAGGGTCCTGGGATGGAGCCCCACATAGGGCTCTCTGCTCAGCGGGGAGCCTGCTTTCCCCCTCTCTCTCTGCCTCCGTCTCTACCTACTTGTGATCTGTCTGTCAAATGGGTAAATAAGATCTTTAAAAAAAGAATTACTAGATGTGAAATACATCGAGGGTATGGGAAGGAAAATGATTTCACCTGATCTGACTAGGAAGTGGTTGAAGCCTGAATTAAAGTGCTATAAAAAGAGTAAAGACCTGGGAAATATATGGGGTAAAAATCCCTAGAAAACCAGCAATAATAACTGGCTGCTCTTTATTGATCCAGATCCTGCGGTAGGCAAAGAAGAGCTGGTTTTAGCCAGAGGATGATCTCCGTTTGTCTTCATGATCTCTATTTCCAACAAGCCAGGCATTGTGCTCTGCACTAGAGCTGCAAATGATGGGGGCCCTCATTGTCCCTTTTCTCTTCTCAGGGGGACAACGGGCATGGCCTTGGTGCAGTGTGACAGGCTTTACCACAGGGAGATAATAGACTGCCAGGGGTAGGTGGGAGTTGGGAAATGCCACTTAGGAACAGATTTTCAGGGGAGGTGATAGACAAGGGCGAAGCGAAGAATGAGGATGAGTGTGTCAAGTTTCAAAGGGCCAGGAGGCAGCACAGTGCATTCGGGAAACTACAGCAAGTTCATGACAACCGACAGCTGATCTGGCAGCATCACCTGGGGATGGAGGCTGAGCCCCGGGGTTAACACTGGGGGTGAGATGGTTTGTATACACTGGCGAGGAGGTGAGGTACTACACTGTGGGGGCACAGGGAGCTAACGGAGGATTTCAAATATCAGAATCGAACCATAATAGAGTATTTAATTGCATCCTAGCTTTCATCAAGTGTAAGATGCACTATAGTTTATGTTCGACTAAGAAAGAGAAATGCTGTCAGTTGAACTAGAATATGTCATCAAATGCAAGGTGAGTGCCACCTTAAGAGATATAAAAATGGGGGAGGATTAATCTTAGAACAAGTAAATTGTGGCAGTAAAATAATTAAGAAAGATCCAACACTTGGATCAACTAAAGAAGTGATTATTGCTTACCATGTGCCCCAAACTATTTTAAGTCGGAGAACAAGAGACGTGCTCATCTTGATGCCCCGCAGCTGTTAGACCCAAGGTACAGAGGGCAGTAGCCAACGACCAGCAGGCCCCAAGTGCCATGTGCAGACTCTAAGAGCAACTGCCTTTGAAAGAGGAAACGGTTGAGAGTGGGCTTTCTGAGGTAGAGAATTACTAGCTGGGAAAGTAGGTCAATTGACACAGAATCGGAATTGATGCCCCTACATGACAGAGTTGGTGAAACTTCCCTTCTCAGAGATCTTGAGGTTCCTCAGAAACGAATTTTTCATTTTGGACAGATCCTTCAGGATAAATATGATCTGTTTGAGTTCCTGGCTCTCTCATTAGGACTGTTTCTTAGGCTTCACTGGTACAAGAAAGGATTTTGATAATCCAGGTAAATCCTAACAAAAGCAAAGCACGGGATCTATGAAAATCTAACCACTCAGAGGAGAACAACAGATATAGGGCCAGGCCGACCTGACCCTGCAGGATAGGTAAGGTTAGTCTGGCAACAGGGGTAGAGGGGAAGTGCCCATCTTCTGCTAGAAGAGCTAGAGAAGACCCTTTCCTGAGAGACCACCAGGAGAGGAGAGCAGTATGTGCTGATGATGAAGAATATTTTAATCAGCTGAGAAGGTCAAAATGACAAAGTTCCACGATCAGAGTAAACATATGGGATTTAAAAATAAAAAATAAAAAATAATTTTTAAAGGACTTTTTTATTAAAGGAATTTAAACAAAAGTACTTTTAAAGAGACAGTTGGCTGTTTAAACCAAAAGCACAACTCACTGAGAGAATCGCCCCATTATTTATTGGGCTAGAAAGGACCTGGAATGTAGAAAGACCTATTCTGCAGAGGAAAAAATAGAATCACTAACAGGCCTCATGCCTTGCACAGCCAGTGGCTAGAATCCCTGCCTCATGAGACCCTGTGCTAGAAGGCTGCTAGAACCATCTCAACTATGTTAGTCTTTCTTGGAAGCCAACAAGTGTTTGCCCAGTTAAGAGCACGGTAACAATCAGTCACGTTATGTTATAATGATTGTCGATATCTTTAAAAGCCTTGTCAAGTTCCTTTTTGAGTAACCTTCACCCACCTTTAGAGAAATTTATCTGTGGTTCACCTCTTTGAAATACCTCATTGTTGTTCCACATTTACCATAGCCGAAAAACAAAAACAAAAACAAAAAAACCTTTTTATTAACAGAGTGTTCAGAAGGGGCGCCACTGTATACAATGAGAGTTTTCGCTGCCGGGACAATTTTGTTTCAGAAACAGCTGAAAGCAATCAGGTCAGACAGAGCCAAGGTCTGGAGCGATTTTTAAAATGACAAAAACTGAACCAAATCTAACCAAAACAAAAATCAAAACCAATGGCCAAGATTTCAAGTTTGCTACTAAAAGTATGACATTCTCCTAAGACATGCGAGTGACTTGATCACTTTATTTATATATTTATATTTGAAGAAGAAGGAACTATTTGATGCAGCAAATCCACGTTGGTTAAAAATTACCAGATATGGGGGCTCCTGGGTGGCTCAGTGGTTTAGGCCTCTGCCTTCAGCTCAGGTCATGATTTCAGGGTCCTGGGATGGAGCCCCACATCGTGCTCTCTGCTCAGCGGGGAGCCTGCTTCCCCCCTCTCTCTCTGCCTCCCTCTCTACCTACTTGAGATCTGTCTGTCAAATGGGTAAATAAGATCTTTAAAAAAAGAATTACTAGATGTGAAATACATCGAGGGTATGGGAAGGAAAATGATTTCACCTGATCTGACTAGGAAGTGGTTGAAGCCTGAATTAAAGTGCTATAAAAAGAGTAAAGACCTGGAAAATATATGGGGTAAAAATCCCTAGAAAACCAGCAATAATAACTGGCTGCTCTTTATTGATCCAGATCCTGCGGTAGGCAAAGAAGAGCTGGTTTTAGCCAGAGGATGATCTCCGTTTGTCTTCATGATCTGGCATTTCCTACAAGCCAGGCATGGGGCTCGGACTAGAGCTGCAAATGATGGGGGCCCTCATTGTCCCTTTTCTCTTCTCAGGGGGACAACGGGCATGTCCATGGTGCAGTGTGACAGGCTTTACCAAAGGGAGATAATAGACTGCCAAGGGTAGGTGGGAGCTGGGAAAAGCCACTTAGGAACAGATTTTCAGGGGAGGTGATAGACAAAGCAAAGTGAAGAATGAGGATGAGTGTTTCAAGTTTCAAAGGGCCAGGAGGCAGCACAGTGCTTTCGGGAAACTACAGCAAGTTCATGACAACCGACAGCTGATCTGGCAGCATCACCTGGGGATGGAGGCTGAGCCCCGGGGTTAACACTGGGGGTGAGATCGTTTGTATACTATGGCAAGGAGGTGAGGTACTACACTGTGGGGGCACAGGGAGCTAACGGAGGATTTCAAATATCAGAATCGTAACCATAATAGAGTATTTAATTGCATCCTAGCTTTCATCAAGGGTAAGATGCACTGTAGTTTATGTTCGACTAAGAAAGTGAAATGCTGTCAGTTAAACTAGGATATGTCATCAAGTGCAAGGTGAGTGCCACCTTAACAGATATTAAAATGGGGGGGGGGGACAAATCTTAGAACAAGTAAATTGTGGTAGTAAAATAATTAAGAAAGATCCAACACTTGGATCAACTAAAGAAGTGATTATTGCTTACCATGTGCCCCAAAGTATATTAAGTACTAGAACAAGAGACGTGCTCATCTTGATGTCCCGCAGCTGTTAGACCCAAGGTACAGAGGGCAGTAGCCAATGACCAACAGGCCCCAAGTGCCATGTGCAGACTCTAAGAGCAACTGCCTTTGAAAGAGGAAACGATTGAGAGTGGGCTTTCTGAGGTAGAGAATTACTAGCTGGGAAAGTAGGACAATTGACACAGAATCAGAATTCATGCCCTACATGACAGAGTTGGTGAAACTTCCCTTCTCAGAGATCTTGAGGCTCCTCAGAAACGAATTTTTCATTTTGGACAGATCATGCAGGATAAATATGATCTGTTTGAGTTCCTGGTTCTCTCATTAGGACTGTTTCTTAGGCTTCACTGGCACAAGAAAAGGATTTTGATAATCCAGGTAAATCCTGACAAAAGCAAAGCACGGGATGTATGAAAATCTAACCACTCAGAGGAGAACAACAGATAAAGGGCCAGGCCGACCTGACCCTGCAGGATAGGTAAGGTTAGTCTGGCAACAGGGGTAGAGGGGAAGTGCCCATCTCCTGCTAGAAGAGCTAGAGAAGACCCTTTCCAGAGAGACCACCAGGAGAGGAGAGCAGTAGGTGCTGATGATGAAGAATATTTTAATCAGCAGAGAATGTCAAAATGACAAAGTTCCACGATCAGAGTAAACATATGGGATAAAAAATAAAAAATAAAGAAAAAAGATTTCTTTGAAAGGACTTTTTTTTAAAGGAATTTAATCAAAAGTCCTTTTAAAGAGACAGTTGGCTGTTTAAACCAATAGCACAACTCACTGAGAGAATCGCCGCATTATTTATTGGGGTAGAAAGGACCTGGAATGTAGAAAGACCTATTCTGCAGAGGAAAAAATAGAATCACTAACAGGCCTCATGCCTTGCACAGCCAGTGGCTAGAATCCCTGCCTCATGAGACCCTGTGCTAGAAGGCCGCTAGAACCATCTCAACTATGTTAGTCTTTCTTGGAAGCCAACAAGTGTTTGCCCAGTTAAGAGCACGGTAACAATCAGTCACGTTATGTTATAATGATTGTCGATATCTTTAAAAGCCTTGTCAAGTTCCTTTTTGAGTAACCTTCACCCACACTTAGAGAAATTTATCTGTGGTTCACCTCTTTGAAATACCTCATTGTTGTTCCACATTTACCATAGCCGAAAAACAAAAACAAAAACAAAAAAAACTTTTTATTAACAGAGTGTTCAGAAGGGGCGCCACTGTAAACAATGAGAGTTTTCGCTGCCGGGACAATTCTGTTTCAGAAACAGCTGAAAGCATTCAGGTCAGACAGAGCCAAGGGCTGGAGCGATTTTTAAAATGACAAAAACTGAACCAAATCTAACCAAAACAAAAATCAAAACCAATGGCCAAGATTTCAAGTTTGCTACTAAAGGTATGACATTCTCGTAAGACATGCGAGTGACTTGATCACTTTATTTATATATTTATATTTGAAGAAGAAGGAACTATTTGATGCAGCAAATCCACGTTGGTTAAAAATTACCAGATATGGGGGCTCCTGGGTGGCTCAGTGGTTTAGGCCTCTGCCTTCGGCTCAGGTCATGATTTCAGGGTCCTGGGATGGAGCCCCACATCGTGCTCTCTGCTCAGCAGGGAGCCTGCTTCCCCCCTCTCTCTCTGCCTCCCTCTCTACCTACTTGAGATCTGTCTGTCAAATGGGTAAATAAGATCTTTAAAAAAAGAATTACTAGATGTGAAATACATCGAGGGTATGGGAAGGAAAATGATTTCACCTGATTTGACTAGGAAGTGGTTGAAGCCTGAATTAAAGTGCTACAAAAAGAGTAAAGACCTGGAAAATATATGGGGTAAAAATCCCTAGAAAACCAGCAATAATAACTGGCTGCTCTTTATTGATCCAGATCCTGCGGTAGGCAAAGAAGAGCTGGTTTTAGCCAGAGGATGATCTCCGTTTGTCTTCATGATCTGGCATTTCCTACAAGCCAGGCATGGGGCTCGGACTAGAGCTGCAAATGATGGGGGCCCTCATTGTCCCTTTTCTCTTCTCAGGGGGACAACGGGCATGTCCATGGTGCAGTGTGAAAGGCTTTACCACAGGGAGATAATAGACTGCCAAGGGTAGGTGGGAGCTGGGAAAAGCCACTTAGGAACAGATTCTCAGGGGAGGTGATAGACAATGGCAAAGCGAAGAATGAGGATGAGTGTTTCAAGTTTCAAAGGGCCAGGAGGCAGCACAGTGCATTCGGGAAACTACAGCAAGTTCATGACAACCGACAGCTGATCTGGCAGCATCACCTGGGGATGGAGGCTGAGCCCCGGGGTTAACACTGGGGGTGAGATGGTTTGTATACACTGGCGAGGAGGTGAGGTACTACACTGTGGGGGCACAGGGAGCTACCGGAGGATTTCTAATATCAGAATCGTAACCATAATAGAGTATTTAATTGCATCCTAGCTTTTATCAAGTGTAAGATGCACTATAGTTTATGTTCGACTAAGAAAGAGAAATGCTGTCAGTTAAAATAGGATATGTCATCAAGTGCAAGGTGAGTGCCACCTTAAGAGATATTAAAATGGGGGTGGGGGACAAATCTTAGAACAAGTAAATTGTGGTAGTAGAATAATTAAGAAAGATCCAACAGTTGGATCAACTAAAGAAGTGATTATTGCTTACCATGTGCCCCAAACTATATTAAGTCCTAGAACAAGAGATGTGCTCATCTTGATGCCCCGCAGCTGTTAGACCCAAGGTACAGAGGGCAGTAGCCAACGACCAGCAGGCCCCAAGTGCCTTGTGCAGAGTCTAAGAGCAACTGCCTTTGAAAGGGGAAACGGTTGAGAGTGTGTTTTGAGAGGTAGAGAATTACTAGCTGGGAAAGTAGGACAATTGACACAGAATCGGAATTGATGCCCCTACATGACAGAGTTGGTGAAACTTCCATTCTCAGAGATCTTGAGGCACCTCAGAAATGAATTTTTCATTTTGGACAGAACATTCAGGATAAATATGATCTGTTTGAGTTTCTGGTTCTCTCATTAGGACTGTTTCTTGGGCTTCACTGGCAGAAGAAAAGGGTTTTGATAATCCAGGGTAAATCCTGACAAAAGCAAAGCACGGTTTCTATGAAAAACTAACCACTCAGAGGAGAGCAACAGATAAAGGGCCAGGCCGACCTGACCCTGCAGGATAGGTAAGGTTAGTCTGGCAACAGTGGTAGAGGGGAAGTGCCCCTTTAGGTTGGCATGGACAAAGCCCTCAATCAACTTTCTGTGCCTTTGCGACAGTTACGAGAAATTCTGGTAAGTCCCCAATTAATGAAAACAGTCTGCTCTGACGCCTGTTGTCCTCGTCGGCTTTTCTCTAAGAATTCTTTTCATCTGTTAGTTTGGTGGTACTGGTGGTTGTATTTTAACTGTTCATGATTATAATATTCACCTTCAGAAGATTTGTAAATGATTTTGTTTTTGCATATGCTAAAAACCTAAAAAAAACATGTTCGATTTGAAGAAGACATATTCTCAGAGTAGACAACCTTAAAATGTCAGGGGAGAGGAAACATATTTCCAAATTCAACTTATTAATGCCACTTTGGTCATATGTAAGTGGTTTCTAACCATTCATTTCTAACGAATGACTTGTATTTTAACAGTTTGTAATCTTGTAAAGACCCCCCCCCCACCCCATGTAATCTACGTGTGGTTAGGTTCCTGGGCTGATCTACAAAAATTGTGTAATCCCTAATGGAACTGAAGGATAATATAAATAAAATGTAATACTTAATAAATGCTACATTTGAATATTCTCTCAGAAAAATATCTGTTGTGGGAATGGGACTCCCCACCTCTAAGCCATTGGGAATAGGAATTCCACCTGGTGAACAGTGGAGGGGCAGTTGTGGCATCACTTCTAACAGAAAACTGTGCTGCCCTCTTTCCCCTCCCGCCCCCCCCCCCCGTCTGTGTTTGGTGCCCTGACTTACGGCCTCTGTCCATTCTGATGCCCTGTCGTAAACTTGTCATAAACGACACCATCCTTCCTTGTGTGTCTCCTCTAGCTTGAGTGGCCTCTTGCGTCCCTCCCCTAAGACAGTGCCTGCATCCTAGAGAGAATATAAGGAGAACTTAATTTAAGGGAAGACACAGTACATGGTTAGAACCAAGAAAAATGCGAAGTAATGGAAATATCAGTGCTGAGAAGTCTAGGGGAGGGGCAGGCAGGAAAGAGCTCGTGAAACAGGTAAAAATCTTGAGTTGTGGGCGCCTGGGTGGCTCAGTGGTTTAAGCCACTGCCTTCGGCTCAGGTCATGATCTCAGAGTCCTGGGATCTAGTCCCGCATCGGGCTCACTGCTCAGCAGAGAGCCTGCTTCCCTCTCTCTCTCTCTCTGCCTGCCTCTCCATCTACTTGTGATTTCTCTCTGTCAAATAAATAAATAAAATCTTTAAAAAAAAAATCTTGAGTTGTGCCTTGAGGTAGCCAATACTTTCCATGGTTTATGTCTCATTTGAATTTTACAAAATCTTGTTAAAGATACTTTTCCTTGGAATGGAAGGGATTTTCATGGTCCGCTGTTGGATTCCACACCAGCCGCTGTGGGGCTCTCCCACTGCCTCCTTGGTGTGCCTCTTCCTCCCGGGGCCTCATAGTGGTGTTGTTTCCCAAGCCTAGCCTTCCTTTGGCCTCCCACTCTTCTCTCGAACCCCCTCCCTGGAGGCAGATTTGCTCTACTCACACAGGCTCCCGTCCCACCTCACCCCCTGCCATCACCATATACCCTCCCTTTTCCATGGCCTGTTTTTATGGCCACTTTGGTCCTGCTCAGCCACAGGCCTGACCTGCCTTTCTGGTCCCAACTCTGAAGCTGTTCTGTGAGATTCTCAGATCACTGAGGGATACGACTATATCTGTCTTCATTGCATCCCTGTAGGCTGCCACAATACTGACGTCCAGGAGGTGTTTCATAATGTTGATGGAGTGAATTAATTCACCTTCCTGTGGAATTTTTGTGATCTGCCTACTTCATTCTAGTTGTTTCTG
Organism: Mustela nivalis; assembly: GCF_964662115.1. Classification (NCBI taxonomy): domain Eukaryota; kingdom Metazoa; phylum Chordata; class Mammalia; order Carnivora; family Mustelidae; genus Mustela; species Mustela nivalis. The sequence goes on from NW_028136237.1 coordinate 157,400, forward strand.
TTAACCTTTGTTTTGGCCCTAATTCCTAATTATCTCTTTATTCATTAGCTTCTGGACATGTTTCTCTACCTCTGTGCTCTGCCTTTTTCTGGTCTTCTGTTCTTCATTCTTGATTCCTGGTATTTCCATACCCACATTTCATCATCATGCATCAGTGCTTTGACATTCTTTCGTTCTCCAAAATATGCAGAATCTAAAGACTTCATCTCAGTGAAGTTGGCCCTCCATTCCTATTTCTGCTTCTCTCCAGAAGGAAGCCTGCAGTGCACATGGCTGTGTGCCTGTCTGACCCTGCCCCTGAGTGTGTGTGCACTTACATCTGCTCCCCATCCCCTCCCCACCTCGGCAGCTGTGTACACATGGCTTTCAGAGTCCGATTCGAGCCCCGTCGCATTTCCAGACTCTCCTGTACTTTGCTTCATATTATCTGTTCTCCATTCTAAGCCCCCTCATCCCCATAACTTTCACTGTATATGTCATTCTTCTTCTAGCCATGCGACCCTGCCTTCGTGTCATTATGCCCCCAGGTCATGAGTCCCCTCAACAGTAACTGTGTCTGGTATATCATGTTTTTTTTTTTTTTTGTCAATATCTGCATAGTACTGGTGCACAGGTATTAATTTTTGTGGAATTGAATGAGATGTAGGAAATTGATAATGTGACAAAACAATGTCTGTAATACATTTTCTTTATTATTCTTTTAAAGAGTCTCAGGTCATCAGTCAGTGAAGGAATTCGGGCAGTAGATAAACGAATGTGTAACAAGAGGACATAAGGAAGAAAAAGGTACCCTCCAGTAGATTTCTTATGCTGCATGCCAGTTGAAGCCCTCTCCTCTTGTCTCCGTGAACTTGTCAGCACTATTCAGCTTTTTTTCTTTTTTTTTTAATTTAGCTTTTTTTTAAAGCTCTCACGCATGTGCATTTTATGCATTATGTCACGTTATCTACCTGAAATAAGAAGACAGAATTTCAGAGGTACCCACACGATCTCAAGATCACCCACTTTTTCCAGAACAAGAAACAGTGATAACTGTTGTCGGTGCAGCGCTTGACAGTTAACGACTGTATAAATTGTCAGCGGCCCTGTAAAGAAAATAGGCCTATATTAAAGACTAGGGGAGAAGTGGGCTTTCCAAAGCAAACTCAGGATTCTGCCGTAGGTTTGCTGTTATTTTCTGATCCTGTGTTCTTTATGTTCTGGTGTTCACTTTAATTTTTTCAATTCCCAGTAGTTAGCATGCGGTGTTGGCTTAGTTTCAGGTGTGTGAGACAGGCAACGGCTCTGTACATCTGAGGGCTCACCCCGGGAGTGTGCCCCTTAGTGCTATCTCCAGTTCCAAGTGTCCCCGATATCATTCATGAGCATAACGATGTAGGGGCACAGCGGGCATTGGGAGTCTGGGCTTCTGACTCTCGCCTGCTGCTCTGTACAATGTTTTCTATGTGTATTATTAGCATATTTGTTAAAATCTCAGTGGGGAGAAGCCTGTTTGAGGGACCTTCTGTTTAATTCGCCTCTGGATCTCCTCACAGCTTTTGTCCAAAGAATGCTTGTCGTGCGCTTCCAGACAAAACAGTAAGCTTTGTGAGAGCAGGGTGTATTTCTTGCTTTATTTTCTCGTGCCCCCCCCACCCCCCATCGGAATGAATATCGAGCTCCCAGGGGTGTTCATTATCATTATTATTTATTGAATGGATGACTTTGTATTTTTTTGTTCTTTAAGGATGAGAGTTTTCATAATGTCCCTCAACCTCTTTGATAATATTTGTAGTGTAAAAGGTCTTTAATGATTTGGTGCTTGGGCATATAGGTATATGCACATGTAAACTGAGAGGGCCAGTACAATCGGAAGCCAAAGTTAAAACATGAATAAAGGGCCATAAGAAAACAAATGGAGGGGCGCCTGGTGGCTCAGTTGGTTAAACGTCCGACTCTTGATTTTGGCTCAGGTCATGATCTCAGGATCATGAGATTGAGCCCCGCATTGAGCTCTGTGCTCAGCAGGATGTCTGCTCGAGATTCTCTCTCTCCCTCTGCCCCTCCCCTGCACGTGCACATGCAGTCTCTCTCTCTCTCAAATAAACAAATCTTTTTTAAAAAAATAGGAAAGAAATGCCCATAGAAAGATTCAGGATGGGGAAAAAAAGAAATAAGAGTATAGAATATGAGAAAGCAAAGTCTAGGGTTTTTTTTTTTCCTCTATAAACTTGCAATAGAATATGGAAGTATGCTTATTCTAGAACTAAGATTTGCATTCTTGAGAATTCTGTGTTTCATAGAAATATTCAAAATATAGCATGCCCTATATATTTGAAGTTAACTTTTGGTCTTATATTTTCCTGCATTTAGCATGGGAAATAAAGATGATTAAGAGTAAAGATGGTGACGTTTTTTGTTTGCTTAATTTTTATTTTTATAGATGTGTGTTTTGAGGCTTATACAAGTTATTTGATCAGTTGAAAAGATTGAAAAAATCTTAAATTCACAAAGTTCGAAAGAAACCTCTGCACTAGAAGCAAGCAGGTAAGCATTTTTTTTTAACTAAGTAGCACATAAATTAATACTTCACATCCAATCTAATTAGGCAGGGACGGCTTAGTTAGAATTCATTTCTGAACAAGAAGAAAATCCAGGTTTGTGGCTAGAATGTAGCTCCAGGAGAGTGGAGAGCATGAAATAGTGAAATCTATAACACGTTCCTATAAACCCTTTGGTTATAGACCACAGTTCCAACACGTCATTATGCTTGCAGTGTAAAAGTATATTTGGAATCACCTTCCCTGAGGACTAGCAAAGTCCGGTTGAACTTTAAGGCATACCTACCATTCATCTTGGTTTTTCTCCATCTCATTTTTTTTCCTAGACATGCCCAGAGTATTACCATTGATGTATTTTGCACCAGCATTATATTATTATGAAACAGTATAGGACATATCCAGTTGAAATTTACAAACAGGAAAGGAAAAACTTATGAAATAGGAAAAAGATGATGGCTCTCTTTGTTATACTGTGATTGTCTTGTTCCCTTCCTGGTGTGAATTTTCAATCAGCCAGGGTAGATGAGTGACTCAGAAAATGAGTAGTTAGGTGCTGTCAGCGCTGTGAGACGCACAGTGGTGCAGTGGGTGTAGCCGGGGCTGGTCCTACACATACCAGCTGGGCTGCCTGCGTCAAGGTCGCCTGGTGCCCTAAGTGCTCTGTTGTGTGATGCTAACAGTCCCTCCCCTTGCAGGCGGAGTTAGGTTTCTAAATTTTAGGAATTAAGGTTTTAGATTTGGAAGGAACTTGAGAGACCATATGCTCCACATGTCTCATGATGGAGATTAAGAACGGACACATCCCAAAGGAAGCGATTCTCTGGTCCTAGGTCTCTGTCCCCTTTCACATCAAGGCATTCAACTAAGTGGTCAGCCTCCACTGTGCTTGTGTCTCTAGCCCGTTGCACTCGTGCTTCTGCCCCGTTCGTCCACACTTAGCAGACAGTCTGCACGCGGCCCTTCTGCAGCCCATGTGTCTCCAGCGGCTCTGCTTCACTGCGGCCCTTGGCAGTGCCTGCAGCCCCTCCAGCCATGTCAACGTTCGGCCCCTGGGGAGCTGGCCCTCCAGTGTTCTTCCTGTCTTTGCTGTTGCTGCTGTGCTCATCGGATAGAAACACCTCAGTGAGCTCTGTGTCTACAATCCTGTCCCTTTGCAACACTGTCCTTGATAAACAGACATTGTGCGCTTTCTTGCTCAGAATTACCTTGGAGGACTTTTTTCTCCAGAAGAGCAGCTCTGAGCTCTAGAGTCAGGAAAGCCAGAGCAGCGTCAGCGCACAGTAAATCCATCATGCTCTGCCAGGCCCAGAAATGCCGAGAAAAGGATAAATAGGAAATGCGCATGGGATCAGTCAGTAGAGGTTGGGATTAGGCTTCGGCACTGTTCGTGCCAAGCGCTTGCCTTCCCTCCACACCAGTTCTGATGCTCTGGGACGGGGCACACCATGGCAGGTCTCCAGAGATTTTGGGTTTTCTTACAGTGTGTTTCCTCACTACATGACTGCCCATCCTCAGATGTGGGATGCCTCATAGAGCCCAGCATGGGCTTTGGGGCCTTTGTTGTGTGTGTTTTTTTCTTTCACTGTTCGACTTCCTTTTGAATGGGGTTGACGCTTTCTAATGTGGGGGGAAAGAGGGAAGTGTATCCAGTCCACTTGATGGCAGATGCACTGTGAGTGATTTCTCACCAGCTCCCGGAGCACCGAGCTTGCTCTTTCTGCCGTTGGGTAAATTTAAACTTGAAGTCCGCTGCTCTGAGCGATTTCCCAGGTTGCTGCTAGGCGGTCAGTTTTAGCTGATTGAGGAGACAGCAGTAGTTGTACTGGGGAGGTACTTGGGAGGGAGAATGAGGCAGGCAGAGAAGAAGAGGGGGCTTCGGGTATGAACGGTAGGACAGGGCAAGAGAGAGGAGGGGGTTAGAGAATGGGAGAAGAAGGGAGAAGAAGGGCACAAATGGGAGAGCCCGAGGAACGTGGAGGAATCATGCAGTTGTACCCACACTGACCTAAAATAGCTCCATCCCCTTGCCTGGGCCCTGTGGCCCGGGCCAGGCTGCGTCGGTGGCTTCTATGACCTCCCCGCTCCTCACCCCTTGCACTGGGGCCTGCTGCACAGACAGTTTGTCATGAAAATTGATGGCGTTCAGGTGCAGGTGCCTGAGCGCTGTAAGGCATGTGGGGCGGTGGGGGTGGCAGGTTTTTAACTTTGGGAATTACATTTCTCTAATTGTCTCTACTAGCCCTCTCTGGACTAGACAGATTTTGGAGAGAATTGCCACAGAATTTAACCAGTTACACTTTCATGCTGTTCAGAGCAAAGGCATGCCTCTTCTGGACAAAGTAAGACCAGCAAGTGTTGGTTTCGATTTTCAATTTGCTGTTTGCGAATTTCCTGGATGATTTTGGTTTGACCTAGCATTGCCCCTGATAATTGCTACTCTACAGGATTTTGAAGCTAGCTTTGAATATTTTTTTTTTCAGTGTCTCCTGCTTGGGACCCTGCTTCCATTATGTCACACTAGATAGATTTTGTGTAAAGACACAAGCGTAGTCTCCAAACTATGCAAGTAAAATTAATTCTGAATTTCATGTAACTTGACACATCATATGATGTAGTCAGAGTTCATTTATCCAAAGCCCTTGACTGGGTTTAAATGCATGTTTGTCAGATTTACTCCGTAGCTTAAGAGGCAAATAACTTTTTGTCATTCCGTAATTGTCTAAACTTCACTTTGATGAAGCTGACTTACTTTCAAAGAAATCATAGGGAGGGGACGCCTCAGTGGCTCAGTCAGTTGAGCTACTGCCTCTGGCTTAGGTCATGATCCGAGGGTCCTGGGATTGAGTCCCACCTTGGGCTCCTTGCTTGGCAGGAAGCCTGCTTCTCTTTCTGCCTGTGTCTCCTTGTGTGCTTGTGCTCTCTCTCGACAAATAAATAAATAAAAACCTTAAAAAAAAAAAGAAAGAAAGCAATCATGGGGAGAAGAGATTTATTGTTATTCTCTAGGAAATGTTGGGATTTTAATCTTACATATATTCTGGTAGAATTAGAGGCTCGCTTTATATATATAACACATATGTATATAAATTATACACATATATTTGAGCTTTTAGAAACTGTGGTACCTGGACCTTCTTTCCTGGTCTCTCTGTTCTTGCAGCGTATAGCCCACATTAGGGCCATGCTGCAGCAGTCCCTGGGAGGCCTGCTGCTAGAAGGGCTTCAGACTTCCAATGTGGACATCATACGGCACTGCCTCCAGACTTACGCTACAATTGACAAGACACGGGATGCAGAGGCGTTAGTTGGTCAAGTACTGGTGAAACCATACATGGATGAGGTTTGTGCCCCCATGCACCTCATTCCACAAACACAGAGCATCTAATCTGGCTTTGTTTCTTGACTGGGTGCGAGAGAGCTCAGGGCTCTTCCTTGAAGATGCTCTTTGTTCCTGCTCTTCTGGTTGTAAGAAAAGGTTGGTCCCGCTTGGTGCCCATCAGCATGGCAGGAATCAGGCATGCGCTCTGGTCTCTTCCAGTGATGCCATAACTCAGGGATCATCTTAATTTAGTAGGGGTGAGGGACTTGCCTAGGAAGAAGGTACGGATCAGAACATTTTCAGGTCAATTTCCATTTCCATAAGTTATACGTTAATGAAGTTGCCGAAAAGCGTGACCCCACCAAGGCGCCCGTGCCCACTGGAGGAGCTGGAAGACAGCTCTGTGCGCAGGGAAAGTCTGTGAGGGGAAGCGTCTTCGCAGAATTGATGTGGCCTAAGTCTTGAAGACCATGGGGGAGTTTGCCAGGCTAGGAAGGTGGGAGGGAGGGAATATTCAAAGATAAAGGGCTTTGAAGGGCGAGTTAGCGGGGTAGTACCTTAAGTCCAGAACTTGGTTACCCAGTGTTCTTGACCTATAAGGATACAGTAAAATACAGGGAGTCAGTGTATCCTGCCTCTGAGCGGCCGGAGTATGGGCTGCACCATGTGAGGCCGCCAGCAATCAGCAGCTTCCAACTTAGAGAGCGTCGGTTTCATCTAGTTCAAGCGGACAGAAGTCATGAAGCCAGTCTCAGCGTTTGAGGGCTTTCTTGCAGTCACCTGCCAGTTCGAGTGTTCTTTCTGTCTGGTAAGTATAAAGCTACCCACCATGACTTCAGGATGAAAGGCTTCCAGTTTTAAAACGAGACAGTATCCCAGTGATAGAAGTGAAATTGAAGGATTAATTTCAGTAATCTTCTCAGCTTCATTAAGACTACTAAAAGTAAATGATCTGTCAGTTCTTTGTATGTATCCTATTATAGTTCATAGCTCTCTCTGTGGGGGTGAAAAAGATCACATTATTCTTTGTCACTAAATGAAAATATTTTAGTTATTTAATTTATGCCCTTTTCATTGAACTGAATCTAATATGCTAAATTAGGGAAGTACTTTACGTTTCCGTGTCATTAAATGAACTGTGGCCACGTTTGTATTTTAAGTTTGCATGCTTGTCATTCACCTCCTGCAACTCAGCCTCACCAAAAAAAATTAAATACTAAAGCAAAATAAGATGTGTTTTCTTCCATCACTTTCCATCTCAGCCCTTTCCCTGTTCTGGAGACGGTAGAGGATAAGGCCAGGGTGAAGATGATACAGAGCTGTTGTCTGCAGATACAGTATTTCGCTTTTAAGCTCAGAAGGGAAGCAGATGAGTGTGTGTGATGTTTTAGCTTCAGGCCAGTCTCTGTCCCTCAGCCTCTGTGTCCCCCAGGGTTGGAGCAGTATTCCCAAATCCCGGGACCTAGATTTTCATGCCATTGTTACTTACCTCCTGTTTAGAAAGCATACTGAGTGGGGAGGAGGAAGGACGAAGTGCATTTTTAAGGTTTACACGATTCTTTTCTCTGTAGTGTATAGTTCATACTTCTCTTTTAGGTGCTTTAAAAACAAACAAAAACACAAACAAACAAACAAATAAATAAATAAATAAATAAATAAAAATAAAACGCTCTTCCTTCTGCTAGGTGATTGTAGAGCAGATAGTTGAGTCTCATCCAGACGGCCTGAAGATCATGTATGCTAATAAGCTCCTGGAGTTCGTTCCTCACCACTGCCACCTTCTTCGAGAGGTCACAAGAGGAGCCATCTCAAGGTGACGTAAAATGCTGTGTATGCACCTGAGCTCAGTTTAGTGACCACCTGTCACCTCCTCATGTGCCGCTGAACCCTGGCTGTCCTGTCTGACCCGGGAACGTGGGAACGTGTGCTCTTCCCTATTTGTTACCAGTGCTGTGAGGCAGGTGTCACTTGCCTGGGTTTACAGGGAAGGGAATGAAGAGTGGGGACGAATCTCAATGGTGACATTTGTGTGACTCCAGAGCCTCTGCTTTTCTCTTGTCTATACTGTCTCCTTAACCAGGCTCAAAATCAAAATTGGTTTCCTTCCATTATTGTGATGTCATCATCGGTCTAGAAATACCAATTCATTTTAATTCAACATGTTTTATACTGATGGCAATTAAAGTCATGAACGGTTTTCCCTCCCTCTATTATTTCATTTCCATGGCTTTCCAGTTCTGCTTCATGAATATCCCATTACCTTCCACCATCTCCGTCATCCCAGTCCAGACCTTTGTTGCCTTTTGTTCGAGGGTAGCGGGCTCTCCCCACCTGGTCTCCCAGCTCCACCTGTCCCTCTTCATTGCAGCCCTCAGCTGTCCCACCTGCCCAGAGCTCTTCAGCCTTCCTGAGTCGCTCGTGGCTTCTCATCACCCACAGAAGAGCATCCAGTCTTCCTGGTGTAACCTGTGACCGTTGGTGCTTGAGTCCTAGTGGTTCTCCGCTGTAGAACTTTCTACTGTGGAACTTTCCCCCATACCACTATGGTTCCTGGCCAGACAGGAGCACTTGACCTTCCCTAACACACCTGGTACAGAAGATCCCTGACTTCACCTTGGTTCAGTTTATGGTTTTTTGACTTTTTATAATAGTGCAGAAGTGATATGCATTTAGTTTGGATCTTTTCCAAGGCTGGCGATCTACAGTAGGGTCCTCTTTTGTAATGCTGGGCAGGGGCAGCGAGCACAGCCCCCAGGCAAACCACGTGATCACGAGGGTCAGCAACCAACACACTTGAACCGTCCTGTTCTGGCTTTCAGTGCAGTGTTCAGTAAGTTACATGAGATACCAGACACTTTATTGTGAAATAGGCTTTGTGTTAGAGGATTTTGCCCAACTGTGCAATACTGTAAGTGTTCTCAAGACATTTAAGTTTGGCGGGGCTAAGCTCTGATGTTCAGTCACTTAGGTGTTTTCCATGCATTTTCAACTAAAGAGATTTCCAGCTGAACAATGGGTTTATTAGAAGCCGAGGCCGTCATAAGCCGAGGAACATCTGTCTATACTGTGCACCTTTGTGTTTTCCTTCATTGCTTCCTGTCTCTTATTCCTTTGTCTTTCTGTTGATCTGTCACTCCACATGAAGCTCCAGTCAAATACAACTTCTTTTTTTTTTAGGTTATTTATTTATTTACTTATTAGAGAAAGCATAAGCAGAGGGGGAGGCAAAGAGTGAAGTAGGCTCCCCACTGAGCAGGGAGCCCGATGTGGAACTCAATCCCAGGACCCTGAGATCATGACCTGAGCCACCCAAGCGCCCCCAGGCTATGGTTATTTCAAGAAAAAGTCCTATTTGTGAATTCTTCATCTAGTGAAGATGAATTAAAATCAGAAAGTCAACTCTGCCACCTTTAAAAACCCAGGAACAGAAAAAAATTCCACGAGCAGGTATAACCCTATCCACAATAAATCACTTTCAATCCAGTCCTGAAAACTAATACAGAGTAGGAAGAAAGCATTACAGAAAATTTTTGTTTTCATTAATCAAGCTGGAAAATAACGGGCCTTACATGAATGCCCTTTAGGAAGACAGTTCTTATAGTTTTATGTTGATAGAAACTCACATTACATTCAAAATGCATGTTAAAACCATGACTGTAGATTAACTACCACTTTCAGTCGTCAGAAGATGAAAAATGGTCAAGAGTCACCCAAACTGAATCCTGGTTCCTCCTGGAAAATGTGTTCCTAAATATTTTCCCCCTGAACTACTGTGCTCTTTCTGTATCTTACACAGCAGACATTGCGATGCACAAACACATCCAGAAGGCCTTTGAGGGTTGACAGCCTGCTGGAACAATGAGGAATTCACCTGGGTTTCTGCCTTTCTGCCGGGCCCAGAAAGTTCTGGGTAACCCAGGTGACGTGTCATGAGAATACATGTGTAGCTCACACCATATGTATTATCTCCTCAGGGTAGACACCAAAATCCATGTTCATATATGAAAATCCGAGATGCGTACAGAAATCAAGAGTGGTTCTGTCATCTTGAAAGAAAAACACACTGTTGCGCTGCCACATGCCTCGTTTCTCCTTGAGTGACTGCAGGAAGTAGCGATTGCAGTCAGAAATCTCAGAAAGAAAAATTAGAGTAAGGGCAACACCTGAAGTTTATTCCTGAAAATACTTGGAGAATGACTGTGACCAATAAACCAGGGCTTAGTTCATGAGACTATGTCAATGAGCTTATACCATCCCATGTCCTGGTCAAACCCTCATGTCTGGGAGATGGAGGGACGTCTTCATCTTCCAGAGCTACTATTAGGGGAAAAGGTGGAGACAATACTGACTGAGTCCCTACTTCAGCAGGAGAGCCAAAAACACCTTGCCCCTCCATAATCCCAAATGAAAATAAACATCTCGGGGCGCCTGGGTGGTTTAAGCTTCTGCCTTTGGCTGGGATCGAGCCCCACGTCGGGCTCTTTGCTCAGCGGGGAGCCCACTTCCCTCCTTCTCTCTCTGCCTGCCTCTCTGCCTACTTGTGATCTCTGTCTGTCAAATAAATGAAATAAATAAAATCTTTAAAAAAGAAAAGAAAAGAAACATTTCATTTTACTAGTGTGCAGCAGTGACTATGCAGGAGAAATTATTATTATTTTATTATTAGATGATATATTATTATTATTATTATTATTATTATTATTATACTATATTGTTAACCTTTTGAATTCGGACACCTAAAATTTTAAATAAAATATGAAGGCCTTTTTTTTTAAGATTTTATTTATTTGAAAGACAGAGATCACAAGTAGGCAGAGAGGCAGGCAGAGAGGGGGAAGCAGGCTCCCCACTGAACAGAGAATCCGATGCAGGACTTGATCCCAGGACCCTGGGATCATGACCTGAGCCGAAGGCAGCGGATTAACCCACTGAGCCACCCAGGCGCCCCATGAAGGCTTTTTTTAAAGAACAAAAACTTCAGACTATATCTTTATCCTATCAGTTCCCACTACAACTGGCTTCTGTCTTGGCCAACATTTAGCCATTCAGATAAAGTCCGTATTTAGTGCTTCGTGTGTATGCATGTGTAAAATAAGCGGACAGTCATAAATCTTTAAGATTGTGTATAATAACCGTGAAATAAGGATTCTTAATACACAAGGTCTCGTCTGGGGAAAACAGCTGGAGAACAGTATGCAGTTTTCAAATGACGAAGGGGAAATACGCATTCAGTTATGAGAAAGGGAAGGAGAACAAGACCAAATATTAATAAAAGGGAAAAAAGCTTTTTCTGCCATGTTTCTGTGCCACAGTAACAGTGTGAACAAATGTCCCACAGATGCCCTCAAGAACATTAACACTGCTGAAAGGGGGGGCGAAGGCCAGGTTCTTAGGAGGCCCTGCACCAAAGTCATCGTCCCGTTTCCTCACTGTGATGACGAAGCATGAGTACATTGGCAAATTTGAAATTATTGATGACCACAGAGCTGAGAAAACTGCTGTGAACCTCACGGGCAAGTTAAACAAGTGTGGCATGACCAGCCCTAGACTTGTATAACTGAAAGATCTAGAAAAGTGGCCGAATATTTCCATCCCCTCAGTTTGGTTTCACTGCATGGAAAAATTCTTCTGGCATCATGCACCAGGAAGAAGGAAGAATCCAGGCAGGAGGGAAAATCCTGGGATTCCTTTTTCCTAGAAATATAATATACATGGCACATGAAATGCCACAATGGGGAAAAAAAAAAGGAAAATAAATTACAGTCAACTAATGTTTGACAAGGGTGCCAAACAATTCAATGGGGGTAAGAACAGTATTTTACTCCCAAGCAGCCACATGCAAATAATGAAACAGGAGTCCTGCCTCACACCATACAGAGAAAATAACCCCAAATGCATCAAAGACATAAGTGTAAGCATTAAAATGATAAAGTTCGGGATGCCTGGGTAGCTCAGTTGGTTGGACGGCTGCCTTCTGCTCAGGTCATGATCCCGGAGTTCCCGGATTGAGTCCTGCATCAGGCTCCAAGCTCCACAGGGAGTCTGCTTCTCCCTCTGACCTTCTCCTCGCTCATTCTCTCTCTCATTGTCTCTTTCTCAAATAAATAAAATCTTTTAAAAAATAAAAATAAAGTAAAATGATAAAGTTTTCAGAAGAAAACACAAAGGTAAATGTTAGTGGTCTTGAATCTAACAACGGCTCCTCAGCCAAACACCAAAGTACAAGCAACTTAAAAAAAATAATAAACAAATAAATGGGACTCAACCAAAATATCCCAGTTTTGTGCTTCCAAGGACCCCATTGACAAAGTCAAAAGACAAGCCACTAAATGGGAGAAAATATTTGCAGGTCATATATAAGGAACATGCATTCAGACTGTGTGAAGAATTCTTACAACTCAAATAAAAAGACAACCAAGTTAAGAAATGAGCAAAGAGGGGCTCCTGGGTGGCTCAGCGGGTTAAGCTGCTGCCTTCCGCTCAGGTCTTGAACTCAGAGTCCTGGGATCGAGCCCCGTGCTTTCTGCTCAGCAGGGAGCCTGCTTCTTCCTCTCTCTCTGCCTGCCTCTCTGCCTGCTTGTGATCTCTCTCAATAAATCTCTCTCAAATAAATAAATAAAATCTCTTAAAAAATGAGCAAAGAACTTGAATATACATTTCTCTAATATTCAAATGTATACATTAATATATAAATGTATATATAAATATATTTTACATGATCATATATTTATATAAACATATTTAGGTAAATATATTTACATTCTTAAATATGTATTTAAATATCAATAAAATATGAAATATATAATATATATTTAAAGATACATATAAGGTATATATAAAATATATGGGACAATAAGCACGTGAAAATATGCTCAACATCACTAATCACTCGGGAAATGCAAATCAAAACCATGGTGAGATACCACCTCCCACCCACGTGGATGGCTACTATCAAAAACCCCAAAAGCAGGTGTTGGAAGGATGTGAAGAGCTGGAACCTGTAAATTGCTGGTGGGCTTGGAAAATGGCACAGCCACATTAGAAATGGTTTAGTAGCTCCTCAAAATGCAGAACACAGAGTTGCCATATGACACACCAATATCACTCCTGTGTATAGAGCCAAGAAAAAACTATGCCCACACAAAAACTTGTGCATGAAGGTTTAGGGTTTATTCGTAATAGCGAAAAGGTGAGAACAACCCTGATGTTCATCAACTGATGAAGAGATAAATAAAATGTGATCCATCCAGCCTGTGGAATATTATTCAGCCTTGAAAAGGAATAGAATTTTGATATGTGCCACAACACAGAGGAGCCTTGAAAACATTCTGCTGATTGAGAGAAGTCAGTCACAGAAGACCACGTATTGCATAATTTGATTTATATGGAATTTCCAAAATAGCTAAATCTACAGAGACCGAAAGTAGATTAGCGGTTGCCTAAGACTGGTGGTGATGGCTAAAGTTTTCTTTTGAGGATAATGAAAAAGTGTAGGTAGTTCAGTATAGTATAGTTAAATATAGTGAAAGCCATTAAATTGTCCACATTAGATGGTGAGTGGTATGGCCTGTGAATTATATCTCAATTAAGCTGTCATCGAAAAATGCAAAGAACTTCTCTATTTATCAAGTACAAAAAGAATGAACTTGATTAAAAACATCAAAAATGGGGAAAATAAAAACAAAATAAGATGGGAGGAATAAAATTATGACTGTTTATCATTAATTTAAATGTGTACAGACTGACTTTTTCTATTAAAGCGCCTATCAGGAGGTTACAGATCCACGCTGTTCAAGAAACATACTTAAAATGCAAAAGGGATTGAGAATGTATCAGGTGAGGAGATACCATGCAAAAGAGAAAGCCGGAATGGCAAAATTCATCGCAGACAAGTTGGGTCTAAAGTTATAGGTACTAAGATGAAGAGGGACATTTTTAAAGGCAGAGTTTGGAAAGAAGATGTAAAAGGTATAAGCAGGTATACATCTAACAACATAATACCTGAAGACTCTAAAAATGCAATAACAAGGTAAAATTTTAGCTTTTCAAATGGGAGTATCTACTAGAAGGAGGGAAAAACAAGGACACACAGAAAATAGACATCCTGGGGCGCCTGGGTGGCTCAGTGGGTTAAAGCCTCTGCCTTCGTTCGGCTCAGGTCATGATCCCAGGGTCCTAGGATCGAGCCCCACATCGGTCTCTCTGCTCCGCGGGGAGCCTGCTTCCTCCTCTCTCTCACTCTCTGCCTGCCTCTCTGCCTACTTGTGATCTCTGTCTGTCAAATAAATAAATAAAATCTTAAAAAAAAAAAAAGAAAATAGACTACCTTGTTTCCCTCGGAAAACATTTCTTTCTTACACCTAAGGAAAGCCATGTTTGTAAAGATTAATTGCATACTAGGCAACAAAGGAAACCTTTACAAGCCTTCCAAATTAAAGATTTAAAGAACAGTTCTTTGATCACAATCCAGTAGAATCAGAATTAGATAACCTGGTAACAAAAAATTGAAACTACATACAAGTTAAGAAATACAGTCTTCAGTCAAAGAAGAAATCATAAGACGACTGAAGAAAATCTTGAAAGCAATGGAAAGGAGACTATTTCATACCAAAACTTACAGAAGACACCAGAAGTTATACTCTAAGGAGACTTTAGTGTCAAATGTCTTCAATTTCAAACATTTTTTTAAATAAAAGAAAGTACTCATTTAAACCCATCAGAAAAGGGCAGCTCAATCCAAAGAAAGGAAGTAATTATAATAAAGATAAATTTTTAAACTAATAAAAAATATCAGGGGCAAATAAACTCAAAGTTGTTTCTATGAAAGACTAATGAAATAATAATAATAAAAAAAAACTTCACATGCCCTATTAAGGATAAGAGAGGGGGAAGATGGGGTGTGGGAGGAGGTGGGGAGAGGGAAGGGGAATGGGGAAAGGGGGGTTTCAGGGAGGAGGGGACAGAGAGAGGGAGAGAGTTGCAAAACAGATAAGGATTGGGAACAGATATATAAAAGCAAATGCATAATATAAAAGAATCACTAAACTGGAAGGCACTTTATACTAATCAATTTGATAACCTAGAAGAAACGATGATTTCCTAGGAAAACAAAATCATCCAAATGATACAAGAATGGAAAATTAAGAAGATGAGTTCCAAGATCAGACAGGTTTGCAGCTGGATAACTGTCATTCTACTGTTAAATGGCAACAGGCAATTAAACAATAATAAGTCAATTCACTTGATGAAGCTGAGCACAATTTTAATACCCAAACCTGAGAGGGAGGAACGGGGAAGCTATTAACAAATCTGGCTTAGGACAGATTAGTTAACAGAAACTGAACTAATGTTAGCAAATAACAGAAGTCAGGCATCTATCAAAGGACTATATCCTGAGACCAACTTGGATTCATTCCAGGAAAATAAAGGGAGCTCAAGACCAGAAAATCAATAAGATTTACCTCATCACTAAATTAACTGTGAAAAAAACTCTTAAGACCATAGCAATAAATGCATTTGATAAAAAAAAATAAAGGCAGCTGATAAAAGGTGAGCAGCCATTCTTTATAAAAATGAAGATAAAAACAGAAGGACGTCATGCAGGAGGGATTATTAACTGGGAAGCACTAGATCAAGAGGTAGATAAAATGAGCCCATATTTGTTAAACAGTGACAGAGCCCCATGCGTGCGTGGATAGAGGCGAATGAGCTCATGGATGAGCACCAGGCTGTCAACAGGTATTATAGGGACAAAGGCAGCGGTGAGGAGAGGAGAGTCTTAACAACAGGGAAGAAGATAAAAGGAGGATTGCAGTTAAAAATTGTGCATGATACAAACACATGCAAATAAGACCGGATATTTTCCGGTATATAGTTTTTTAAAACCCTGCACACATTACTGGAACTACCAACTCTTGCTTTCAGCTCCGCAGCCCTCGCGTGCTTTCCCAGTACCAGGATGCAGGGGTAGATCCTCCGTTGGTGACATCCTATGTCATTGTGCTCCTAAAGGGACAGGTGAAACAGCGCAGGGGCTTGAGGTCGGAACTTAGGCATCGCTGCACCCACCCCAGCTCCCTGCTCGCCCAGCCCCCACTCTGAAGCGGCGGGCACTTGGAGCTGTTAAGAAGCAGGGATCTGAGCAGTTCTCTGGTTTCCCCTGGAGCCATCTGCATCCAACATATTTCCCACAGCTCTCCCCGAGTGTTGGTGCTGGCTCCCCCCGAGTGTTCCTTTAACTCCAGGCATACCCTTCTTATGACAGCACCTAGTACTCCCCGTCACAGTGCTCTGTCTGTCACATGCATCCATTGTTCAACTTTGTGCTGGTTGAGGGCTGGAGCCCCCTCCTGTTAACTTCTCAAGTTCGTTTCTAATGCAGCAGCACCTGGCACTTAAGCACCCTGTCAGTACCTGCCAAATGAATGAAATGTACTCAAAACAAAGTATGAAGTCTGCGTTCTGAAACTCCTTTTTGGAGCTGTTTGCTATCATTTTCCCAGGCAATTAAAAAAATTTCCAGCCTTGCTGCCAATAACCTGAAGGGGTAAAGGAATGCCGGCATGCCCCATGGAACATGTCACTCTGGATGGTCCTTCAGCAGCAGGGACTTTGATAGCGCTCTTCCAAACCCAGCAGGATAATGGAATGGGTATGTGGCTGAGTGCCTCCCGGGTCTGACCCTGTGTGACGCCACCAGGTGCCTGCAGCTGCCCTCTGGAAGGTGTTGCTTTTGCCTCAGAGCCGGAGGGCACCAAGCATGTGTCTGTCTCCAAAGTCCTGGGCACCACATCACAATGCCTTCCTGAGAAGCAGAATCAAGGACAGTTGCTGATCTTCATTCCTTCCCACCAAAGGTATCTCATACACCATCTTTGGAAGTTGGAACCAGGGGGGGCCTGGGTGGCTCAGTCGGTTAAGTGTCTGCCTTCAGCTCAGGTCATGATCCCAGGGTCCTGGGATCGAGTCCCACACATTTGCCTCCCTGCTCAGCGGGGAGCCTGCTTCCCCTTCTCCCTCTGCCATTCCCCCCACTTGTGCTTTCTGGCTCTCTGTGTGTCAAATAAGTGAATAAAATTTTTTTAAAAAGTTTGGGCCATACTCTTTAGCCATTCTACCTTCCCTGGGGTAATTTGCCACCTCCCTGAATTTACCTGAATCTTTCCCAAAATCTACTTATCTTCCAGCCTTCGTGACCATAATGAGTCTATAAATTTTCAATAGACAGTGTGAACTTACACTTGCTAATATTTGCATAACATGCACCTCTTTCGATCTCAAAGAAAAGCTTTGCACCGCAATGGTCTCTAATCTCCAATTAAATTCTGATCCGGGATCCCACTGGAATTCTACGCGCCTGTCCCCTAAGATCCCATAAATAGTCGTCCAGTTTCCCAGCCAGCCAAGGAAAGCACATGGGAAATCTTGCTGAAGTATGAGTAAGAGCCAACGAAAGGGAACATATTTATCTGCCTCGAATGCTGGGACCTGAGGAAAGCAAGTTTCATTACAGACAAATCAGGAAGGAGGTGCAGATTGCTTTTTATGTCACTCTGGAGTGGAGGTCTGCCATTGATCATTAAGGCCATTTCCTGCAATGCACTCACCAAAGTGATACTCACTTCGGAGTGGACAAAACTTAGGAAATGGCCAAGGGGAGCTCTGCTTACACTCTACACTCTCAGCATTTATTTGTATTATTTTCTTTATAGGGCAGTATAGAGACCTGAGACCACATTGAAAAAGCAAAGCTTGTCATCCTGTGGCCTTGGGTCAAGAATAGAGATAGTGCTGCTCATGTCAGTTTCAACCTCCAGTGGCCAAGGGTTTGATCTGATGCTCTTTCAAGTTTTCACCATAGCCTTTCTCAAGCTCAATGGCCAATAATCCCACAGGAGGAGATTTTAGGGCCCTCTCAAACTTCTGTTTTGCTATCTCTCCTCAGCCTGCTTCCTCTGCAAAAGTCACCACTTTGCCTGTGCATCTACCACCTCTTAGAGCCTTTGGAATCAGCCACGAATTGCAGTGCTGATTCCTTCCATGACCACATATTGTTTACAGGAAAACTCTTCTTCGTTATGCCTTGCCAGTCAGAGTGACGGTTTCATCCGCAACCTGGACCAGGTTCGGGAATGTTCTACACATAAATGTGAGCAAATGTCTTCTGTATTGAAAGACATGTACAATCTGTAAATGGAATCTATTGAAAAACCAATACATAGGGTACACTTATGTCCTGACCCAGCTGGAAGGAGGCAATTCATTTCTATCTTTCAGAAAATTGGTGTAACACATTGATTTTCATAACAAAGAAAGCAGTTTTGTGTCCTCTACCAAAAGACTGTCATAGTAAGCAATAAATTGCCTCTTTGGGGTGAACAAATTAATAAGATATTTTCTAAATTTCAAAATAACAAAGACAGAACGATGTCTGTAATGCTAAGTGCATCCCCTTAGTGGCAGGGCACTGTGTCATGGACCACCTGAGCAATGACACATGGCGGCCGGTAGTCTGATTTGTACATCAATTCACCTGGCAACCTGTTAAAAGAAAGTCTTGCACATGACAAGCTTTCAATAAGACACTGACAAGATGGCCAGGAAGCCCCCTTAGCTGGCTTTTTCAGGTGTCCAGACATCTAGTCAACCTACCTCACCAACTCATCACCATGCTTACTGGAGTAAACCCAATCTCTTCCTTCCCCCCTGGAGATGGGAGAAGAGCCACTCACACGTTTGTATGGAATTCTCATTCCCCCTCGCTCTGTCCCCACATGGCGCTGTCCGTGTAATAAATAAACAAATCTTCATGTCACCCGGAAGTTCCTGGGTCACAACTCGGACAATTTTGGGTCACTACAGCCTTTTGTTTTTCTCTCCACCTTAAGCCTTCTGGGCGACCAACAACTATCTAAAACTCATGTTGCTGCCATATGCTGATGTTCTGCTTCATCTTCCCAGTAAAGTTCAGTATTTTTCCCTAAAGTTTGGTTTATCAGTATCTTCAGCGTCTATCTCCAGCTAGGGTCATGATCCCAGGTCCTGGGATCAAGTCCCACTCTGGACTTCCTGCTCTGTGGGAAGCCTGCTTCTGTCTCTGCCTCCCATCTCTTATGAATAAATAAAGAAAATCTTTAAAAAAAATTAAAAAAACCATTTCTATCTTCCCACTTTTAAAGATTAATTCTAGGAATTATTGCTATAAATCCAGTGTCCTATCTCTTTCTTAAAAAGTCTTCTCCAGGGCACCTGGGTGTCTCAGTTGATTAAATGTCTGACTCAAAATTTTGGCTCAAGTCATGATCTCAGGGTCATGGGATTGAGCCCTTAGTGAGGCCTCTGTGCTCAATGGGGAGTCTGCTTCTCTCCTTTTCCCTTTGCCCCACCCCCCCTACTCACATGTGCACACACGTGTTGTCTCTCTCTCTCTCAATAAATAAATAAACAAATCTTTAAAAAGTCTTCTCCAAAGGGAGTTTGACAAATAGTCCAGTAAGGGGCTGGAAGAAAATATTATAAGTTTTATTCATATTTCATGTCATCCATTTAACTGTTTAGCTTTTGCATGCCTTTTATAATAATTTAGTAGAGTAGTAGAGTTTATAATTTAAAATTTGCTTAAATTTGTGCTATGTCCGCAAATATTTTTTGTATGTATGTATGTATGTATGTATGTATGTATTTATTTTTGTGAAAGAGAGGTGCACAGTAATAAAAGGAGATCACTGCTCCAGGGACCCAGATATTTCCCCAAGTCCTGTTTCCTTCCATTCCCTCTGGGCTTCATTAGACCCCCTTAACACCAATCTTGTCCCTAAAACACGCCCTCTGCAGCACCAAGTTCAAATGCTTAACTCGGGCCATCACTGCAGGCTGTACCAGGATGACCTTAGGGAAAAGGGTGGTGGGTCTCACGGGTTAGCTGTGTCACCTCCATGAACAGTCCTTTGTTCTGAACAGCTAGTGCAGCCCACGTTTGCAATCACAGGCTCTGGCACCAGAGTGGGCATAGATCCCAGCTGGCCCCTCAGTAGCAATATGGCTTTGGGAAAGTTGTGTCATTTCTGGCCCAGACTTAAGGCTCATCCATAACGTGGAGGAGAAGACAGTGTGACCCTCAGTGGGCTGTTGAAAGGATCACGAGATGGTTCGACTCAGGTGCTCCGAGGTACCCAGCACACAGTAGGCCCACAGTAGAACAAAAAGTTGTTCTATTGATCTTATAGTTACTATTACTCCTACTAACAAAACTAACTGATCATTTGAGATGATTTTCAAGCGAAGTGTCTTCGCCTGGATTTCTAAGATTAACCTACTTCAAAATGAATTCTGCTCTACTGTGAAAAACGAGCTAACCAGCAGGTTTCTTCTGCATCTTTTCTGAACTTTTTAGGATCCTCTCTAGAGAAAGGTTCTAAAGGAAGGCAAAGTGCAGAAATACTCTTGCTTCAAAGGATGTGTAGGAAATGATTAATTTTGCCAAAAAACAGTGCCTTGAACATAAAAGATGTTTGACGAAGCTCACTGTAGACAGTGTATCCCTCCAGGATTCATAAGTTGAAAACTCAATGTCCAAAGGGACATAACTAGGAGATGGGGTCCTTGGGAGATGTTTAGGTCATGAGGGTGGAGTCCTCATGGGCGAGATTAGTGTCTCCATAAGAGAGACCCCACAGAGATCCCTCGCCTCCTCCACCTTGGAGGTTATAGGGAGAAGATGGTCATCTGTGACCCAGGAAGTGGGCACTTGAACAGACACGGAATCTTCCAGGGTCTTGATCGTAGACTTCCCAGCTTCCAGAACTGAGAGAAATAAGTATGTCTTTAAAGCACCTAGTTTATGGTGCTCTTGTTACATCAGCCCAAACTAAGGTAAAGCTTGTCTCTTATACTGAAAAATAACACAAATGTTAACAACAATTTAAAAAAGGAACATTGTGGCCAATGACATGTAAGGAACATCATCTCTCCTCTACAGAGCCAAGAGCTTAATTAGTTTCGGGCAACTCAGTAGAGTATGATTAAACCAAAGAGCAGCAAGATGTCTAAATGCTCAAGTCCTCTGCCTCCTACTTTTCTGCCAAAACAAAAGAAAAGCCCTAGGCTGGTTTTGGTTACCACCAAGCACAAAACAGCCAAATTCCAAATTAAAAAGCTCTGGGGTTTAATTGTGGATGTATGGAATTACATAGAAGCTCTCTTTGATCATTCCAAAGGATGTTTCCCTCAAAGGTTACAAATACATCTCAGCCTACCAACCATCTCAGGCCTACCACAAAAATTATATATATACACTTTTAGCATTTTAAAATGTGTCTATATTTCAGTTTCGGATCCAGTTTTGACTATTGTTATGGGCTTAGTTGGATGCCCCCAGATTCCTACGTTGACGTCCTAACAACCAGCATCTCAGAATGTGGCAGTATTCAGAGACAGGATTTTTAAAGAGGTGATAAAGGGAAAACGAGCTCACTGGGGGTGGGCACCAAGCCAACAGGACTGGTGTGCTTACAGGAAGAAGAGATTAGGACACAGACAGTACAGACTGAAGGACAATCGTTTGAAGACAGAGTGGAGAACACAGCTATCTGCAAGCCAAGGAGAGACGTTTGAAGAATCAAACCCTACTGCCACCTTGATCTTGGACTTCCAGCGCCCAGAACCATGAGAAAATAAATTGTATGTTGCCTAAGCCACCCGGCTGTTATTTTGTTTACGACAGCCCATGACTCAGAAATTTGAGGACCTCCCCCCCAGACTTTATCCTGAAGTTCTGTTTCAGCTTCAGGGGCTTGTGTAATACTACTGTATCAAGGAGGGAGGCTCCTGCCATTCCCTGCACTGGGTCATTGAGACACTGCACAGCTGTCCCCAGGGCTGGCTACATAATTTACAAGCCCCATGCAAAATGAAGATATAGGGCC
Organism: Mustela nivalis; assembly: GCF_964662115.1. Lineage (NCBI taxonomy): Eukaryota > Metazoa > Chordata > Mammalia > Carnivora > Mustelidae > Mustela > Mustela nivalis. The sequence continues at coordinate 179,182 of NW_028136237.1, forward strand.
CTTTGGGCAAAAACAGGGAGGAAGTGTTTGTTAAAGGTACTAAAATAGAAAGCTCATTTCCTCCACCATCTGTCTTCTGAAGGGGCATGGCTGCTGTTTTCTATTTGCATTTAATGTCATTCCAAGCAAATAAAAATTTTATAATGTGATTATGGGCATGATTTATGCCATTCATCTTCGCAGGGTGCAATGTCAGTGTTAAATAATTCACGCAGGGAATTCCACAGCTGGGGCACACCCACGTGCCCTCTTCTTATCAGAACCGTAGAAATCCTGCACAAGACCAGCTCTGCCATCTTTACCTCACCTGGGGACTCACACCTGTTCCACCAACCCTGCTGCCCTCGGCTTCCTGATGAGTACGGAACTTGACAGGATCAGGAGCCAGGGGCTGCCTTTCTTTCCCTTCCCTCCTAAGTCACCACTTCCAAGGCTTGGCTAACACAGGGAGGTGACATGAGTGAGAAAGGACAAGACAGGGTTCTGGGCTGCTCACAAGAGGCCACCGCCTCCTGCCGGTGCTCAGAGCAAGCTCTGGTCTGTAGGGAAGGCGAGCTCCGGTTGACTCGGTCATAGACATCACGTGGTCAGTGAGTCTCGTTGACCACCACTCACGAAGTGTCCATTTCCATGCTGTGCTCACCGGGCAGGGCGAGCAGTACATGCAAATGAGCAGTACAGGCAAGGAATGGTGGATACCCACAGTGGGCTGTCCCCTCCACTATGTACGTGCTCCACTATCCCACCTGTTATGCCCCAATAATGGGTCCATGATTAAAAGAGCGAGACTGATACAAAGCGAAGGTCAAACAAAGCTTTATTTTGCACCAAGCATCAAGAATCAAACTGACCAGCCAGGGCCGCTTTTCTTACAGAGAAGTCAACCCCTCTCTCCTTTACAGACTAGCTTTTAAGGACATAGGCCATGCGGTTGGGCCTGGTCATGCACAGGTGGCCAATGAAATTGTAACACACAGAGAAAGCTGCACAGTGATGCTAGGTGACCAATTGAATTACAACTTACCTTTTAGTAGATATTTGACCTAGCCTATCACCTTGGTTAGGATTTTCGCCCAAAAGACTCACAAAGGGCGGGACCCATACTCCTTGGTAGCTAGGGAGACAGTATGCAGCCCTCCACTGATCAGATGTCTTACCTGGCCTGACCCACCCTTGTATTTGGGCTTTGTTACCTGAGGTTGATTTCCGGGACTTGTTTTTAAGTAAGTCCCCTGGGAGAAGGGGAGCAGGGACAGCTTAAGGGTTAAACAACAAGGTTATTGTGTAACCTCAATGGAAGCCTCTGGCTAAAATATAAAAATATAAAGTAGGTCCTTACACCACCCACTTCGCTCAAAAAACACAAAGTCAAAAATAAAACTGAGTAATTCCTAGACATTGAGAGAGAAGCACACTGACTTCACCTTAGAACCCTTCTGAGGGCGGTGCTTGGCAGGGTAGGGGGGTGTGAGGGGGTTGGGGGTGGATAATGGGACCTCTGAGGGTGTGGCCAAAGGTCAGGGCCATTTGGGAAGGGGCTTTCTGGGGGAGGGTCCCTTCTGGGAGCAAAGCCCTGGGTGGGGGCATTCCCTCTGGGGGCAGGGCTGGGAGCAACCCCAGAAACCTGGCCCACAGAGAAGCTGGTCCTTTCTCTCCCTCTGCCCCCTTTCCCCAGGGACCCCTAGGCTTTGGAGACTAAAGCCAAAATTAAAGCCATATGTCTAAATGGTTCATACTGTGGTTGGGTAGTGTTTTTAACATATTAATTGACTGGTTTTTCTCAGTATTTGTCAAACCTTAACCAACTCAAGGCTTTCTCTTAAGCAGCAGCCCAAGGCAGGCCGTTCAGTTGGGTCAAGCTGTTTGGTGATTCTTTGTAAAAACCCACCCTCTTGCGCTGCTCAGGAGGGCAGTGTTGCGTCCTAGGATAAACATAAATATATATCAAATGTGTTTACAAGTTATATTTATATGTATATATTCAATTCTCTGTTTACATATATATGTATAAAATAAAAATATAAATATTGTTTAAAAGGCTGTTTTCCGGGGTGCCTGGTGGCTCGGTGGGTTAAAGCCTCTGCCTTCAGCTCAGGTCATGATCCCAGGGTCCTGGGATGGAGCCCCTCATTGGGCTCTCTGCTCAGCGGGGAGCCTGCTTCTCCCTCTCTCTCTGCCTGCTTCTCTGCCTACTTGTGATCTCTGTCGGTCAAATTAATAAATAAAATCTTTTTAAAAAATGCTGTTTTGCAGGGAACCTGGGTGCCTCAGTCCTTAAAGCGTCGTTTTTCCACTCAGATCATAATCTTAGGGTCTTGGGATGGAGGCCCACATTGGGCTCCCTGCTCAACAGGAAGACTTCTCCCTCTCCCACTCCCCTGCTTGTATTCCTGCTCTGTCTCTCTGTCAAATAAATAATTTTTTAAAAAGAAATACTTTATTAAAAAAATATATGTAAAATGCTATTTTGCCCTCTATCCTGGTAAGATTGAACACATTCCTAACAAGAGATCTTTCTTGACTCCGTGATAAAAATTTAACATTGTCTTAATGAATCCTCACAACATCCGCCTCCCCAACCCTTCTCAGATGTTACAATTAAGGTTCAGTGAAGTCCAAACACTGGGCCTGAGGTAATATATCCAGTATGTGGCCTCTTGGCATAGTCTAGCAGCCAAAATTGGGGGCGAGGGTGTTTGAGTGTCGTTGGCCAGGATGAAAAAGCTGAAAGATGAAAATAAGGGTAGTCTTGCTTTTTGTCCCAAAAAAAGAAGATTTAGAAAGAAAGAGACCTGTCACCCAAAGGAGGAGGCTCCCCACTGATCCCGGCTGGGCAGGAGTCAGAGCAGAAGGAAAACTCCCATCACCAAGGAGAATGGGCTTCTCCTTCATACAAAAGCATAGGATCCCTCTCACCTGATATGTTTCTGTCCCATAGTCATCCCCCTGTGCCTGCCCCATAATAGCATTCACAGGAAATGGCTGAGAGATACATTCAACTTGCAGAATTATAGCAAATAAAGTAATCTTTGACCCATCCTGGGAGCTTCTGATTACTGGGAGGGGCCAAGCCATCCTAGGGCAAGTGCACTCATTTCAAGAACCAGTAAAATGACTCCAAGAGTATCATAAGGGCTAGTGATCATGACTGGTCCAGAAATATTTCTGGGAGTCCCTTTTAACATCCCTCCCATCATTTCTTCTCATCTTCAAGGGAATGGTACTTAGGTATTCTGAAAGAAATATGCATGACTAGTAAACTGTGTGTGACCCCTGCTGCCTAATTCATCCCTCACCAGCCATTAACACTGATGGTTTGAAGGATGGCTACTCCCCTGGCAGGGCAAGAGCTAAAGCAGAACGTATGGGGTGAGGCGGCTCTTCCCCCTGGATATAAATAATTAAACCCAGTAGCCACCCTTCCTGCCTGGCCACTGTCATTTAGGTATGGCTGATTATCCCTAAATGGGAATGAGATGGGGGCGGGGGTGGGGGAGGGAAGCAGGTGATGGTCAAAAAAACTACAGTAGCTGCCACTGAGGGTCCAACCTGGCATTAGACTGAGCTCAAGTCCTGACTCCATCATATACGAGCTGTATGAACTAGGAAAACTGAGTTCAACTCTCGAAGCATCTGCTTTGCCCCCCCCCCCTTGGAGTGAGAATAGTCAGTAGTATTGACTTCAAAGGGCTTGTTAGGAGGATTAAATTAGATACTGTTCATTTAGCACAGTTCCTGGCCTATAGAAGGCACACACAAAAGTTGATTATCGTTTTTATGGACCTCCAACTTTAAGCCTTCTATAAAGAACCAAATGATATCTCTGAAAAATACCAACTGCCTACAAGGTTGTAGGGAAAGTGGTATCTATGTTGACCTGATTAGAAAAAAGTGGAAAATCTCTCTTGTTTAAGCCTTGTTGAAAATTTTCTAAACTCTGTCCACTCTTCTGCTTTAGTAATTAGAACAAACGTTGGAGACTCGTGAGTTTCTGATAATTGAGTTGCTCGTTGTAACGCAGGGCAATTCGACATTAGTGTTTATTTAAAAAATTACCGCAAATGAAGATAAATGGTGAGACGTGCACTAAATTTGATGAAAATCCTGACGAGAGTGTTTCTTCTTGGGATTCTCTCTCTCTCTTTTTTCTCCTATGATCTGAGAGCGGATTACATTCTACTTGGGTGATGGCTCAGGTCAAATGTGTGGTTTTGCAGGTGCCTAGCCTTTCACAGACAATCTTGGAAGAACCATCATTGTCTCTGTAAGAAAACGGAGGGAAAGATGTGATTTTAACACTCAGCCTACAACAGTTCAACAATCTACCAATGTGAATTTAGAAACGCTGAGCAAGTCCCCCTTCTAGTAACGAATATCTCTCCCGTTTTCTTATAATACCTGAGTTTCTACAACTGAGCAATCTACTCTTTTGTGTAAAACAGCTTCCCAAAATTGTTTCTCCTTTAAACGCAAGTGAACTTTGGGGACGGCACTCAGATCCCTTTCTTTTACTGGACAACTGTGGAGCAGGGGTTGGGTGTGCTTCAAGAGGGAAAATATCCACAAGGGGACAGAAAAAGGACATAAATGTACAAAATCCCATTTTCCAAGAATGTAAAAAGCTAACTTCCAGGGGAGCCTGGGTAGCTCAATTGTTAAGCATCTGCTCTTTGGCTCAGGTCATGATCCCAGGGGCCTGAGAATCCAGCCCCGCATCGGGCTCCCTTCTCAGAGGAAAAACCTGCTTCTCCCTCTCCCAATGCTTGTATTCCCTATCTCATTGTGTCTCTGTCAAATAAATAAATAAAATCTTAAAAAAATGCGAACTTCCAATATTTATTTTTTTTCCTTTGCTCTAAATATCTCAATGTTCACTTGTTGAAAGCAATTGACTTAAGCCCTGGGAAGAAGTGGTAGATTGAAGCACTCATCAGAGTTGTTTGTGCTGCTTTGCAGGGGTCTGGCTGCACTAAATTATTTCAAGAAGTATTAATTATCTAAGTCACTCAGAAGAATCCATTTACCTATTTCATTTTCTTTTTTTGAAGAGAATCTTTTTTTTTTAAGATTTTATTTATTTGTCAGAGAGAGAGAGAGAGCAAGAGCGAGCCCAGGCAGACAGAGTGGCAGGCAGAGACTGAGGGAGAAGCAGGCTCCCTGCCGAGCAAGGAGCCTGATGTAAGACTTGATCCCAGGACGCTGGGATCATGGCCTGAGCGGAAGGCAGCTGCTTAACCAACTGAGCCATCCATGCGTCCCCCTATTTCATTTTCTGTGGTTCTTGATCCTTACCCCAAATTCTCACAGGCCTCCGCAGCTGGCACAGAGTCCACTCCCATAACTATAATCCCTGTCCCATACTCTCACCTCCATCATACATCATACATACCTGATAAAACCCCACCCTGGTAAAAACCCAACCTTCTGTCCACCCTATGTCTGCCCCTGGCAGCTGAAGGTGGTTGGTGAGAAAAGCAACAATGCTGGAAGCTTTCACATTAAATTCTTTTTTTTTTTTAAGATTTTATTTATTTATTTGACAGAGAGAGATCACAGTAGGAGAGAGGAAGGGAAGAGATCACAAAAAGAGGAAGGGAAGCAGGCCCCCTGCTGAGCAGAGAGCCCAATGTGGGACTCGATCCCAGGACCCTGAGATCATGACCTGAGCCGAAGGCAGCAGCTTAACCCACTGAGCCTACCAGGCGCCCCTTTCACATTAAATTCTCAGCCACAAATCCAAGTATGTTTCTCTGACCGACAGAATCTCCATTCTTCTCGTGAAATATTTTGACTATTTCACATCTTCTTTCCTCCAACCTTAAGCCAGGGCTTCTCAACACTGGCCACACTTTTGAATCACCTGGAAGACTTTAAAACACAGGAATGCCCACCTCCAAAGGACCTGATCTAATTGGTGTAGAACCAATTAGATTAATATCCAATTAGGGTCTGGATATAAGTGTGCTTCTAAAATTCTCCCAGTGATTCTAATGTACAGCCATTTTGTTCAGAGTGAGAATTGAACACCTTCCATCAGATACAGCTGATGACCGACCATTCTGATGACTTCACTGAGAAAAGTAAATTAAGGGCACCTGGGTGGCTTCAGCTCAGATCCTGGTCTCAGGGTCTCGGGCTCTCGCATCAGGCTCTCTGCTCAGCAGGAAACCTGCTTCTCCCTCTCCCTCTGCCTGCCTCTCTGCCTACTTGTGATCTCTCTCTCTCTCTCTTTCTCTCTGTGTCAAATAAATAAATGAATAAATTATTTTAAAAAAAGAATGAAAAACAAACTGGGTGGGTGTCTAGGTGGCTAAGTGGTTAAGCGTGTGAATCTTGGCTCAGGTCATGAGCTCAGGGTTATGGAGTCGAGCCCCACGTCAGGCTCCATGCTCAGCGGGGAATCTGATTGAGATTCTCTCCCTCTCCTTCTGTCTCTTCCCCCTGCATGTGTGTGCTCCTGCTCTCTCTCTCTCTCTCTCAAATAAATCTTGAAAAGAAAAATCGGTAAGGAAAGAAGACCCACAGAATCCCACTAAGTTTACCTGGGTGGAACCCTTACTCCAATCCCTTCTGAGTGAGGACAAGCCCCTCCACTTGGAGTTTCTTCTCATTTCCCTGATCTCTGAGTATGAATGTGCTCCAGGACCCAACCTCAGACTTCTCCTCTGTCTACACTGAGTCCTTGGTGACTGTCCCTCTTCTACCATCTATCTCCTGATGACTCCACATCTCCACCTCCAGTCCAGACCTGGATTTTGAGCTTTCTTCCACTGCCTGCTTTCCAGATCTACCTAGATGAGTTAAACCCAACATGTTCAAAACCAAGCTCTTATTCTTCTCGAGCTCTGCTGGTCTTGCAATAGCTCAAACAGGAAACTGTAGAGTCATTCTTGATTCATCTCTTTCTTTCACTGCCCATGTTTAATTCTTTGGTAGAAGCTGTGGATTCTATCTTCAAAATATATTCTAAATCTGACCAGTTCTCCACATTTCAGTTACTCCCACTGTGGTCCAAAACACCGTCTTCTATGAGTTATTGTAATAGTCTCCTATCTGGTCTTCTGGATTCCATCTTTGCTCTGTTCTAGTTTATTTTCCACTCAGCAGTTAAAGCAATCCGTTTAAGACAAAAGTCAGACCTTGTTATTTCTCTGCTCTAAGATCTCCAATGGCTCCCCACTTCACTCAATACAAAATTCAGTCTTACAAAATTTAACACTCAACTTCCTTCTCAATTCATCTCCTACCTCTTCACTCAGCTGTCTCTGCCTCCGCTCACCAGCCTCCTTAGTGTTTAACAGAGTACAGCAAGTGCGTGCCTTTCTTGGGGCGTTGCACTTGTTTCCTCTTCTTAAATGTACCCGTCTTGTTCTCTGAATCCACTCAAGGATCTGCCAATGTCTTCTTATCAGAGTAATCTCCCCTAACTGCACACACAGCCAGCACCAGCACCATCACAATCAACATAGTTTCTGTCCCTCTCTACTTTTGACTTCTTATCAACAGCTGACATATTATATATTTATTTATTTACTGTCTGTTCTCTCTCTTCTATTTGAATGCATGTGCTATAAAAATGGTATTTGTGGGTTTTTTTCCTTATTTATTCTGTGTTCAGAAGAGGATTTGATACATAATACTCAGTACATAATTGTTGAACGAATGAATGAATGAATGAATGAATCAATGGAAATATCAGGTTATCTCAATCATAAGAGAGATTTCTCTCAAGCATTTTCTATAGTATTGCCCTATTTCATTCTCTGCATCTTTGGGTTGATTAGTAGATAAAATCATCATGTAAAATCAGTTTGAGCAAGGTTGGATCCTTAAGCTTCTATGTCACCTAGGACTCCAAATGTCACGATGTACCATGCACATTTGCCTCCAGCCTTCTCCCCCATATTTTGGTCATGGTTCATCAGCTGTGGCATCGTTCAGCTTTCTTTTCCCCTCCCCTGTCTCAGTTCCAGGAGGTCCTCCTTGGCTTTGGGCCCCCTTCCTGTGGGTGATGAAGGCAATGTAGGGAGAAGCAGCAGCTTCCCTGACTCACCCCTGCTTTCTCCATTCATACTGATCCAGTAACGCATAGCCTGTGCAGTACAGGGCTGACCAGGTCAGTCTCTGCCACCTTAGGACCTCATTTTTGTTCCCTGCGGCAGCTTGGCCATTTGCAAAATCAGAAATTGTAAAAGTACAAACAGGAGACAATATGCCATATTTTATGGATTTTAAGATGCCCCTCCCCTCCCATTTTCTTTCACATCTCCAATGTCAGGAATTGTCTTATAGTTGGGGCTGAGCAGGTGGAAGTCCCTATAAAGTTACCACAGCTTGACCCTGTGCCATGTGGTTACTGCTCCTAGGGCACAACTGATCATCTACATCCCTTGGCATGCCAAGCCACAGGCCTTTTGAGGACCATTTAAAGAAAGAAAATAAACTGGTTATTATATGAAAATCTCAGATAAGGAAAAAAAAAAGAAAAAAGAAAAAGAGAAACCCTACCAGCATCAAACCAAGCAGAATGGATGACCTCAGAATACTTTTATAAGAAGTGTAGCATGCAAAACAATCTTGAGAAAGGAAAACAAAGCTGGAGTTATCAGTTTCTTGGATTTCAAGATATACTACAACGTTATAGTAATCAAAACAGTAGGGTACTGGGAGAAAATATACGCATAAATCAACGGAAACAGGATAGAGAGCCCAGAAATAAATCCACAATTATATGGTCAATTAATCTTTGACAAAGGAGGCAAGTATATGTAACAGAAGAAAGTCTCCTCAAAAACAGTGTTGGGAAAACTGGAGAGCCATTTGCAAAAGAATGAAACTAGACCACATTCTTTTACCATACACGTAAAGAAACTCAAAATGGATCAAAGATCTAAATGTGAAGTGTGAGGTGTGCCTGTCTTGCTCAGCCTTTACAGCATGTGACTCTTATTCTTGAGGCTGTGAGTTTAGGTCCCACATTCAGTGTAAAGCTTACTTAAAAAAAAAATTAAATGAATAAATGAGAGCCCTGAAACCATAAAACTCCTAAAAGACAATAAGCAGTAATCACTTGGAGATTGGTTTTAGCAACATTATTTGTGGGTATGTCTGCTTAGGCAAGGGAAACAAGAACAAAAATAAATTATTAAGACTACAACAAAATAAAAAGCTTTTGCACAGTAAGGGAAACCTGCAACAAAACCAAAAGGGAACCTACAGAATGGGAGAAGACAGTGGTGAATGATAAATAAAATAAAGAATTAATAACCAAAATATGTAAAGAACACACACACACACACACACACACACCAAACCCCCAAAAAACCCAAACCCCAACATATAATCCAATTGAAAAATGGGCAGAGGACTTAATAGACATTTTTCCAAAAAATACATACAGACACCCAATAGACATGTGAAAAGATGCTCAATATCACTCATCATCAGGAAAATAAAATCAAAACCACAGGGAGATCTATCACCTTATACTTGTCAGAATGGCTAGTATTAAAAAGACAAGAAAGAACAAGTGTTGGCCAGGATGTGGAGAAAAAGGAACCTCTGTACATTTTTAGTGGGAATGTAAATTGGTGCAACAACTGTGGAAAACAGTATGGAGGTTCCTCAAAAAATTAAAAATAGATTTACCATATGCTTTAGTAATTCTAGTACTTGATATTTACCCAAAGGAAATAAAAACACTTGATTCAAAAAGATATATGCCCTCCTAGGTTTTCTGCAGCACTATTTATAATAGCCAGTATATGGAAGCAGTTCAGGTGTTTATCAGTAGATGAATGGGTAAAGATATGGTGTATATAGATATATAATGGAATATTATCCAGCTATAAAAAAGAATGTGATCTTGCTATTTGTGACAATATGGCTGGATCTAGAAGGTATTAGGTTAAGAGAAATAAGTCAGACCGAGAAAGGCAAATACCATATGATTTCACTTCCTTTTTTTTTCTTTTTAAGATTTTATTTATTTATTTGAAAGAGAGAGAGATCACAAGTAGGCAGAGAGACAGGCAGAGAGGCAGGTGAAGCAGGGTCCCCACCGAGCAGAGAGCCCGACTCGGGGCTCGATTCCAGGAACATGGTATCATGACCTGAGCCAAAGGCAGAGGCTTTAACCCACTAAGCCACCCAGGGGCCCCTGTAATTTCACGTCTATATGGAATATAAAAAAAGAAACAAGTGAACAGACAAAAAAAAAAACAAAACAAAAATAGACTCTTAAATACAAAGAACAAACTGGTGGTTATGGGAGGGAAGGTGGATGGGGGATGAGTGAAATAGGTGAAGGGGATTAAGAGGTACAAATTTCCTGTTATAAAATAAATAAAATAATTTCCTGTTCTCATCTGGAGATGAAAACTACAGCATTGGGAATACAGCCAATGATATTATAATAAGTTTATATGGTGACGTGATGATATACTTACTGTGGTGATCACTGAGTAATGTATAGAATTGTCAAATTACTATGTTGTACACCTGAAACTAATTTAACATTGAATGTCAGGTATATGTCTAATAATAATTTTTTAAGTGCAGCATGACAAAAGCTCTGGGTGGCTCAGAGGAACATATTGTGAGAAAAATCTGGGCACTGAAATCTCTCAGTTAGAAAGTAAATAAAAGTAGTGAGATTCTTAATGTGAGGTTTGGAAAAACGTTAACCCAAAATTTTAACTTTTATTTTATGTATGCATTAAGGCCATATGTAATAAAAATCTGTCTAAATACTTACCAAAGAGCTTTTTGAATACATTTAAATTAAAATATTAATGAAAAGAAAACATTGTATCATAGTTTGAATGGTAGCATTTTTTGTTTCTTATTAAACTATACCAGGAAAGGAGGCCAAGACTCAATGAAATATGGCTATTATCCCCAGTTTCACAAGAGCATGAACCTCTCTGGCTTAACAAAGCCTAAGGAATCTACTACAGAAATGGGTTGTTCTTACTACCCTGGAGACTTTTGTGCAGACTATGAACCAAAAGCTCAATATTAATTATAATTAATCTTAAAATTAATTATATTACAAAGTTGTATTATTTGGAAGATGTGTTTAAATGACTCAAAGTTAAAAGATCTCAGTATAATGCTGGTTCTATAATTATCCTGTCAGAAAACATTACTTGTAAAACTTAATGATGTAGAACCATAATCATAGCATCGAGTAGGAGGTTGCCAAGCAGATGGGAAAGTCTTTTGGTTTTTGTTTTCCAGTTGTTTTCTTCCCTTTCCTCCCCTCCTTTCACAAGGAGAATCAGCCACCTGTTTTTAAAGGCTGAAGTATTTTTACTGTTCTTGGTCGGAAACATTTGTTTAAACAAAGTAGCACTTGGTTGTTAAAATCTTGATTCTAAATGGACATAGCCATCTCATTTTTGTTGGGCCAGGGTTTGGATAACAATTTGATTTCCCAGTCTGTTTCTTTTGTGACCATATAATCCTCTCCCAGTGTTGCATGCTCTGTGAGCTACAAGCACTTGAGAGCTCAGAAGCACAAAGACTCTAAGGTTTCTTTGGGATTAGCACCATACAAATGCAGATTTGGCACAATGGAAGACTGATTCCATCCTTGTAACTGTTACTGCTCTACTTCCTGCTTCCTCTGGGTAGCAAAGCTAGCCACTGTTTTTAAAATACTTACTTTAGCTGCTGACTTTTTCATTGGCTGCCTGGAGAAGAGGAGTTCTTGCCTATGTATTTCAGTGTTTTGATCCCTTTCAATTATTTTTTAAAATATATGTCATTAAATTTTACAGGAGTATTACAGAATTCCTAATTGCAGAATTTGAACTTGAGCTACGCAATCTTACTTTTCGTCTTTAATCTATGTGTCAATGACCTTTTTAAGTCTGATTACCTGTATGAACTCTCTTCAGAATCTTTCCCTGGTTAACACAGTATAGAGAAGTGCTGGAAACCAGTTCTTTTCTGTGACACAATTCTTCCAACGGAGTTGAAATGCTTTGCAAACAATTTCACGTATATCAGCCAATTCATATACAAAGCAATGTCATGTGAATCCTTTCCTTTTTATATATCATCTTTCAGTGATGATCAGGAATTCATGCTGGTACAGAGACTCTGGTTTGGGAGGAGGAAACAGGGGCTTGCGAGGGGAGGCCGAGAGCAGAAGCTGCTCACCTGCTGTTAGAACGACTTTAGCTGGTGGTACCAACATCTTCACCCTTTATGCATCTGCATCCTTTATGCATGAAATAGCAATATGCCTTTCCCTGTCGTGTAATCCTTATTTAGTTAATACCCAGTAGGATTTGCAAGCCCTTCACATCTCTGTGGATTTATTTTATTTCAGAGTGCAAGTGACTTTATGGCCCAATTACCATCATTGTGACTTATTGCATTATTGTGGGAGGGAGAGAGGAGCAAGAAACGCCTGATCACGTGTATCGTCATCAATGGAATGAGTGCCACTCACTCCTGGCCAAGGCAGAGGATGAAACCTTTCTGATCTATTGTTTATCAGAACACTGAAGCCTGGGTGATTGTGCCGTACTTTAACAGACAAGTGTGTCAAATGTATGGGTGAAGATGTTGCAGTGGTGGTGTTAGAGTAATTAATATTTGGAAGGTAATGAATATTTTGATTTTAAAGATGTCAAAGGTCAAAGACGGAAGGAATGACTAAGATCGGATGTTGACCCCCTCAAATTACAGGGGTATTGAAGCGAGACTGAGTCACCACTTGACCCCAGGAATGAACCAGCGAGGAGGGCTCCTTATTAGAGCAAGGCTCCCGGAAGCCAGATAGCCCTTGTGCTTGCAAGAGCTCAAGGTACAGCCGGCTGTGGAGCACCGAAGCAGCAGCAGCCACAGCAGCCACGGGAATCGTGACCCTCAGGCCCGGCGCCTACCTGGAATTTCCGCAGCGCCTGGTTCAGAACCACCGGGGCGGACAGCTCCCCACCGCCGCCGGTGCCAACTGCGGAAGGGGGCCGAGAGCGCGGGCTTCACGCTCCGTGAGCCGGCTGGGGCGGCGGGAAGACCGGCTGCGTCCCCCCCAACCCCCGACACCCACTCAGTTCCTCCCTTCCCCCTGCGGGGCCGCGCGGGGCCTGCGGGTGGCCGTCCCGGGCCACACGTCCCGCAGGCGAGGAAGCCACGGCCGCCCTCCCCCCTGCCGCCACCGCCGCCGCAGCTGCTCTCCTTGCCCCGCTCGGCCGAGGGGTGTGGGGCGTGCCCCGCGCGGGCCCCGCCCCGGCCTGCTCCCCATTGGCCGGCGGGCGGGCCGGATGTGCGAGGAGGCGGGGCCGTCTCTGGCGGCTCGCGCCCGGGAAGGTCGGCCAGGGAGCGCGGGGTGCGGCGGGAGGGCGCGCGAAGACGCAGCGGGCGCGGAGGAGACGCAGCGGCGGCGGTAGCTGTGGCACCTGGGCCGGGCCGCAGCCCCTGCCTCCCGCCCTCGCGTTCTGCGTCTCTCCGCGGCCTGCAGCCTGCGGCGCCCGAGCTCCGAGGGCGCTTCCGAGGGCGCTGGGCCCGAGGCGGCCAAGATGGCGGGCCGGCCGGGCGTGGGGCGGCAGGCGCTGTGCTGCGGGCTGCGCTGGTGGGGGGCGGCGGGCCCGGTGCCCGGCGCGGGCGGCTGGGAGGCGCTCTGGGGGGCGGGCGCTCGGGCGGCGGCCGGGGCCAGGGCCCAGGTCGGCGGGAGCGCGCGGAGGAGGGCGCCGGCGCTGCTCGAGGCGGCCCTCGCGCGCCACGAGAGCCTGCACATCTGGGACGAAGTGTTCCGCGAGTCCGGCCCGGACAGCGGCGGGAACGCCTTCTACAGCACGTCCGCCGCCTCGCGCTCCACGTCCGCCGCCTCGCGCTCCTCCTCCGCCGCCTCCTCGGAAGCCAAACACAAGGGCCCCGTCCCCCTGCTGCCTCCCGACGCCCCGAAGGGCAGGAGTCCGACGAGGACGAGGCCAGCGCGGGTTGGAGTGCCACGCTGCGGGACCGCCCGCCCCCGCGCTTCGTGGACACTGGCGGTAAGGCGCGGCCCGCGGGGGCGAGGGCTGCCTGGGGAGGCGTGAGCGCGGGGCTGGGAGAACTCCAGATGCTCCGCGGGCCGGCTGCTTGAGGGCGGCTTTTCGGTCAGCACACAGATGGGGCCCTGGCAGCGGGGATTTGAAGTGCCAGAATCTGGTTGCGTGGTGGTGGTTGGTGGGGGCCGCTCCGACTTCTTCGTGGATGAAGAGGATGAGGCGGAGGCCCAGGTGGCACCCTGCCGCTGGCAAGGACCCAAGGGGAGGGCCTTCCCTCCCTTGCTGGGAGTGTCCAACCCAGTCACACCTGTGGGGTTGTTGTTAGGGGTGCGTTTGAGTTAGGTTCCTAAAGCCCGATGCAGCTTGTGTGTGTGTGTGTGTCTGTGTCTGTGTCTGTGTCTGTGTGTGTTTGTTGCGGGTGGGGGGTACGTAAATCGTTTTGTGTGGATGGCCCCAGAGCAGCGTTACCCAGGTGCCAGGGGTGGGGCAGCCAGCCTTTGGAGGGAGGCCTAGTGCGAGCCGGGACGTCTTCACTGGCTCGTGTTTTCTCCAGTGAATCTGACCAACTTTGTCCATCCCTTTCAGGATCACTTGCTGAGAGCAGAGAAGAGTGAGAGGACCAGTTATCAGCGTTAAGCTGTCTTCTCTCGCTCCAGAAGGCACTTGTGTGTTCTGCTTACCGACACGGTCATGGTCAAGCCCCTGATATCTGGAGGTCGCAGGCCTGCTGGTGGTTGTGGCTGCTTGAAATCCTCCTTTACTGCCTACTTTTTGGGAAGGTAATTCTGACACGTCTCTGCTTAGCCTGCAGAAGCTCTGCGGCCTCTGCCCTCTGGGAGAGGTGGAGACCAGCCAGCAGTCCCACCTGTCCCCTGATGCTTTCTGTTCCTTGCTCGACAGCCTACTGTGGCAGGCCCTTGTTTCTGCACACCATTTTCTAGTGTTGAAGAGTGTGCAACCAGTGTTGTGGAGGACCAGGGAGTGGCCATACTGGACCCAATGCCGCTCTCCCTGTGGCTCTCCATGATTGTTGTTCAACCATAAGAGGGCAGGCCAAAGGGAACCCTGGCTGGTGCCTGGGCTAGGATCTGGACCTTGTGCCACAGCCTGCTGGTAGGCTGATTGGGTTGGCTGGACTCTCTCAGCAGGGAGTGGTCTGCAGACCTCCCACAGACAGGCTGCAGTGTGGACACCCTGAGCTACAGCTGGGCTCTAGGGTCCGAGTCAACTGTGCTGTGTTTTGGAATGGGTGAATTTAACATATTCTCATTTAGGCTTCAGTTCAGAGTTTGGGAATTTTGAAAGTCACATCACCCTGCATAATCCTTTTAAAGCCCATACATTTCCCAGAATGTCATAAGGGTTTCCAGCCCCAGATGGCTGTTTTCCATTCAATTAGCTCTTTAAGAATTGTACGTACCCAGAGCTCTGGTTTGGCAGACTTGATGCTGTGAGTGCTGTGATCCAGTTTTTGATCTTGGAACATGAGAGACATGTCCTCTTGTTTCCCTCCCTCTCTGGGGAAAATAGGGGAATCGTGTTAGCTTAAGCCTGGTTATGACTAAGAGCCCATGAGTGTTGGTCTGAGAAGGATGAGCGCACCTAAATACATTTTCAAGCAATATTCTGTTTCTCAGTAACCTATACTTGGGAGAAATTCTGCATCAGAGCAATTTAGTCTAGCCACTGTGGCACTTAAATGGTCATGAAGTTCAGGATCATTTGTCATTTAGCATCAGGTTCAAATTCTGCTTCCTTTGGATGTGCACTGAGCTCACATCTGGACCTGAGAATCACAGGCAGGCAGGTGCTTTAACCAAAGACATTTAGTGGTTATTGGATGGTATTTATACCCAATTTTGTTTTCTGGTTTTTTGTGGAAGCTTGCTTTTAAAATCCAGCCCTAATGAAGAATTTCCTTTTCTTCTTGAAACAGTCTTTCCCTGTGGGAAATTTGGGGTGGTGGCGGAAGGGTGAGGTGGATGGTTTATTAAGCATGAGTTCAGATGGCCTGGAACAATGGGATATGATTTATGGGGCCTGGAAATAGATGCCGGGCAGAGAAAACCCTTGTGCCCCGCGGTGGGGGGAGGAGAGATGGACGGGTTTGGTAAGAGTGAGAGCTGCACCCTGGCCAGTCTGAGAGCAGAGAGGCTCAGGCTCTGAGGTTTATTAAAGTGTCAAATATAACCCCACTTTAGGAAGGCAGCTTGGGCCTGTCTTCCATCTTTGTTCCCTGGTTCACTGACAGACGTCAGTGGGCCGGTGGGGTAGGAAAGGGTGGCAAACAGGATGGTGGCATTTGGATCTGTGATCAACCCTCGAATAGGAAAATCCGTAGCAGAAATGGCTGTTGCTGCTAGAAGCAGATGAGGAAAGCAAAGGACTTAGGGAACAGGTTTCATGCCTGCCTTCTGCTGCAAAAGCGTGTGTGTGTGTGTGTGTGTGTGTGTGTGTGTGTAGATAAGTGAATGTGTATGTGTGCATAGGTGTCTTACACATAAATATGTATTGCTTGTGCTGGATTGGGCTGGTTGGGGATTTTGGTTTTGGTTTTAAATTAGAGATCACAGGTGCTGTCTAGGAGTCCCGCTGATGCCCTAGAGTCCCTGCGCCGGAGAGAGGCATCGGTACTGGGCACCCCTGAGCTTGGATCTGCATCTGGAGTGCAGTAGGGAGGCACCTGGTGCCCAGCCGAGGGGAGGAGGGCAGGGAGGCAGAGGTGTTTCTGTGGTTCAGGTTGAGACTAGTCCACGAACAGCTCTTCTAGTCTTCCAGTCTTCCCAGATTCTTCCTTCTGTTCTGTCCACACATTTAGCTTCCTGGATCAGGCGCTCCAGAAGTGCAGCCAGCAGATAGGAGTGGAGGTACCCTCTCCCTCTCCCCCTTCCCTCTCCTCCCTGGCTTCTGGTTGTGCCTGGAGATATGGGCCCCCTTGAGGTGATTTAAATACAAAGACCATGCTTGCCCTGCTGCCTCTTAAACCCTGTCTGAAGGGAGGGTCAGCTTGGAAGCTGGAGATGCGTGCTGGGACCCCAGGGTCCAGAACCTTCTCCTGATCAGACTTACAGCTCTCCCTCTAAAATAACCCCTTCAAGCTGTCAGCCTCACCTGCCCACTGTGTAAATAACAGCACAGCAGCACAGCAGGCAGGCTCACTCCTTGGAAGCAGCACGAAATTCAGGACGGACGCGCTGGTTTCCGGGCTTCTGCCCTTCTCATTTCCCATTCTGAGCAGTCTTGTGACTCGTTTCCTCTGAGGAGGCAAAGGAACAGGCAGATTCCCAGATGCTCAGGGGCTCCTCTGTGTTTGGCTTTGTCGGTGGTTCCTTTGCCGTGGCTGGCTGCATTCTGAGCTGTTTGCTTTTTCTCTTAGAGGCTGGACATCCTAAGAGTTTTTTTTTTTTTCTGTGTACTGTGTCAGCAACCCTCGGTAATCATTCAGCAGGGAGGTGTGACCTTGAGAAGCTGAAGACGACCGTAGGCCTTAGGAAGTTAACACGGTTAAATGTTTTATCTTAGGGTTTGTTGTTGGTTTACTCAGCTTAAAGTCTTTTTTGACTGAGAAGTAAGAGGAGAAACATCTTAAAGCTAGAGTTAAATGTATATGCTTGTAATGGGTTTGTGAGCTGAGGTACCTGAGCCCTCATCATTGGTGTCCACGGTGAGCCACTGCTCCCAGCTTTAGCTCTGTATGGCATTCGGTGGCTCCGGGAGGAGCTGGGTGTCTGGGCAAGCGACAGGGTACGCCTTATGCAGTGCTCCCTAATAGTCAGCCACGTGCCCCTACCACACAGAATTCAGAGAAGGGAGCTTCCTGGAGGGAGGTGGTGTTCAGGCTGTGGGCATGACGGTGACCACAACCAGCGGGCCCCGGTCATAGTGTTTTGTTTCATAATCACGCCAAACCTTTGCGAGTACTCCGAGAGAGCTGCGATCACCTCCACTTCACAGAGAAACATGGTTTTGTCTGAGGCGATGAGATTACCTGGGGAAGTGGTAGCCTTCTCTCGAGGGAGACTTGATTAATCAGGGAAGGTCGTGCCTTTTTAGTTTTTTTTTTCTTTACAGCATCTGAAAACTTTTGCTGTCAGAAATACTTTTGTATTTTTACAGGGAATTGCTTTACAGGGTCTTTTTCTCAGGGTGTACGCAGTTCAGTGAGATCTAATGCATGTATGGATTTGGATTTGTGTAACCAATCTGCACAGTCAGATAAGAGACAGGAAATCTGCAATGTTATCTCTTTATTTAATCTGTCTCAGCCACTGTGATGAGTGTCAATAGAGCACTTCTGCAGGCAGCAGGGCTCTGAATCCATGGGGAATCTGGGAGTTGTGTGGGGTCTGGTACTCAGTTTTATTTTATTTATTTAAAGATTTTATTTATTTTATTTGACAGATAGAGATCACAAGTAGGCAGAGAGGCAGGCAGAGAGAGGGACGAGGAAGCAGACTCCCTGCTGAGCAGAGAGCCCGATGCAGGGCTGGATCCCAGGACCCTGAGATCATGACCTGAGCCGAAGGCAGAGGCTTTAACCCACTGAACCACCCAGGCGCCCCTGGTACTCAGTTTTAGAGTTGAAAACTCACCTTTATTTTTAAGAAGTGTGATTGTGTATTTTTTCTTATTAATAAGTAATATATGTACATTTTAGGGGAAAATGATAAAATTTTAAGAAATCCCATAACCCCTCATGACCTTAGCTAATCATAGTTAATCATATTGAGTATATTCTTCATATATCTTAGGTGTCAGCTTGTTGGGTGACCTGCTCTTTAATTGTAATTAATATATTGTAGTCGTTTTCCATTTACATTTTTAAATGTCGATTTTAATGAGTCCGCGGTATCACACAGTTTCCTCTGGGTCCGTGTTGTTGCTGCCTCCCTCTTGTATTTGTTCTGCTGTGATAAATATTCTTGAAACCTAAGTCTGTGTGCACATCTGTAGCACAATCCTTAGCAGAAAATGACCGAAGCAGAATTGAATCAAGGACCCACTGTAAGGTTTTTGGTGTCTGTGTTGAAATAGGTCTCCATAAACATATCTACAATGCTCCTGCCGGCTGTGCACCGAAATCCTTAGAAAGTCATGCTCGGAGGACCTGCTCCAGTGTGTGAATCCTGCCCGCCGAGGCTCTTGGAGGACCGTTGCCTTTGGTAAAGCTTGCTGAGGTGTAATACACACACACAGCACATGAGTCCTAGCATGCGGCACGCTGTGTGTAACTACTACCCAGATGAGGATCAGGAACATTCTGAGCACACCAGAGGTTCCCTCCTGCTCCTTCCCAGTCAGTCACTCCCTGCCCCCTGCTTCTCTTCCATCACCAGCGATCAAGTTTGCCTGTTACCTTGCTCTGGTGGTTCGGTTCCTCAGGACATCTGTGGATTCCTTCTTGTTGTCGCGTATGTGGCATCTTAAATTTCGTTATCGTCTGTTGTCTTTCATCACGTAGGTACTGTAGTCGGTTATCCGTTCTCCTGTTAATGGTCTTTTACATGGCATCCAGTTTGGGGCTTCCGAGGATAAGCTGCTTTAGACATTCTTGTGGTTTTGATGGACAGATACATTTCCCTTGATCATGTAAAGCTAGGAAAAGGTTTTCCAGGTCCTAGATTAGATGCGGGTCTCCCCTGTCGACCTCGTGGACTGGGTGATGTTTTGCTGAGGCCTGTCTTGTGCATGGCCAGATGTTGGCCACCTCCAATTTGGCCTCTCCCCACCAAATGCCCAGTGGCGCCCTTTCCTCCAATTACATCAACCAAACGTTTCTCCAGGCATTGCCATATGTCCCCTGGGGAGCCAAATCACCTGCAGCTGAGAACAACTGCTTAATTTTTTTCAAATTTATTTTAAAATTTATTTTTTGAAAACATTTTATGTATTTATTTGAGAGGGAGGGGAGAAGCAGAGGGAGAGGGAGAAGCCAACTCCCTGTTGAGTAGGGATCCCGGTGCAGGCCTGGATCCCAGGACCTTAGGATCATGACCTGAGCCGAAGGCAGATGGTTCACAGACTGAATCCCCTGGTGCTCTGAGAACCCCTGCTTCAGTACATGCTGCCACACTGTGTTCCAGTTCATCCAGCTGCCAGCAATGTGTGGGACATGCCATGTGTTAATTCAGCAACATACTGAACCCTGCTGGGATAAAATGATGAGTGAGACCTGTCTCCTGGGGTCCAGCAGGAGAGACAAAGTAAAGACAAGGAGAAAGAGCCTCTGGGAAGCAGTGGGATCAACGTTAACAGGGATTTATATGGAATTCTGGGGAGGGTCACCTGGTCCAGCGGGGTTGGGGAGGAGGTGGCCCCCTGAGCTGCTTCTGGAAGCAGAGATAATGATTACTCAGGTGAAGAGGAAGGAACAGGGCATCTCCAACTCGGGCAAAGGCCAGGAGGAGAGAGAAGGTATGCCACTCTGCCCAGGGGCGAACCCACCCTTTTCCTACCCTGAGCATCCCGACCCGAGGCCTTATATACGAAAATGTCCTGAAACGCGACATGATGTCCTTGTTACCACAGCACAAGAAACTGTAGCTGGGATCCAAGGTCCCATGTTCAGGTGCAGATACAGATGTTTCCGGCGTTTCCTGGCGCCCACAGGGAGGGGAATGTGGTCGGCTCAGTGAGATCTATGAACTTAGGATGGAATCTCTGGAGAAGCCCTGAGCTCTGCCCTCGAAAGAAGGAAGAGGGAAAGGGAAAAACTCAACTTCTGTTGGCGGAAAGAGGCACGGTGTTGTCTCGGGGTGGGAGGGATGTCGTACTAAAAGGATAACAGGCTCTGAAAACACCCTGTAATGTGACGATGATGTTCCGCCCTGACTGGCACGTGGTGCAGAGAGCCCCTCTCCCCTTTTTGAGTTTCAGAAAAAACTTATTACAAAAGTAGGAACCCCGGGCAATAGTTAGCTGTGTGTTTAATAAGCCACTTTACTAAAAAGTTTAGAACTGCAAATCTTGACACTCTCACTGCGACAGACTCACTCCTTGGCCAGGATATTGGAAACTTCATCTGCTTCCATTTCCAGCTTCTAGGCTCGTGGACACCCCCACCCCATCCCCATGTCTTCTGTGGAAGAGGAGCGATCTTTTACAAGTATAAGCTAATCTGATGATTCCCCGCTTAAACCTTCATGTAGCTTCTGGCTGAAACCAAAGGGAATTCCAGAGTCCTTCGCAAGGCCTCCAATGCCGACAGCTGCTCCGCAGCCTTCCTTTCCAGTGTCCCCTTAGTCCCCTGTCCTGCTGTCTGCACATAATCTATTCATTTCCGCCTTCATGCCTATGGGGCCCACACCTGGAATGTTCTTCATGGCAGGCTCTGCTTGTTAGTTTGATCTTGATTCAGATGTCACTGCCTTACCCCATCCCTCTTTGCTGCCACATTTGCTAATATGTTTCCTTTGTGGGATGAGATGCTGGATGTCTTGGTCACAGTTAGGACACGGTGAGTCCTCTATGTTTGTTGAATAAAGGAACTAACAGAAGACCAGATGAACACACAGCTAGATTGTTAAAAATGAGGATGGAATGAGCACCAATGGAGAAATGTCTAAACGTTTTCTACATCCCAAATAGTGGAAGAGAGTTTGGACCACTCTTGAGGGAACGGATTCCCTACTAGGAAGGCAGCGAAGCAAGTCTGGGATGTGTTTTACAGGTTTTCTGTCCTGCATAGAAAACTGAACTTGGCCTCGGAGGAACTCTACAATCTTGGGCTTCTGAGGCCTCCCCACTTCCTAAGAGCTAGAGACCCCCAGACAGGAGCCTATTAGAAATCTGAAGGGAAGCCAGCCTCTTGTACCCTTTTATCTGTTTAACAAGTGCTTGTGTGTCCTGTACTATGTGCATATCGTGTTCTAAGAACTTCGGTTTTTTTTAAAGATTTTATTTATATATTTGAGAGAGAGAGAGAGAGGGCAGGAAGTGAAGAGGGAGGGAGAGGGACATGCAGACTCCTCGCTGAGCAAGGAGCCTGACACGGCCCTCTCCCAGGACCATGAGATCATGACCTAAGCTGAAGTCAGATGCTTACCCACTGAGCCACCCAGGTGCCTCTAAACACTTTGTAACGTGTGTGCTCCTCAAAACAATCTTGTGATGTATTGTTATCCTCATTTTTAGTATAAGGAAACTGAGTCACTGATTGGTCAAGTGATCTCAGGTGAAAGAGTTCCTTTGATTAGGGCTCGAGGAAACCCCATCCTTACGGCGTGAATGTGGAACACAGTATATCTGTTCAGATCTGCTACTTAATGGTATTTCCCTTGTGAGGGGCCCTTGAAGGCCAGTGTCATTCTCCAGATCTGTCTGACCTGCTGCCTCTCTTCCTGGTGGCAGCACCTCATTACTCAGCACCCTTTGCCGTGAGACGGGACCGCTGCCTGGATTCAGCGCGGTGGAAAATGAGCCCAAGGGTGGGCTCCACTCTCAGGCCTGGCTGCGGGGAGGCCCCTGGGAGCCACACGTCAGGGATGTTGGGGGCCGGCAGGTAAAACGACCTCGTATCGAAATCACCATTTGGAGAAAAGCTGCTCCTGCATCAGCCACAGCTCTCAGGGATTAAAGGCTTTTCGGCCAGAAATGAACTTCTTCCCCCGTTGGTTCTTGGTACGTTTGGTGGGGGGTGTTAGAGGAGCCGGGTTTGCAGACACAGACGCTGAAGAAAAGCGGATTCCTCTAGGGAAGTGGATTCAGAGCAGTAGGGCCCACATGGCATTGCTGCGTGGGGACTCCTGAGGGGCTACGAGGGAAGACAACCCAGAGGATAAAAATCGATTCCCTGTCTCCTTGCTGCGACATTTCCACGGTGATTTTGGGAGCGGCCACGGAAGGGTGCCGGGAAGCCACGTGCATCCTGCGCTCTGGAGATGGGTGCTGAACCGCATGTCAGTGGTTTGAGGCTGTAGATGGTTTGGAAGGGGCTAGGGGGTCAGTTTATGGCTGGAGAGGACCTGGGGCAGGTGGCCTGGGCTGTGCGTGGGCTCCCCCTGTGACTTTGCACCAAGGGGCTCCTTCCCAGGGTTCTGAAGGTCAGGAAAGATGTGCGGGGAAGCCCAGAGCTGCTGGCTCATTCTGGGGAGCTTTATCTTTCTTCCTTTAAACTCCCTCTGTCCTGTGTGGCCAAAATGCACATGATGGCTTTTGTGCTACTTAGGAGATTTTCAGACCTTTGCAGCAACCAGGAACCTTAAAGAGGGCAAACCCAGGGTACCTATATGAGGCAGGGGAAAGCAGGCGCTGTCTTTGAAGTTGGGAGTGGGAGGGCCCCAGAGCCCCCCACCCCAGGGTGCTTCCACACCCCATCCCGCTCAGTTCCTCATACTCTAATGTGAAGGACCTTTGGCTGGGACCTGGGTCAGGAGGGGAGAGAGGCCTCTGAGAGGCACCCAGTCCTTTTCTGAGATGGTGAAGAGGACACTGATAAGTCCATGAGATTCTGGTGTTTCAAAGCCACCCAAAAGTGTCTATGGCAAAGTGATTAAAAATTGAATTATTTGGGGGCTTCCTAGGTGCCTCAGTTGGTTAAGCATCTGCCTTCGGTTCAGGTCATGGTCTCAGGGTCCTGGGATCGAGCCCCAAATCGGGCTTCCTGCTCAGTGGGAGAGTCTGCTTGTCCCTCTGCATATGTGCTCTGTCTCAACAAATCACAATTTTTTTTTTAAATTTTAAAGATTTTTATTTTATTATTTTGGATGGAACTGGAATGGGAGGACATCTGTTTCCTTCTTTAGGAAACTGTTACAAAAAGAAGATCATGGATTGGGAGAGAGGATGATTTTCTAGGAAGAAAAAAGGTAAATAGTGTAATTGCCTAAAAGTGGTGACAGTCTTGCTTGTAGATGTTCCTCCTGCATTTTGGGAAGTTGGAGAATCCGTAATACTTTCAATTAAAGTTTTCCTGAGAATCCCCAGCTGACTTTGGGGGTGGGGGACATTGTCCTTTGTGAAGGTTTTGAGTTTCTGTGAGTGAGCAGACCTCCACTCCAGAGTGACATAAAAAGCAATCTGCACCTCCTTCCTGATTTGTCTGTAATGAAACTTGCTTTCCTCAGGTCCCAGCATTCGAGGCAGATAAATATGTTCCCTTTCGCTGGCTCTTACTCATACTTCAGCAAGATTTCCCATGTGCTTTCCTTGGCTGGCTGGGAAACTGGACCACAATTTATGGGATCTTAGGGGACAGGCGCATAGAATTCCAGTGGGATCCCAGAACAGAAACTAATTGGAGATTAGAGACCATTGTGGTGTGAAGCTTTTCTTTGAGATCGAAAGAAGTGCATGTTATGCAAATATTAGCAAGTGTAAGTTCACACTGTCTATTGAAAATTTATAGACTCATTATGGTCTCGAAGGCAGGAAGCTAAGTAGATTTTGGGAAAGATGCAGGTAAATTCAGGGAGGTGGCAAATTTCCCCAGGGAAAGTAGAATGGCTAAAGAGTATGGCCCACACTTTTTTTTTTAAAGATTTTATTTATTTGCCAGAGATAGAGAGAGAGAGTACCCACAAGCAGGCAGAGAGGCAGGCAGAGGCAGCGAGAGAAGCAGGCTTTCCGCCGAGCAAGGAGCCCGATGTGGAACTCGATCCCAGGACCTTGGAATCATGACCCGAGCCGAAGGCAGCGGCTTAACCAACTGAGCCACCCAGGCATCCCTGGCCCAAACTTTTTTTTTTTTTTAAGATTTTATTTATTTATTTGACAGAGAAAAATCACAAGTAGATGGAGAGGCAGTCAGAGAGAGAGAGAGAGAGAGGGAAGCAGGCTCCCTCCCGAGCAGAGAGCCCGATGCGGGACTCGATCCCAGGACCCTGAGATCATGACCTGAGCTGAAGGCAGCGGCTTAACCCACTGAGCCACCCAGGCGCCCCCTGGCCCAAACTTTTTAAAAAGATTTTATTCACTTATTTGACACACAGAGAGCCAGAAAGCACAAGTTGGGGGAATGGCAGAGGGAGAAGGAGAAGCAGGCTCAGGGGAGCTGAGCAGGGAGGCAAATGTGTGGGACTCCATCCCAGGAGCCTGGGATCATGACCTGAGCTGAAGAAAGACACTTAACCAACTGAGCCACCCAGGCGCCCCCCGGCTCCAACTTCCAATTATGGTGTATGAGATACCTTTGGTAGGAAGGAATGAAGATCAGCAACTGTCCTTGATTCTGCTTCTCAGGAAGGCATTGTGATGTGGTGCCCAGGACTTTGGAGACACACACATGCTTGGTGCCCTCCGGCTCTGCCACTAAAGCAACACCTTCCAGAGGGCAGCTGCAGGCACCGGGTGGCCTCACACAGGGTCAGACCCGGGAGGCACTCAGCCATGTACCCCTTCCACCATCCTGCTGGGGTTAAAAAAATTACCTATATATATAAAAAAAAAAAGGACCAGAATAGTGGGAATGAATGAAAGATAAAAGTTTCCTATGTAGTAGTGGTAGTTCTCTTGTAGTACTATTTCTCTCTCTCTCTCTCTTTTTTTTTTTTTCTTTCTTGGTTTGTTTTCTGGGGAAGGGGCCTGCCATGTGGGTTTTCAGTCAATGATGTTCCCTGACTTAAGTCCTACCGCCCCCCTCAAGGGGGTGGGCTCTGAGGAAACTTTTTTTTTTTTTCAGGCTTTTGTTCTCTGGCGGTTTTTTGTTTGTTCACGTTTTTTTTCTCACTTTGACCGCTTTTGATGGTTTTTGTAGTTTTAGAGGAAAACAAACCGCACCCTGATCTCCCTCTCAGAGAGAAGCCTCAGTCTGGCTGCAGAGCCCAAATAAGTTCCCCCTTGGCCGCTGGCAGAGCAGGTTCCAAGTCGCTGTCCCTGGGGATGGAGGATCTTTTGCTTGTACCCAAAAGCACGGCAGCAGCAGCTTTGGGCACCTCTAGACCGCTAGAGAGGTTCCAAGCAGCAATCGCACACTGAGATTTTCCCGCTGGCCCGGGCTGGGAGTGCCCGGTCTTTCTGGGTCTAAGAGCGCCCACCTTACATGCACCAATTTCAGGGAAGGCAGAGGTTCGCGCGCGGGTCTCAGGCTCTGAGAATGAGGCACAGGTCCGAGAGCACCAGGCTGGGCCTTCGCGCACCTCTCTGGGGTGAGAGTTTGATGCAGGCTCTGAAACAAGGGTGTTTATCAAAGGGCACCGGCTGGGCCTTTATACCTCTTTCAGGGGAGTATCTCAGGCTCTATAGCAGGACTCTTGCATTCTGTCGCCTGGTGTGGCTCCCATTCCCTCACAGGAAGCGGACCCCATGCATTCTCCTTGCACTGGCAGCTTAGGGACCAAGAGCTGGTTTCTCTGCCGCACTCTCTCTGACTCAGTGCCAAGGGAGGCTGTCCTGGGACCAGGGACTTAAGCCCTTGTCCCTAGCCGCCCCGATTCCCACAATTTCCCCAGAGATGCTTTGCTCTTTTGGAGTGCTTTCAACCAGTCTCCGAGTTAATGCTGGTCCCCAGACGCAGGGCACTCTCGCTTGTATTGGGGTATTACTTTCCAACTGTTTGCCTCTGGTAGCTCCCTCCCCCTTTTGTTTATCTTCTGATATCAGTTCACAGTTCCCACTCCGCTTTACCTGCCCACTGGCTTCTTCTCCCCCTGTAGAGATCCACACATGTATAATTTTGATCTCAGGCTGATTTCATGGGTGATTGGAGTTCATGGGTGATTGGTAGGTAATCAGCTCATTTTGGGGTACAAGTTGAAAAGACGCCTTCTAATTCCGCGCCATTTTGTCCCCCCTCTTAACTTTTTTTTTTTATTTTATTTGACAGCACAAGTAGAGGGAGAGGATGAAAGAGAAGCAGGATCTGCACTGAGCAGGGAGCCAGATGCAGGGCTGGATCCCAGGACCCTGGACAGATGCTGCACTGAGGGAGCCACCCAGACACCCTTTTAGACCTAGGATGCAGGTAGGAGAAGCAAGCCAGGGGTATCTTGGCCCAACACTAATGACCATGGCTCAGACAAATCCATCTTCCACTTCAGGCTTCCAGATACTCTGCGAAGGAGACATTCCCCTTCCTGTCCCTGAATGCTCTGCCAGGTCAAGGCAGATCCATGTTTCTGAGGGTTCCTCTTTGGTCATTCTGTCAGGGACAGCCAAGAGGGCTCCAAGCCTGTGTGGACCCCAGGCCTGGGGATCCCAGCCCTGAACTCTTTGCTCTGCCCTTGATGACCCCAGAATAGATCAATTCAGCAACTGTCAATCCATGCCAGGCCAGGGAACAAACACAGCAGTACACAAGATCAACTCGCCTTGGTCCCAGGAGCCTGGATTCCCCAAGGAGGGCTTCACCTGGTCTCTGAAGGGGATTCCAGGGGTTCCAAGATGGCCATGGGTGGAGCCCACCAGGTAGAGAGGCCCCTGGAGAGTGTCCACTGGCACTGAGCAGACGGAAGATCCCCTCAGGCCTTCCCTCGTGGCTCCACTGTGCCCTGGGGAGAGAAAAGGGCCAGCCACACCGCACCGGGGCCGCAGCTCGGCCACCCAGGAGCAGCAGCGGGCCTAGCCTGGAGCTCAAGCAGAGGCAGGGAGCGGCAGGGAAGCCAGGACTGGGCAGGGCCTGGGGTCCTGGAGTCAGCAGAAGAGCAGCGGGAAACAGCAGGGGGCGCAGCCAGCCCCCTCACCGGACAGGACAGAACAGGAGGCTGGGTGAGGGCACGCGGGCCTGCAGAGAGGCCTGCACTGCTGTTTGCCGCCCCCCACCCGCCACAGCTCGCCCGCACCTGCCTGCCCCGCCCACCGCCTTCTGTGGGCCCAGCAAACTCACTGCGCAAGTAGCGCCTCCCGGGAAGGCAGGGGTTCTGGGCTGGCTGGGCAAGGCGCAGGGGAGTGCATCGGTGCCCCGCTGACTCAGGTACTGAGGGGCTGGGGAGGGGTAGGGGCGCTAGGCAGAGAGGGAGACTGGGGCCCTGCTGCCCGCTGCCACCTGCTGCTTCGTCCAAGGGAGCGGGAGGGGGGCCTGGCGGACAGGCTCCTGGCGGCCTGGTGCTCCTACGCCCCATAGCCCTTGCCCCACAGCCCTCACTCCACTTCTCGGTATCCAGGGAACCCGCGGGGCCCTACTGACATCAAGGGGCCCAGCACCACTGGGCTCGTCTGGACCCCGGAGAGACGCCTGTGCTGACAGGCTTCTTTTCCAGAACTTGATGGAAAATTTTGTCCCTCAGAATCGCCGGGCTCCCCAGCCTGAGAGGCGCTGGCTCAGCCCGCGCAGCCTGGGCCCCACTGGGCCCCCTCCACCTCAAGTGCCTTTTACCCAGGAGCCCCAGGATACCATTTTTTTCTGGCCCATGGACCCCTTTCCCCCACCCCCACCCCCACACCTCTACTTTGGGCCTGCAACCACCCTGGGATCACTTCCATCTCCGGCCCCCTACCCCTTGTTGGTGGTCCTTGTCCACCTCCAGGCCTGACCCCTGGCCCCTCTCACCTCTGGAGTTACTGAAACCCTTCCACTTGGGGGCCACTGGCATCTGTGATCCCAGACTCCCGGGACTCCTCTCCACCTTGGAGCTCCCTACCCTGTTTCCTCTAGGAACTGCTGTGCCTAGAGCACCGAAACCCCACATTCTCAAGCCAGCTGTCTTTGGGCCAAGGACTCAGGTATCCTCAGGGACCCTCCTTTCCAGGGCACATACTCCTCTCTGTGCAGGAGAGACCAGAGAGAGCAGGCTTGGGGATCCTTCACTCCAGCTGGATGGAGGGGCAGAAGCTGGGGTGTGTGTGAGGGGGTGCTGACAGGTGGCCTCCCTGGGTAAGGAGCTTCCAGGAGGAAACTTCAGAGTGAGGCTATGATGTGGAAGCCTCAGGAAGCACTGGCTGCACAGACTCCAGGCTCCTGGCTTGGGCAGTGGGCATTTAGTGGCCAGAGCCCTACAGGACCAACCCTGTCCAAACCCATCCCACCATGGCTGGCTTTTTTGTCTTTAATTTGCACAGCAACCTTTTCTCCAGTATGAAATTGAAAGCTTTGCTTTGGAAAGTTTTGTGTCCAGGAGGCTCCTGGGCATCCACTTACTTTATTTCTGGAGGCTAGTTGAGGAGGGTGGAGTCTTTGGGACCTTCACAGCAGGTCTCCTGATCCTTCCTGACTTCCTTTTTTTTTTTTTTTTTTTGATTTATTTATTTGAGAGAGAGAGATAAAGAGCACACCACAGAACACATGCAGGCACAGGTGAATGGGCCAGGTGAATGGACCTGTGCCAAAACAAAGAGTCAGATGCTCAACCAGCTGCAACCACCACCCCCCGTCCACCTTTTACAGATGGGTTACATCTACACACTGTTAGGCGCTTTGCCTGGACCCGGCTAGTCTTACAGCAGTCCTAGGACACTGTCTCTTGCCCAGTGTCTCTGGTCAGTACCAACCCATACCTCAAGTGTGGGAATGACTTCTTCCTGACTCCTTTTTTTTTTTTTTAAGATTTTTTATTTTATTTTATTTATTTGACAGAGAGAGATCACAAGTAGGCAGAGAGGCAGGCGGAGAGAGAGAGAGGAGGAAGCAGGCTCGCTGCTGAGCAGAGAGCCTGATGCGGGACTCGATCCCAGGACCCTGAGATCATGACCTGAGCCGAAGGCAGCGGCTTAACCCACTGAGCCACCCAGGCGCCCTTCCTGACTCCTTCTTAACTCCCTGTCCAGCCTGGGTTGCCCACCCCCCTCCAGGCTGTCCTAGTTGTATATATTGGATCTCTGTAGATAGTGGGCACCATCAGATCCTCACCTGTCGTGGCCGGCGCAACAAATCAACCAGGAACATGAGGGTAAGAGGATGAAGAAAAGAACTCGAGAAGCAGAGATATGGGGGACAGGAGGAGCACTGAGGAGGATGTCCAACAGTGCTAAGTTTATTCAAAGCCTTAAGGCCATATATATAGTGACATTACATCTGTGTTTAGTTAAGCAACTATGGTTCCTCATGACGCCAAATGGCTGATGCCAGTACAAATACAGCAAACCTGAAAGTAAATTATGGGTTGTACTAAGGCAGCAAGGACCAGCAACGAACTTTTTAGCCCAACCGAATTGTTCTCATTTGTTTAGTAAGCGTGTGGGAAGTCACGTAGGCGAGCGCACAACACATAGCACAGACTCTTGCCCAGTGCTACTGAACTTTTCCCGTCCTAAACCTTTTGTTAGGTTATTTGGACTTTAAAGGAGGCACAAGTCAGGGTCTGGTTTGGTTCTCGTCTCAAGCCTTATTGCGGCCTCCCACACTCACCGAAATGAGAACATGGCTCAGGGTTATGGAGTGAATATACCCTTTAGGAAACATTAAAGGACATAGCATAACTGGTCCGGGGTCACCCAGCCTGTGAGAGGCATGGGTGAGATTCAGACTGCACTGGGTGCCACAGCCATTTTCAGCTCACCTTAGTGTCCAACCTGGTCCCAGAAGGTTCCTGCTCAGGACTTTGCTTTGTGCTGAGCTGGGCTTGCTTCCTGCCTTTGAAGCCATTTTCACAGTGTATCCCCAGCCCACCCTCTCACATTGAGCATCAGTGCTGCCTTGGCTGGCCTCTGTTGATCGTGCCATTCCTCTCAATCCCTCTGTCACTCCTCCGGCCCACTGTCCTACTGCCCTCTGTCCGGTGGGCCAAGTTCTGAGTTTCTTACCTGCACTTCCTCTTAACTGTGCTCTGTTGAAATCCTCTCTAACAGGGAAGACCTGCTTATCAGAGCAGCTTGATTTGGAATCCATCTCCCCTGGAGGTCAGAGCTTCTGACCATCATGTCCCCAGCCTCAGCACTGGGGATGCCTGCCCAGCCTATTCTGGGTGCTCGTGGAGCTCTGGGATCTTGGAGAAGATTTGCCATGAAAATAAGCATTTATACATAACACGGAAGAGAAGATTTGAGGAAATTGAGTGAGTGTCATCTGGTAATGTTTGTGTTAGGATGGTTCTGAAATTTCTGGGCCCTGAGTTACCAAGAACCCTAGGTTGCCCAGCTGGAAGGACCTCAGATAGATCAGCTGGGCTCCTCACCTCATTTGACAGATGGGAAGTTGAGGCCCAGAGCTTAGTGCCACAGAGCAGGAGTGAGGAGAGATGTTAGTGACAGGAAGAAATCATAGGGTAAGCACAAAGTGGCTGAGCCTGGGCTTTGTTTATGCAAATGAGTTGCTAAAACAGTGGGCCTGAGGCTGCTGACTCTATCTAGTGGCCAGCAAGAAGTAACACCAGCCCACACCTTCTGAGGTTTAACTCATGCCAGGAATGATTCTCAATGTTTTATTTGTGGGCACCTGGGTGGCTCAGTTGTTCAGCTGAGGTTATGCTCCCAGGGTGTAGGGATCTAATCCTCACCAGGCTTCCTGCTCAGTGGGAAGCCTGCTTCTCCCTTTCACACTCCCCCTGTGTGTGTTCCCTCTCACCCTGTCTCTCTCTCTCTGTCAAATAAATAATAAAATCTTAAAACAAGAACAACAATACCAAAATGCTTTATTTGCCTTAGGAGATAGGGTCTGTTATGGCTACCATTTTAATGCATGGAAATATGGGCACAGGGGAGCTAAAGGAGTCCAAGGTCACACAGCTTTCAAGTGGAGGAGCCAAGATTTGAACCCTGGGCAGCCTGCCTCCAGAAACTGTATTATTTTTTCCCCTTGTGTATGTCATTTTTAAAAACCTTTCCCTGAATTCTAACAGAGATGTGTAAACATTGTTAAGCATGCAGTTTATTGATCATCACAAAGCTTAGGTTCTGAAGCATTGCAGCAAGCTGGGGTAGGCTATGATGTCAGAACCGGTTGGAATCCAGTTTCTGGTGCTGCATGATCTTAGGTGACTTACTCAGCCTCAGTTTCTGCACTGAGTTTGGCAGCCTTGTGATGAGTAGAGCGTGTGACAGTGCCTAGCGGGTTTGGTGCCTGGCGAGTGTTTAATAAATGGTTTTCTCTTCTTAATCATGAAAATTCTAAGTTGTGTTGGTTTTGTTAAGCAGTCCGAATACCTTCCTCATCGGTCAGTTGCCTGTCAGTCGCCTTGTAGGTACTTGTGATGAGTCACTTTGGTAAGTCACTATATATAGCTGAAACATTTGGGGGTAGTTGGGGGACAACCCCCCCGCCCCCACTGCCCCTGCATTGAAAGTCTGTAATTTAAAATGTTCCACCTGTGCCTTTTTTTTTTTTTTAAACATAACCACTTTGGGACAGTGAAAGTTATATGTCTTCTCCTTAGGATTGTGACGGAGCCTTTGGGGACCTGCAACAGCTTACTTCCAGTTTCTGTCTGGCATACTGATGGGCCAGAACTTATTTTAACAACATTCCATCACATTCCAGGCACCTGGAAGGAGGAATATGTTGAACTTCTCGGAAATTATTTTTTGGAACTGTTTTTATACTGAGGAATAACCCATTTAAAAATTGAATGACCTTTATGGTTGACTTTTCCACTCTACATAATGCAAACTGAAAAACTCGTTGTTTTCAGCTGCTTCTGCAGCAGTGGGAAGAGCAAGCCTGTGGGAGTCCTCCCCCGGTTGTCCCCAGCACAGAGCTGCATCATTCTACACACCCCTCATGCCTTGTCTCCTTGTCTGTGAGGTGGTAATGATGGTGCAGGGAGCTCCAGGGGTTGTCGTGAAGGTTACAGAGATGGGGGGTGTAAACTTTGAACAGTGTGCCCCACATAAAATGCAGATCTGGTGAGCAGAGGCAGCTGCTCACATTAATTGCCTTTCTTTCCTGGGTCCTTTTTGTCTCAGCCACCACCTTAGAGAAAGTGACTCAGCAAGGCTGGTGCTTGTGGAGCCCTCTACAAATCCAGCTAATTCACACGGGCGATGCCCTGGAGATAAGGGGGTTTTCCTGGGTGGTAGGACCCCATTTCAGAGGCTTAACTTGCCGGTTTCTCCTAACTGGTCCTGTCCTCCAGGGTCAAGTTGAAGGCCTGCCAGGAGACTGGTGGTCTCACCAGAGTTTTCCACTGGAAGCATGAAGGACCCCATGGGGCCTCGTGCAGAATGACATGGGTGTTGGGGGGAGAACAGAGGGGACATCGCCTGTACCATCATGGGCAGGTCACTATATCTGGCTCATGCCGGCTTTCTTCCCATCTGGGAAATGGCAGAAGACCATGCTTTTTCACAGGAGGGATGAGGGTTTAGGGAGGTATTTAATGACTGTGTTGGGGCTGCATGAGTAACAGAGTTGACGGAGGGGCCTTGGAGTCACAGACTTGGGTTCAGGCCCCTGCTGCTGCCACATAAAAGTAGATCGCTTGGGTAAGCCATGGACCTCAGTGTCCTCCTCTGTGCACTGTGGATAATACCTAGCATGTAGGTCTGTGACGGGTACAAAATAGAAGGCCATATTAGGAGCTTAGAGCAGAGCCTGGTACTCACTAGATTGTAGTTTTATGGAGATACTCTGGCATCACTGGTGTTGCAGACCTGGTCCTACCCTCTGGAAACTTTGGCTGTGTGATAGATGGCTTATGAGGCCATGGCTGACAGAAAGAAGCGGTGTCTGTCTTTTCTTAAGATTAAGGGTACAGAGGGGTGCCTGGTGGCTCCGTCGTTGAGGCATCCAACTCTTGGTTTCAGCTAAGGTCATGATCTCAGGGTGGTGGGATTGAGCCCTGAGGTGTGCTCTGCTCTCAGTGTAGAATCTGCTGGAGGTTCTATCTCCCTGTATTTGTGTGTGTGTGCTCTCTCTGTATCTCTCTCTCTCTGTCTATCTCTCCCTAAAATAAATGAAGCTGTAAAAATAAATAAATACATACATGCATAAGTTAATTAATTATGGGTACAGAAATCAGTGATGGAGCTGGGCTGATGGGACGCTTGGCAGCAAAGACAGGTGCACCCTGCTTGAAGGCTCGGGGGTAGCTGCGGTGTCAGCAGTGGTGATGGGGGTGTGAGGAAGTTGCCTCGTGCAGCGTCCAGAGAGGAACTTAGATGGGGGGGGGGGTTCCAGGGAGTAAATGCCCATGGGTAGGAAGCATCTTCAGATGAATGTCAGAGGATGTCCTCATGGATGGGGAGGCACCCTTTCTCCCTGAAGCTGCCCACGAGTGGAGGTGTGCCTGCTGGGGACATAACTAAATCATTGGGGTTTAGCCTCCTAAGCTGTTAATTTATGAAGATGTGGCCAAGACCTTGTCTCACTGCTTTTTAAAGAGAAGTAAATTAAACTGTTGTTTGGGATGGTGTTGTCTTCCAAAGGCTCATTCAGAGTCAGTGGCAGAGCTGCTGTGGGCTTTCCAACTTGTCTTGAAAGCCTGGTCCAGGCAAGGGTGAGGGATATTCCCATCTCTTGGGGTCTCTTGCCCTCTCTGTTTATGGCAGAACGTGGTTTTGTGACTGGTAAATAAACAGGCATCCTGTGCAGATCCTTCAGCTCTTCGTGTGGCTGCAGTAGAGGAAATTCCCATTCACTGGGCGCAGACTGTGGCTGGACGGGCGGTGTGGCGGGGCTCTCACTGAGCATTCTCCTTTCACGTAATCCCCGACCAGATATGAATTTTGTGGTGTTGCCACTTTCCTGCTGGCCAGGAGGGAAGTTGAGGCCCAGGAAAGTTACACTTTCTCGCTGTGGTAAGCGGCAGAGCCATGTCAGCCGGTCCAGGCCCTGGCTTTCAGGTCTGTTTGCTGTGAGCATTTCCTCTTGTGTTTCCAGCTTTTGGCCTGTTTGACCTATCAAACTACTGATGGTGTATTGATAATTCTAATACTCTCGACATTGTGAAAGATTAGCTCTTCACTTTGTGCTAGAAATGTTTCTTGCTGTATTTTTCTTTTAAATAAAAAAAAAAGTCAAAGTCCCACGTTTCTGCCCATTTGAATCTCCCTGAGTCTCCCTGTTGTAAAGTGGTTGGGTTTGGGGATTTCTAGGGCAGGGGCCTAGTTGGTGGTGGCTTTGCCTGGAGGAGCCCATGGCTCAGGACTTAGAGTGAGGACTGGAGCAGTGTGAACTGTGGCCTGAAAATGTGTTCATGTGTGCTGAGGTGGTGCCCAGATTCTTTTGGAGGATGAACTGAGGTTTTGATCAGTAGGTTAGAGAAACACTTGATGGAATAACACTGATAATTTTGTTTTTGTATTCAATCCTAATTTTGTGTTTTCGTTTTCGTGTAGTGCAGTGTGCTCTATGTTCTAAGAAAAAATTGGCAATCAATTCATACAGTATCATGATTTAATAATCCTTCCTCACTCACCGGGTCATATTTCAGGTTTTTATATGTAGTTTTTATATCTGTAGTTCTGTTTCTGAATTCTGCATTTTGATTCATTCCTTCATTTTTAAATTTCTTATTTTAAAGATTTTATTTATTTGAGAGAGAGAGAGAATGAGCTAGGAGCAGGGGCAGAGGGAGAAGGAAAGGGAGACTCCTCACTGAGCATGGAGCCTGATGTGGGTCTCAGATCCCAGGTCTCTGAGATCAGGACCTGACCCAAAGGCAGATGCTTAACAGACTGAGCTACCCAGGTGCAGCCACATTCCTTCATATTTTTATTTTTACTCCAGTGCTGCACTGTTTGGCTGGTTGCTTCAGTTTCTGGGAGGGAGGGAGATGACCCCCTCCCCTGTTCTTCTAACAAGTTTGCTTTTGCTGCGTTGACTGGAGAAGGGCCAGGCTTCCTGAAGATGAGTAGAATGATTCAGTGACACCCAAAAGGCAGTGGCTATCATTGTTCCCACTGTGCTTCAACAACTTCACCCACTGACTCTTTGATGATGGCAGCCACCAGCAAATCTTCTGCAGAGGACTGCAGCCTTGGGATGCTTTTCTTGTGGTGCTGGACTTCATTCCCCCTGGAAGCCAGTACAGCTAGGATTAGAACCTAGGAAAAGTCCCATTAGAACCCAAGAAAGTGGGGTGCCTGGGTGGCTTAATCGATTGTCTGCCTTTGGCTCAGTTCATGGTCTTAGGGTCCTGAGATCAAACCCTGCACTAGTGTCCGTGCTGGCTGTGGAACCTACTTAAAATCAAACAAACAGAAATCAGCCCAAGAAAGTACCATCCTTTGTGTTGTTCTATACTGTGGATCAGATTTTATTTTTCTTTTCTTTTTTTTTTCTTTCTTCTTTCTTTTTAAAGATTATTTATTTGTCAGTGAGAGAGCACAAGCAGGGGGAGCAACAGGCAGAGGGAGAGGCAGGCTTCTGGTTGGGTAAGGGGTCTGATGTCGGACTTGATCCCAGGACCCTGTGATCATGACCTGAGTCATGTTAGGCTGCTGCCTAACAGACTGAGCCAACCAGGCATCCCCCAGGATCAGACTTCAATAACCCTACCAGATTTCTTTAGCTTTGACATTTTAAAGGACAATGAAAGCTAGCTAATCCTACACCAGGATTCTGCATCTGCTGGGCTGTGCTGTCCGGGCCTATGTGCCTCCTGTTCTTCTAACCCCATCAATTCCACCCATGTTTTAGCCAGAGAACTGTAGGCAGGTGTGGGCGTGTCACTGAAAGCTTTGACTCATCATTCATATCTTTATTGTAAGCTTATAATCTTTATTTTTTTCTTTTTTTGGGGTAAGATTTTATTGATTTGTTTGTTTATGAGAATGAATGGGGAGCAGAGGCAGAGGGAGAAGCAGACTCCCTGCTGAGCAGGAAGTCTGACATAGGGCAAGATCCCAGGATTATTTATGACCTGAGCCCAATGCAGATGCTTAACCGACTGAGCCACCCAGGCGCCTCTTTATTTTTCCTTTATTGATTATCTGCCTTTCTGAGGCAGCGTTCTACCTGGGTTTTCATAACTCCACACTAAGGTATTCTTCCACTAGTGTGGCCTGTTTTGAGGTAATTCCTATACATTCTGGCTATGCTGCTAAATGATGCTATGATCTTGGACTCTTTTTTTTTTTTAACCTCTCTGAGCCTTGGTTTCCTCTGTGCTAATGTGGATAATATACCCTCTCTTGCAGATGTGTGGAGGGCCATGGCTGACTTGGATGCAGTTGGAGTCATCTCACGGCACATGGAATACACAATTTATCTTGCTTCCTGTCTTGCTAACGACATCTTGGTTTTCATGCTGTCTTAGAACAAGTAGAACTTGACTTACATGTAAGTTGTGAATTCACGTACTTTTGACAGAGGTGTTATTTTAGTTTAGTTTAGTTTAGTTTAAAGCAGGCTCCACACCCAGTGCAGAGCCCAGTGTGGAACTCAAACTCACCACCGTGAGATCAAGATCCGAGCTGAGATCAAGAGTTGGCCGCTCAATGAGCCTAGTCACCCAGGCATCCCTTCTGTTTATCATTTTTCAAAAAATGTGACAAGTAACACTTTCTCT
The DNA here is from genome assembly GCF_964662115.1 of Mustela nivalis. Lineage (NCBI taxonomy): Eukaryota > Metazoa > Chordata > Mammalia > Carnivora > Mustelidae > Mustela > Mustela nivalis. The sequence continues at coordinate 216,440 of NW_028136237.1, forward strand.
GCTTGGACCTGTCCTCACACCTGCTATGCTGGTCTGGGGGTCAGACGTGTAGCTGGTGTAGTGCTGGTGATGTTGAGCAAGACAGTTGTTAAGTCTTTTTACCCTAATTGCTGTTGTCCTATTATTTCCTTTTTTTTTTTTTTAAAGATTTTATTTTATATCGTGGTGATATATGCTAAAACTGTTGCTTCTGGTCCTGCCTTAAAACTTGAATATGTAGGGCATTTTTTAAGGATTCATCCCTGGAGATACAGTATTTGTTTTTCTCTGTCTGACTTATTTTGCTTAGCACAATACCCTCTAGGTACATCCATACTGTTGTAAATATCAGGATCTCATCCTTTTTGATGGCTGAGTAATATACCATTGTGTGTATGTACCACTTTGTCTTCTGTTGCTGGACACTTGGGCTGCTTCCATATCTCGGCTATGGAAAATAAAATGCTGCAGTAGGCTTAGGGGTGCCTCCGTGCGTTCAGAATGTTGAATCTGATGTGTCAACTGCCACAACAGTCGTGGCAACTCAGGAAGGGAGCCAGGTGCAGGAGGTAAGAGGAGGAGTGCAGCTTTAGGCAATCTGAGTTGAGGTGTCTGTTGGACGTGCAGGTGTAGGTTCTGGTTGGACAGTCAAAATGTAGGAATGGGTGCTTGGGGGAAGAGAGATGCAATCATGCTGTTGCCAAGGGATATATTCCTTGTAGAGAGAGTGACAGTTAAGGATTTAGGGTAATTCCTTCTTTTCTTGGGCAGATAAAGGGGAAGAATAAAGGAGTAGTGGATGGAAGGGGAGGGACATGGCTTTGATGCCAGGAAGGCATTTTTGCACAGATGTCTAGAGAAGAGAGATTTCAAGGAATGAAATGTCAGCAATGTTCGATGATGTGAAAAGTTGCAAAGCAGCTTGATTAGGGGGTGGGGGTAGATCGAGGAGGTTGTCACTGAGTACTGAAAGAAAATGGGAGGTGAGTAGTGGAGTCCTAAGCCAGACATAGAGATAGAGTGCCTGGGCGTGAGACCATGGAGGTCACACACAAGAATAGCCTTTTAGAAAGTTTGATGGTAAAGACACAGACGATCATAACTCCAGACATAGCTTGGACAAGGGTGGGTTTTACAGGCTGTGTTTACCTATTTGCAGGTTGACTGAAGGGAGATGACAGATGGTGCATGCTGCTGGATGTTGTGGGTTGAGATGGGATCAGGTATACAGAAAAGCACACAGAGAGGAGTGTATGGATGCCCTGACTGCTTCTGTAGAACACAAGGCCAACATTAGGCATGGAGGGAATGGAACGTGGCTCAAGGAGATGTGCAGTCTCAGATACAGACCACATGGCTCAGAGTCTTACAGGGCTCTCCTTGCCTCCGCGTGGCCCTTCTCACAGGGTTTAAGTTTTGAAGAGTCCTTTTGTTTCTCTGGGTTTGGGGTGTGACTGGAGAGACATAGCAGAGAGCAAGGGCTGAGGAAAGACCAAGAGGGCAGGAACTCACAGAGGGGAGTCTACTACCCTCTCTGCCTTTTCTGGTATGGGCTCTCTCCTGATCTGGATGGACGGATGACCTGCCATTACTTCTTTTAAAAATGCATTTGGCTTTACCCTGCCAGAAAGCAACACATGTTTATTGAAGAATAGTGGGAAACCCCAGAGAAACTGAAGGAAGAAAATAAGCACTCAGCTGAAGACAACCATTCAAAAGTTCTGGCCCTTTTCCTCCCAACTTTCACTGAAGTTGAACAGATAAATGTATATATATGAAGTGATTTCTGGGAAAGACCAAAAAAAAAAAAAAAGATACCAACAACAAGAAAACAAAAAAGAGAACAAAGCAGAAGAAAACGGTGTTCATTTTCTTCCTGAGGCTGCCCTTCCTCGATACTGCTACTTGGTTTTACTACCTGCTTTTCTCCCTGGGCTTTCTTGACAAAACATGGTTCCACTGCTTTTACCTTCTTCAAAGTGTTTGACAGAGTCGTTTGCTTTCAACATGGAGTTTGAGCAAAATGGACTATTGTTTTAAAATATTCTATCATGTGTGCTGTAATATCTCATCCTGGACATGATACAAATGCTATGATAAAAAGAAGAGATGCTTTTAAAGTGATCACCAGAGTTGTGAAATTCATTGGCATGATCCTTCTTTTTTTTTTTAAAAAGATTTTATTTATTTATTTGACAGACAGAGATCACAAGTAGGCAGAGAGGCAGGCAGAGAGAGGAGGAAGCAGGCTCCCTGCAGAGTAGAAAGCCCGATGCGGGGCTCGATCCCAGGACCCTGGGATCATGACCTGAGCTGAGGGCAGAGGCTTAACCCACTGAGCCACCCAGGCGCCCCAACATGATCCTTCTTTTGAGGGTCATAATTCGTTTAATTTTTTTCTGCTCCAGCTTAACCTTCGCAGTCTTCAGTTGTTATGTGCATTAGACACAGTATTAGCAGTAGTGGCAGTAAAAATACTCCTGTCACCCTTTACAGGTACCATTTTACTAGCATCTCCTTACCACTGTAGCAGCTTTAAACCCTGTTTCCACCCAGTTCATTCCTTTAAATGCCTTTTCCTTAAAACCTTTTCTTAGTTTTTGGTGTTCTATAGCTTTACCACAAAATGTTTAATTGAAGATTTCTCATCTTGCTTGGTATCTGTGCATTTCCTGTATTTCTGGATTTATCATTTCTGTAATATCCTCAGCTGTTTTCTTCTGAAATTTTGACTCTGTCCTTCTGCTGTACTTCCCAGGATTCTTATTTAAACCTCCCGTCTGTTGTTCGTGTCTCTCAAGCTGGCGTTCATCTTCTTCTCCTGCCTCCTTGTGTTGCATTCTGGGGAATGTCTTCACTTCTTGGTGCAGTGTTGTGAAGTCCTTCATTCGGGGCTCATCTACTGCCCCACCATTCTGGTGTGTTTTCTGTTGTGTTTTACGTCTCAGTGATTTTTGGTCCCTGTTTAACTTCCTTCAGTTCCATGTTCACACTTGGCCTGTTGCTTTTGATAGGCTCTTGATCCTTCTTTATTTTTAAACCTCTTTTGTGTTCTTAAACAATTAACATGTAATATTTTCTATTCTGTATCTGATCATTCCAGTGTCTAAAGTCTTCATTTTCCCTCAGTCTTCTGTCTCTCACAGTGGCCTCATTTCTTAAATGCTCTGTGAAGGGATTTTGAGACCAGATTTATTGGAACATAGATGTAATCTCTTTTAATTCTGTTTTTTGGTGTGTTTTTTTTGTTGTTTGTTTGTTTGTTTGTCTGTCTGTTTTTTCCTGGAGGGTTTGTCTTTCCTTTGCCAGGAGGCTGGGAGTGTTCTTGGTTGGGATCACTTTGGTTCCATTTGAGGGTCCTGGTTTATTAAGGAAATCTCAGGTTCAGTTCCCCCAACTTACCGTGTGGTGGGAACGGGGTCTGGAGGGCACAGGCCTGTAGAGATCCTGCAGTGAAAATGGCATTTGTTCTCTGGCACCCTGATTTGTTTTTCTTGAGCTTGTTGCTTACAGATCAGGTTTTGGCTCACTTGTTTCTGCCACCTCCCTCTTCCTGCTTCCTTTCCTACCATTTTCTAAGTCCTTTGCTAGTTTTCCAATGTCTTCTAAAGCCCAGAAATGTTTTGTGAATTCCATTTGCCATCACTAATTGCAAGTCTCCTCCTGCAGCAGGAAGGCCAGAGCCAGACACTGTAATGCTCTGCCTCCCACAGAGGAGATTTTAATACCCTCTCCTCGTGTTCAGAAATTCTAGATTGGAGATGGAGTTATGGATACATTACCATCTACAGAGGATTAGTTGCCTATATAATAGAACAAGTATGCATTATTCTAATCTTCCTAAAACTTCCATTTTGCATAATAAATATGAATGAATAAGGAACCCACATTACTTTAGTTTATGCAGATGTTCGCTTTCTGTCTCTGGCTTTAGATGGTAGGTTGTCATTTGTATGGTTCATTCTGAAAATTGGGTAACTTCATTCTTATTTTCTACATGTTGGTGCCATATAAAGTGATGATTTATGGAGATTCAGAGGTAAATATTTATCAACATCTAAATAATTGGGGAAGGCTTCCTTTACAAAAGGTAGAATTATTAAGACCTGTTTAATCACAGAAGGGATATCCTGTAAAGCTAGCCCATAAATAAAAAGTGGATCAGAAGAAAGCAGAGAGAGGAGAGAATTTGGAAGGAGCACGTGGAGGGACACCTACTGCCTATCCCTGTAAGTCAGGGGCAATCTGGAAGGGAAACCTTGTTAAAGGAGGCAGTAGTGTTTAGATGTAATGAGCTACTGGAAACCTCACAGTGTTGTGGTGAAGCAAGTGGTGTGCAATCAAGTCCGCAGCCCAGTTGAAGTTGTGGCTTCAGGCAGCAAGCGAGCAGGCCTTTCTGTCTGCCTTTATCTCCAGTGGGAGCGACTTGTCCTCCTTGAAGTCAGCCTCCAGACATCTTTTCCTGTCGCTACACATCTGTGCATCACTGAGAATTTCTGCGGTTGCTGCTTCATGGAGATGTTTGTCAGTTTTGGGTTTTGTTTGTTTTGTTTTGTTTTTTACCGAGGTTCACTTGCTAACTTTTCTCTTCTCTTAAAAAAAAATTATTTAATCTAGGGTGCCTGGGAGGCTCAGTGGGTTAAAGCCTCTGCCTTCGGCTCGGCTTGAAGGCATGATCCCAGGGTCCTGGGATTGAGCCCCACATCAGGCTCTCTGTTCAGCAGGGAGCCTGCTTCCCTTCCTCTCTCTCTGCCTGCCTCTCTGCCTGTTTGTGATCTCTGTCTGCCAAATAAATAAATAAAATCTTTAAAAAATATATGTGTTTAATCTAGGGGCACCTGGGTGGCTAAGTGGGTGGGTTAAGCCTGTTTCTTCAGCTCAGGTTATGATCTCAGGGTCCTGGGATTGAGTCCTGCATCAGCAGGGAGCCCTCTTCCTCCTCCTCTCTCTCTGCCTCTCTGCCTACTTTTGATCTCTCTCTGTCAAATAAATAAGTAAGTAAATAAATCTTTTAAAAATATATATATATAATTTCTTCCAGGAAGAGATTATGCTGAGTGAAAAAAGTCAAGCAGAGAGAGTCAATTATCATATGGTTTCACTTATTTGTGGAGCATTACAAATAGCATGGTGGACAAGGGAAGATGGAGAGAAGGGAGTTGAGGGAAACTGGAAGGGGAGGTGAACCATGACAGACTATGGACTCTGAAAAATAATCTGAGGGTTTTGAAGGGGTAGTGGGTGGGAGGTTGGGGGAACCAGGTGGTGGGTATTAGAGAGGGCACGGATTGCATGGAGCACTGGGTGTGGTGCAAAAACAACGAATACTGTTACACTGAAAAAAATATATATATATATTTCATCTCTTATTACCATGTATTTCAAATGGTAGTGAGGGATGATGGTGTGGGACCCCATGAAGTGAATTCACACTGCCATCTTGACCACAATATAAGTGTCGTACACAGCCGTCCTGTGTCCCCTTTCGTTCTGAAATGGATTCTCTCTTCCCAGCTGTTATCAATAGAAGACAGGGGTCTTTGTTCTTGTAGGTGACTTGTCCAAGATCGCACAACTTTCGAGGTTTAACCTTTGGTCTGATTGTAGGACCCATTTTCTTTAACTCAGTGCCATGCAACCTACCATGTAGGACTCTCAATACTCTCCTGCTTTTGAAGCTGTACTCCACAGGCCACATCTACCAGTGCATATCTATTTTTGTCTAGTTCACTCATTTATTGCACACATTTACTGGATGCCAGCTATGTGTTTCAGGCACCTTTCTAGGTGCTGGAGATATGGCAGTGGGCAAGTCAAACACAACCCCCTGCCCTCATTGAGCATGTTCCATTTCCTACTACTGGAAGCATCCACCAGGAACAATGGACTTATGCCAGAAGTCCAGCAATGATATGAGTTCCAGAAATTTCTGAATGGTTCTTTGTGGAAGTGATGATTTGGCGGCAGCCCTCAAGGTAGCTACCTGCACAGGCAAAAAAAAAAAAAAAAAAAAAAAAAAAAAAAGGAGGGCTGGTGTAGAAATGCCTGATGAATGGGCTTCAAGGTCAAATAACTGAGCCAGGTCTTTAAGGTCTTATTAAGCTCGGAGATTTTTCAAGAACTTTCCATGATACATAAGCATATTATAGAAAAAACCCTATTCAAAGCACACTGTAAATTTGGAGGATGATTGTCTTTGCATTATTTTTGTGATTAAATGACAGTTGATGATACAGGCACTGTTGTAAGTCACTTATCCCTGTGCAAACACTTTGTGGTAAATTCTTTTATCATCCTTATTTTTCAGAGGTAGAGACTGATGCAAAGGGAGAAGTCTGGTGGTTCTCCACTGGCCACAGCTAAGCAAGCAAAAAGCAAAAAGCAGAGCCTGCATTGGAACCAGGCACTGTGGCTCCAGACCCCAACTCTTCACCCTTGGGCTTCTTGCAGCACGCCTGATTTCTTGTCACTAAGAACTTGGTGCAGGAGTTTAACGGTACCTTTAACTTCTAGTTTTTCTTTCTCAGAACTGAATCTGCATTGCAGTGCATCTCTGCATAAACATGTGTTTAATTTTGTCACCTTTAATTTTGTTTTTAGGTAAGATCTGAAGGAGTCAATCTGTTTCTTCTCTGCCTTCAAGCACTTCAGACAAACTTTGCAGAAGAGCAGGTGCTGATTTTTGCTTGCCTCGTGCCTGGTTTCCCAGCGATCATGTCATCCAGAGGGACCTGCATGGTGGAGACACTCATCAGTCCTAGCCCTGGTGTGGCGGATGGTGAGGAACATTTTAGCCAGCCTTATAGGTTGAAATGACTCTGGAAGTTCTCTTGAGGGATTCCTCAGCTTGTCATGATCCTGAATAGAACCCTTTATTTCATAGATGGGTTTGGAGGAGGAATTATCCCCTGCTCTTGTTCACAGTAATGTCTTACAGACATTAGAATAGAAAGAATCAGAGCCTTTTTTATATGCAATGAGGATGGGAGACATTTACTGAAGTGGTGGAAACAGGAATGGAAGGGAGGACTCAGATGTTGGAAACAACAGGAAGTGGAGACACATCATGTATCTGGAGTGTTTTCTTGGCTGTGAATGAAATTTAAATCTGCCATCCAAAACTACTGTTTATTGTCCTCAGCATGATTGTTTCACGAGTGGACATTCATCTGCTCACCCAGCCCTGTATTTTCATGCCGCATTCATGGAAAGACAGTAGCTGCTTCCTGGGAAAGTCATGGCAACCATCTGTGTCCCATGAGTTTTTAAGGAACTTGCCAGTTAGGGCCATTGATTGATTAATGCACATCACTTTATTGCCCAAAGACAGGTATTTGATCCTTAGGCTGACCGAAGCAGAATTTGGCAGAGAGAAGAATAGTTTAGAGGGAGAGGTGGCTTCATGGGAGTTTGTACCGTATTTCCAACCCCTTGATGCTCGCTGGCCTGGAGTGTAGCGTGAGCAGGTTCCAAAGGAGGGGCAGATGTATTTTAATGAAGGCCATTTTTTAAAAACCCTTTGAACGTTGGTGAAAGAACTCCTTTTTTTCCCCACTCTGGAGCAAAGATATATCCACAAGAATCACTCCACTCTTGCCGGCCATATCAGGGGAAAGGATCGCTGAGGACCAAACATGCTTTTTCCTTCAAGTCCTATTGAACTGTATGGTTATTCAGGTAAAAGCAAAATCTTGGATAATTCAGGAATGGTCTTTCTCTTGATAGGAAAGAGGAAACATTGCTTATTTTCTCCCAGCTCATCCATATTTTGTATGTTTGCTTGTTTGTTTGTTTGTTTGTTTTTTGAGTTGACTCTTTATGATATTTCACTAGAACTTGAATATGTGCTATATCACATCAGCAAAGACCTGGCATACATAATATTTTGTGTGAGAGTGTATGTCAAGCAAACATTTCAGTTCTCCCATCGGCTTTTATATTACCATATTCACACAGAACACTTTACTTCTAACACTGTGGCTGAGGCTGTGGATTTTTCCCTCACCAGGCAACTCTGCAACACCAGCTGGGTGTCCTGTAGTTTTACTCAGCTTTGACACTGTCTGCCTTGATATGGCATCTGATCCCACAGGTTAAGGGCTCAGTCCCGTGAGACTGTTCCATCACATTCAGGTGCCAGTCATAAGTAGGAGGAGCCCAGGTTACCCACAACTTCTCTACAACTTGGCTACAAATCAGAGGTTCCTTCAACTCCTCCTCTGGTTCAACTGAGTGGCTCGCAGAACTCTGGGAAACATTTGTTTTCATTTGCAATTTATGAAAGATATGATAAAGGATACAGATGAACAGTCAGATGCAGAGACACAAAGGGCACAGTCTGGGAGGGTCCCAAGCACAGGAATGTCTATTCCTGTGGAGCTGGGTTTTATCCCCCTCCTGGTACCTGGATATGTTGACTTACCTGGAAGTTTCCTGAAACCCCTGCTATGAGGATTTTTTTTAAAAGATTTTATTTATTTATCAAAGAGAGAGAGGGGGAAAGAGCGAGCACAGGCAGACAGAATGGCAGGCAGAGGCAGAGGGAGAAGCAGGCTCCCTGCTGAGCAAGGAGCCCGATGTGGGACTCGATCCCAGGACGCTGGGATCATGACCTGAGCCGAAGGCAGCTGCTTAACCAACTGAGCCACCCAGGCGTCCCTGCTATGAGGATTTTTATGGAGGATTCCTTACATAGATGTGCTCTGCTTTTAGCCCCCTCCCCTCTCTGGGGGAATGTAGGGGTTGGGGTGGGGGTGCCGAAGATTCTAAATTCTAATCATGGTGTGGTCTTCCTGGTGATGTGTCCCCACTGAGGAGCCATCTCGGAGCCCACCCAGAGTTGTGTTATTAGAACAAAATATTAAACTCAAAATGGATGGAAGACCTCAATGTAAGATAGGAATTCTTGCCAGTTTTCTTAAGGTGATTCTTTCTCTCTGCTATCCCTCAAGATTCTATCCTTGCCTCCCTTCCTGACTGCACTGTCCTATTGGGCAATCTTGCCTATTGGGCAGGTGGAATGGACCAGTAGGGTCAAAATGCACAGCTTCTAGAAGGCAAAGGGATACTCCAGTCTGCTCTAAGGACTTTGGAGTCTTTGTGTTTTTGGTGCTGGTGAAAGGAAATGAGAGAGGAGAGCAGACAAGAGAGAATGCTAAGTCATTAGAGAGAACTGGTAGGATAAAATACAGGCATGATGAGTAGAATGAGTTTAAAAACATGATACCATTGGGTGATTTTTTTAATACTCAGTAAGAATATTTTTAACAAAGTGAACCATTTAGTTTTGAAATATTCATTCTTAGCATAATTTGAGTTTTAAGATAGGATTACATTACAGGATTGTCAACATTATTTGTCACCATGACTTTTTTTTTAATTTCGGATAGGAATTTTAATAAGATAGCATTTTATTTCAGTAGACATTTAAGTTAAAATTTAAATGTATATATGTTCTTTCCCACATATTATCCAAAGGCTACAAATTAGAGTGGAAGAATAAGGAGAATCAAGATACTTGTTTTAAAGTTCTTTTTACACTGTTTTGAAAATATTGTCTTCCTCATTTATTTCCATCATTTACCATGTTAGCAAAATCTACAAACTTGTACTTGGTAAGTACTGATTGGGCTGGGTATAGAGGATGTCCACAGGGAAGCTGCCATTCTCTTTCAAAGTGACCTTTGTTCATTTTTAAGCAAAATAGTCACTTTATTCTTATATTTAATGGTAACTTTATTGTAAGAGGTTTAAAGTTTCCTAATAAATGATTTTACCTATTTGTACAAACTATTTATTTGTACCTCAGGAAGACTGTGGCTCCTAAAATAATTCAACATGTGTCATGATTCTTCTTGGTATAATTATATTTAAAATTAAGTTTTAAAATTTTAATTTTTAATTAAAACTGTTTATTGAAGGCAGTGTTTATTTTCTCATGCAAAGATGTTGAAATAAACATTCTCGTTGAAGTCTTCTCTTAACGGTGTTGAGGTACAGTGACCCCAGGCCCCAGACCTTGCCCAGTGGTGAGGCAGACCATCCCAGGCCATGCAACTGCCCAGAGTAGCCCTTCCTTATATCCTGGATCTTTCATCCACTACGTGCTACTTACAGCTTCTTATGGAGGGGCCAATATTTGGGCAACTGTGCAACCTAAGTGCAGTAAGCTCCAGAAAGGAAGGAAACATGAGGGAATTTCTAGTTTCACTGCTCAGGGTTTTTTGGGTTTTTGTTTGTTTGTTTGTTTGTTTTCCCCTATGAAAAATGAAGGCTCACAGGACATAAGTATCCCTTTGATTGGTGCTGGGGTGGGGAAGCAAATTTTCTTCTCCCTATTATTGGAAAGCAGGCAAAATTAGTTAAAGTGAATAATCAGAAACAATTTGGGAGGGAAAGAGATCACAACAGGCATTAATCCATGTGGTGAATGTGGACTACTAATTCAGTTGTCTTTGGGTGTTTACTTACATACACACAAATGTGCATGCTTGGATCAGGGGAAAGCAGCAAAAACTTGATGCCTTTTGAAATATGTAGAAGTACTAACCTTTAGAGGTACCGGGCTGTGTATTTGTTAGCTATCTGTATATGGGTATTTTTTTCAGAACTTGATTCTGATTTGATAAATAGTCTATATTCACTGTGGAAAACATAGTATACTTTAATATATTGAATTAAAGTTCTTTATTGAGAACTTGTCTGCCTCATGCAAGTGCCTCCAGGTATATAAAAGGTGGGAGGTCGGGGTACCAGGTGGTGGGTAATATAGAGGGCATGGATTGCATGGAGCACTGGGTGTGGTACAAAAACAATGAATACTGTTATGCTGAAAATAATAAAAAAAAAAGAAAGTAAGAGAGCTGGACATACAGCAAGTAGTAGCTCAAGTCCAATACCATGTAACTTTTTGTATTGATTATGAAATTTAAAGGAGAAAGGGACTTTTTTTTATTATTCTATTTCTTTTCAGTGTTCCAGAATTCATTGTTTATGCACCACACCCAGTGCTTCATGCAATATGTGCCCTCCATAATACCCATCACCAGGCTCACCCAACCCCCTACCTGCCTCCCTTCTAAAGCCCTCAGTTTGCTTCTCAGAGTCCACAGTCTCTCATGGTTTGTCTCCCCCACCAATCTCCCTCAACTCACTTCTCCCCTCCATCTCCCAATGTCGTCTGTGTTATTCCTTATGCTCCAGAAGTAAGAAACCATATGATAATTGACTCTGCTTGACTTATTTCACTCAGCATAATCTCTTCCAGACCAGTTCATGTTGATACAAAAGTTGGGTATTCATTCTTTCTGATGGAGGCATAATAATCCATATTGTATATGGACCACATCTTTATCCATTCATCCATTGAAGGGCATCTTGGTTATTTCCACACTTTAGTGACTTTGGCCATTGCTGCTATGAACATTGGTGTACAGATGGCCCTTCTTTTCACTACATCTGTATCTTCTTGGTATATACCGAGTGCAGTTGCAGGGTCATAGGGCAGCTCCATTTTAATTTTTTTGAGGAATTTCCACACTGTTTCCCAATGTGGCTGCACCAAGAAAGGGACTTGTTATTAATTCTGTGGAGCTGGTCAAGTCAAAATTCAAAGATGAATTTTTTCAGACATAAAGTAGTTTATACTGATTCTATTCTTCAGATTCACCTACAAGGAAAAGGCTATAAAACTAAAGTCTCATGGATTTGATTAGGGTAGTATTGGATGTTAAAGTACCTGAAATGATGAAGAATGTCTGTACATTCTTCTATATTTGTTTCAGTCCTAAAATATTAAATTAGTTATAATGTATGTGAAAATATCCTTACTATTAGAATTGCTTATCCTTTCTCAAATTTTCTAGTGGCTTAGTACTTAGTACTTCCAAAGCTGTATGCCATAGCTATAATAAGCAAGCAGTAACAGGAGTCACCATCCCACCTTTGTCAGGTCACAAGGCAGAATCAGAAACAAGTCTACCAAAAAATGTCATCCCTAATAATTTCTGGTACTTTAATTTTAAAGTTTTAGTTGATATTCATCCAATCAAATATAGAGCTGAGGTATATGTTTGTGAGAAATTGAACTGTTTAGGGTGGTGGCTTACACTCACTCCCCTAATCATGTATTCTGTTTCCTTCCAGACATCCCCCATTTGAGACCAGCGCCAGTGTATGTACATTACTACAACTCAAGACAATGAAAACATTGCAGATGAGAAAAGTGAAATTTAGAAAAGTATGTCTCTTCAAATCCCTCATACAATATCTGGCCTAGATAGAAGGATATACTCTCACAATTGAGGAAGATAATTGAGATTACTTAAAATGATAAACTTTATAGGGTTTTTAAAAGTTTGCCACAGATTCAGATTCTTTTAAAATATATATCTATTTTGTGTAAAGAGAATGCACTGAGAAGTAAAAAGAAAGTGATATATCAGTGCTACCAACTAATGGCTATATATCATCACCTTATTTATGAACAATGAAACAGTGTGCAATATTTAAATAAATTTAAATAAATTCCTATTTATTTTATATATTTATAAATTTAAATAAATTCCTATTTATTTATTATGAAAGAAATTCCTCTAACAAACAGTATGTTTTGAAGGTTGCTAGCAGGAAAGTGTTGTACTTCATGGAAGTAATCAGAAAATATGATCTAAATTTCTGCTTTCAAGGGCGCCTGGGTGGCTCAGTGGGTTAAAATTCTGCTTTCAAGAAGCTATAACAGTAAGTACTGAGCATTAGCTATTATATGCTATGGATGAATAACTGAAATCTACATTTGAAAGTAATGGTACACTATATGATAACTAATTGAATTTTAAAAAGTTAATAAAAAACCACTATTTTATAAAACAATATTCCCAACAGGCTCTTTTGCTTTAAAATACTCACTCTGTAATGAGAGTCATTACTTTTGTCCAGCAAATTCTTACATCACTGTTTATCCCTTCCCTGCTTTATCCCTTCCCAGTATCAAGAAAGGCTCACTTGGATTACCTAGAAGCCATGAGAAAGCTTGTAATAGATCTGGCTGGTTTTCACCAGCAATTTGACCACCATGTGCACAGGGAAGTCTATTGATAAAGGCTTTATTGCAATAAATTGCAAATACATGGATGATTTTGAATTCTCTTTCTTGAGGTCTTGTTTCATGATAATAAATGTAGGGTGGCTTTTTGGAATGGATGTTATTAACATATCTTCATAGTTCTAAGTACATGGAATTGTAAAATAGATAAATGAATGTGGCATTACTGACAACCGTCCTCATTTTGAAATCAAATTACAGTGTACTGAGCTGAGGAGGCAAAGCAGATTTGGGATTATGAGTGAAATAATTTTAAAAAGTCTTAGGGGTATGATCAGACTATTGGGTAATTCAGTAGAAAAATATCAACTGATTGAGATTCTGTGTTCCCTGATTTCAGAGAGACGTTAAGATAAATAAGTAACACGAGGAGACTAGGAAGCCAAACATAAGTGATACTTTTGTGCCAGGGTGTGTATACATCTGTTTATCTTCTTGCTTTACCACTAAGGTTGCTCCTAGAGGAGAGTTTAAATATGTGTTGGAGCTAATCTCTGTGGATTACACAAGAAACCACATCCTACAGCTCTCCCTGAAACACCGCTTATGATTTCAATGTAATTTGGTTTTTGCATTTTTAGAAATAACAAAATACTTTGCAAACTCATCTACTTTATTACCACCACAAGTGAGTCAGCTGACTCCACATTTTAACACAGTGACAGTCACAGAGGAATGGAGGAGTGAGTAGAGTTATCAATATATGTGCTTTAAAGAAGTATGACAGGGTAGCAGCTATTTCCAGGAACCAAAACATGGGTCAGCAGCTGTGCAGGAAAAGTGATGGAATAAATGACTCATTTCAGAGGAGTTCTATAACATATTAGTTCTATAATGGATCTTCAGCACCCAATTACCCGCTTTGATCTAAAGATAAGGATTTACAGTTAAGATCCCATTTATGATTTGTCTGGTAGGGTCTGAATCATGTTTACTATTGTTTTGACTATTACTTGAAACCTATAGTAGTACTTGGGATATGTGTTGTGTATTCTGTGAACATGTGCTATTTTTAGATTAGATAATTCCTGTCTCGAACCCCTGTTAATTTGTTTGCTTTTGTTTATTTGATAGTGCTTTCAGTAAATGGATATATCTTAAAAATTGCAAAGCCACTATTAAAATAAGTTATTATGATATATAGCATGGAATTGCACATTCCTCCTTTGAATCCGACAGAGCTTCACCATATCCTTAACAATTTGGGAAAAACACGCTATTATTTTTCTTCATAAAATTTCTCCTGTTAGGCTGTGATGGTTGTCATCAGCAGTAACTCCTCTAAAGGCTTTGTCAAAAGAGTTGAAAAAATTGGAAAGGTGTGAATGAAGCTGTTTGCTGAATATAAAGAAAAGAGCATTGAAGTACAATTCACACTCTTACTTCTCCTTCTATGCTTTCAGATGTTTGACATTTGAAAATTTTGCTTCTAGAAGAGATGCCCTATATAATTCTTACTTAAAGGAGCAAGTTGCTTTAATAATTTTTTTTATTATTCTACCATTCAAGTATTTCCATTTAAATTAAATTCAATACCATTTAAAAAAAATCAAAAGTGCTGCCAGTATTCAATTCCTGGGCTAAACAATTTTAGAAAGCTTTGTGTTATTGAACCTACGGGGTTTTTCTGTAGTTTTAACTCTTTCTTTCTGTGATTTTTCCCTTTAGTCACATAAGTGACTGCATATTAACAGACATTGAGGATAAAGGACTGAATAGAACAATCCTTGGCCTCATGAAGTTGAGAATCTAGCAAGGGAGTCAAACAATTCAATCATTCAGAGACAATTTATTGAGTGTCTGGCCTAAGATGAGCACAACAAAACCCCAGCCCAGAGGAATCTTTTTTTTTTTAAGATTTTATTTATTTATTTGACAAACAGAGATCACAAGTAGGCAGAGAAGCAGGCAGAGAGAGAGGAGGAAGCAGGCTCCCCGCTGAGCAGAGAGCCTGATGTGGGGCTCGATCCCAGGACCCTGAGATCATGACCTGAGCCGAAGGCAGCGGCTTAACCCACTGAGCCACCCAGGCGCCCTAGAGGAATCATTTTAATGGGAGAGATAGATAATAGGTAAACCAACTTTAAAAAGAAAAAAATCGTACTGGTTTTTCTTTAATAGTGATGCATATTTGAACTAAATAAGCACATTTTAATAAGAGCAGTGATTGAGAAGAGGTTTTGTAACTGAGTGGTCCGAAAGGGCCTCCCTGAAAAAGTCTGTTTTGAACAGATTTCTGAATAATATCAGCCAGGAAGCTGCGTAAAAATCTCAGGGATGGGTGATTTTTCCAGTCAAAAAACTGTAAAGGCTCCAAAGTCACAATACAGCTGTAAGTTTCTCTAATAAAGTAACTTCTGACAAAGAATGAGAAGAAATAACTAACCCAGGTTTGAAAGAAAAGGGACAGACTTTCTATGGAATTCATATTTAATTAAAGCTCTAAAGGACAAAAATACAATAGAGCAAAATTCTGGTCCCGCTGATATACCTAATGAAAGTTCATAAACAAGGTGTGGGTAGCAAAGAGTGTGTGGGAATGTTGGTAAGGACAGTGGGGAAGAGTCATCCCTGAACATGTTCTTTAATGAAGCAATTCTTGTGTTGTTTTAAAGGGTAACTTGGAGTTTGCCTAAGTGATTAGAGAAGGATGCCTCGGCTTATGGAAGTTCAAAGCCATAAAGATGTGATAAACTACTGCAGATATTTTCATGTATATTTGTTGTTGCTTCTAGTAATGGTGATCTAAAAACTCCTATTTAAGACAACTTAAAAATCCAGACAAAATAGCTTTTAAAGTTAAAAATATCAGAATGATTATAAAAATAAGTGAGGGATTACTGGGCCAATACGAAACACAATGAGAGCCTAGAGATATATGCCCTGAAGCCATTTTAGCTATGAGAGCATTAGAAACTGCTAAAACACACTGAGCTGTGTTTTTAATAGACACTTGATACTAGAGAAAAAAAATTCAAAATCCAGCAGCAATCAAATTTGAGGACTTTGGTACAACCCAAATTTAAGTTGAGATCCCCAAAGCACAAGGAGAAGCAGAAATAAGACTAGAGCCTACCTTGCCTTCTGTGTAAACTGAGAACGTCAACCACTGAATTTGGAGTATGATTGTCTTGTAAAGTCTCAGATATAAGAGAAAATCCTGCCAAGGAGGACCATACCATTATTATAGCTCTTAATTATTCCTACTCAATAAGAGTTTCAAATATAATGTCTTGAACATAACAAAATGTAACAAAGCACACAAAGAAAAACCATTAACAAGATTTGATAGACAAAATGGGATTAGTATGATATTAAAATGATCAATAAAGATTGTAAAATGGCTTGATTACTCTGCTCAAAGAAATGAGAGGGGAAGCAAATTGAACAAAAAACTGAAACTAAAAAATGATATTGAGAAAGATTTTATAAGTGAACCAAATGGATACTCTAGAACTTTAAAGATATGACAGCCAATTTAAGATACCACAGGGGTGCCTGGGTGGCTCACTTAATTAAACCTCCAATTCTTTTTCCTTTTTTTAACACCTTAATTTTATTTTATTTCGTTCATTTTGGCTCAGGTCATGATGTCAGGCTTGTGAAATAGAGCCCAGAGTTGGGCTCTGTGCTGAGCCTGGAGCCTGCTTAAGATTCTTTTCCCTTCTTTTTCTATCCCTCCCTGCGCTCTCACTCGCTCGCTCTCTCTTGCTTGCAAATAAATAAATAAATAGACAGATAATAGACAAAGCAAAATAAAAGCAGATTATGAAAATAAATATAAAGTTTTTGAAATGAAAACAAGTTCAAAATAAAATAGAGAAGACCTACACAGCTAAAAGTTCATTCAGGAAATCTATTATTAAAGAAGTCAGTATGACACAATGTTAAGATATCAAAAGACTGGAGCATGTACTTTACAGAAAGGGTAATCCAAATGGCCACTCATAGGTAAAAACTGTTTATCTTTATTATGAATCTGGAATTAAATTAAATTAAATTAAAAATAAATTAAAACCTAGAATGGCATACTATTACACACTTACCATAGTGGGAAACAGTAAAAATGTCTTGCAAGAATGTGAAAGAATGACAGTGCCCATAATAAAAACATTTGAGGTAGGTTGGACAATATTTAGAAAACTTAAAAATTAAAAAAAAATTTGGTCCATTCCTGGAAATACAACATTGAATTAAATGAATATTTTCACCAGGATATGAAAACAGATGATTATAGTTATTTCATTCATAACGGCAGATCAGCAGTGGTCTATTTGCACGATGTTACATTAAATAAGAGAGAATATTAACAAACTGGGAGAAGGGGCTAGGTTGTTATCATAAACAGATCTTCTATGGTGCTGATTATGTTCTATTTCTCAAAATCTTTAAGTTAAAAAATTTTCAAATTTATATCTAAATAGATAGATAGATAGATAGATGATAGATTGACAGATATCCCAGAAGCTGCAATGCTAGGCTAAGACCAGGCTTTAAAGGGCTTTTCTATATTCTACTAAATACTTTAAACCATTCATTATATTATAGCTCAGAGTTCGAATCTCCATTTGTTTCCTCTGTTTTCTAATATTTATCTTAAGGTGACCTGATGCAGACTTTTGATGACCTTTGTCTAAATATTTCTATTTTAACAAAGTCCTTTTTAATACTCAGAGACTAAAACTTAGAAAAACACTCTGATTTTTATCTCACTAGAGTGGAAAATATATGGTTACCCATTAACTAATGATATCCATGTCTACATTAGCTCCATGACATTTTTCATTCTTGGGAGCTTTTGGTTAAATGAATTTTTTTAAGCTTCCTTTAAATGAAGCTTTAAGCCATCACCACATGAATAAAATTAAAGAACTAAATGAAAACAAGCCAAGTAATAGAGTAATAGAATGTGCAGTGGAAAGAGTACAATTCTGAAATCATAAAGCCTAAATTAGTGTGATGCATCTTTACTAGCCATGTAATCATAAACCAGTTATCTAAATGTGTTAGCCTCAGATTTTTCACCCATGAAATAGTGATGATAATACTTATTATGCAGAGTTGTTGTGTGGATGTGATGAAGCATGGAGCATGAGAGTCTCATATTCCATGCTAAAATGATAGCTATTTTTTACTTATAATAATTCTAATAATAGTAATTAAATTGTTCAAAATGGTAATAATCATTTATATTGAGGCATTGTATTGACTATTCATAGACACATTTACCAAAATAAATTTCATTTTACTTTACCCCCTCTGAGGCTATATATTCCTTAATTCAATATGAATCTTATTATGAATAATAATTATCATGATAAATATGCTGATTTTTCTTCTATTTATTTTTAGGAAAGTATCCTTTACTGTTGAACATAAAGAAACTTAAGCAAGTCTCTCTTATTCAAAATTTGCATGCTGCTTCCTTATGAAACTAGATTAGAGTTGTATGAAATAAATTCATGCAGTTAAGACATTTATGTTTGGAAAACTGGGTGGTCAGTTTAGTATTTCAAAAGAAGATTTTAAATTTAAACCTTAAAACTGAGCTCTTTCAGCCTTATTTATAGACCATCCTTCATGCTTAATAAGTATTCCTTCATTGTAAACTAACTAATAGTGTTTGTCACAGTGTATATAACTAAAATGGATTTTGTATTCTATTATTTCAGAGTTAGTTGCAGTATCTACTTCCTTACTTCCTCTTTTGAAAAATAGATTAATTCTACAAAAGGTTATTTCCAGATTTATTGAAAAATAATTGACATATTATAATTTGTAAATTTAAGAAATGATTTCTTATAACACTGCAAACTTTTAACATTGTGTAAATTTTGTACCATTTGATAAATTGGTATACATCTGCATTGCAATATAATCTACATAAAAATGTTAATACATCTACTATCTCATATAGTTGCCTCTGTTTTTATGCATGTATTGTAAGGAATTTTAAGATCTACTCTCTTAGCAACTTTTATGTATATAGTACAGTAGAGATAAACTTCAGAGGTCTTGTGGGTTTTGTTCCAGACTGCCTCAATAAAGTGATTATCTCAATAAACTAAGTCAAATCATTATTATTATTTTTTGGTTTCCCAGTGCAAATAAAAAATTATGTTTCCCAGTGCATATAAAAAATAAACACTATACTGTACTGTTCAAAAGCATTATGTCTTTAAAGAAAAACAATGTATATACCTTAAGTAAACTAGTTCTGAGTTTTCAGTGGGTCATAAATACTGATCACAGATCACCATAACAAATACAATAATAATGAAAAAACTGGAAATATTGCAAGAATTACCAACATGTGACAGAGAGACACAAAATGAACAAATGGTGTTAGAAAAATGGTGGCAGCAGACCTATTTTATACAAGATTGCTATAAACTTTCAACTTGTAAGAATGTGATATATACAAAATTTAATAAAGAGAAGCACAATTAAAAAAGTATGTATATATTATTAACTATGACCATCATGCTGTACATTAGATCCCCAGAACTTTTTCCTATTATAGTTGCAAGTTTGTACCCTTTGACCACCTTATTCCACCCCAGGTTCACCCCTTGTCAACTCAACTCTAAGTTTCCATTAGTTTGCTTTTTCTTCAGGTTCTGTATGTAAGGGATATCGTAATACATAAATTAAAAAATATATAAAATCTTTGAAATATTTCACTTAGTATAATACCTTCAAGATCCATCCATGGTATTGTAAATGGCAGTATTTCTTAATTTTTCATGGTTAAGTAGTATTCCATAGTATATATTTACCATACTTATTTTATTCATTCATCCATTAATGGATACTGAAGTTATTTCCATCTCTTGCTTAGAGTTAATAATTTTATAATGAACATAAGAGTGCAGAGATGTCTTCGAATAGTGACTTCGTTTCCTTTAGCTATATCCCTAGAAGTGGGATTACTGAATCATATGGTAATTTTACTTTTAATAATATGAATAGTCTCCATACTGTTTTCCATACAAATTTATATCCCTATCACAGTGCATAAGTTCCCCATTTTCCCCAATATTTACCAAAATTTGTTAGTTTTAATTTTTTGGTAGTATATATTCTAAGAGGTAGTAATATCTTGCTGTGTTTTTCAGAGGTAAACAAAAACAACAACATAATGACTTTGCCCTGAGTTTTTTACGTTGAGCACTTTTTAATGCTCCTGTTGGTCATTTATATAACTTTTTTGAAAAAAAGTCTATTGAGATCCTTTTGCTTTTTTTTAATTATATATTTTTTTCTTTTTGTATCTGTTAGTTATTAACCTCTTTTCAGATATAAGTTTTGTAAGTATTTTCTTCCATTCTGTGGATTGTGTTTTCATTCCCTCTTTTTTTTGGCAATGCAGAAAATTTAGTTTGATGTAATACCATTTATTTATTTTTGCTTGTGTTTTTGGTCTGGTATCCAAAAAACTATTGGCAAGACCAATGTCAAGGAGAATTTTTCCTATGTTTTCCTTTAGGAAATTTAGTTTCATGCATCACATTTAAGTCTTTAATCTATTTCAAGTTAAGATTTATGAGTGATATAAGGTTCCAGTTTCATACTGTTTATGTGACTATTCAGTTTTAAATATCATTTACTGAACAGACTATCTTTACCCATTACATATGTTGGCCCCTGTCAAATATTAGGTGACTGTATGAAAGGATTTATTTCTGGACTCTCAATTCTGTTCTACTTGTTTATTGGTCTGTTTTTATGCCAGTATACTTTATTGTTTTGAGCGTGAGGGCTTTGTAGTATAGTTTCAAATCAAGAGTGTAATTTCGCTTCTTCATTCTTTCTCAGAACTGCTTTGATTATTTGTTGTCTTTTATGGTCTCATATAAATTTTAGGATTCTTTACTTACTTCTGTAAAAACACAATATTGGATTTTTTTAAAGATTATTTATTAATTTATTTGAGAGAGAGAGATGACAAGCAGGCATAGAGGCAGGCAGAGAGAGAAGAGGTAGCAGCTTCCTGCTGAGCAGAGAGGCTGATGCGGGGCTCGATCCCAGGACCCTGGGATCATGACCTGAGCCGTAGGCAGCAGCTTAACCCACTGAGCCACCCAGGTGCCCCTAACATTGGATTTTTGATAGGAATTGAATTTACAGATGGTTTTCGGTAGTATGGACATTTTAACAATGTTAATTCTTACCATTCATAAATATGAGCTATCTTTCCATTTGTGTCTCCTTCAATTTCTTTATCAATGTCATAGATTATGGGGTACAGATCTTTCATAGTCTTAGTTAAATCTTATCCTAAGTATTATATTAGTTTTGATGCTAGTGTGAATTAGATTGTTTTCTTTATTTTTTCAGATAGTTCATCATTAGAGTGTTAAAATGCTCCTGTCTTGTGCTTACTTTGTCAGCACATATACTAAAATTGGAATGATGCAGAGAAGACTAGCGTGATCACTGAGCAAGGATGACATGAAAAACTATTAAAAAAACGAAAAAAACCAAAATTCTTGTCTTCTATATATTGATCTTGTATTTGGCAGCTTTACTAAATTTGTTTATTCAAAAATTTTTATGAAGTTTTTAGGATTTTTTTACATGTAAGTTCATGTTATCCAAAAAAAGAAAATTTTACTTCTTCCTTTTTTTTTTTTATTTGGAGTCTCTTATTTCTTTGTGTTCCTTGTTTCTCTGGCTAGGACATCCAGTACTATGTCAAATGAGAGTAGTGAAAGTGGACACACTTGTCTTTTTTCTGATCTTTAAGGGGAAAACTTTCAAACTTTTTTGATTGAATATGAGATTAGCTCTGGGCTTGCAATATGTGGTTTTTCTTTAATGGATTTTTTAAATTATTTTTTTAAAATTTTTTATAAACATATAATGAGTTTTTATCCCTAGGGGTACAGGTCTGTGAATCACCAGGTTTACACATTTCACAGCACTCACCATCACTCACCATAGCACCTGCCCTCCCCAATGTCCATACCCCCACCATCCTCTCCCAACACACCTCCCCCCAGCAACCCTCAGTCTGTTTTGTGAGATTTAGTCTTTTATGGTTTGTCTCCCTCCCAATCCCATCTTCTTTTATTTTTCTTTTCGTACTCCCGAAACCGCCTATGTTGCATCTCTACTTCATCATATCAGGGGAGATCATAGGATAGTTGTCTTTCTCAGATTGATTTATTTCGCCAAGCATAATACCCTCTAGTTCCATCCACGTCATCACAAATAGCCGGATTTCATTTCTTTTGATGGCTGCATAGTATCCCATTGTACATATATACCACATCTTATTTATTGATTCATCTGTTGAAGGACATTTAGGTTCTTTCCATAGTTTAACTATTGTGGACATTGCTGCTATAAACATTTGGGTGCATGTGCCCCTTCAGAATGCCACGTATGTATCTTTAGGGTATATACCCAGTACTGCAATCACTGGGTCATAAACTAGTTCTATTTTCAGCTTTTTGAGGCACCTCCACGCTGTTTTGGAGTGAACCGCACTTCACTGCTGCTTCCTCAGTAAGGGTTCGTTTGCTTCAGGGATGAAGAGCTGCGGGAGTGCTGGTGCCTCTTGGGCCTTGCTTTCTTGAGCTCCAAGATCGCACCCGGGGTTCACCTCCTAAGCCGAACTAAGCAGACACTGTCACAGCCCTGCAGCAGCTTGCGTGGCCTAGCATGGCACTCTATGCCTATTACCATCTCCTGGTGTAGGTAAGGCTTTGCCTTTTGCTCCGGCGCTCAGGCAGACTCGGGGGCTAGGCCAGTGCCTTCAGCACAGGAGAGAGGAGGCGATAGGATCCCTGCACACGGCCCGTGCACTTGGATGGGGAACTGTGGGGGACAGTCTCCACTCCTTCCCCGGCACACCCCTTGCCACCCACATCGCTGCCACATCTTGGTGGAAGACGGCATCTGACTGCCCGTTTCTCCATGGGGTTGTTTCTGCGAGTTTCGGTTATCTCACCTGGTGGCAAGCCCAAGTCTGCCCTTGGGACAGGTGCCAAGGAGATGCTGTCCCCTTGGGTCCAGAGGCACAAGACAGGCCTGCCTTCTGCCCAGTCTCCTTCCTCAGAGTGGAGCTCATGCCTCTGCCCTAGTCGTCCCCTCATGTCTCCTTAGCATCCAGGCTTCCATCTCTCCGCACAGGGAGCGGGTGAAACTTGTCTTGCCACCGGCCTACTGTTCGTGCCATGGCAGGCTATCCTGCTTCCCGAGCGTTTGCCGACCCCAAGGCCAAGGGCTCCTTCTCTTCTCCGGGGGCTTCATGCTGCGCCTTCACCACACTTGATCCTGGGGAGCGCGGTGACAGATATGTGCAACCACACTTCTCTCTCAGGCAGAAGGGATGCTAGGGCAAAGAGTATTTTGCTCCATTCAGGTATCTTCCCCTGTGCTGCGGAGACTAGCTCAGGCATTCAGCTGCTGCATCCCACACATTCGATTCTGATTTCCCAACGAATGCTGTGCTTCCCAGAGGAGGTGCCCGGACAAAGAGGCTTTTGCTGTATGTGGGTTTCTCCCACCGAGTGACTGGGCACAGGCAAGCAGCAGAAGAGCCCGCAGAACCGACTACTGATTTCTCAGCCAATGCTGTGCTTTCACAGAGGCTTTGGCTTGAAGCGAACAGCACTTCACCGCTGCTTCCTCAGCAAGGCTTCAGTCGCATCAGGGAAGAAGTGCTGCCGGAGAGCTGGTGCCTCTTGGGGCCTTGCTATCCCGGGCTCCAAGTTCACAACCTGGGTTCATTCTTCCAAGCTGAAATAAGCAGACACAACCTCGACCCTGAGCAGCGTGGGTGGCCTAGGATGGCACTCTGCTCACAATGCCATCTCTCAGCATAGGCACGGCCGTCCCTTTTGCTCTGGCGTTCAGGTGGACAGGGGACTAGGCCAGTGCCTTCTCCATCCTTGAGGAGACGTGAGAGGATCACTGCACACCACCCATGCCCTGGAATGGGGTGTAATCGGTAACTGTCCCTGTTTCCCCGGGGCACCCCCTGCCTCCGCCAATGCTGCCACATCCTGGAGGAAGACGGCATCTGATTGCCCGTTCCTCCAGGAGGTGTTTCTGCGAGTTCACGGCCGGAAGCATGGTGGCAAGCCCACGTCTGCCCTCTGGACAGGTGGCCAAGGAGATGCTTTCCACTTGGGACCAGAGGCACAGGAAAGGCCTTCCTTCTGCCCAGACTCCTTCCTCAGATTGGAGCACGTTCCCCGGCCCAATCGCCCCCTCAAGTCTCCTTAGCAGCCAGGCTTCACCTCTCTGCACAGGGAGTGGGTGACACTTGCCTTGCCACCGGCCCGCTGTTCCTGCCAGGGCCAGCTCTCTAGCTTCGCGACCATTTCCCGACCACAAGGCCAACGGCTCCTTCTCTTCTCCTGTGCAGCTTGCTGCACTTTCCCCAGACAGGCTCCTGGGGAGCCCAGTGACAGACATGTCCCCTTCCTTAAGGCTCTTTCCACAGGCGCAACCACGGTTCTCTCTCAGGCAGTGGGGATGCCCAGGCAAAGAGGATTTCGCTCCATGCGGGTTTATTACACCGTGCTGTTGGGTCTTGCTCAGGCAAGCAGCAGCAGCATCCCACAGACCCGACTCTCATTTCCCAAAGAATGCTGTGCTTTCCCAGAGGAGATGCCCAGGCAAAGACCCTTTCGCTGTATGAGGGTTTCTCCCGCCGTGCTGCGAATACTAGGCTAAGGCAAGCAGCAACAGCAGCCCACAAAAACTCTGATTTCCCAGCGACTGCTATGCTTTCACAGAGGTTTTCAGCTTGGCACGAACGGCACTTCGCTGCTGCTTCCTCAGCAAGGCTTTGGGTGTTCGCTCTGTCGCATCAGGGAAGAAGAGCTGCAGGAGAGCTGGTCCCTCTTGGGCCTTGCTTTCCCGGGCTCTATGTTGGCACCCTGGGTTCACCCTGCCAGTCCGAACTAAGCAGACACAGCCACAACGCTGCAGCAGCGTGCGTGGCCTAGGATGGCACTCAATGCACACTACATTCTCCCAGTGTAGGCAACACTTGGCCTTTTGCACAGGCCCTCAGGCGGACTCGCGGTTAAGGCCAGTGCCTTCCCCACAGGAGAGGAGAGGCGACAGGATCCCTGAACACCGCCCGTTCACTGGAATGGGGAGCTTTGGGAGATTGTCCCCACTCCTTCCCCGGCAAACCCCCTGCCACCGAAAACGCTGTCACATCTTTGAGGAAGATGGCATCTGACTGCCCGTTTCTCGAGGGAGCTATTTCTGCGACTTCCGGGTATGGCGCCTGGTAGCTAGCCCAAGTCGGCCCTACAGACAGGTGGTCAAGGAGATGCTGTCCCCTTGGGACCAGAGGCACAGGACAGGCCTGCCTTCTGCCCAGACTCCTTCCTCAGAGTGGAGCATGCATCTCTGCCCTAGTCATCCCCTCATGTCTCCTTAGGAACCAGGCTTTGTCTCTCTGCACAGGGAGCGGGTGACACTTGTCTTGCCACCGGCCTGCTGTTCCTGCCATGGCAGGCTATTCTGCTTCCCGACCTTTCCCGACCACAAGGCCAACGTATCCTTCTCTTCTCCTGGGGTGGCGTGCTGCACCTTCCCCAGACGTGCTCTTGGGGAGCGCAGTGACACACGTGTGCAACCACGCTTCTCTCTCAGATCTCAAATACCCAACATAACCCTACACCTAAAGGAGATGGAGAAAGAACAACACAGAAAGCCTAACCCAGCAGAAGAGGAATAATAAAGATCAGAGCAGAAATCAATGAAATAGAAACAAATAAACAAACAAATAAAAACCACAAAAAACCAACAACAACAACAAAAAACAATAGAACAAATCAACGAAACTAGGAGCTGGTTCTTTGAAAGAATTAATAAGATTGATAAAACCCTTTCCAGACTTATCAAAAAGAAAAGAGAAAGAACCCAAATAAATAAATTAATGAATGAAAGAGGAGAGATCACAACCAACACCAAAGAAATACAAACAATTATAAGAACATACTATGAGCAACTCTACGCCAACAAATTCAACAATCTGGAAGAAATGGATACATTCCTAGAGACATATAAACTACCACAACTGAACCAGGAAGAAATAGGAAACCTGAACAGACCCATAACCAGTACGGAGATTGATACAGTCATCAAAAATCTCCAAACAAACAAAAGCCCCGAGCCAGATGGCTTCCCAGGGAAATTCTACCAAACATTTAAAGAAGAATTAATTCTTATTCTCATGATACTGTTCCAAAAAATAGAAATGGAAGGAAAACTTCCAAACTCATTTTATGAGGCCAGCATCACCTTGATCCCAAAACCAGACAAGGATCCCATCAAAAAAGAGAACAGCAAACCAATATCCTTGATGAACACAGATGCGAAAATTCTCACCAAAATACTAGCCAATAGGATTCAACAGTGCATTAAAAGGATTATTCACCACGACCAAGTGGGATTTATTCCAGGGCTACAAGGTTGGTTCAACATATGCAAATCAATCAATGTGATACAACGCATTAATAAAAGAAAGAACAAGAACCACATGATACTCTCCATAGATGCTGAAAAAGCATTTGGCAAAGTGCAGTGTCCCTTCCTGATTAAAACTCTTCAAAGTGTAGGGATAGAGGGCACATATTATCAATATTATCAAAGCCATCTATGAAAAACCCACTGCAAATATCATTCTCAATGGAGAAAAATGGAATACTTTTCCGCTGAGGTCAGGAACACGGCAGGGATGTCCGTTATCACCACTGCTATTCAACATCGTACTAGAAGTCCTAGCCTCAGCAATCAGACAACAAAAAGAAATTAAGGGCATCCAAATTTTGCCAAATTGGCAAAAGAGAAGTCAAACTATCCCTGCTTGCAGAGGATATGACACTGTATGTGGAAAACTTAAAGGACTCCACTCCAAATCTGCTATAACTTGTATAGGAATTCTATAAAGTGTCAGAATATAAAATCAATGCACAGAAATTGGTTGCATTTTTTTTAAACCAACAAGACTGAAGAAATAGAAATTAAGGAGTGAATCCCATTTAAAATTGCACTCAAAACCCTAAGATACCTAGGAATAAACCTAACCAAAGAGACAAAGAATCTATACTCAGAAAACTCCAAAGTGAGTACTCATGAAAGAAATTGAAGAAGACACAAAGAAATGGAAAAATGTTCCATGCTCCCGTATTGGAAGAACAAATATTGTGAAAATGTCTATGCTACCTAAAGCAATCTACACATTTAATGCAAACCCTATCAAAATCTCGTCCATTTTTTTCAAAGAAATGGGACAAATCATCCTAAAATATATATGGAACCAGAAAATACCTCGAATAGACAGAGGAATATTGAAAGAGAAAGCCAAAGTTGTTGGCATCACAATTCCAGACTTCAAGCTCTATTACAAAGTTGTCATCATCAAGATGGTAGGGAACTGTCCCCAAAACAGACATAGATCAATGGAACAGAATAGAGAGCCCAGAAATAGACCCTCCACTCTATGGTCAACTAATCGTCAACAAAGCAGGAAGGAATGTCCTATGGAAAAGACACAGCCTCTTCAACAAATGGTGTTGGGAAAATTGAACAGCCACATGCAGAAAAATGAAGTTGGACCATTTCCTTACACCATACATGAAAATAGACTGTAAATGGATGAAAAAGCATAATGTGAGAAAGGAATCCATCAAAATCCTTGAGGAGAGAACAGGCAACAAACTCTTTGACCTCACCAGCAGCAACTTCTTCACAGGAACATCACCAAAGGCAAGGGAAGCAAGGGCAAGAATGAACTCTTGGGATTTCATCAGATCAAAAAGCTTTTGCCCAGCAAAGGAAACAGTTAACAAAGCCAAAAGATGACTGTCAGAAGTTATCTGGGAGAAGATATTTGCAAATGACATACCAGATAAAGGGCCAGTATCTATACAAAATCTATAAAGAGCTTATCAAACTCAACACCCTAAGAACAAATAATCCAATGAAGAAATGGGCAGAGGACATGTATTCTTTCTGCAAAGAATACATCCAAATGGCCAACAGACACATGAAAAAATGCTCCACATCACTCGGCATCAGGGAAATACAAATCAAAACCAGAATGAGATACCACCTCACACCTTTCAGAATGGCTAAAATGAACAAGACAGTCAATGACAGATGCTGGCGAGGATGTGGAGAAAGGGCAACCCTCCTACACTGTACGTGGGAATGCAAGCTGGTGCAACCACTCTGGAAAACAGCGTGGAGGTGCCTCAAAAAGCTGAAAATAGAACTAGTTTATGACCCAGTGATTGCAGTACTGAGTATATACCCTAAAGATACAAACGTGGCATTCTGAAGGGGCACATGCACCCAAATGTTTATAGCAGCAATGTCCACAATAGTTAAACTATGGAAAGAACCTAAATGTCCTTCAATAGATGAATTAATAAATAAGATGTGGTATATATGTACAATGGGATACTATGCAGCCATCAAAAGAAATGAAATCCTGCTATTTGTGATGACGTGGATGGAACTAGAGGGTATTATGCTTGGCGAAATAAATCAATCTGAGAAAGACAGCTATCCTATGATCTCCCTGATATGATGAAGTGGAGATTCAACATAGGCGGTTTCGGGCATACGAAAAGAAAAATAAAAGAAGATGGGATTGGGAGGGAGACAAACCATAAAAGACTGAATCTCACAAAACAGACTGAGGGTTGCTGGGGGGAGGTGTGTTGGGAGAGGATGGTGGGGGTATGGACATTGGGGAGGGCAGGTGCTATGGTGAGTGATGGTGAGTGCTGTGAAATGTGTAAACCTGGTGATTCACAGACCTATACCCCTAGGGATAAAAACACATTATATGTTTATAAAAAATTTTAAAAAAATAATTTAAAAAATCCATTAAAGAAAAAACACATATTGCAAGCCCAGAGCTAATCTCATATTCAATCAAAAAAGTTTGAAAGTTTTCCTATTAAAGATCAGAAAAAAGACAAGTGTGTCCACTTTCACTACTCTCATTTGACATAATACTGGATGTCCTAGCCAGAGAAACAAGGAACACAAAGAAATAAGAGAATCCAAATAAAAAAAAAAGGAAGAAGTAAAATTTTCTTTTTTTGGATAACATGAACTTACATGTAAAAAATTCCTAAAAACTTCATAAAAATTTTTGAATAAACAAATTTAGTAAAGCTGCCAAATACAAGATCAATATATAGAAGACAAGAATTTTGTTTTGTTTCGTTTTTTTAATAGTTTTTCATGTCATCCTTGCTC
This sequence comes from Mustela nivalis, assembly GCF_964662115.1. Taxonomy (NCBI): domain Eukaryota; kingdom Metazoa; phylum Chordata; class Mammalia; order Carnivora; family Mustelidae; genus Mustela; species Mustela nivalis. The sequence continues at coordinate 245,772 of NW_028136237.1, forward strand.
AGTGATCACGCTAATCTTCTCTGCATCATTCCAATTTTAGTATATGTGCTGACAAAGTAAGCACAAGACAGGAGCATTTTAACACTCTAATGATGAACTATCTGAAAAAATAAAGAAAACAATCTAATTCACACTAGCATCAAAACTAATATAATACTTAGGATAAGATTTAACTAAGACTATGAAAGATCTGTACCCCATAATCTATGACATTGATAAAGAAATTGAAGGAGACACAAATGGAAAGATAGCTCATATTTATGAATGGTAAGAATTAACATTGTTAAAATGTCCATACTACCGAAAACCATCTGTAAATTCAATTCCTATCAAAAATCCAATGTTAGGGGCACCTGGGTGGCTCAGTGGGTTAAGCTGCTGCCTACGGCTCAGGTCATGATCCCAGGGTCCTGGGATCGAGCCCCGCATCAGCCTCTCTGCTCAGCAGGAAGCTGCTACCTCTTCTCTCTCTGCCTGCCTCTATGCCTGCTTGTCATCTCTCTCTCTCAAATAAATTAATAAATAATCTTTAAAAAAATCCAATATTGTGTTTTTACAGAAGTAAGTAAAGAATCCTAAAATTTATATGAGACCATAAAAGACAACAAATAATCAAAGCAGTTCTGAGAAAGAATGAAGAAGCGAAATTACACTCTTGATTTGAAACTATACTACAAAGCCCTCACGCTCAAAACAATAAAGTATACTGGCATAAAAACAGACCAATAAACAAGTAGAACAGAATTGAGAGTCCAGAAATAAATCCTTTCATACAGTCACCTAATATTTGACAGGGGCCAACATATGTAATGGGTAAAGATAGTCTGTTCAGTAAATGATATTTAAAACTGAATAGTCACATAAACAGTATGAAACTGGAACCTTATATCACTCATAAATCTTAACTTGAAATAGATTAAAGACTTAAATGTGGTGCATGAAACTAAATTTCCTAAAGGAAAACATAGGAAAAATTCTCCTTGACATTGGTCTTGCCAATAGTTTTTTGGATACCAGACCAAAAACACAAGCAAAAATAAATAAATGCTATTACATCAAACTAAATTTTCTGCATTGCCAAAAAAAAAGAGGGAATGAAAACACAATCCACAGAATGGAAGAAAATACTTACAAAACTTATATCTGAAAAGAGGTTAATAACTAACAGATACAAAAAGAAAAAAATATATAATTAAAAAAATAGCAAAAGGATCTCAATAGACTTTTTTTTCAAAAAAGTTATATAAATGACCAACAGGAGCATTAAAAAGTGCTCAACGTAAAAAACTCAGGGCAAAGTCATTATGTTGTTGTTTTTGTTTACCTCTGAAAAACACAGCAAGATATTACTACCTATTAGAATATAATACTACCAAAAAATTAAAACTAACAAATTTTGGTAAATATTGGGGAAAATGGGGAACTTATGCACTGTGATAGGGATATAAATTTGTATGGAAAACAGTATGGAGACTATTCATATTATTAAAAGTAAAATTACCATATGATTCAGTAATCCCACTTCTAGGGATATAGCTAAAGGAAACGAAGTCACTATTCGAAGACATCTCTGCACTCTTATGTTCATTATAAAATTATTAACTCTAAGCAAGAGATGGAAATAACTTCAGTATCCATTAATGGATGAATGAATAAAATAAGTATGGTAAATATATACTATGGAATACTACTTAACCATGAAAAATTAAGAAATACCGCCATTTACAATACCATGGATGGATCTTGAAGGTATTATACTAAGTGAAATATTTCAAAGATTTTATATATTTTTTAATTTATGTATTACGATATCCCTTACATACAGAACCTGAAGAAAAAGCAAACTAATGGAAACTTAGAGTTGAGTTGACAAGGGGTGAACCTGGGGTGGAATAAGGTGGTCAAAGGGTACAAACTTGCAACTATAATAGGAAAAAGTTCTGGGGATCTAATGTACAGCATGATGGTCATAGTTAATAATATATACATACTTTTTTAATTGTGCTTCCCTTTATTAAATTTTGCATATATCACATTCTTACAAGTTGAAAGTTTATAGCAATCTTGTATAAAATAGGTCTGCTGCCACCATTTTTCTAACACCATTTGTTCATTTTGTGTCTCTCTGTCACATGTTGGTAATTCTTGCAATATTTCAAGTTTTTTCATTATTATTGTATTTGTTATGGTGATCTGTGATCAGTATTTATGACCCACTGAAAACTCAGAACTAGTTTACTTAAGGTATATACATTGTTTTTCTTTAAAGACATAATGCTTTTGAACAGTACAGTATAGTGTTTATTTTTAATATGCACTGGGAAACATAATTTTTTATTTGCACTGGGAAACCAAAAAATAATAATAATGATTTGACTTAGTTTATTGAAATAATTACTTTATTGAGGCGGTCTGGAACAAAACCCACAAGACCTCTGAAGTTTATCTCTACTGTACTATATACATAAAAGTTGCTAAGAGAGTAGATCTTAAAATTCCTTACAATACATGCATAAAAACAGAGGCAACTATATGAGATAGTAGATGTATTAACATTTTTATGTAGATTATATTGCAATGCAGATGTATACCAATTTATCAAATGGTACAAAATTTATACAATGTTAAAAGTTTGCAGTGTTATAAGAAATCATTTCTTAAATTTACGAATTATAATATGTCAATTATTTTTCAATAAAGCTGGAAATAACCTTTTGTAGAATTAATCTATTTTTCAAAAGAGGAAGTAAGGAAGTAGAAACTGCAACTAAATCTGAAATAATAGAATACAAAATCCATTTTAGTTATATACACACTGTGACAAACACTATTAGTTAGTTTACAATGAAGGAATACTTATGAAGCATGAAGGATGGTCTATAAATAAGGCTGAAAGAGCTCAGTTTTAAGGTTTAAATTTAAAATCTTCTTTTGAAATACTAAACTGACCACCCAGTTTTCCAAACATAAATGTCTTAACTGCATGAATTTATTTCATACAACTCTATAATCTAGTTTCATAAGAAAGCAGCATGCAAATTTTGAATAAGACAGACTTGCTTAAGTTTCTTTATGTTCAACAGTAAAGGATACTTTCCTAAAAATAAATAGAAGAAAAATCAGCATATTTATCATGATAATTATTATTCATAATAAGATTCATATTGAATTAAGGAATATATAGCCTCAGAGGGGGTAAAGTAAAATGAAATTTATTTTGGTAAATGTGTCTATGAATAGTCAATACAATGCCTCAATATAAATGAATATTATCATTTTGAACAATTTAATTACTATTATTAGAATTATTATAAGTAAAAAATAGCTATTATTTTAGCATGGAATATGAGACTCTCATGCTCCATGCTTCATTACATCCACACAACAATTCTGCATAATAAGTATTATCATCACCATTTCATGGGTGAAAAATCTGAGGCTAACACATTTAGATAACTGGTTTATGATTACATGGCTAGTAAAGATGCATCACACTAATTTAGGCTTTATGATTTCAGAATTGTACTCTTTCCACTGCACATTCTATTACTCTATTACTTGGCTTGTTTTCATTTAGTTCTTTAATTTTATTCATGTGGTGATGGCTTAAAGCTTCATTTAAAGGAAGTTAAAAGAATTCATTTAACCAAAAGCTCCCAAGAATGAAAAATGTCATGGAGCTAATGTAGACATGGATATCATTAGTTAATGGGTAACCATATATTTTCCACTCTAGTGAGATAAAAATCAGAGTGTTTTTCTAAGTTTTAGTCTCTGAGTATTAAAAAGGACTTTGTTAAAATAGAAATATTTAGACAAAGGTCATCAAAAGTCTGCATCAGGTCACCTTAAGATAAATATTAGAAAACAGAGGAAACAAATGGAGATTCGAACTCTGAGCTATAATATAATGAATGGTTTAAAGTATTTAGTAGAATATAGAAAAGCCCTTTAAAGCCTGGTCTTAGCCTACCATTGCAGCTTCTGGGATATCTGTCAATCTATCATCTATCTATCTATCTATTTAGATATAAATTTGAAAATTTTTTAACTTAAAGATTTTGAGAAATAGAACATAATCAGCATCGTAGAAGATCTGTTTATGATAACAACCTAGCCCCTTCTCCCAGTTTGTTAATATTCTCTCTTATTTAATGTAACATTGTGCAAATAGACCACTGCTGATCTGCCGTTATGAATGAAATAACTATAATCATCTGTTTTCATATCCTGGTGAAAATATTCATTTAATTCAATGTTGTATTTCCAGGAATGGACCAAATTTTTTTTTAATTTTTAAGTTTTCTAAATATTGTCCAACCTACCTCAAATGTTTTTATTATGGGCACTGTCATTCTTTCACATTCTTGCAAGACATTTTTACTGTTTCCCAATATGGTAAGTGTGTAATAGTATGCCATTCTAGGTTTTAATTTATTTTTAATTTAATTTAATTTAATTCCAGATTCATAATAAAGATAAACAGTTTTTACCTATGAGTGGCCATTTGGATTACCCTTTCTGTAAAGTACATGCTCCAATCTTTTGATATCTTAACATTGTGTCATACTGACTTCTTTAATAATAGATTTCCTGAATGAACTTTTAGCTGTGTAGGTCTTCTCTATTTTATTTTTAACTTGTTTTCATTTCAAAAACTTTATATTTATTTTCATAATCTGCTTTTATTTTGCTTTGTCTATTATCTATCTATTTATTTATTTATTTGCAAGCAAGAGAGAGCGAGCGAGTGAGAGCGCAGGGAGGGATAGAAAAAGAAGGGAAAAGAATCTTAAGCAGGCTCCAGGCTCAGCACAGAGCCCAACTCTGGGCTCTATTTTACAAGCCTGACATCATGACCTGAGCCAAAATGAAAGAAATAAAATAAAATTAAGGTGTTAAAAAAAAGGAAAAAGAATTGGAGGTTTAATTAAGTGAGCCACCCAGGCACCCCTGTGGTATCTTAAATTGGCTGTCATATCTTTAAAGTTCTAGAGTATCCATTTGGTTCACTTATAAAATCTTTCTCAATATCATTTTTTAGTTTCAGTTTTTTGTTCAATTTGCTTCCCCTCTCATTTCTTTGAGCAGAGTAATCAAGCCATTTTACAATCTTTATTGATCATTTTAATATCATACTTAATCCCATTTTGTCTATCAAATCTTGTTAATGGTTTTTCTTTGTGTGCTTTGTTACATTTTGGTATGTTCAAGACATTATATTTGAAACTCTTATTGAGTAGGAATAATTAAGAGCTATAATAATGGTATGGTCCTCCTTGGCAGGATTTTCTCTTATATCTGAGACTTTACAAGACAATCATACTCCAAATTCAGTGGTTGACTTTCTCAGTTTACACAGAAGGCAAGGTAGGCTCTAGTCTTATTTCTGCTTCTCCTTGTGCTTTGGGGATCTCAACTTAAATTTGGGTTGTACCAAAGTCCTCAAATTTGATTGCTGCTGGATTTTGAATTTTTTTTCTCTAGTATCAAGTGTCTATTAAAAACACAGCTCAGTGTGTTTTAGCAGTTTCTAATGCTCTCATAGCTAAAATGGCTTCATGGCATATATCTCTAGGCTCTCATTGTGTTTCGTATTGGCCCAGTAATCCCTCACTTATTTTTATAATCATTCTGATATTTTTAACTTTAAAAGCTATTTTGTCTGGATTTTTAAGTTGTCTTAAGTAGGAGTTTTTAGATCACCATTACTAGAAGCAACAACAAATATACATGAAAATATCTGCAGTAGTTTATCACATCTTTATGGCTTTGAACTTCCATAAGCCGAGGCATCCTTCTCTAATCACTTAGGCAAACTCCAAATTACCCTTTAAAACAACACAAGAATTGCTTCATTTAAGAACATGTTCAGGGATGACTCTTGCCCACTGTCCTTACCAACATTCCCACACACTCTTTGCTACCCACACCTTGTTTATGAACTTTCATTAGGTATATCAGCGGGACCAGAATTTTGCTCTATTGTATTTTTGTCCTTTAGAGCTTTAATTAAATATGAATTCCATAGAAAGTCTGTCCCTTTTCTTTCAAACCTGGGTTAGTTATTTCTTCTCATTCTTTGTCAGAAGTTACTTTATTAGAGAAACTTACAGCTGTATTGTGACTTTGGAGCCTTTACAGTTTTTTGACTGGAAAAATCACCCATCCCTGAGATTTTTACGCAGCTTCCTGGCTGATATTATTCAGAAATCTGTTCAAAACAGACTTTTTCAGGGAGGCCCTTTCGGACCACTCAGTTACAAAACCTCTTCTCAATCACTGCTCTTATTAAAATGTGCTTATTTAGTTCAAATATGCATCACTATTAAAGAAAAACCAGTACGATTTTTTTCTTTTTAACGTTGGCTTACCTATTATCTATCTCTCCCATTAAAATTATTCCTCTGGGCTGGGGTTTTGTTGTGCTCATCTTGGGCCAGACTCAATAAATTGTCTCTGAATGATTGAATTGTTTGACTCCCTTGCTAGATTCTCAACTTCATGAGGCCAAGGATTGTTCTATTCAGTCCTTTATCTGTTATATTGCAGTCACTTATGTGACTAATGGGAAAAATCACAGAAAGAAAGAGTTAAAACTACAGAAAAACCCCGTAGGTTCAATAACACAAAGCTTTCTAAAATTATTTAGCCCAGGAATTGAATACTGGCTGCACTTTTGATTTTTTTTAAATGGTATTGAATTTAATTTAAATGGAAATACTTGAATGGTAGAATAATAAAAAAAATTATTAAAGCAACTTGCTCCTTTAAGTAAGAATTATATAGGGCATCTCTTCTAGAAGCAAAATTTTCAAATGTCAAACATCTGAAAGCATAGAAGGAGAAGTAAGAGTGTGAATTGTACTTCAATGCTCTTTTCTTTATATTCAGCAAACAGCTTCATTCACACCTTTCCAATTTTTTCAACTCTTTTGACAAAGCCTTCAGAGGAGTTACTGCTGATGACAACCATCACAGCCTAACAGGAGAAATTTTATGAAGAAAAATAATAGCGTGTTTTTCCCAAATTGTCAAGGATATGGTGAAGCTCTGTCGGATTCAAAGGAGGAATGTGCAATTCCATGCTATATATCATAATAACTTATTTTAATAGTGGCTTTGCAATTTTTAAGATATATCCATTTACTGAAAGCACTATCAAATAAACAAAAGCAAACAAATTAACAGGGGTTCGAGACAGGAATTATCTAATCTAAAAATAGCACATGTTCACAGAATACACAACACATATCCCAAGTACTACTATAGGTTTCAAGTAATAGTCAAAACAATAGTAAACATGATTCAGACCCTACCAGACAAATCATAAATGGGATCTTAACTGTAAATCCTTATCTTTAGATCAAAGCGGGTAATTGGGTGCTGAAGATCCATTATAGAACTAATATGTTATAGAACTCCTCTGAAATGAGTCATTTATTCCATCACTTTTCCTGCACAGCTGCTGACCCATGTTTTGGTTCCTGGAAATAGCTGCTACCCTGTCATACTTCTTTAAAGCACATATATTGATAACTCTACTCACTCCTCCATTCCTCTGTGACTGTCACTGTGTTAAAATGTGGAGTCAGCTGACTCACTTGTGGTGGTAATAAAGTAGATGAGTTTGCAAAGTATTTTGTTATTTCTAAAAATGCAAAAACCAAATTACATTGAAATCATAAGCGGTGTTTCAGGGAGAGCTGTAGGATGTGGTTTCTTGTGTAATCCACAGAGATTAGCTCCAACACATATTTAAACTCTCCTCTAGGAGCAACCTTAGTGGTAAAGCAAGAAGATAAACAGATGTATACACACCCTGGCACAAAAGTATCACTTATGTTTGGCTTCCTAGTCTCCTCGTGTTACTTATTTATCTTAACGTCTCTCTGAAATCAGGGAACACAGAATCTCAATCAGTTGATATTTTTCTACTGAATTACCCAATAGTCTGATCATACCCCTAAGACTTTTTAAAATTATTTCACTCATAATCCCAAATCTGCTTTGCCTCCTCAGCTCAGTACACTGTAATTTGATTTCAAAATGAGGACGGTTGTCAGTAATGCCACATTCATTTATCTATTTTACAATTCCATGTACTTAGAACTATGAAGATATGTTAATAACATCCATTCCAAAAAGCCACCCTACATTTATTATCATGAAACAAGACCTCAAGAAAGAGAATTCAAAATCATCCATGTATTTGCAATTTATTGCAATAAAGCCTTTATCAATAGACTTCCCTGTGCACATGGTGGTCAAATTGCTGGTGAAAACCAGCCAGATCTATTACAAGCTTTCTCATGGCTTCTAGGTAATCCAAGTGAGCCTTTCTTGATACTGGGAAGGGATAAAGCAGGGAAGGGATAAACAGTGATGTAAGAATTTGCTGGACAAAAGTAATGACTCTCATTACAGAGTGAGTATTTTAAAGCAAAAGAGCCTGTTGGGAATATTGTTTTATAAAATAGTGGTTTTTTATTAACTTTTTAAAATTCAATTAGTTATCATATAGTGTACCATTACTTTCAAATGTAGATTTCAGTTATTCATCCATAGCATATAATAGCTAATGCTCAGTACTTACTGTTATAGCTTCTTGAAAGCAGAATTTTAACCCACTGAGCCACCCAGGCGCCCTTGAAAGCAGAAATTTAGATCATATTTTCTGATTACTTCCATGAAGTACAACACTTTCCTGCTAGCAACCTTCAAAACATACTGTTTGTTAGAGGAATTTCTTTCATAATAAATAAATAGGAATTTATTTAAATTTATAAATATATAAAATAAATAGGAATTTATTTAAATTTATTTAAATATTGCACACTGTTTCATTGTTCATAAATAAGGTGATGATATATAGCCATTAGTTGGTAGCACTGATATATCACTTTCTTTTTACTTCTCAGTGCATTCTCTTTACACAAAATAGATATATATTTTAAAAGAATCTGAATCTGTGGCAAACTTTTAAAAACCCTATAAAGTTTATCATTTTAAGTAATCTCAATTATCTTCCTCAATTGTGATAGTATATCCTTCTATCTAGGCCAGATATTGTATGAGGGATTTGAAGAGACATACTTTTCTAAATTTCACTTTTCTCATCTGCAAAATGCTGATCATGATCCTACAATAAAATACACTTACAATTTTTTGATGAAAATTTATTTATTTATTTTAAGATTTTATTTCTTTATCAGAGAGAGTGGGCGAGAGAGCAAGCACAGGCAGACAGAATGGCAGGCAGGGGCAGAGGGAGAAGCAGGCTCCCGGCCGAGCAAGGAGCCCAATGTGGGACTCGATCTCAGGATGCTGGGATCATGACCTGAGCCAAAGGCAGCTGCTTAACCAACTGAGCCTCCCAGGTGTCCCTTTTGATGAAAATTTAATCTGTATAAACAATATATTTGCTGTATGCGTGGTTCATGGAAAACATCTTATTTAATTATAAGCAACAACAGTATTAGAAATTAAGTAAATGTGTCTATAATATTTAAAGTTTTAACACATAATTCCAGTGCTTTGCCTTATTTTCTCAAATCCCTTTACCACTTTCACTGACAGAGTCAAAAGTACTTTTTCTACTAGTAGCCAGCTCTTTGTCTTTTGTCAGAAAGATGCCCTTGTGAATTATTTATAATAGAGATATTAGCAATAATAATAATAATAATAATAATAATAATAAATAGCAATGAAAATTTAAAAAAAGTTTTCTTAACTAATTAAGGTTCTTAGACATCAATTAGAGGAACCACCTGTGGCAAGCAAACTAATCTGCAAGACATTCCCAGAATTAACAAGTCAGTCAGATACAGGGTTGTCCGTAGCCTGAAAGGTGAAGCAAAAGGACTAGGTTTGGAAAATAGGTAAGGACAGTGAAAAAAAATGATCAAATTTTTGGGCAAAATAAATTCTTAGGTGTCCTTTCAATGGAGTCCTGGGCATTATGTAGCAGAAACTCTGGAGATTATCTCAATCCATTGGAGTCACCCTGTTTACTAGCTTGCTATTGACAAAGTTATTTACAAACTGTAGAGCAAGAGGTTATAATGTAGAAAACTGATGGTAATGCACAAGATTCTTGTTAACAATAATGCAAGTTAGTGATATTTCATTAGAAAACATAAATTCTATAACCCAAATGATGGGCCCAGAGCACTTCTGCTGCACAACTCTGCTTATATCCCAAATAACCATGTGAACTAGTTTTAATATCTGCTTCTTATTAATTTTTGAATAAAAATTCTTGACACAAGTATTTTATAATTGTGTGATAATCATGCATTTAATTTCTTGGAGAACAAAACACACTTTAACGTAACTATGTTTGTTCACAGAACCAGCCTTGATAACACAGTTCTATATGTTAGAAATGATATAAGAAATGTAGAATATTGGGCACTCGTTTGGTATTCTTTGCCATGTTTTGCACTATCTAAAAAGAGATCAGTGAACTTGGACTGGAGTTAGTAGACATGGAAGAAAATAAAATATTACAGAGAGGAATACTCTGTGGTCCACAACCTAAACGGGCTGGGATTTCCATCATTTGGATCCCTGTAGCTTTACAAAAGTCAATAAAATTTTTGTATCTCCTATTAAAGTGGATTTCCCAGTACTTTTTCAAACATCTCTTGTAAAGTATTGTTTCCCAGAAAAAAAGGGATTTTGCACATGTATCTGCCTTTGTCTCTGGTCATGATCTCAGTCAGGATCCTGGGATCGAGCTCCATATCAAGCTTTTTGCTCATTAGGAAGTATACTTCTCAGTCTCTCTCTGCAGCTACCTCCCCCTGCCCCACTCATGCTCTCTCTCTCTCTCAAATAAATAAATAAATACAATCTTTAATTTTTTAATTAAAAATAAGATAAATAAAATAAAATAAAAAGTCTGGTCTTACTGCCCCATTTAGCTCCTTTTTTTTGAGTGGTATTTAAAGCAGCATGAGAGAACATGAGGCTCTCAAACTTAAAAAAAAAAAAGGAAAAAATTGAGTTTTGTTAGGATTTAAGATCTTCTAGAAAAAACATTGGCTTTGTTAACATGTGAAAATTAACAAAAGATAATAAGATAGAATTCTAATAATTTTTGTAGAAATTAAAAATTTCCTCCAACACAATTACATCAGACCCATTAAGTAAATTCATTCCAATGTCCGAAACCAACCTTTTCTAATACTAATGCATCTGTGTAAACAGAGTCAACCCAAGGAATAAATAAATATTATTTTTTTCCTGTCTCTTCCACAGTCACATCTGGGTATATTGGTAGCAAGCCAATTATCTATCTTATAAGACATGATATCATAAGGAAGGGTATTCTGTCCATTTGGAACAACTGAAAATCATTGTAATTTTATCTTGGTGCAGTAACTTGATATGGCACAGTGTGGGTTATGAATATATTTTATTTTTTTTTTACTGGGAAGAAGAGATTATAGAGATATTGGTTATCCAAGAGAGACTGACAGGTGTTGATAGTTGCCAGGTCAATATCCATTTACTTTTTCCTTGAATCTCAGAAAGCACTGAGGGATTGACAACAAGGAAACTTAAAACAACATCAAATATTTTATTGTCTCTTTTCTATTTATATTGTAACCACATGACAAAGTATCAGTCGTACAATATATCATTCTCTTTACCTCTATCTTTCTGCCAGAAATGTGGGCTTAATAGTGAGAACTCCAACAGCAATTTTTGCAACTGTGAATAAAAAGCCATGAAAACCTCTAAGATAGTTCACTTCACTTTCTTAAGACGCTGAACCAACACCAGAAAACACTCTCTGTAGTCTTCTTGTTAAATGAAAAAATATGGTTAAACCACTTTTGAAAGTCTACTACCTACAGCAAAATGTAAATCTTAATTGAAATATGTCCTCTCAGCTGTGCTTAAGCAACTGAGTCCTGAGCTTTTCAGGTTTTCAGTCTGAAAGAGTACACCTCTGGTGCTCAGAAAGGGAAGAGAAAGGACACCCTGTTCTCCATATAAATTAAAGAAGAGAAATCTGTGCATTTAAGTGGGCCATATAAAATTTATCAAGCAATTATCTCCTAACTCCTTCCTATCCAAATTACCTGATATGCTCTCCCTACTCCTTTATTCCACGTTACTGCCTTGTCCGGGATTCTGTCTCACATCACAACATGTCTTCTGTTATTTCCTTCTTGCAAGCTAGTTTTGTTTTCTCCATCTAAAAAAATCAACAATCATTGTGTATTTCAATTCCCATTTTCCTCAAATGCATTGATTCTTCTTATCTATTACTCTTTTCTCATACTCAGTGTCTTTGTCTTTATGGGGTTTGTACTTTGCTTTTCCCCATCCTTTACTGCCATTATATAATCAAATCTAATGACTTCTTAGAGAAAGTTAAAAATTCCTGCATAGCCACACGTGAACACAAAGTCACTGATTTTTAGCAAACCTATAAGATAGTCAGACATCCATTCAATTTCTTTTTTGTTAAGATTTTATTTATTTATTTGACAGAGAGAGATGACAAGCAGGCAGAGAGGCAGGCAGAGAGAGAGGAGGAAGCAGGCTCCCTGCTGAGTAGAGAGCCCGACTTGGGGCTCGGTCCCAGGACCCTGGGATCATGACCTGAGCCGAAGACAGTGGCTTAACCCACTGAGCCACCCAGGCGTCCCTCCATTCAATTTCTTAACTGAGTCTCAAATGCATCCTGAGTTCTAACCTAAACCTAAGTTCTACTTCTTACACGTTGTTCTATGACCAAATCCTTTCAGTTCAGTATTTTGTAACATTTAAATATTAATCAATTGATGCTTTGTCTGTGTATTTCTATGATAATAATTTGAATACTGTAGATTTATTGTTATATTTATAGATTTATAATCAAAGTTTCATCAGTTGAAGTTTTTGGAAATTTCAGATATAATGATTAACCTAAAATGATACTGCCTCAAATCCCTCTGATATCAAGGCCCAACACTTGATTATAGCCAAACCTGTGGTGGATAGTTCCATGGGAAATTGCAGTTACTTAACACTGATAGCATCTCATGTTCTCTCTCTCATTTTAGAATGTCTCCAACACAACCCAAAAGTGTAGGAGAGTTAATGTCCTCTGAGGACAGCTCTCAGTGAAGTGGAAATAAGAGCCATAGATAAAATTGTCAGTTTTCAGGTCTTCATGAGGACAACTTAAAGAAGTTTCTCAGGACCTTTCAGTAAATGCAAGCCTTCATTTTCTATCCACAACAATTATATCAACAATGTACCTCTTTGACAAAGTTGTTTCTTCACTGTATCACTTTCCCATTCTTTTCTACCTTGGATAATCTCCCAGATAAACTAACAGTACTCAAATCCTTTGTCCTACTCTTTGCTCTCAGGATAAATGGAGCCAAAAGACTTAGATTAATATCAAGTTCTGAATGGGATCTTAGAGCTATTTCTGTCCAGATTTTCATAAACATAGGGACCTTTGAATTATCAGGCTATAAATAAGTTCTAAATGGAGGGGGCAAAAGCAAAAAGTAGAAATTTTTATGTTTGATTTTTAATCATGATTAAAAATAATGTTAGTACATTATAAAAGTGTGGATCTTTGTAAAACAATGTCATAATGTAAGAAATAGGTTGCATAGTCCTTTTGAGAATATGAAACCAAGTGTTCAGGTGCCATCTAATTTCTTGTTTAATCCAGAACTTTGGTGTGCATTATCTTGAGGAATAGAATTTTGAAGTCCAGACAGACTAACAGAAAACTGACCCAAATGTGTGTGTTTATATTTCTGCTTTTGTTGTAAAAATCAAAGTGTGATTGCTGGTTTAAAATGGTAAAACTAATAATGTTCATGGACTCTATTATAAATTTTCTAATTGTATGGGAAGAATCAAAGAAACATAGAATTAATTGATTTGCAAATCCTCAAAGAGCTACAGGATCAGGTAGTGGTATGTTCTGATTCAACAGCATCATAATGCAGCATTTTATATGTGTGGCTAATGGATATTTTCATAAATGTTTGCTAGCTAGTCAGCCAATACAGAGAAATATTAGGTAGGGTCATTACTCACAGTTGTGTTTAATAAAATGAGAGAAAATTATCAAATGACACTAATAATAATAATCCTATAGCAGGCTAAATAATTCAATGATAATTACAAGTATTAATCTAGCTTTCTTCCCTGATTATGACTCTTCTCTCCTTTATCATAATGGGAGTAGCAGATTGTCTGCAATGAATTGTGAAAACCCAGCAGTGACTTTGGCAGTGAAGGCCTCCCATCAATTTTGATAGGTTAAAATGATTCTGGATGGTCTTGAGCAAATGTGTCAATTTTTTTTCTGTGTGTGTAATAAAAAGAAAGAAGCAATAGTAAATTCTTGCTGTTATTCCATGGAGCCAATAAAATCATACTGCCAACAAGAGGCTGTTGACATCGTAAGTGTGGTTAACTGTCCTGAAATACTAGGCCTCGAAATAAAATTCCAATATTTCACATAACCTCTTTTTTAAAAGAAAAAAAAAAACAAAACAAAACAACTATACTGCTTACATTTAGGGCCCTGCTGTTGTGTAACTATTTTTGAACATGTCTACTGTAAGTGTATATATATATATTTTTTTTTCTGTGCAATAAATTCATTTAGAGATAAATTTAGATTGCAAATTATTTGGGAGGAGGCATGGTATTTGTGGCTAGTCTTACAAGTAAAAAGGACTAAAAGAAAGAAGAAAAACATTTTTTATTACAGCATATTTACATCTGTCCAAAGTACTTATTTACTATCATACTGACTAATGTATAATACTGTACACAAAGAAAGAAGTTAAATGAGTTATAATTCAGTCGAAGTATAGCTGGCCATTTTAAAACTTACCACTGAATCTTTCTGGTATGAAATGTGATATCTGGCAATCTGGTCCAGTTCATTACATCAGGTCATTTGTATGTTCTTATTACCATTTTGATAGCATAGCACATTTTATAACCCAGACATTTTACAATGGAACTATGATGCATGTATTTTCAAAAGTATAGACATACATGAAGCTATGAGGTCAAAAAAGATGAATGTCCATAGTACCATATAGACTCAACAAATAAAAATGTCCAAGGCTCTGAGTGAGATTTATGAATATTTTATAAGATTAGGCCAACATGTGGTTTTGATATAAATCATCTGTTCTTAAATTAGAATTACAATCGTTGAGTACAGTGTTGAAAATGGCAGATAGATTTTAGCTATCTTTGCTCAGTAGGGAAAATGGAAAAATGTTTAGTTTGGTCAGAATTTCACTTAACTTCTGAAAAATCTTACGTTTGAGAGAACCCTTCTGAAATAAGAATCCTTAAAGACATAACCCCTTTGGCACAAGTTTTCAAGAAACTTGTTGGATGTTGTAGACAATTATATGGCACACGTACTGTTCTAGATGTTTCATGCCAATAATATGTAAGCCATACCAAGGCTACATATACATATAGAGATGTTCCTCAGCTTACAAGGGGGCTATGTACAGAGAAACACATAAAAAACTGAAAATGCATTTAATACCCCTAAACTATCAAATATCATAGCTTACCTTAAGCTTATTTCAACATACTCAGAACACTTACATTTGCCTGCATTTGGGCAAAATCATCTTAAGCAAAGCCTATTTTATAACAAGGTATCAAATATCACATGCAATTTATTAAATATTACACTAAAAAAAAGAAGAATGGTTATATATAGAATGGTTGTAAGAATATCAGGTGTTCATCCCTGTAATCTTTTAGCTGACTGGGAGCTGTGGCTCACTGCCCCTGCCCAGCATCACAAGACGGCACCATACCCATTGTCACTGGCCCTTTTTATAAAGACCCAAATTCAAAATTCAAAGTACAGTTTCTACTGAATCACTTTCACTTTCACATCTTTGCCAAATATATTGTAAGTTGAATCATTGTAAATCAGGAGCCATCTTATTTGAAAGTTAAATCACAGTCACCCGTATACACACAAAAAAAGGCCTTCATGTAGGGCCATCTATGTATCTCTAAACAACATAGCATGACCTATCAACAGCAAAAAATGGATGTGAAGGGGACAATTGCTTTGCGTCAGTACTCTGAGCAGTAACATACATGGCCTTACTCACCTAGCAGAACTCCAGAGCTAGCTGATGGCAAGGAATTTTACAAATGTTTGCTGAACAGCTTAAGCACTATTATTTTTAAATTAGTGTGCATATCTGTTTTCTAAAGATATGTTAATTTATTTTATGGACGTATTACAAAACCAAATAATTTCCTCTTATTTAAGTGGCAGGTAAATAGAATTCTTTTTAATTTAAATCAAATGGCTTTTTAGGGAAAATATACTAAAAATTCTGAAACTTGTATTGCTTATGAATCTTTTATTGGAATCCTTATCAAGTTGTATTTTTCAAGTTTTTCCTAAATAATCTTCAATGAATTGAAAATATTTTTTGGATTTTATTCAAGGCTATTAACTCACAATTTCACTTTGTTAAATATAGTGCTAAACGTTCAACCAAAACGTTGTGTCTTTTTTTTTCCACTACCACATCCTCCATCTACTGACTGGATTCTCTCCCCAACTAACACATATATACCATTGTCTATCTTTAGGATAAGTAAGGGTCATCTTTTGTCTTTATTCTATTCCTCGCATGCTTCTGAACTTGTTGAATTTTAATATAGTCACACCATAAGCATCACATATTTGATTCCCCTTTCAATAGTAAACAGTGCACAACCAGAGCATACCTTCAAAGCTATTAATAGACTTACTCTGATATATTATTTTTGTATTTTTGTAAATTAAAATAATTAAATTATAGAACAAGAGTTTCAGGTGGTAGGTGTTGTAAGTTTTACCCAAACTGACTTTTGTCAAACTCGTTTTTGTCATCATATATGACAAGTAGTTTTCTCACGTTTGTTTTTAGAATATCCTTGTATAATGAATATTTACACTGATATCTAGTATAAAAATCTTGCAATTTATTTTAGAAACATTAAGATATTGAAAATCAATCTATTTCTTTGATTCATTAAAGACATTTTTGGCTTGTTTCCAGTACTTTCTTACTGGTTAAAAAATGAATTTGAAGTAGTCTGAATTTCATTATTATATGGCACTTTCCCTTTGATGAATACAAAGACGATATTCTATATTAGCTATCTGAGAAGAATTTGTTTTTTTAATTTTATTTATTTGTGAGTGAGAGAGAGCACAAGCAGGGGGAGCAGCAGGGTGAGGGAGAAGCAAACTCCCGGCTAAGCAGGGATTCTGTTGCAGAACTGAGTCCCAGGACCCTAAGATCATGACCTGAGCTAAAGGCTCAGGCGTTTAACTGACTGAGCCACCCAGGTGTCCCAATCTGAGAAGAGTTCTGTATGTTATTCCTATTAATATGCAGTTTAAAGTCTAGGTGATTAACAATATTTTAGTGGCTATTACATAGATAGCACTATGTTCCAGGCAGAGAGTAAGAAAGAAATAGTAAATCAACCATATTCTATGCATTCTAAATGAAAATAATTAATCAATCATAATAAATCCTTCTATTTATGGAATATCAACTTATAAGCTTTCCTCCATATGAACAATGCCAAATACCAGAATAAAGGGTCATCTAATACAAATAAAGGATAGAATTAAAGAATTCTGGTAAGCCATTTAATTTTGAAAAATGGTGCTATATTGTTGCTGAGTTGTGGTTTTCAGTTACATAATATCTGATAAGTGTAGAAGTAACATGAGTGTTACGTGAGATGAGAAATGGTTTATAATTAAGATAATTTTAAAAGTACAGATAAATACAAATTTGTAAACATAGCATTATGGAGGAATAAAAATAAATGATAGCTACACACTCTAAAGTGAATAAATCTTGGAAAGTTAATAGAGAAGTAAAACAAGGGCAGTGCAAAAAGTATGGTACATTTTTATGAAGTTCAAACAAATTCTGTGAAACCATAGATGGACTTAAAGATACTATTATGTATCAAATATTGTAAAAATTAAGCAAGGAAATAGCAAACATAAAATAACCAAAGCATACAAACTTGGGTAGATACAATAGTTGTGATCATGTTCTACTTCAAAAAGAGATGAGTTAATAGATAAATAGAAGTAACTAGACTTTTTAGAAGTTAATAAAACTTTGCCTGTTATTTCTTAGTAATATAAAATATATGGTTTTCTAACAAAAACGTTTATCTTAAAAATATTTAAAAATAAATTTCAGGCTACTCATAAGGTTCTATTTACTTTTTCACTGAAGGAAAAGCTGGTTGTTGTAGTTGTAGTTGTTTGTTTGTTTTAGTCTCCTCCTGGTTTTTATTATTATAATGTTAGAATAAGGAATGTTAGATTGAAAAGTGAATTATTTTATAGACAAAATCATTACTTGATTCACCTCCTGGTACAGCAGATGGAACTCCTGAAAATATGCCCTTTTGCCTTACAGAAGAGTAACAGTTATGCTTACTTCTGAAACATACTTGGTGGTGGCCCTAAATAGTGACACCATAGTAAACATTTTGAATATTTGCAATTAATTTTTATAGTCATAGGGCTCCAAAAGGCACTGCTGGTATCTTAGCAGGTATTTCAATAAAGCTAAAAGTTGCCTGACTGTTTAAAAATATTAACAAGGCACAAAACGGCAGAAGTATTGTCCTCAGATATTATTTTTTTCCATATGCTCCTGATTCCAGACATGACAAGTTATTTTTTTAAATTTTTTTATAAAAGATTTTATTTATTTATTTGACAGAGATCACAAGTAGGCAGAGTCAGGCAGAGAGAGAGGAAGAAGCAGGAACCCTGCTGAGCTGAGAGCTCAATGTGGGACTCTATCCAAAAATCCTGGGATCATGACCTGAGCCGAAGGCAGAGGCTTTAACCCACTGGGCCACCCAGGCGCCCCCATGACAAGTTATTTTTGATAGCTATATATACAATCTATTTTCCAGTTATAAGAAAAATGGTTCTGCTATTTTTAACATTTTTTAAAAATTACATAATTTTTTAAATTAAAATTTTATTTTTTAATGTTTTAATTTTCTTTTCTTTTTTTTAAAAGATTTTATTTATTTATTTGAAAGACAGAGATCACAAGTAGGCAGAGAGGCAGGCAGAGAGAGAGAGAGAGGGAAGCAGGCTTCCTGCGGAGCAGGGAGCCCGATGCTGGGCTCAATCCCAGGACCCTGAGATTATGACCCGAGCCAAAGGCAGCAGCCCAAACCACTGAGCCACCCAGGCACCCCAATGTTTTACTGTTCAATATACTACTTAGAATATAAAACCTATTCCATTTGGTAAGATATTTACCATTTAAAAAATGGTAATTTTCTCATAGTGTGTTCCCCTCACATTGCTTTATTTTGAATAAAAAAAATTTCACAATAAACATAACTGATGCTTTCCTTTTGATTGTCCCTCTGTTGGTCATACTGTATATGAGCCATGACAATTAGTTTTACAAAATTTATTCATGTTTGTTGATATGTTTTATCATAACTAATTTTCCCTCCCTTATCTAGATTCCCCAGCTTTCAGACAGGTGGACACTTCAATAAACCATACCCAAGGGATGTATCAAGTACTTCTTAGACATCTCTCAGATTCTTGAGGTCTCGTTTTACCTAGGGATTTGCAAAAGGTTCTGCCAGAGGCACCACTGTGACAACTGATGACCATGGTCTATCTCCTGCTAAGCTCAAGAGGTCACTGGTTTCCAAGTTTATCTATACAATTAATGCATTCCAGCAAGTTCTTTGTTTTTTAATATTAACAAACTTACTTTAAAGTTTATATGAAGAGGCAAAGACTCACAATAGTCAACATAGTGTTGAAGGAGAACAAAGACTGAGGACTGACTTCAAAGTTTACCATAACGATGGGGCGCCTGGGTGGCTCAGTGGGTTAAGCCTCTACCTTCGGCTCAGGTCATGATCCCAGGGGCCTGGGATCGAGTCCTGCATTGGGCTCTCTGCTCAGCAGGGAGCCTGCTTCTCCTCATCTCTCTCTCTGTCTGTCTCTCTGCCTATTTGTGATCCCTCTCTGTCAAATAAATAAATAAAATCTTTTTTAAAAAGTTGACCATAATGATAATTGTAAGCAAGATATTGTAATACCACAGAAAGACTAGATTAAAGGAACCGAATATATATTATCAATTATATTTTATATTTAATATAAAAGCAAAAGCAATACAAGAGAGCAAAATACAATCTTTTAAACAAATGGTTCTGGAGTAATGGTGAAGCTAAATGTAAAAATATAAAATAAAAATAAAATAAAATAATAAAATAAAATAAATCCAGGCAGATATCATACACTCTTCACAAAAATTAACTCAGATTGGATTATAAACCTAAACATGAAACATGTAGAAGGTAATATAGAAGAAAATTTAAATGACCTTGGTTTTGGCAATAACTTTAGCTACAAAAGCACAAGCACTGAATTTTAAAATGTCTACTCTGTGAAACACAATGCCGAGAGAATGAAAAGGCAAAGCACAGACTATGAGAAAAAATTTGCAAAATACACATCTGGCAAAGGACTGTTAATCAAAAATACACAAAGACCCCTTAAAACTCAACAATGGGGGAAAAACCTGATTAAAAATGAGCCAAAGACCTTAGCAGATACCTCACAAAAGAAAATATTACAGATGGCAAATAAGCATATAAAAAGATGCTTCACATCATATGTCATCAGGAAAATGCAAATTAAAACAAAAAAGAGACACCCGTACATACCCAGAATTCAGAACACTGAAAACAGAACACGAAATGTTGGTGAGGATGTGGAGCAACAGGAATGTTCTTCCATGTCTATTGAGAATAAAGAATGGAAAACAACTTGGCAGTTTCTTACAAAACTAATCATATTCTTGCCAGATGATTCAGCAGTAGCAGTTCTTGGTATTTATCCAAAGAAGATGAAATCTATACCCACAAAGAGGTCTATAGTAGTTTTATTCATAACTGACAAAAGCTTGGAAGCAACCAGGATATCATTCCACAGGTGAAAGGTCAAATAAAGTGTAGTACATGCAAACAATGGAATATTATTTAATGCTAGAGAAATGAATTACCAAGCCATGAAAAGATATGGATATAAATATTTAATAAATATTTGATTTTAGGCTTCTACCAGTCTATCAATAGTATTAGTATATTTTAACAGTGAATGCTCAGCATTCATGAATTTACCTAATAAAATATTTTGGGTTCAATATTTTAAATACTTCAACCTCTATGATTATATTCCTAATAATTTTGAATTGGGGTAAATAAACCTTAACTTTTTGTAACTTGTTTCAATATGCAAAAGAGCTCAATAAACTTTTAGAAAATAAAAATTTACAAAAAAAAGTTTAGTTTACTATTGCCAAATAATTTAAAACTTTATCTTATATTCAAATACACATATTTTTCTAAATTGATTTATATGCTACTAAAACCAAAAACTTTTAGTTATACTAGATTTCATATCATGCCATCAATGCCAGAAAGCCATCTGTCGATGACTTGTCTTAAATAGAGTTAAGATGGGCGTTATTACAATGCAAGATGGAAACAAAGATAGTATAACAATTGAGTGTTACATAACTTTTCTGTTTTGATCAAGTTACTAATCTACAAAAGGCTTTTATCGGTGACCGACTTGGGAATTTAACAAAACTTTTAAACTAGCATGTGCGACTCATTCCTAGAAAACAACACAATCAATAACACTTTATTTAGATTAAATCATGACTATTTCTCCATTTGAATAAAAAAGGTTGCAACTCCAATAAGTTTATTGAACGTGAAAAGTTGAAATGCTGTAATGCTCCTAAGGAATCAAATGATCCAGTCATGAATTACAAAAAAATGATATAAATACCAAAGTGTTTGTATAATTGTAATGTACAACTGCCCATTAGCGTTCAATAGTGTAGGCTTGTACAAGAACTCTATAAAAGAACTCCACTTCTAAACTGTGGAAAATATGTTCCCTTTCTCCCTATATACAACTATTAAGCCATTCATTTAGCTTTTAAAATATCCACTTAATACAGGCTTTTTACTCATTTGAACCCGGCAGCAGGGTTCTATTCTTATTGCTTACATCTGAAGGATAGACTTCTAGCGTAAGAGGTAAAGCCCATAAAGGAGCCCAATAATAACAACAAAATACAGTTTAGTGATCCCTTACAATCTGCCAGCTACCTTTCTGAGAATACTTCAATTAATAAAACATATAAAATAGCTGACCACAAAGAGCTTACATTCTTTTGAAATATAATAGTGAAATAAACCAATAATAGAGGGGCGCTTCGGTGGCTCAGTCCATTGAGTGACTGCCTCTGGCTTGGGTCATGATCTCAGGGTCCTGGGATGTAACTCCCCAGCAGGCTTTCTAGGCAGTGGGGTGTTTTCTTCTTCCTCTGCGCACCCTCCCAATTCTCTCTCTCTCTGTCTCAAATAAGGAAATAAACCAGTAATAGAATAATGATTGATGGTTGATGGCGATAAGTGTTACAAAGAAATACAAGAAAGGTAAAAGCCATTGGAGAATGCTGGGATGAAAGTTAATTTTATTTTGTGTCGGGTGGTTATATCTCATTTAGGAGATGTTATTTGCACAAAGACCCAGGAAGTGAAGGAGGGTGTTATACAAATATTAAAGAAAAAGATTGCTCTAGGCAGAGCAAGTAAGTATATAGACTTTGTGTGAAAAGCTTGTCTGTTACTTTTGAGGAAAAGCAAGGAGGCCAATGAGGAGTTCATAGTGGTGGAGAGAGGAAGAACGTATTGTACCTTCTAGTACATTGAAATGCCTTCAGTTTTTATTTAATATGAAAGGGGAAGATACCAAAAGACTTTCAACAGCAGAATAAAATCATCTGACTTGATTTTTAGGTTAAGTTGCTGTACCAAAATAAATTTGCAGGGAGAAAGGAGTGCAGTATGTGTGGAAGTGGGGCTATCAATCAAGTCAATAATTCAGGAACATATGATGGTGTTTTTAGCATGCTGGGTGATAATAGAAGTGGTGAGGTATGGTTTTTATTTTGTATATATTTTGATGGTGAATATTCCGGTGAACAGGATGGGGTATGTGCAGGACAGACAATATCAACATTTATTTTACCTGCACAAACAGAAGGGTGGAGTCTTCATTCCCTGATATGGAGAGAACTCTGAGTTCAATTGTTCTTTGTCATTAAATGGCATAGTGATGATGAGGATTTAGTCAGACAGTGAAAGAGAACAGTAAGCATAGTGTTAAGCGGTAAGACATTATAATACATTTGAACAACAAAAAACGTTGTGTTGGATCATGTGTTTGTGTGAGTAAATAAATAAATAAAGCTTCCTGGGCTTCTGATAGAGGTAAAGAAGACTAGTATATGATCCAAAGGGGCACGTGCACCAAATGTTTATAGCAGCAATATCCACAATAGCCAAACTATGGAAAGAACCTAGATGTCCATCAACAAATGAATGGTATAAATATATATATATATATATATATATATATATATATATATATATATGATGGAATACTATGCAGCCATCAAAAGAAATGAAATCTTGCCATTTGTGATGACATGGATGGAACTAGAGGGTATTATGCTTAGCAAAATAAGTCAACAAGAGAAAGACACTATCTTATGATCTCTCTAATATGAGGAACTGGAGGTGCAATGTGGGTGCTTGGGGACAGGAAAAGAGTAAATGAAACGAGATGGGATCAGGAGGGAGACAAACCATAGGAGACCCTTAATCTCACAAAACAAACTGAGAGTTGCCAGGGGGAGGGGAGGGTAGGGAGAGGGTGGTGGGGTTATGAACATTGGGGAGGGTATGTGCTGTGGTGAGTGCTGTGAAGTGTGTAAACCTGGCGATTCACAGACCTGTACCCCTGGGGCTAATAATACATTATATGTTAATTTAAAAAAAAAAGAGGAAGAAGAAGACTACTATAAATCAAATGCTATGGTTTTCAGCAAAGAGTGTGTAATCAGGCATATTTTATTAAAGTAACCATGTAAAATGATGGTTGAAAATTGGAATAACAGAAAACATAAAAATTAGAGATTTTAAAAAGAGATCTGGGACAGTGTAGAGAATATAATCAATGATATTATAATAGTGTTATATGGTGACAGATGGTGGCTATATTTATAGTAATCATAGAATAATGTATGGAGATATTGAAAACCTGAAACCAATGTAACACTGAATATCACTATACTCAAATAAAAAAATAGTAAAAATAAAACATTTTATTTTAAAAAGATAAAAAGAGGGACAAGAATTTGTAAAGTGAATTTCAAAAAGCTTAAAGATGAGGCTAAGACATACTCTGAACCTTGAGGAAAAAACCATTTTGAAAATTCTTCCCATTTTGAGAAAACTCAAATGAATCAATACCATAAAAGAACCCATTTTAACTGAGAGATGTAATGAATGCTCAAGAAATAATTTTATGACAGGATAATTCTTCCCTATGAAACAGCATACAGAAACCAGGGGAAACACCTGGAAGCAAAATAAACTATACTGAAAATAAGAATTAGGAAAAAGATAAATGATGAAAGATAAGAAAATTAGAACTGCGAGAGAGACCTAGTGAATAGAATTTTTAGCTTGTGGTTTAATGTTTTTGAGGATAATCTAGAGTTCATTACTGCCTTGAGACAGGCTGGTTGTAGGCAGTTTAGGCAGACCCCTAAGACAGGCCTACTTTGGGCAGATGGTGTTGGAGGAGGCCATTGGGCTGGACAAAGACAAATCCAACCATTTGACTAAAGTGTCTGTGAAGATGTTGAAGTCAGATGCAACAGAGAAAGACCTGTTAAACCTAATCTCAGAAATGGAGATGATGAAGATGATTGGACAGCACAAGGACACCATCATCCTGCTGGGTCCTGCACACAGGATGGTCCTTCGTACACTCTCATGGAATATGCCTCCAAAGACAACATACAGGAGTACCTGCAGGCCCAGAGGCCTCCTGACCTGGAGTACTGTTACAATATCAGCCACAATGCAGCAGAGCAACTCTCCTCCAAGGACCTGGTATCCTGTGCCTATCAGGTAGCCTGAGGCATGGAGTACCTTGCCTCCAAGAAGTGCATACACCAAGACCTGGCCACCAGGGAAGTGCTGGTGACAAAGGACAACATGATGAAGATCTCTGACTTCAGCCTTGCCAGAGATATCACCACATCAGTTACTATAAAAAGACAACCAACAGTGGACTGCCTGTGAAGTGGATGGTCCCTAAGGCCATGTTTGACCAGAGCTACATCCACCAGAGTGACTTCTGGTCTTTTGGGGTGATCCTGTGCAAAATCTTCAATCCTGGAGTGCCTGTGGAGGTGGCTTTCAAGCTGCTGAAGGAGTCATTTGATGGATAAGCCAATAAGTGCACCAGTTATACACAATAATGAGGGGTGGCTGGCATGTGGTTCCTTCAAGCTGCTGGTAGAAGACCTGGATCATACTGTGGCCTTGACCTCCAACCAGGAGTACCTGGACCTGTCCTTGGCCCTGGAACAATACTGTCTATGCTTTCCCAACACCTGAAGCTCCACCTGCTCCTCAGAGAAGAATTCCACCTTCTCTCATGTGCCGTTGCCCAGGGAGGCCTATCTGCCCTGACACCCAGCCCAGCTTGCCAATGGTGGACTCAAATGACTAGTATCCCTATTACTCCTGTCCAGATTACGTCATAAGCTGTAACCCTTACCCCCCACCCTCCCTGCAAGACTCACTGCCTTCTCCTTTGTCCCTTTCCTACTGGCAGGAGCCAGAAGCCTACCTGAGGCCTTCACCCCTTGAAGTTCACCTCTCTTCCCCTTCCTCTTCCTCCTCCTTACAACCTGCTCATAAAAGAAAGGCACAGAGAGGCAGGTACTTGCTTGTGGCTACTTCCTTCCCGCCCATATGTTGGACCAAGACCCCTCCCTGGAATCTGGTACTGCCTGGACGTCGAGGGAGTGGGAGATGAGGCATGCCAGTGAAAGCTGTTGGAGCTTTCCTGTTTTGGTTTTGTCTGCTTAGCATAACATGTAAGACTGAGTTCTGGTGGCAGGGACCTAGTCCTTGGTGCTATAGCACTAGCGAGGGGAGGTCAACTGCTGTGGGCCTTGGCTAAGAGCAACCCCTGCTCCAGAGATATGGTGCCAAGGGCTTATTAATTTTGATACTAATTTGCTTTGCTGACCAAATACCTGGTATCAAAAGATGGGAAGGCAAAGACTGAAAGCAGTGTTGTGACCATGGGGTCCAGCCCCAAACTATGAAGAAAACACAAAGTGTATAAATCTGAGTAAGTATATATTTACACACCTTTTTAAATAGGTTGTTATCAAAGATTTAATCAATGGGTAATATGCTCCTCGTGGCTGGGAAGCATCAGTTGCCATATATTTAAAAAAAAGAAAAGAGGTGTCTGGGTGGCTTCCTCCATAAGTGTCCCTTCTTTTCAGGTCATGATCCCAGGGTCCTGGGATGGAGCCCCACATCAGGCTCTCTGCTCAGTGGGAAACCTGCTTCTCCTTTTCCCTCTGCCCTGCTTATAGTTCCTCTTCCTATCTCTCTGTCTCTCAAATAAATAAAATATTTTAAAAAAAGAAAGAAACAAAATGTTTTTGAAAGGTCTTTTTTTTTTTTTTAAATTTTCTAGGGGTGCCTGGATGACTCAGTTGTTTAAGCAGATGTTTGCCTTTGGCTGAGGTCATGATTCCAGTGTACAGGGCTCCAGCCCTGCATGGGACTACTTGCACCCCAAGGAGCTTGCTTCTTCCTCTCCCTTTGCACGTGATTCCCCCCGCTTGTGCGCTTCCACTCTCTCTCTCTCTCTTTCTCTCTCTTGCTGTCAATAAACAAAATAAAATCTTTTCTTAAATAAATAAATAAATAAATAAATAAATTTCTAAACCTACTTTCAGTTTAGGTCCCTTAACAAAAATTGCTACTGCTTCATTTAAAAAAAAAAAAGATAATTTAGAAATGTGCTTCCAGAGCTAAAAAGCTGTTTTGTTTTTTTTTGTCAGGATTAAATATAGAAGTGCTTTAAAAAGTAAAAGAAAAAATATGCTATATTAACACTAATCACACTATAACTTTGGTGGTTATATCAAGATAATGAAAAGTGATTTTAAAGCAAATTTCATTATCAGACATAAAGATCAAGTCAAAATTACAGAAGAGTAAAAGGATGAATTCATCAGGGAGTATAATAATTCTTGACTTTTAATACTTAATAACAGATTTGGTGATATATAGGGAAAAACTAAGAACAAAAATCATAACTTCTACCTTAGAAGAGAAATGGAAAAAAATTTCAACACTTTTATTTTAAGATTATATAGACAAATGGTCATCAAATTGGTAAGATATGTAAGACTTGAACAAAATTATCAACTAACTAGATATGCTTGATATTACAGAACACTCCCAACAACCGCAGACTACATATATCTTAAGCCTTGATTTTCTTTGCAAAGGTCAACATTGATAATGTTCTAGTCATACATCCGTGTACCAGGAAAGAAGTAGCATATTTCTTGAAAGACACAGCTATCAAAGCTCCATTGAGAAACCGTAAAGATGGAGAAGGGATTTGAAAATTATATATCTGATAATGGACATCTATTCTGATTATTAAAAAATGAATAAAAATAAAAAACCTTACTAATAACCAAACAGAGTATCCAATTTTACATGTGAAGAAAATTATTGCAGAGACATGTCACCAAAAGGATATGGATGGCTTATAAGCACATGACAAGTTTCTCAACATTTAGACATTAAAGAAATACAAATTAAAATCATAATGAGACATGCTTAAATATCTATTAGAATGGCTAAAATTATAAAGGCTAATTGTACTTCGTCTGAGCTAGATTGAGAAGCAACAAAAAATCTAAACTGTTGTTGGCATATATCATGATACCACCACTTTGGAAAATATCTGCCATATAATAGGTTCAGTAGACAATTTGTAAATTTCAGAAAAAAATAATGTTGAGAGTATACTGAATTTCATAAGTCATTTCAATATTTTTTTCCAAAAAATAAACTATGTAAAACATGCCTTAAATTTACTTTCAAAATATTTTATAGCATATAATGGACAATATACATAAGCCTTAAAGAAACAATCATATAAATAACCATTTCATACCTACTTAAAAATTGCATAATACCACACTCCTCAATCCTCTCTGAATGCTCTAAAATAACCCTTCAAAGGAAATACATTTTTAAAAATGACAGATTTTTTTGGCAAATAATTTAATAAATAAAAGTTTCATTCATCTACGTAGATCATAATAAATGTTTTTAATAAGCATGAAATTATAACTCTGAAGTGTGCTAAAATGAAACCACCTGCTAAGGGTGAGAGAACAAAAATAAACATCATTTTTCCAAATAAGAGGAATTTATTACCTTTGAATCAAAGCATGTGGATTTGTTCAAACTGGCAATAAAGGAATATGGAAACACAAACCATAGAAAGTCATATTTTAGATTTCTAAAAGACTTCAAAGTGAAGAGTATACATTTTTTAAATGTTACATAATGCTACATAATGACAAGATGACAGGTTGTGACAAATAGCATTTTAAAAGCTCTACTCATAATGGAACGGAAGGTGTCATTTCCCTATAATTTTATATATGTCATTAATTTACTATATCTGGATACAACATATTACCAAACAGATGTTCATCAAAGAATAAATCATTTTTAATGGAACATAATAATTTGAACCTACATGTATTAATCATTTTTTTCGATCAAACATTTATAGTCTCGCTAAACTTTTTATCAGTTGTCGACAAAATTAAAAAACAATAGGATAAAAAGTCGAGTTTGGAAAAGTAGATTTTCTTTGAAATTTGCATTTAAATGAAAATATTTGCTGATATTTTTAAAACTTTAAATGTAATTTTATATATATGTATACTCAAATGATATAAAATTTTTGGAGACTTAATATAGTTTGGGGCACATGGTAAGCAATAATCAATTTTTTTGTTGAACCAAGTGTTCTTGTATGATTTTTCTTAATTATTCTAGTACCACAATTTATACTTCTAAGATTTTTCCACCCCCCCATTTTAATATCTCTTAAGGTGGCACTCACCTTGCACTTGATGACATATCCTAGTTTAACTGACAGCCTTTCTCTTTCTTAGTCGAACATAAACTATAGTGCATCTTACCCTTGATGAAAGCTAGGATGCAATTAAATACACTATTATGGTTACGATTCTGATATTTGAAATCCTCCGGTAGCTCCCTGTGCCCCCACAGTGTAGTACCTCACCTCCTCGCCATAGTATACAAACCTTCTCACCCCCAGTGTCAACCCCGGGGCTCAGCCTCCATCCCCAGGTGATGCTGCCAGATCAGCTGTCGGTTGTCATGAACTTGCTGTAGTTACCCGAATGCACTGTGCTGCCTCCTGGCACTCTGAAACTTGACACACTCATCCTCATTCTTCGCTTTGCCCTTGTCTATCACCTCCCCTGAAAATCTGTTCCTAAGGGGCTTTTCCCAGCTCCAACATACCCTTGGCAGTCTTTTATCTCCCTGTGGTAAAGCCTGTCACACTGCACCATGGACATGCCCGTTGTCCCCTGAGAAGAGAAAAGGGACAGTGAGGGCCCCCCAGCATTTGCAGCTCTAGTGCAGAGCCCCATGCCTGGCTTGCAGGAAATGCCGAATCATGAAGACAAACAGAGATCATCCTCTGGCTAAAACCAGCTCTTCTTTGCCTACCACAGGATCTGAATCAATAAAGGGCAACCAGTTATTATTGCTGTTTGTCTAGGGATTTTTACCCCATATATTTCCCAGGTCTTTACTCTTTTTATAGCACTTTAATTCAGGCTTCAACCACTTCTTAGTCAGATCAGGTGAAATCATTTTCCTTCCCATACCCTCGATGTATTTCACATCTAGTAATTCTTTATTTAAAGATCTTATTTACCCATTTGACAGACAGATCACAAGTAGGTAGAGAGGGAGGCAGAGAGAGAAGGGGGAAGCAGGCTCCCCGCTGAGCAGAGAGCCCGATGTGGGGCTCAATCCCAGGACCCTGAAATCATGACCTGAGCCGAAGGCAGAGGCCTAAACCACTGAGCCACCCAGGAGACCCCATATCTGGTAATTTTTAATCAACGTGGATATGCTGCATCAAATAGTTCCTTCTTCTTCAAATATAAATATATAAATATATTGATCAAGTCACTCACATGTCTTAGGAGAATGTCATGCCTTTAGTAGCAAACTTGAAATCTTGGCCATTGGTTTTGATTTTTGATTTTTGTTTTGGTTTGATTTGGTTCGGTTTTTGTAATTTTAAAAATGCCTCCAGCCCTTGGCTCTGTCTGACCTGATTGCTTTCAGCTGTTTCTGCAACAAAATCGTCCAGGCAGCGAAAACTCTCATTGTTTACAGTGGCGCCCCCTTCTGAACACTTTGTTAATAAAAAGCTTTTTTTTTTTTTTTTTTTGGCTATGATAAATGTGGAACAACAATGAGGTATTTCAAAGAGGTGAACCACAGATAAATTTCTCTAAGGTTGGGGTGAGGGTTACTCAAAAAGGAACTTGACAAGGCTTTTAAAGATATCGACAATCATTATAACATAATGTGACTGATTGTTACCGTGCTCTTAACTGGGCAAACACTTGTTCGCTTCCAAGAAAGACTAACATAGTTGAGATGGTTCTAGCGGCCTTCTAGCACAGGGTCTCATGAGGCAGGGATTCTAGCCACTGGCTGTGCAAGGCATGAGGCCTGTTAGTGATTCTATTTTTTCCTCTGCAGAATGGGTCTTTCTACATTCCAGGTCCTTTCTACCCCAATAAATAATGCGGCAATTCTCTCAGTGATTTGTACTTTTGGTTTAAACAGCCAACTGTCTCTTTAAAGGACTTTTGTTTAAATTCCTTAAAAAAAAAGTCTTTTTAAAAAAATCTTTTTCTTATTTTTAATTTTTTAATCCCATATGTTTACTCTGATCATGGAACTTTGTCATTATGACCTTCTCGGCTGAATAAAATATTCACCATCAGCACCTACTGCTCTCCTCTCCTGGTGGTCTCTCCAGAAGGGGACTTCTCTAGCTCTTCTAGCCGGAGATGGGCACTTCCCCTCTACCCCTGTTGCCGGACCAGCCTTACCTATCCTGCAGGGTCAGGTCGTTCTGGCCTTTTATCTGTTGTTCTCTTCTGAGTGGTTAGTTTTTCATAGATACCGTGCTTTGCTTTTGTCAGGATTTACCCTGGACTATCAAAACCCTTTTCTTGTGCCAGTGAAGCTTAAGAAACAGTCGGATGAGAGAACCAGGAACTCGAACAGATCATATTTATCCTGAATGTTCTGTCCAAAATGAAAAATACATTTCTGAGGAGCCTCAAGATCTCTGAGAAGAGAAGTTTCACCAACTCTGTCATGTAGGGGCATCAATTCCGATTCTGTGTCAATTTTCCTACTTTCCCAGCTAATAATTCTCTACCTCATAAAGCCCAATCTCAACCGTTTCCTCTCTCAAATGCAGTTGCTCTTAGAGTCTTCACATGGCACTTGGGGCCTGCTGGTCATTGGCTACTGCGCTCTGTACTTTGGGTCTAACAGCTGCGCGGCATCAAGATGAGAACGTCTCTTGTTCTAAGACTTAATATAGTTTGGGGCACATGGTAAGCAATAATCACAATTTTAGTTGATCCAAGTGTTCAAACTTTTCTTAATTATTCTAGTACCACAATTTATAGTTCTAAGATTTTTCCACCCCCCCATTTTAATATCTCTTAAGATGGCACTCACCTTGCACTTGATGACATATCCTAGTTTAACTGACAGCATTTCTCTTTCCTAGTCGAACATAAACTATAGTGCATCTTACCCTTGATGAAAGCTAGGATGCAATTAAATACACTATTATGGTTACGATTCTGATATTTGAAATCCTCCGGTAGCTCCCTGTGCCCCCACAGTGTAGTACCTCACCTCCTCGCCATAGTCTACAAACCATCTCACCCCCAGTGTTAACCCCGGGGCTCAGCCTCCATACCCAGGTGATGCTGCCAGATCAGCTGTCGGTTGTCATGAACTTGCTGTAGTTTCCTGAATGCACTGTGCTGCTTCCTGGCACTTTGAAACTTGACACACTCATCCTCGTTCTTCACTTTGCCCTTGTCTATCACCTCCCCTGAAAATCTGTTCCTAAGTGGTTTTTCCTAGCTCCAACCTACCCTTGGCAGTCTTTTATATCCTTGTGGTAAAGCCTGTCACACTGCACCATGGACATGCCCGTTGTCCCTCTGAGAAGAGAAAAGGAACAGTGAGGGCCCCCCAGCATTTGCAGCTCTAGTGCAGAGCCCCATGCCTGGCTTGCAGGAAATGCCAGATCATGAAGACAAACGGAGATCATCCTCTGGCTAAAACCAGCTCTTCTTTGCCTACCGCAGGACCTGGATCAATAAAGAACAGCCAGTTATTATAGCTGTTTTTCTAGGGATATTTCCCCCATATATTTCGGGGGTTTCTTGTTAGCCCCAGAGGGCAATGTTTTTTCTTCTGGAGGGCAGGCCGAGGGCTGCATTGTAGTTCTGGAACTGCCAAACTGGAGGGCTTGTGGGCCAGGAGTTGAGGACAGAAGTCTGAGAACACAAGCAACCTTAGGGTCTGGGCAAGGACATGGCAGGTACGCTCTGCAGATGAAACAAGATCTCGTGCATTTGAAATCAGGTGAGGATCTGACAAACGCTCAGGTTGGATTTTTTGTCCCTTATGGCCCTCTTCATGAAGAGGTGGTGGATCACGAGGCCATGGAATTTTTCCCACGATGGGAGTTGTGAGATTCTCCAAACCGTAAAGATTCTTCTGCAGGGCGATTGAGACCTGTTGGTTGGCTCCAGGACTTCCCATACGGATCGATTCCAAGTAGGGTTCTAAGGATGGATGGCTGGGGAGCCCGACTCTCATTCCTCTTGTGTCCTAGTGACAAGACAGGTTAGATCTGCTGGATCTGGGGGAGAAACTGAGAGGGTTGAGTTGAAATGGACTCTCTTGTGGATGGGTCCTAATGTGGGTTTGTGTCCATGGAGAACTTGGAATGAGGCAGTGGCACAGGGTCCCTGAAGGGTTCTCCTAACCAGAGGCTTTGACTCAGCTCCAACGTGCAAGATTCCCACGTGGAGACGAGATTTCTTCTGATGGGTGCCTCAAGAAACAGCCATATGCTGCTATTGGAATCCAGGCCTCTGAGGAGAGATGCCTGGACAACAAAGCAATGGATCCGATTAAGATCTAGGGGCCTGCTCACTGCAATTTACCTCTGGGGACATCTGTCCACGGGTCTAAGTGCAGGTAGATGCTCAGCTGGTGTCAGACCGCCCTTGTTTTTCCTGGGCAGTCAACACTATTGGGATGGCCCCGGGCACTTTGGAGGTTTATCATCCTATTTCTAGGTTTGTGGCCAATGGAATGGGCAGAATTCCCAGGTACAGTCCTCAGGTTTGGCTCCAAGAACCTGTGCCTGTAGGTTTTGTGGGCCAGGGCTGTGGGGACAGTTGTCTGAAAACACAAACTCGGCTTAGGTTTCGGGTCGTAGGTATTGCAGGACTGATCTACAGACAGTGAGGAGAACTCTTCAGGATATGAACAAGGGGGCAAGTGTGAGACGCTTGCTCAAGATTTTGTCTCTGGATATTGTGTCACTGATGGCCGTGGAATGTCCGGGTGGCCTCATGGGCCATGGACGAGTCTTCCTCTCTGGGCATTTGGCCCGATCCGAAGAGTTTGGGGTTATTCTTTGAGATGGGAGGAGTTGGTTTTGTTTTGTTTTTACCTCAGGTGTCCCACCAAAAGAGAGTTTCCAGAGCAGAGCCCTGGGGAGGGGCGAGGGGACAACCAGAAAGCTGGTTAAAACTTGGGGCCTAGGGGCATGGCAAGCCCATTATGACGTCTAATGGTCCAGCCACTGAGAAGACTTACTAGAGGACAGGACTCACGCTGAGGGTCAAAATGCGTGTTTGTGCCCTCTTCGTACCTAAGCATGGGCGGGGCATAATGTGTCAGGGTCAGTGTCAGCGTTTGGGTTAGGGTTTGGGGCAGGCTCACAGTCAGTGTCAGGGTCAGGGTTAGTGGTTACTGTTAGGGTTAGCCCCGCTCCTGGGTCATGGACCCATCCGTTCAGGGTCTCAGGATAAACCCTGTGCAGAAGGGTGTAGACCCTCCACCTGATCCCACTTAACCAGCCTTAAACTGGTGTGTGAACATAACTTGCCCACCAGACATCTAAACCCTCATCAGCCTGATCCTGCTTGGGGCATCTTCTCCCACGATGGCATGGCAAGGTCCTCTTTACACACAGACACACAGACACCCAGAGGCACACACACACACACAGAAACGGGGAAGAGACCTAGGGCTACACCCGTGGATCAGAAGGTGTGGGACTCTCTGACTCTGAGCCCCCTGGTGTCACCTTTTGATTTTATTAGCCAAAGGGTCTGAGGCATTGGGGAAACATGATATGACCTGAAGGGAGGCGACGTGTCTGGCGGGTGAGCTCTCTTCTCCCTGCATCCTCCCGGCTTCAGTACAGCAGAAGAACATGTCGCTTCCTTTAGGATGTGCCTAGAAATGAGCTGGGCAGGGGTTTTTTCTCTGTAATGGGTTGCCTGGATACATGGGTTGCAATTCCGTTGGGCTCTGTCGTCAGGGAAGTGAGGCCACCACTGCCTGGGGGCTCCTTACCGAACTTCCTGCTGTAGCAAAGCTCCCTGAGCCACCGGTGCGCAAGCTGCTCAGGCTCACACTCCACTCAATGCAGTGCCCATCCAGTGACCCCCATTCAGACTCCACCCAGCCCTTGGGAGGCCTGGGTGCAGCTATTGTCCCCGCTGGAGGCAACAGAGCTGGGTTTAGACTAGGTTAGTGTTAGGGTTAGGGTTTAGAAAGACTTAGGGTCAGGGTTAGGTTTAGACCTCGTTGGGGTCAGGGTTAGCGTAAGGCTTAGGGTAGGGGTCAGGGTTAGGGTTAGGTTCATGGTTAGGTTTAGGGTCAGGCTCACAGTAGGGTCACGGTTAGCGTAACGATCAGAGTCAGGGTCAGGGTCAGTGTTAGGGTGACGGTTAGGTTTAGGGGCAGGTTCAGGGTCATGGTCAGATTTAGGGTCAGGTTCAAGTTTTGGTTTGGGGGCAAGGTTCATGTCAGGGTTAGGGTTAGCTTTGGGACAGGTTTAGTGTCAGGGTTAGGGTCAGGGTCAGGGTTAGGTTCATGGTTATGGTAAGGTCAGCTTTATGTTTAGGATCTGTTTTATGAGTAGGTTAAGAATCAGGGTTAGCTTTAGGGTTACGATTATGTTCAGGATCTTGGATTGGGTCAGAGTTAGGTATACATTCAGGGTTAGGGTCAGTGTTAAGGTCAAGGCCAGGGTAAGGTTTAAGGTTAAGGTCTGACATAGGCAAAGTTCAGAGATAGGGGTATGATATGATCAGGGTCAGGTAGAGGGTCAGGATTATTGTTAAAGTGGGGTTAGGGTTAGGGCTAGGTAGGTTGAGGGTTAGGGTTAGACCAGGTTAGGGTCAGTGTCAGTGATAATGTTAGGGGTTAGTTTTAGGGTTAGGTTCAGCATTAGGTTTCGGGTCAGGGCCCGTGTTAGTGTCAGGGTCAGGATTACGTTTAGGGTTACAGTTAGGGTCAGGCTCACATTCAGTGTCAGGGTTATGGTTAGGGTCAGGGTCAGGGTCACTGTTAGGGTCAGGGTTACGTTTCTGGTGTTTGCCTGGGTCAGGGTCAGGGTGAAGTCTAGGGCCAGTGTCAGGTTTACGGTCAGGATCAGGTATTGTTTTAATGTCCACATTCGGGTCAGCGACAGGGTTATATCGTTGTCAGTGTTAGGGTCATGGTTAGGTTTCGGCTCAGGGCCAGGATGAGGTATAGGGTCAGGGTCTGGTATAGGCAAAGTTCAGAGATAGGGTTATGATCATAGTCAAGTATAGGGTCAAAGTTAAAGTTAAAGTTTAGGGTTAGTGTTAGGGTTAGCGTTTGGTGGACGGTTAGGGTTAGAACTTGTTAGGATCAGGGT
The DNA here is from genome assembly GCF_964662115.1 of Mustela nivalis. Taxonomy (NCBI): domain Eukaryota; kingdom Metazoa; phylum Chordata; class Mammalia; order Carnivora; family Mustelidae; genus Mustela; species Mustela nivalis. Next base: position 281,908 of record NW_028136237.1, read on the forward strand.
CCGTGGTAGGGTTAGGGATTAGTGCTAGGGTTGGTTCAGCGATAGGATTCTGGGGAGGACCCGTGTTACTGTCAGGGTCACGGTTGCATTTAGGGTTAGAGTTAGGGTCAGGTTCACAGTCAGGGTCAGGTTTAGTGTTCAGGTCAGGGTCAGGGTACTGCCAGGGTCAGGGTTAGATTTATGGTCATGGTCTGGGTCAGGGTCAGGGTGAAGTCTTGGGCCAGTGTCAGGGTTACGGTCAGGATCAGGTATTGGTTTAAAGTCCACATTCAGGTCAGCGACAGGGTTATGTAGTGGTCAGTGTTAGGGTCATGGTTAGGTTTAGGCTCAGGGCCAGGGTCACGTATAGGGTCCGGGTCTGGTATAGGCAAAGTTCAGGGTTAGGGTTATGATCATAGTCAGGTATAGGGTCAGGGTTATTGTTAAAGTTAGGGTTAGTGTTAGGGTTAGCGTTTGGTTGACGTTTAGGGTTAGAGCTTGTTAGGATCAGGGTCTGTGGTAGGGTTAGTGGTTAGTGTTAGGGTTGGGACCAGCGATAGGATTCGGGGGAGGGCCCGTGTTAGTGTCAGGGTCAGGGTTACATTTAGGGTTAGTGTTAGGGTCAGACTCACAGTCAGGGTCAGGTTTAGTGTTCAGGTCAGGGTCGGCGTCACTGTTAGCGTCAGGGTTAGATTTATGGTCATGGTCTGGGTGAGGGTCAGGGTGAAGTTTAGCACCAGTGTCAGGTTTAGGGTCAGGTATAGGTATTGGTTTAAAGTCCACATTCGGGTCAGGGACAGGATTGTGTAGTGGTTAGTGTTAGTGTCATGGTTAGGATAAGGGTCAGGGTCAGGGTCAGGTGAAGGTCAGGGCTAGGGTCAGGTTTAGGGTCAGGCTTTGGTATACGGTCAATGTTCGGTTCAGTGTCACAGTTAGGTTTGTCGGTAGCATTTGGGATTGGGGTTAGAGTTAGAGTTAGAAGTAGGGTTATGGTTAGGGTTAGCGTTAGACAGCGTAAGGTCAGGGTTAGGATTTGGTTTAGGGTAGGGGTTAGTGTTAGGGTCAGGGTCAGCGTTAGGTTTAGGTTCAGGGTCCGTATTAGGGTCATGGTTAGAGATACATTTAGGTTTAGGGTTAGTGTCAGGCTCACAGTCACGGTCATGGGTAGGGTTAGGGTCAGGGTTATGTCCGCGTCAGGGTTAGGATTAGGGTCATGGTCAGGGTCATGGTTAGTTATGAGTCTTGGTTACAGTAATATCAATGTTAGGTTTAGGTTCAGGGTCCACATCAGGGTCAGTGTCAGGCTTAGGTTTAGGTTTAGGGTTCCGGTCAGGATCACAGATAGGGTCAGGGTCAGGGTCAAGGTTTGGGTTAGGGTTTGGGGCAGGCTCACAGTCAGTGTCAGGGTCAGGATTAGTGGTTACTGTTAGGGTTATCCCCGCTCCTGGGTCATGGACCCATCCGTTCAGGGTCTCAGGATAAACCCTGTGCAGAAGGGTGTAGAAACGGGGAAGAGACCTAGGGCTACACCCGTGGATCAGAAGGTGTGGGACTCTCTGTCTCTGAGCCCCCTGGTGTCACCTTTTGATTTTTTTAGCCAAAGGGCCTTGGGCATTGGGGAAACCTGATATGACCTGCCATGGAGGGTACGTGTCTGGCAGGCGAGCTCTCTTCTCCCTGCATCCTCCCGGCTTCAGTACAGCAGAAGAACATGTCGCTTCCTTTAGGATTTGCTTTGAAATGAGCTTGGATGGGGGGTTTTCTCTGTAATGGCGTGCCTGGATACAAAGGTTCCTATTCCGTTGGGTTCTGTCGTCAGGTAAGTGAGTTCAACACTGCCTGGGGGCTCCTTACCAAACTTTCTGCTTCACCAGAGCTCCCTGTTCCACCGGTCCCCAAGCTGCTCAAGGCTCACCCTCCACTTAATGCAGTGCCAATCCAATGACCCCCATACAGCCTCCCCCAAGCTCCTGGGAACCTGGGTGCAGCTGTTGTCCTCGCTGGAGAGAACAGAGCTGGGTATAGACTAGGTTAGTATTAGGTTTAGGGTTAAGAAAGACTTAGGATCAGGGTTAGGGTTAGACGTCATTGGGGTCAGGGTTAGCGTAAGGCTTAGGGTAGGGGTCAGGGTTAGGGTTAGGTTCATGGTTAGGTTTAGGGTCAGACTCACAGTAGGGTCACGGTTAAGGTTATGGTCAGAGTCAGGGTCAGGGTCAGTGTTAGTGACGGTTAGGTTTAGGTTCAGGTTCAGGGTCATGGTCAGATTTAGGGTCAGGTTCAAGTTTAGGTTTGGGGGCAAGGTTCATGTCAGGGTCAGGGTTAGGTTTGGGACAGGTTTAGTGTCAGGGTTAGGTTCAGGTTCAGGGTTAGGTTCATGGTTATGGTAAGGTCAGCTTTAAGTTTAGGTTATGTTTTATGTGTAGGTTCAGGATCAGGGTTAGCTTTAGTGTTATGATTCTGTCAGGATCATGGATTGGGTGAGAGTTAGGTTTACAGTCAGGGTTAGGGTCAGTGTTAAGGTCAAAGCCAGGGTCAGGTTTAAGGTTAAGGGCTGACATAGGCAAAGTTCAGAGTTAGGGTTATGATCAGATTCAGGGAGAGGGTCAGGATTATTGTTAAAGTGGGGTTAGGGGTAGGGTTAGAGGTAGGTTGAGGGTTAGGGTTAGACCGGGTTAGGGTCAGGGTCAGTGATAATGTTAGGGGTTAGTTTTAGAGTTAGGTTCAGCGTTAGGTTTCGGGTTAGGGCCCGTGTTAGTGTCAGGGTCATGGTTACGTTTAGGGTTAGAGTTAGGGTCAGGCTCACAGTCGGGGTCAGGTTCAGTGTTCAGGTCAGGGACGGGTCACTGTTAGGGTCAGGGTTAGATTTATGGTCATGGTCTGGGTCAGGGTCAGGGTGAAATCTTGGGCCAGTGTCAGGGTTACGGTCAGGATCAGGTATTGGTTTAAAGTCCACATTCGGGTCAGCGACAGGGTTATGTAGTGGTCAGTGTTAGGGTCATGGTTAGGTTTAGGCTCAGGGCCAGGGTCACGTATAGTGTCAGGGTCTGGTATAGGCAAAGTTCAGGGTTAGGGTTATGATCATAGTCAGGTATAGGGTCAGGGTTATTGTTAAAGTTAGGGTTAGTGTTAGGGTTAGCGTTTGGTTGACGTTTAGGGTTAGAGCTTGTTAGGATCAGGGTCTGTGGTAGGGTTAGTGGTTAGTGTTAAGGGTTGGGTTCAGCGATAGGATTCTGGGGAAGGCCCGTGTTAGTGTCAGGGTCAGGATTACATTTAGGGTTAGTGTTAGGGTCAGGCTCACAGTCAGGGTCAGTTTGTTGTTCAGGTCAGGGTCAGGGTCACTGTAAGGGTCAGGGTTAGGTTTATGGTCATGGTCTGGGTCAGGGTCAGGGTGAAGTTTAGCGCCAGTGTCAGGTTTAGGGTCAGGTATAGGTATTGGTTTAAAGTCCACATTCCGGTCAGGGACAGGATTATGTAGTGGTCAGTGTTAGTGTCATGGTTAGGATTAGGGTCAGGGTCTGGGTCAGGTGAAGGTCAGGGACAGGGTCAGGTTTAGCGTCAGGCTTTGGTTTAGGGTCAATGTTCGGTTCAGTGTCACAGTTAGGTTTTGGCGGTAGGGTTTGGGATTGGGGTTAGGGTTAGAGTTAGAAGTAGGGTTATGATAGGGTTAGGGTTAGACAGCGTAAGGTCAGTGTTAGGGTTTGGTTTAGGGTAGGGGTTAGTGTTAGGGTCAGGGTCAGCGTTAGGTTTAGGTTCAGGGTCCGTATTAGGGTCATGGTTAGAGTTACCTTTAGGTTTAGGCAAGGGTCAGGCTCACAGTCACGGTCTGTGTTAGGGTTAGTGTCAGGGTTAGGTCAGCGTCAGGGTTAGGATTAGGGTCAGGGTCTGTGTCATGATTAGGTTTGAGTCATGGTTACGGTAAGGTCAGATTTAAGTTTAGTTCAGGGTCCACATCAGGGTGAGTGTCAGGCTTAGGTTTAGGTTTAGGGTTCAGGTCAGGATCACATACAGGGTCAGGGTCAGGGCTTGGGTTAGGGTTTGGCGTAGGCTCACAGTCAGTGTCAGGGTCAGGGTTAGTGGTTACTGTTGGGGTTAGCCCCGCTCCTGGCTATGGACCCATCTCTTCAAGGTCTCAGGATAATCCCTGAGCAGAAGGGTGTAGACCCTACACCCGATCCCACTTAACCAGCCTTAAACGGGGTGTGAACATGACTTGCCCACCAGACATCTAAACCCTCATCAGCCTGATCCTGCTTGGGTCATCTCCACCCATGATGGCATGGCCAGGTCTCTATACACACAAAGACACAGACACTCAGAGGCGCACACACACAAACACACACACACACACACACAAACACACACACACACACAGTGAGAGAGAGACTGCGAAGAGACCTAGGGCTACACCAGTGGATCAGAAGGTATGGGACTCTCTGACTCTGAGCCCCCTGGTGTCACCTTTTGATTTTATTAGCCAAAGGGCCTGAGGCATTGGTGAAACCTGATATGACCTGCCAGGGAGGGGACGTGTCAAGTGGCGAGCTCTCTTCTCCCTGCATCCTTTCGGCTTCAGTACGGCAGAAAAACATGTCGCTTCCTTTAGGATGTTTCTAGAAATGAGCTGGACAGGAGGGTTTTCTCTTTATGGGGTGCCTGGATACGTGGGTTCCAATTCTGTTGGGCTCTGTTGTCAGGGAAGTGAGGTCACCACTGCCTGGGGGCTCCTTACCAAACTTTCTGCTCCACCAGAGCTCCCTGAGCCGCTGGTCCCCAAGCTGCTCAAGGCTCACACTCCACTCAATGCAGTGCCCATCCAGTGACCCCCATACAGCCTTCCCCCAGCCCTTGGGAGGCCTGGGTACAGCTGCTGTCCCCACTGGAGGGAACAGAGCTGGGTTTAGACCAGGTTAGTGTTAGGGTTAGGGAGAAGAAAGACTTAGGGTCAGGTTTAGGTTTAGACCTCGTTGGGGTCAGGGTTAGCGAGGCTTAGGGTAGGGGTCAGGGTTAGGGTTAGGTTCATGGTTAGGTTTAGGGTCAGGCTCACAGTAGGGTCAGGGTTAGGGTTTTGGTCAGAGTCAGGGTCAGGGTCAGTGTTAGGGTGACTATTAGGTTTAGTGTCAGGTTCAGGATGATGGTCAGATTTAGGGTCAGGTTCAAGTTTTTGTTTGGGGGCAAGGTCATGTCAGTTCAGGGTTAGGTTTAGGACAGGTTTAGTGTCACGGTAGGGTCAGGGTCAGGGTTAGGTTCATGGTTATGGTAAGGTCAGCTTTATGTTTAGGTTCTGTTTTATGAGTAGGTTCAGGATCAGGGTTAGCTTTAGGGTTACGATTCTGTTCAGCATCACGGTTTGCGTCAGAGTTAGGATTACAGTCTGGGTTAGGGTCAGAGTTAAGGTCAAGGCCAGGGTCAGGTTTAAGTTTAAGATCTGACAAAGGCAAATTTCAGAGTTAGGGTTATGATCATGGTCAGGGAGAGGTTCGGGATTATTGTTAAAGTGTGGTTAGGGTTAGGGAAGAGGTAGGTTGAGGGTTAGGGTTAGACCGGGTTAGGGTCATAGTCAGGGATAATGTTAGGGGTTAGTTTTAGGGTTAGGTTCAGCGTTAGGTTTCGGGTCAGGGTCCGTGTTAGTGTCAGGGAGGGTTAGGTTTAGGGTTAGAGTTAGGGTCAGGCTCACATTCAGTGTCAGGGTTAGTGTTAGGGTCAGGGTCAGGGTCAATTTTAGGTTTAGAGTTAGGTTTCTGGTGTTTGCCTTAGTCAAGGTCAGGTGAAGTCTAGAGCCAGGGTCAGGTTTACGGTCAGGATCAGGTATTGGTTTAAAGTCCACATTAGTATCAACGACAGGGTTATGTAGTAGTCAGTGTTAGAGTAATGGATTGGATTAGGATCATAACCATAATAGAGTATTTAATGCATCCTAGCTTTCATCAAGTGTAAGATGCACTATAGTTTATGTTCGATTAAGAAAGAGAAATGCTGTCAGTTAAAGTAGGATATGTCATCAAGTGCAAGGTGAGTGACACCTTAACAGATATTAAAATGGGGGTGGGGGACAAATCTTAGAAGAAGTAAATTGTGGTAGTAGAATAAATCATAAAGGTCCAACACTTGGATCAACTAAAGAAGTGATTATTGCTTACCATGTGCCCCAAACTATATTAAGTCCTAGAACAAGAGACGTGCTCATCTTGATGCCCCGCAGCTGTTAGACCCAAGGTACAGTTGCCTGTAGCCAACGACCAGCAGGCCCCAAGTGCCATGTGCAGACTCTAAGAGCAACTGCCTTTGAGAGAGGAAACGGTTGAGAGTGGGCTTTCTGAGGTAGAGAATTACTAGCTGGGAAAGTAGTAAAATTGACACAGAATCGGAATTGATGCCCCTACATGACAGAGTTGGTGAAACTTCCCTTCTCAGAAATCTTGAGGCTCCTCAGAAATGTATTTTTCATTTTGGACAGAACATTCAGGATAAATATGATCTGTTCGAGTTCCTGGTTCTCTCATCCGGACTGTTTCTTAAGCTTCACTGGCACAAGAAAAGGGTTTTGATAATCCAGGGTAAATCCTGACAAAAGCAAAGCAAGGTATCTATGAAAACTAACCACTCAGAAGAGAACAACAGATAACATGCCAGGCCGACCTGACCCTGCAGGATAGGTAAGGCTGGTCTGGAAACAGGGGTAGAGGGGAAGTGCCCATCTCCTGCTAGAAGAGCTAGAGAAGACCCCTTCCGGAGAGACCACCAGGAGAGGGGAGCAGTAGGTGCTTATGATGAAGAATATTTTATCAGCAGAGAAGGTCAAAATGACAAAGTTCCATGATCAGAGTAAACCTATGGGATTAAAAAATAAAAAATAAAAAAAAGATTTTTTTGAAAGGACTTTTTTTTAAAGGAATTTAAACAAAAGTCCTTTAAAGAGACAGTTGGCTGTTTAAACCAATAGTACAACTCACTGAGAGAATCGCCGCATTATTTATTGGGGTAGAAAGGACCTGGAATGTAGAAAGACCCATTCTGCAGAGGAAAAAAAGAGAATCACTAACAGGCCTCATGCCTTGCACAGCCAGTGGCTAGAATCTCTGCCTCATGAGACCCTGTACTAGAAGGCCGCTAGAACAATCTCAACTATGTTAGTCTTTCGTGGAAGCCAACAAGTGTTTCCCCAATTAATTGCATGGTAAGAATCAGTCACGTTATGTTATAATGATTGTCGATATCTTTAAAAGCCTTGTCAAGTTCCTTTTTGAATAACCTTCACCCACCCTTAGAGAAATTTATCTGTGGTTCACCTCTTTGAAATACCGGATGGTTGTTCCACATTTTCCGTAGCCGAAAAACAAAAACAAACAAACAAACAAAAGCTTTTTATTAACAAAGTGTTCAGAAGGGAGCGCCACTGTAAACAATGAGAGTTTTCGATGCTGGGACAATTTTGTTGCAGAAACAGCTGAAAGCAATCAGGTCAAACAGAGCCAAGGGCTGGAGGGATTTTTAAAATGACAAAAACCGAACCAAATCTAACCAATACAAAAATCAAAACCAATGGCCAAGATTTCAAGTTTGCTACTAAAGGTATGACATTCTCCTAAGACATGCGAGTGACTTGATCACTTTATTTATATATTTATATTTGAAGAAGAAGGAACTATTTGATGCAGCAAATCCACGTTGGTTAAAAATTACCAGATATGGGGGCTCCTGGGTGGCTCAGTGGTTTAGGCCTCTGCCTTCGGCTCAGGTCATGATTTCAGGGTCCTGGGATGGAGCCCCACATCGGGCTCTCTGCTCAGCGGGGAGCCTGCTTCCGCCCTCTCTCTCTGCCTCCCTCTCTACCTACTTGTGATCTGTCTGTCAAATGGGTAAATAAGATCTTTAAATAAAGAATTACTAGATGTGAAATACATCAAGGGTATGGGAAGGAAAATGATTTCACCTGATCTGACTAAGAAGTGGTTGAAGCCTGAATTAAAGTGCTACAAATAGAGTAGAGATCTGGGATATATATGGGGTAAAAATCCCTAGACAAACAGCAATAATAACTGGCTGCTCTTTATTGACCAGATACTGCGGTAGGCAAAGAAGAGCTGGTTTTAGCCAGAGGATGATCCCCGTTTGTCTTCATGATCTGGCATTTCCTGCAAGCCAGGCATGGGGCTCTGCACTAGAGCTGCAAATGCTGGGTCCCTCATTGTCCCTTTTCTCTTCTCAGGGGGACAACGGGCATGTCCATGATGCAGTGTGACAGGCTTTACCACAGGGAGATAATAGACTGCCAAGGGTAGGTGGGAGCTGGGAAAAGCCACTTAGGAACAGATTTTCAGGGGAGGTGATAGACAAGGGCAAAGCGAAGAATGAGGATGAGTGTGTCAAGTTTCAGAGTGCCAGGAGGCAGCACAGTGCATTCGGGAAACTACAGCAAGTTCATGACAACCGACAGCTGATCTGGCAGCATCACCTGGGGATGGAGGCTGAGCTTCAGGGTTAACACTGGGGGTGAGAAGGTTTGTATACTATGGCGAGGAGGTGAGGTACTACACTGTGGGGGCACAGGGAGCTACCGGAGGATTTCAAATATCAGAATCGTAACCATAATAGAGTATTTCATTGCATCCTAGCTTTCATCAAGTGTAAGATGCACTATAGTGTATGTTCGACTAAGAAAGAGAAATGCTGTCAGTTAAAGTAGGATATGTCATCAAGTGCAAGGTGAGTGCCACCTTAAGAGATATTAAAATGTGGGGGGGGGGACAAATCTTAGAACAAGTAAATTGTGGTAGTAGAATAATTAAGAAAGATCCAACACTTGGATCAACTAAAGAAGTGATTATTGCTTACCATGTGCCCCAAACTATATTAAGTCCTAGAACAAGAGACGTGCTCATCTTGAAGCCTTGCAGCTGTTAGACCCAAGGTACAGAGGGCAGTAGCCAACGACCAGCAGGCTCCAAGTGCCATGTGCAGACTCTAAGAGCAACTGCCTTTGAAAGAGAAAACAGTTGACAGTGGGCTTTCTGAGGTAGAGAATTAATAGCTGGGAAAGTGGTAAAATTGACACAGAATCGGAATTGATGCCCCTACATGACAGAGTTGGTGAAACTTCCCTTCTCAGAGATCTTGAGGCACCTCAGAAATGAATTTTTCATTTTGGACAGAACATTCAGGATAAATATGATCTGTTTGAATTCCTGGTTTCTCATTAGGACAGATTCTTAGGCTTCACTGGCAGAAGAAAAGGGTTTTGATAATCCAGGGTAAATCCTGACAAAAGCAAAGCACGGTATCTATGAAAAACTAACCCCTCAGAGGAGAACAACAGATAAAGGGCCAGGCCTACCTGACCCTGCAGGATAGGTAAGGTTAGTCTGGCAACAGGGGTATTTGGGAACTGCCCATCTCCTGCTAGAAGAGCTAGAGAAGACCCCTTCCGGAGAGACCACCAAGAGAGGAGAGCAGTAGGTGCTAATGATGAAGAATATTTTAATCAGGGGCGCCTGGGTGGCTCAGTGGATTAAGCCTCTGCCTTCGGCTCGGGCCATGATCTCAGTGTCCTGGGATTGAGCCCCGCATCGGGCTCTTTGCTCAGCAGGAGCCTGCTTTTCTATCTCTCTCTGCCTGACTCTCCGCCTACTTGTGATTTCTCTCTCTGTCAAATAAATACAGAAAATCTTAAAAAAAAAAAAAGAATATTTTAATCAGCAGAGATGGTCAAAATGACAAAGTTCCATGATCAGAGTAAACATATGGGATTTAAAAATAAAAAATAAAAAAATTTTTTTGAAAGGACTTTTCTTTAAAGGAATTTAAACAAAAGACCTTTTTAAGAGACAGTTGGCTGTTTAAACCCAAAGTACAACTCACTGAGAGAATCGCCGCATTATTTATTGGGGTAGAAAGGACCTGGAATGTAGAAAGACCCATTCTGCAGAGGAAAAAATAGAATCACAAACAGGCCTCATGCCTTGCACAGCCAGTGGCTAGAATACCTACCCCATCATACCCTGTGCTAGAAGGCCACTAGAACCATTTCAACTATGTTAGTTTTTCTTGGAAGCCAACAAGTGTTTGCCCAGTTAAGAGCGCGGTAACAATCAGTCACGTTATGTTATAATGATTGTCGATATCTTTAAAAGCCTTGTCAAGTTCCTTTTTGAGTAACCCTCACCCCACCCTTAGAGAAATTTATCTGTGGTTCACCTCTTTGAAGTACCTCATTGTTGTTCCACATTTACCATAGCCAAAAAACAAACAAACAAAAAAAAAAGCTTTTTATTAACAAAGTGTTCAGAAGGGGGCGCCACTGTAAACAATGAGAGTTTTCGCTGCCAGGACAATTTTGTTGCAGAAACAGCTGAAAGCAATCAGGTCAGACAGAGCCAAGGGCTGGAGGGATTTTTAAAATGACAAAAACCGAACCAAATCTAACCAAAACAAAAATCAAAACCAATGGCCAAGATTTCAAGTTTGCTACTAAAGGTATGACATTCTCCTAAGACATGCGAGTGACTTGATCACTTTATTTATATATTTATATTTGAAGAAGAAGGAACTATTTGATGCAGCAAATCCACGTTGGTTAAAAATTACCAGATATGGGGGCTCCTGGGTGGCTCAGTGGTTTAGGCCTCTGCCTTCGGCTCAGGTCATGATTTCAGGGTCCTGGGATGGAGCCCCACATCGGGCTCTCTGCTCAGCGGGGAGCCTGCTTCCCCCTTCTCTCTCTGCCTCCCTCTCCTCCTACTTGTGATCTGTCTGTCAAATGGGTAAATAAGATCTTTAAATAAAGAATTACTAGATGTGAAATACATCGAGGGTATGGGAAGGAAAATGATTTCACCTGATCTGACTAGGAAGTGGTTGAAGCCTGAATTAAAGTGCCACAAAAAGAGTAGAGACCTGGGAAATATATGGGGTAAAAATCACTAGAAAAACAGCAATAATAACTGGTTGGTCTTTATTGATCCAGATCCTGCGGTAGGCAAAGAAGAGCTGGTTTTAGCCAGAGGATGATATCCGTTTGTCTTCATGATCTGGCATTTCCTGCAAGCCAGGCATGGGGCTCTGCACTAGAGCTGCAAATGCTGGGGGCCCTCATTGTCCCTTTTCTCTTCTCAGGGGGACAACGGGCATGTCCATGGTGCAGTGTGACAGGCTTTACCACAGGGAGATAATAGACTGCCAAGGGTAGGTGGGAGCTGGGAAAAGCCACTTAGGAACAGATTTTCAAGGGAGGTGATAGACAAGGGCAAAGCGAAGAATGAGGATGAGTGTGTCAAGTTTCAGAGTGCCAGGAGGCAGCACAGTGCATTCGGGAAACTACAGCAAGTTCATGACAACCGACAGCTGATCTGGCAGCATCACCTGGGGATGGAGGCTGAGCCCCGGGGTTAACACTGGGGGTGAGAAGGTTTGTATACTATGGTGAGGAGGTGAGGTACTACACTGTGGGGGCACAGGGAGCTACCGGAGGATTTCAAATATCAGAATCGTAACCATAATAGAGTATTTCATTGCATCCTAGCTTTCATCAAGTGTAAGATGCACTATAGTTTATGTTCGACTAAGAAAGAGAAATGCTGTCAGTTAAAGTAGGATATGTCATCTAGTGCAAGGTGAGTGCCACCTTAAGAGATATTAAAATGGGGAGGGGGACAAATCTTAGAACAAGTAAATTGTGGTAGTAGAATAATTAAGAAAGATCCAACACTTGGATCAACTAAAGAAGTGATTATTGCTTACCATGTGCCCCAAACTATATTAAGTCCTAGAACAAGAGACGTGCTCATCTTGAAGCCTTGCAGCTGTTAGACCCAAGGTACAGAGGGCAGTAGCCAACGACCAGCAGGCCCCAAGTGCCATGTGAAGACTCTAAGAGCAACTGCCTTTGAAAGAGAAAACGGTTGACAGTGGGCTTTCTGAGGTAGAGAATTACTAGCTGGGAAAGTAGTAAAATTGACACAGAATCGGAATTGATGCCCCTACATGACAGAGTTGGTGAAACTTCCCTTCTCAGAGATCTTGAGGCACCTCAGAAATGAATTTTTCATTTTGGACAGAACATTCAGGATAAATATGATCTGTTTGAATTCCTGGTTTCTCATTAGGACAGTTTCTTAGGCTTCACTGGCAGAAGAAAAGGGTTTTGATAATCCAGGGTAAATCCTGACAAAAGCAAAGCACGGTATCTATGAAAAACTAACCCCTCAGAGGAGAACAACAGATAAAGGGCCAGGCCTACCTGACCCTGCAGGATAGGTAAGGTTAGTCTGGCAACAGGGGTATTTGGGAACTGCCCATCTCCTGCTAGAAGAGCTAGAGAAGACCCCTTCCGGAGAGACCACCAAGAGAGGAGAGCAGTAGGTGCTAATGATGAAGAATATTTTAATCAGGGGCGCCTGGGTGGCTCAGTGGATTAAGCCTCTGCCTTCGGCTCGGGCCATGATCTCAGTGTCCTGGGATTGAGCCCCGCATCGGGCTCTTTGCTCAGCAGGAGCCTGCTTTTCTATCTCTCTCTGCCTGACTCTCCGCCTACTTGTGATTTCTCTCTCTGTCAAATAAATACAGAAAATCTTTAAAAAAAAAAAAAGAACATTTTAATCAGCAGAGATGGTCAAAATGACAAAGTTCCATGATCAGAGTAAACATATGGGATTTAAAAATAAAAAATAAAAAAAATTTTTTGAAAGGACTTTTCTTTAAAGGAATTTAAACAAAAGACCTTTTTAAGAGACAGTTGGCTGTTTAAACCCAAAGTACAACTCACTGAGAGAATCGCCGCATTATTTATTGGGGTAGAAAGGACCTGGAATGTAGAAAGACCCATTCTGCAGAGGAAAAAATAGAATCATTAAACAGGCCTCATGCCTTGCACAGCCAGTGGCTAGAATACCTACCCCATCATACCCTGTGCTAGAAGGCCACTAGAACCATTTCAACTATGTTAGTTTTTCTTGGAAGCCAACAAGTGTTTGCCCAGTTAAGAGCGCGGTAACAATCAGTCAAGTTATGTTATAATGATTGTCGATATCTTTAAAAGCCTTGTCAAGTTCCTTTTTGAGTAACCCTCACCCCACCCTTAGAGAAATTTATCTGTGGTTCACCTCTTTGAAGTACCTCATTGTTCTTCCACATTTACCATAGCCGAAAAACAAACAAACAAACAAAAAGCTTTTTATTAACAAAGTGTTCAGAAGGGGGCGCCACTGTAAACAATGAGAGTTTTCGCTGCCAGGACAATTTTGTTGCAGAAACAGCTGAAAGCAATCAGGTCAGACAGAGCCAAGGGCTGGAGGGATTTTTAAAATGACAAAAACCGAACCAAATCTAACCAAAACAAAAATCAAAACCAATGGCCAAGATTTCAAGTTTGCTACTAAAGGTATGACATTCTCCTAAGACATGCGAGTGACTTGATCACTTTATTTATATATTTATATTTGAAGAAGAAGGAACTATTTGATGCAGCAAATCCACGTTGGTTAAAAATTACCAGATATGGGGGCTCCTGGGTGGCTCAGTGGTTTAGGCCTCTGCCTTCGGCTCAGGTCATGATTTCAGGGTCCTGGGATGGAGCCCCAATTCGTGCTCTCTGCTCAGCGGGGAGCCTGCTTCCCCCTTCTCTCTCTGCCTCCCTCTCTACCTACTTGTGATCTGTCTGTCAAATGGGTAAATAAGATCTTTAAATAAAGAATTACTAGATGTGAAATACATCGAGGGTATGGGAAGGAAAATGATTTCACCTGATCTGACTAGGAAGTGGTTGAAGCCTGAATTAAAGTGCCACAAAAAGAGTAGAGACCTGGGAAATATATGGGGTAAAAATCCCTAGAAAAACAGCAATAATAACTGGCTGCTCTTTATTGATCCAGATCCTGCGGTAGGCAAAGAAGAGCTGGTTTTAGCCAGAGGATGATCTCCGTTTGTCTTCATGATCTGGCATTTCCTGCCAGCCAGGCATGGGGCTCTGCACTAGAGCTGCAAATGCTGGGGGCCCTCATTGTCCCTTTTCTCTTCTCAGGGGGACAACGGGCATGTCCATGGTGCAGTGTGACAGGCTTTACCACAGGGAGATAATAGACTGCCAAGGGTAGGTGGGAGCTGGGAAAAGCCACTTAGGAACAGATTTTCAAGGGAGGTGATAGACAAGGGCAAAGCGAAGAATGAGGATGAGTGTGTCAAGTTTCAGAGTGCCAGGAGGCAGCACAGTGCATTCGGGAAACTACAGCAAGTTCATGACAACCGACAGCTGATCTGGCAGCGGCACCTGTGGATGGAGGCTGAGCCCCGGGGTTAACACTGGGGGTGAGATCGTTTGTATACTATGGCGAGGAGGTGAGGTACTACACTGTGGGGGCACAGGGAGCTACCGGAGGATTTCAAATATCAGAATCGTAACCATAATAGAGTATTTCATTGCATCCTAGCTTTCATCAAGTGTAAGATGCACTATAGTGTATGTTCGACTAAGAAAGAGAAATGCTGTCAGTTAAAGTAGGATATGTCATCAAGTGCAAGGTGAGTGCCACCTTAAGAGATATTAAAATGTGGGGGGGGGGACAAATCTTAGAACAAGTAAATTGTGGTAGTAGAATAATTAAGAAAGATCCAACACTTGGATCAACTAAAGAAGTGATTATTGCTTACCATGTGCCCCAAACTATATTAAGTCCTAGAACAAGAGACGTGCTCATCTTGAAGCCTTGCAGCTGTTAGACCCAAGGTACAGAGGGCAGTAGTCAACGACGAGCAGGCCCCAAGTGCCATGTGCAGACTCTAAGAGCAACTGCCTTTGAAAGAGAAAACGGTTGACAGTGGGCTTTCTGAGGTAGAGAATTACTAGCTGGGAAAGTAGTAAAATTGACACAGAATCGGAATTGATGCCCCTACATGACAGAGTTGGTGAAACTTCCCTTCTCAGAGATCTTGAGGCACCTCAGAAATGAATTTTTCATTTTGGACAGAACATTCAGGATAAATATGATCTGTTTGAATTCCTGGTTTCTCATTAGGACAGATTCTTAGGCTTCACTGGCAGAAGAAAAGGGTTTTGATAATCCAGGGTAAATCCTGACAAAAGCAAAGCACGGTATCTATGAAAAACTAACCCCTCAGAGGAGAACAACAGATAAAGGGCCAGGCCTACCTGACCCTGCAGGATAGGTAAGGTTAGTCTGGCAACAGGGGTATTTGGGAACTGCCCATCTCCTGCTAGAAGAGCTAGAGAAGACCCCTTCCGGAGAGACCACCAAGAGAGGAGAGCAGTAGGTGCTAATGATGAAGAATATTTTAATCAGGGGCGCCTGGGTGGCTCAGTGGATTAAGCCTCTGCCTTCGGCTCGGGCCATGATCTCAGTGTCCTGGGATTGAGCCCCGCATCGGGCTCTTTGCTCAGCAGGAGCCTGCTTTTCTATCTCTCTCTGCCTGACTCTCCGCCTACTTGTGATTTCTCTCTCTGTCAAATAAATACAGAAAATCTTTAAAAAAAAAAAAAAGAACATTTTAATCTGCAGAGATGGTCAAAATGACAAAGTTCCATGATCAGAGTAAACATATGGGATTTAAAAATAAAAAATAAAAAAAATTTTTTGAAAGGACTTTTCTTTAAAGGAATTTAAACAAAAGACCTTTTTAAGAGACAGTTGGCTGTTTAAACCCAAAGTACAACTCACTGAGAGAATCGCCGCATTATTTATTGGGGTAGAAAGGACCTGGAATGTAGAAAGACCCATTCTGCAGAGGAAAAAATAGAATCACTAACAGGCCTCATGCCTTGCACAGCCAGTGGCTAGAATACCTACCCCATCATACCCTGTGCTAGAAGGCCACTAGAACCATTTCAACTATGTTAGATTTTCTTGGAAGCCAACAAGTGTTTGCCCAGTTAAGAGCGCGGTAACAATCAGTCACGTTATGTTATAATGATTGTCGATATCTTTAAAAGCCTTGTCAAGTTCCTTTTTGAGTAACCCTCACCCCACCCTTAGAGAAATTTATCTGTGGTTCACCTCTTTGAAGCACCTCATTGTTGTTCCACATTTACCATAGCTGAAAAACAAACAAACAAACAAAAAAAGCTTTTTATTAACAAAGTGTTCAGAAGGGGGCGCCACTGTAAACAATGAGAGTTTTCGCTGCCGGGACAATTTTGTTGCAGAAACAGCTGAAAGCAATCAGGTCAGACAGAGCTAAGGGCTGGAGGGATTTTTAAAATGACAAAAACCGAACCAAATCTAACCAAAACAAAAATCAAAACCAATGGCCAAGATTTCAAGTTTGCTACTAAAGGTATGACATTCTCCTAAGACATGCGAGTGACTTGATCACTTTATTTATATATTTATATTTGAAGAAGAAGGAACTATTTGATGCAGCAAATCCACGTTGTTTAAAAATTACCAGATATGGGGGCTCCTGGGTGGCTCAGTGGTTGAGGCCTCTGCCTTCGGCTCAGGTCATGATTTCAGGGTCCTGGGATGGAGCCCCACATCGGGCTCTCTGCTCAGCGGGGAGCCTGCTTCCCCCCTCTCTCTCTGCCTCCCTCTCTACCTACTTGTGATCTGTCTGTCAAATGGGTAAATAAGATCTTTAAATAAAGAATTACTAGATGTGAAATACATCGAGGGTATGGGAAGGAAAATGATTTCACCTGATCTGACTAGGAAGTGGTTGAAGCCTGAATTAAAGTGCCACAAAAAGAGTAGAGACCTGGGAAATATATGGGGTAAAAATCCCTAGAAAAACAGCAATAATAACTGGCTGCTCTTTATTGATCCAGATCCTGCGGTAGGCAAAGAAGAGCTGGTTTTAGTCAGAGGATGATCTCCGTTTGTCTTCATGATCTGGCATTTCCTGCAAGCCAGGCATGGGGCTCTGCACTAGAGCTGCAAATGCTGGGGGCCCTCATTGTCCCTTTTCTCTTCTCAGGGGGACAACGGGCATGTCCATGGTGCAGTGTGACAGGCTTTACCACAGGGAGATAATAGACTGCCAAAGGTAGGTGGGAGCTGGGAAAAGCCACTTAGGAACAGATTTTCAAGGGAGGTGATAGACAAGGGCAAAGCGAAGAATGAGGATGAGTGTGTCAAGTTTCAGAGTGCCAGGAGGCAGCACAGTGCATTCGGGAAACTACAGCAAGTTCATGACAACCGACAGCTGATCTGGCAGCGTCACCTGGGGATGGAGGCTGAGCCCCGGGGTTAACACTGGGGGTGAGAAGGTTTGTATACTATGGTGAGGAGGTGAGGTACTACACTGTGGGGGCACAGGGAGCTACCGGAGGATTTCAAATATCAGAATCGTAACCATAATAGAGTATTTCATTGCATCCTAGCTTTCATCAAGTGTAAGATGCACTATAGTTTATGTTCGACTAAGAAAGAGAAATGCTGTCAGTTAAAGTAGGATATGTCATCAAGTGCAAGGTGAGTGCCACCTTAAGAGATATTAAAATAGGGGGGGGGACAAATCTTAGAACAAGTAAATTGTGGTAGTAGAATAATTAAGAAAGATCCAACACTTGGATCAACTAAAGAAGTGATTATTGCTTACCATGTGCCTTAAACTATATTAAGTCCTAGAACAAGAGACGTGCTCATCTTGAAGCCTTGCAGCTGTTAGACCCAAGGTACAGAGGGCAGTAGCCAACGACCAGCAGGCCCCAAGTGCCATGTGAAGACTCTAAGAGCAACTGCCTTTGAAAGAGAAAACGGTTGACAGTGGGCTTTCTGAGGTAGAGAATTACTAGCTGGGAAAGTAGTAAAATTGACACAGAATCGGAATTGATGCCCCTACATGACAGAGTTGGTGAAACTTCCCTTCTCAGAGATCTTGAGGCACCTCAGAAATGAATTTTTCATTTTGGACAGAACATTCAGGATAAATATGATCTGTTTGAATTCCTGGTTTCTCATTAGGACAGTTTCTTAGGCTTCACTGGCAGAAGAAAAGGGTTTTGATAATCCAGGGTAAATCCTGACAAAAGCAAAGCACGGTATCTATGAAAAACTAACCCCTCAGAGGAGAACAACAGATAAAGGGCCAGGCCTACCTGACCCTGCAGGATAGGTAAGGTTAGTCTGGCAACAGGGGTATTTGGGAACTGCCCATCTCCTGCTAGAAGAGCTAGAGAAGACCCCTTCCGGAGAGACCACCAAGAGAGGAGAGCAGTAGGTGCTAATGATGAAGAATATTATAATCAGGGGCGCCTGGGTGGCTCAGTGGATTAAGCCTCTGCCTTCGGCTCGGGCCATGATCTCAGTGTCCTGGGATTGAGCCCCGCATCGGGCTCTTTGCTCAGCAGGAGCCTGCTTTTCTATCTCTCTCTGCCTGACTCTCCGCCTACTTGTGATTTCTCTCTCTGTCAAATAAATACAGAAAATCTTTAAAAAAAAAAAAAGAATATTTTAATCTGCAGAGATGGTCAAAATGACAAAGTTCCATGATCAGAGTAAACATATGGGATTTAAAAATAAAAAATAAAAAAAATTTTTTGAAAGGACTTTTCTTTAAAGGAATTTAAACAAAAGACCTTTTTAAGAGACAGTTGGCTGTTTAAACCCAAAGTACAACTCACTGAGAGAATCGCCGCATTATTTATTGGGGTAGAAAGGACCTGGAATGTAGAAAGACCCATTCTGCAGAGGAAAAAATAGAATCACTAACAGGCCTCATGCCTTGCACAGCCAGTGGCTAGAATACCTACCCCATCATACCCTGTGCTAGAAGGCCACTAGAACCATTTCAACTATGTTAGTTTTTCTTGGAAGCCAACAAGTGTTTGCCCAGTTAAGAGCACGGTAACAATCAGTCACGTTATGTTATAATGATTGTCGATATCTTTAAAAGCCTTGTCAAGTTCCTTTTTGAGTAACCCTCACCCCACCCTTAGAGAAATTTATCTGTGGTTCACCTCTTTGAAGCACCTCATTGTTGTTCCACATTTACCATAGCTGAAAAACAAACAAACAAACAAAAAAAGCTTTTTATTAACAAAGTGTTCAGAAGGGGGCGCCACTGTAAACAATGAGAGTTTTCGCTGCCGGGACAATTTTGTTGCAGAAACAGCTGAAAGCAATCAGGTCAGACAGAGCTAAGGGCTGGAGGGATTTTTAAAATGACAAAAACCGAACCAAATCTAACCAAAACAAAAATCAAAACCAATGGCCAAGATTTCAAGTTTGCTACTAAAGGTATGACATTCTCCTAAGACATGCGAGTGACTTGATCACTTTATTTATATATTTATATTTGAAGAAGAAGGAACTATTTGATGCAGCAAATCCACGTTGTTTAAAAATTACCAGATATGGGGGCTCCTGGGTGGCTCAGTGGTTGAGGCCTCTGCCTTCGGCTCAGGTCATGATTTCAGGGTCCTGGGATGGAGCCCCACATCGGGCTCTCTGCTCAGCGGGGAGCCTGCTTCCCCCCTCTCTCTCTGCCTCCCTCTCTACCTACTTGTGATCTGTCTGTCAAATGGGTAAATAAGATCTTTAAATAAAGAATTACTAGATGTGAAATACATCGAGGGTATGGGAAGGAAAATGATTTCACCTGATCTGACTAGGAAGTGGTTGAAGCCTGAATTAAAGTGCCACAAAAAGAGTAGAGACCTGGGAAATATATGGGGTAAAAATCCCTAGAAAAACAGCAATAATAACTGGCTGCTCTTTATTGATCCAGATCCTGCGGTAGGCAAAGAAGAGCTGGTTTTAGTCAGAGGATGATCTCCGTTTGTCTTCATGATCTGGCATTTCCTGCAAGCCAGGCATGGGGCTCTGCACTAGAGCTGCAAATGCTGGGGGCCCTCATTGTCCCTTTTCTCTTCTCAGGGGGACAACGGGCATGTCCATGGTGCAGTGTGACAGGCTTTACCACAGGGAGATAATAGACTGCCAAAGGTAGGTGGGAGCTGGGAAAAGCCACTTAGGAACAGATTTTCAAGGGAGGTGATAGACAAGGGCAAAGCGAAGAATGAGGATGAGTGTGTCAAGTTTCAGAGTGCCAGGAGGCAGCACAGTGCATTCGGGAAACTACAGCAAGTTCATGACAACCGACAGCTGATCTGGCAGCGTCACCTGGGGATGGAGGCTGAGCCCCGGGGTTAACACTGGGGGTGAGAAGGTTTGTATACTATGGTGAGGAGGTGAGGTACTACACTGTGGGGGCACAGGGAGCTACCGGAGGATTTCAAATATCAGAATCGTAACCATAATAGAGTATTTCATTGCATCCTAGCTTTCATCAAGTGTAAGATGCACTATAGTTTATGTTCGACTAAGAAAGAGAAATGCTGTCAGTTAAAGTAGGATATGTCATCAAGTGCAAGGTGAGTGCCACCTTAAGAGATATTAAAATAGGGGGGGGGACAAATCTTAGAACAAGTAAATTGTGGTAGTAGAATAATTAAGAAAGATCCAACACTTGGATCAACTAAAGAAGTGATTATTGCTTACCATGTGCCTTAAACTATATTAAGTCCTAGAACAAGAGACGTGCTCATCTTGAAGCCTTGCAGCTGTTAGACCCAAGGTACAGAGGGCAGTAGCCAACGACCAGCAGGCCCCAAGTGCCATGTGAAGACTCTAAGAGCAACTGCCTTTGAAAGAGAAAACGGTTGACAGTGGGCTTTCTGAGGTAGAGAATTACTAGCTGGGAAAGTAGTAAAATTGACACAGAATCGGAATTGATGCCCCTACATGACAGAGTTGGTGAAACTTCCCTTCTCAGAGATCTTGAGGCACCTCAGAAATGAATTTTTCATTTTGGACAGAACATTCAGGATAAATATGATCTGTTTGAATTCCTGGTTTCTCATTAGGACAGTTTCTTAGGCTTCACTGGCAGAAGAAAAGGGTTTTGATAATCCAGGGTAAATCCTGACAAAAGCAAAGCACGGTATCTATGAAAAACTAACCCCTCAGAGGAGAACAACAGATAAAGGGCCAGGCCTACCTGACCCTGCAGGATAGGTAAGGTTAGTCTGGCAACAGGGGTATTTGGGAACTGCCCATCTCCTGCTAGAAGAGCTAGAGAAGACCCCTTCCGGAGAGACCACCAAGAGAGGAGAGCAGTAGGTGCTAATGATGAAGAATATTTTAATCAGGGGCGCCTGGGTGGCTCAGTGGATTAAGCCTCTGCCTTTGGCTCGGGCCATGATCTCAGTGTCCTGGGATTGAGCCCCGCATCGGGCTCTTTGCTCAGCAGGAGCCTGCTTTTCTATCTCTCTCTGCCTGACTCTCCGCCTACTTGTGATTTCTCTCTCTGTCAAATAAATACAGAAAATCTTTAAAAAAAAAAAAGAATATTTTAATCTGCAGAGATGGTCAAAATGACAAAGTTCCATGATCAGAGTAAACATATGGGATTTAAAAATAAAAAATAAAAAAAATTTTTTGAAAGGACTTTTCTTTAAAGGAATTTAAACAAAAGACCTTTTTAAGAGACAGTTGGCTGTTTAAACCCAAAGTACAACTCACTGAGAGAATCGCCGCATTATTTATTGGGGTAGAAAGGACCTGGAATGTAGAAAGACCCATTCTGCAGAGGAAAAAATAGAATCACTAACAGGCCTCATGCCTTGCACAGCCAGTGGCTAGAATACCTACCCCATCATACCCTGTGCTAGAAGGCCACTAGAACCATTTCAACTATGTTAGTTTTTCTTGGAAGCCAACAAGTGTTTGCCCAGTTAAGAGCACGGTAACAATCAGTCACGTTATGTTATAATGATTGTCGATATCTTTAAAAGCCTTGTCAAGTTCCTTTTTGAGTAACCCTCACCCCACCCTTAGAGAAATTTATCTGTGGTTCACCTCTTTGAAGCACCTCATTGTTGTTCCACATTTACCATAGCTGAAAAACAAACAAACAAACAAAAAAAGCTTTTTATTAACAAAGTGTTCAGAAGGGGGCGCCACTGTAAACAATGAGAGTTTTCGCTGCCGGGACAATTTTGTTGCAGAAACAGCTGAAAGCAATCAGGTCAGACAGAGCTAAGGGCTGGAGGGATTTTTAAAATGACAAAAACCGAACCAAATCTAACCAAAACAAAAATCAAAACCAATGGCCAAGATTTCAAGTTTGCTACTAAAGGTATGACATTCTCCTAAGACATGCGAGTGACTTGATCACTTTATTTATATATTTATATTTGAAGAAGAAGGAACTATTTGATGCAGCAAATCCACGTTGTTTAAAAATTACCAGATATGGGGGCTCCTGGGTGGCTCAGTGGTTGAGGCCTCTGCCTTCGGCTCAGGTCATGATTTCAGGGTCCTGGGATGGAGCCCCACATCGGGCTCTCTGCTCAGCGGGGAGCCTGCTTCCCCCCTCTCTCTCTGCCTCCCTCTCTACCTACTTGTGATCTGTCTGTCAAATGGGTAAATAAGATCTTTAAATAAAGAATTACTAGATGTGAAATACATCGAGGGTATGGGAAGGAAAATGATTTCACCTGATCTGACTAGGAAGTGGTTGAAGCCTGAATTAAAGTGCCACAAAAAGAGTAGAGACCTGGGAAATATATGGGGTAAAAATCCCTAGAAAAACAGCAATAATAACTGGCTGCTCTTTATTGATCCAGATCCTGCGGTAGGCAAAGAAGAGCTGGTTTTAGTCAGAGGATGATCTCCGTTTGTCTTCATGATCTGGCATTTCCTGCAAGCCAGGCATGGGGCTCTGCACTAGAGCTGCAAATGCTGGGGGCCCTCATTGTCCCTTTTCTCTTCTCAGGGGGACAACGGGCATGTCCATGGTGCAGTGTGACAGGCTTTACCACAGGGAGATAATAGACTGCCAAGGGTAGGTGGGAGCTGGGAAAAGCCACTTAGGAACAGATTTTCAAGGGAGGTGATAGACAAGGGCAAAGCGAAGAATGAGGATGAGTGTGTCAAGTTTCAGAGTGCCAGGAGGCAGCACAGTGCATTCGGGAAACTACAGCAAGTTCATGACAACCGACAGCTGATCTGGCAGCGTCACCTGGGGATGGAGGCTGAGCCCCGGGGTTAACACTGGGGGTGAGAAGGTTTGTATACTATGGTGAGGAGGTGAGGTACTACACTGTGAAGGCACAGGGAGCTACCGGAGGATTTCAAATATCAGAATCGTAACCATAATAGAGTATTTCATTGCATCCTAGCTTTCATCAAGTGTAAGATGCACTATAGTTTATGTTCGACTAAGAAAGAGAAATGCTGTCAGTTAAAGTAGGATATGTCATCAAGTGCAAGGTGAGTGCCACCTTAAGAGATATTAAAATAGGGGGGGGGACAAATCTTAGAACAAGTAAATTGTGGTAGTAGAATAATTAAGAAAGATCCAACACTTGGATCAACTAAAGAAGTGATTATTGCTTACCATGTGCCTTAAACTATATTAAGTCCTAGAACAAGAGACGTGCTCATCTTGAAGCCTTGCAGCTGTTAGACCCAAGGTACAGAGGGCAGTAGCCAACGACCAGCAGGCCCCAAGTGCCATGTGAAGACTCTAAGAGCAACTGCCTTTGAAAGAGAAAACGGTTGACAGTGGGCTTTCTGAGGTAGAGAATTACTAGCTGGGAAAGTAGTAAAATTGACACAGAATCGGAATTGATGCCCCTACATGACAGAGTTGGTGAAACTTCCCTTCTCAGAGATCTTGAGGCACCTCAGAAATGAATTTTTCATTTTGGACAGAACATTCAGGATAAATATGATCTGTTTGAATTCCTGGTTTCTCATTAGGACAGTTTCTTAGGCTTCACTGGCAGAAGAAAAGGGTTTTGATAATCCAGGGTAAATCCTGACAAAAGCAAAGCACGGTATCTATGAAAAACTAACCCCTCAGAGGAGAACAACAGATAAAGGGCCAGGCCTACCTGACCCTGCAGGATAGGTAAGGTTAGTCTGGCAACAGGGGTATTTGGGAACTGCCCATCTCCTGCTAGAAGAGCTAGAGAAGACCCCTTCCGGAGAGACCACCAAGAGAGGAGAGCAGTAGGTGCTAATGATGAAGAATATTATAATCAGGGGCGCCTGGGTGGCTCAGTGGATTAAGCCTCTGCCTTCGGCTCGGGCCATGATCTCAGTGTCCTGGGATTGAGCCCCGCATCGGGCTCTTTGCTCAGCAGGAGCCTGCTTTTCTATCTCTCTCTGCCTGACTCTCCGCCTACTTGTGATTTCTCTCTCTGTCAAATAAATACAGAAAATCTTTAAAAAAAAAAAAAGAATATTTTAATCTGCAGAGATGGTCAAAATGACAAAGTTCCATGATCAGAGTAAACATATGGGATTTAAAAATAAAAAATAAAAAAAATTTTTTGAAAGGACTTTTCTTTAAAGGAATTTAAACAAAAGACCTTTTTAAGAGACAGTTGGCTGTTTAAACCCAAAGTACAACTCACTGAGAGAATCGCCGCATTATTTATTGGGGTAGAAAGGACCTGGAATGTAGAAAGACCCATTCTGCAGAGGAAAAAATAGAATCACTAACAGGCCTCATGCCTTGCACAGCCAGTGGCTAGAATACCTACCCCATCATACCCTGTGCTAGAAGGCCACTAGAACCATTTCAACTATGTTAGTTTTTCTTGGAAGCCAACAAGTGTTTGCCCAGTTAAGAGCACGGTAACAATCAGTCACGTTATGTTATAATGATTGTCGATATCTTTAAAAGCCTTGTCAAGTTCCTTTTTGAGTAACCCTCACCCCACCCTTAGAGAAATTTATCTGTGGTTCACCTCTTTGAAGCACCTCATTGTTGTTCCACATTTACCATAGCTGAAAAACAAACAAACAAACAAAAAAAGCTTTTTATTAACAAAGTGTTCAGAAGGGGGCGCCACTGTAAACAATGAGAGTTTTCGCTGCCGGGACAATTTTGTTGCAGAAACAGCTGAAAGCAATCAGGTCAGACAGAGCTAAGGGCTGGAGGGATTTTTAAAATGACAAAAACCGAACCAAATCTAACCAAAACAAAAATCAAAACCAATGGCCAAGATTTCAAGTTTGCTACTAAAGGTATGACATTCTCCTAAGACATGCGAGTGACTTGATCACTTTATTTATATATTTATATTTGAAGAAGAAGGAACTATTTGATGCAGCAAATCCACGTTGTTTAAAAATTACCAGATATGGGGGCTCCTGGGTGGCTCAGTGGTTGAGGCCTCTGCCTTCGGCTCAGGTCATGATTTCAGGGTCCTGGGATGGAGCCCCACATCGGGCTCTCTGCTCAGCGGGGAGCCTGCTTCCCCCCTCTCTCTCTGCCTCCCTCTCTACCTACTTGTGATCTGTCTGTCAAATGGGTAAATAAGATCTTTAAATAAAGAATTACTAGATGTGAAATACATCGAGGGTATGGGAAGGAAAATGATTTCACCTGATCTGACTAGGAAGTGGTTGAAGCCTGAATTAAAGTGCCACAAAAAGAGTAGAGACCTGGGAAATATATGGGGTAAAAATCCCTAGAAAAACAGCAATAATAACTGGCTGCTCTTTATTGATCCAGATCCTGCGGTAGGCAAAGAAGAGCTGGTTTTAGTCAGAGGATGATCTCCGTTTGTCTTCATGATCTGGCATTTCCTGCAAGCCAGGCATGGGGCTCTGCACTAGAGCTGCAAATGCTGGAGGCCCTCATTGTCCCTTTTCTCTTCTCAGGGGGACAACGGGCATGTCCATGGTGCAGTGTGACAGGCTTTACCACAGGGAGATAATAGACTGCCAAGGGTAGGTGGGAGCTGGGAAAAGCCACTTAGGAACAGATTTTCAAGGGAGGTGATAGACAAGGGCAAAGCGAAGAATGAGGATGAGTGTGTCAAGTTTCAGAGTGCCAGGAGGCAGCACAGTGCATTCGGGAAACTACAGCAAGTTCATGACAACCGACAGCTGATCTGGCAGCGTCACCTGGGGATGGAGGCTGAGCCCCGGGGTTAACACTGGGGGTGAGAAGGTTTGTATACTATGGTGAGGAGGTGAGGTACTACACTGTGGGGGCACAGGGAGCTACCGGAGGATTTCAAATATCAGAATCGTAACCATAATAGAGTATTTCATTGCATCCTAGCTTTCATCAAGTGTAAGATGCACTATAGTTTATGTTCGACTAAGAAAGAGAAATGCTGTCAGTTAAAGTAGGATATGTCATCAAGTGCAAGGTGAGTGCCACCTTAAGAGATATTAAAATAGGGGGGGGGACAAATCTTAGAACAAGTAAATTGTGGTAGTAGAATAATTAAGAAAGATCCAACACTTGGATCAACTAAAGAAGTGATTATTGCTTACCATGTGCCTTAAACTATATTAAGTCCTAGAACAAGAGACGTGCTCATCTTGAAGCCTTGCAGCTGTTAGACCCAAGGTACAGAGGGCAGTAGCCAACGACCAGCAGGCCCCAAGTGCCATGTGAAGACTCTAAGAGCAACTGCCTTTGAAAGAGAAAACGGTTGACAGTGGGCTTTCTGAGGTAGAGAATTACTAGCTGGGAAAGTAGTAAAATTGACACAGAATCGGAATTGATGCCCCTACATGACAGAGTTGGTGAAACTTCCCTTCTCAGAGATCTTGAGGCACCTCAGAAATGAATTTTTCATTTTGGACAGAACATTCAGGATAAATATGATCTGTTTGAATTCCTGGTTTCTCATTAGGACAGTTTCTTAGGCTTCACTGGCAGAAGAAAAGGGTTTTGATAATCCAGGGTAAATCCTGACAAAAGCAAAGCACGGTATCTATGAAAAACTAACCCCTCAGAGGAGAACAACAGATAAAGGGCCAGGCCTACCTGACCCTGCAGGATAGGTAAGGTTAGTCTGGCAACAGGCGTGTTTGGGAACTGCCCATCTCCTGCTAGAAGAGCTAGAGAAGACCCCTTCCGGGGAGACCACCAAGAGAGGAGAGCAGTAGGTGCTAATGATGAAGAATATTATAATCAGGGGCGCCTGGGTGGCTCAGTGGATTAAGCCTCTGCCTTTGGCTCGGGCCATGATCTCAGTGTCCTGGGATTGAGCCCCGCATCGGGCTCTTTGCTCAGCAGGAGCCTGCTTTTCTATCTCTCTCTGCCTGACTCTCCGCCTACTTGTGATTTCTCTCTCTGTCAAATAAATACAGAAAATCTTTAAAAAAAAAAAAAAGAATATTTTAATCTGCAGAGATGGTCAAAATGACAAAGTTCCATGATCAGAGTAAACATATGGGATTTAAAAATAAAAAATAAAAAAATTTTTTGAAACTACTTTTCTTTAAAGGAATTTAAACAAAAGACCTTTTTAAGAGACAGTTGGCTGTTTAAACCCAAAGTACAACTCACTGAGAGAATCGCCGCATTATTTATTGGGGTAGAAAGGACCTGGAATGTAGAAAGACCCATTCTGCAGAGGAAAAAATAGAATCATTAAACAGGCCTCATGCCTTGCACAGCCAGTGGCTAGAATACCTACCCCATCATACCCTGTGCTAGAAGGCCACTAGAACCATTTCAACTATGTTAGTTTTTCTTGGAAGCCAACAAGTGTTTGCCCATTTAAGAGCACGGTAACAATCAGTCACGTTATGTTATAATGATTGTCGATACCTTTAAAAGCCTTGTCAAGTTCCTTTTTGAGTAACCCTCACCCCACCCTTAGAGAAATTTATCTGTGGTTCACCTCTTTGAAGTACCTCATTGTTGTTCCACATTTACCATAGCCGAAAAACAAACAAACAAACAAAAAAAGCTTTTTATTAACAAAGTGTTCAGAAGGGGGCGCCACTGTAAACAATGAGAGTTTTCGCTGCCGGGACAATTTTGTTGCAGAAACAGCTGAAAGCAATCAGGTCAGACAGAGCCAAGGGCTGGAGGGATTTTTAAAATGACAAAAACCGAACCAAATCTAACCAAAACAAAAATCAAAACCAATGGCCAAGATTTCAAGTTTGCTACTAAAGGTATGACATTCTCCTAAGACATGCGAGTGACTTGATCACTTTATTTATATATTTATATTTGAAGAAGAAGGAACTATTTGATGCAGCAAATCCACGTTGGTTAAAAATTACCAGATATGGGGGCTCCTGGGTGGCTCAGTGGTTGAGGCCTCTGCCTTCGGCTCAGGTCATGATTT
Source organism: Mustela nivalis (assembly GCF_964662115.1). Lineage (NCBI taxonomy): Eukaryota > Metazoa > Chordata > Mammalia > Carnivora > Mustelidae > Mustela > Mustela nivalis. The sequence continues at coordinate 309,953 of NW_028136237.1, forward strand.
CAGTGTCCTGGGATGGAGCCCCACATCGGGCTCTCTGCTCAGCGGGGAGCCTGCTTCCCCCCTCTCTCTCTGCCTCCCTCTCTACCTACTTGTGATCTGTCTGTCAAATGGGTAAATAAGATCTTTAAATAAAGAATTACTAGATGTGAAATACATCGAGGGTATGGGAAGGAAAATGATTTCACCTGATCTGACTAGGAAGTGGTTGAAGCCTGAATTAAAGTGCCACAAAAAGAGTAGAGACCTGGGAAATATATGGGGTAAAAATCCCTAGAAAAACAGCAATAATAACTGGCTGCTCTTTATTGATCCAGATCCTGCGGTAGGCAAAGAAGAGCTGGTTTTAGCCAGAGGATGATCTCCGTTTGTCTTCATGATCTGGCATTTCCTGCAAGCCAGGCATGGGGCTCTGCACTAGAGCTGCAAATGCTGGGGGCCCTCATTGTCCCTTTTCTCTTCTCAGGGGGACAACGGGCATGTCCATGGTGCAGTGTGACAGGCTTTACCACAGGGAGATAATAGACTGCCAAGGGTAGGTGGGAGCTGGGAAAAGCCACTTAGGAACAGATTTTCAAGGGAGGTGATAGACAAGGGCAAAGCGAAGAATGAGGATGAGTGTGTCAAGTTTCAGAGTGCCAGGAGGCAGCACAGTGCATTCGGGAAACTACAGCAAGTTCATGACAACCGACAGCTGATCTGGCAGCATCACCTGGGGATGGAGGCTGAGCCCCGGGGTTAACACTGGGGGTGAGAAGGTTTGTATACTATGGCGAGGAGGTGAGGTACTACACTGTGGGGGCACAGGGAGCTACCGGAGGATTTCAAATATCAGAATCGTAACCATAATAGAGTATTTCATTGCATCCTAGCTTTCATCAAGTGTAAGATGCACTATAGTTTATGTTCGACTAAGAAAGAGAAATGCTGTCAGTTAAAGTAGGATATGTCATCAAGTGCAAGGTGAGTGCCACCTTAAGAGATATTAAAATAGGGGGGGGGACCAATCTTAGAACAAGTAAATTGTGGTAGTAGAATAATTAAGAAAGATCCAACACTTGGATCAACTAAAGAAGTGATTATTGCTTACCATGTGCCCCAAACTATATTAAGTCCTAGAACAAGAGACGTGCTCATCTTGATGCCCTTTAGCTGTTAGACCCAAGGTACAGAGGGCAGTAGCCAAGGACCAGCAGGCTCCAAGTGTCATGTGAATACTCTAAGAGCAACTGCCTTTGAAAGAGAAAACGGTTGACAGTGGGCTTTCTGAGGTAGAGAATTACTAGCTGGGAAAGTAGTAAAATTGACACAGAATCGGAATTGATGCCCCTACATGACAGAGTTGGTGAAACTTCCCTTCTCAGAGATCTTGAGGCTCCTCAGAAATGAATTTTTCATTTTGGACAGAACATTCAGGATAAATATGATCTGTTTGAGTTCCTGGTTCTCTCATTAGGACTGTTTCTTAGGCTTCACTGGCACAAGGAAAGGGTTTTGATAATCCAGGGTAAATCCTGACAAAAGCAAAGCACAGTTTCTATGAAATACTAACCACTCAGAGGAGAGCAACATATAAAGGGCCAGGCCTACCTGACCCTGCAGGATAGGTAAGGTTAGTCTGGCAACAGTGGTAGAGGGGAAGTGCCCCTTTAGGTTGGCATGGACAAAGCCCTCAATCAACTTTCTGTGCTTTTGCGACAGTTATGAGAAGTTCTGGTAAGTCCCCAATTAATGAAAACAGTCTGCTCTGACGCCTGTTGTCCTCTTCGGCTTTTCTCTAAGAATTCTTTTCATCTGTTAGTTTGGTGGTACTGGTGGTTGTATTTTAACGGTTCATGGTTATAATATTCACCTTCCGAAGTGTTGTAAATGATTTTGTTTTTGCATATGCTAAAAACCTAAAAAAACATGTTCGAATTGAAGAAGACCTATTCTCAGAGTAGACAACCTTAAAATGTCAGGGGAGAGGAAGCATATTTCCAAATTCAACTTATTAATGCCACTTTGGTCATATGTAAGTGGTTTCTAACTTACGAATGACTTGTATTTTAACAGTTTGTAATCTTGTAAAGATCCCCCCCCACCGCATGTAAGCTACGTGTGGTTAGGTTCCTGGGCTGATCTACAAAAACTGTGTAATCCCTAATGGAACTGAAGGATAATATAAATAAAATGTAATACTTAATAAATGTTACATTTGCATGTTCTCTCAGAAAAATCTCTGTTGTGGGAATGGGACTCCCCACCTCTAAGCCATTGGGAATAGGAACTCCACCTGGGTGAACAGTGGAGGGGCAGTTGTGGCATCACTTCTAACAGAAAACTGTGCTGCCCTGTCTCCCCTCCGGCCCCCCTCCCCGTCTGTGTCTGGTGCCCTGACTTACGGCCTCTGTCCATTCTGATGCCCTGTCGTAAACTTGTCAAAAACAACACCATCCTTCCTTGTGTGTCTCCTCTAGCTTGAGTGGCCTCTTGCGTCCCTCCCCTAAGACAGTGCCTGCATCCTAGAGAGAATATAAAGAGAACATAATTTAAGGGAAGACACAGTACATGGTTAGAACCAAAAAAAATGCGAAGTAATGGAAATATCAGTGCTGAGAAGCCTAGGGGAGGGGCAGGCAGGAAAGAGTTCGTGAAACAGGTAAAAATCTTGAGTTGTGCCTTGAGGTAGCCAATACTTTCCATGGTTTATGTCTCATTTGAATTTTACAAAATCTTGTTAAAGATACTTTTCCTTGGAATGGAAGGGATTTTCATGGTTCGCTGTTGGATTCCACACCAGCCGCTGTGGGGCTCTCCCACTGCCTCCTTGGTGTGCCTCTTCCTCCCGGGGCCTCATAGTGGTGTTGTTTCCCAAGCCTAGCCTTCCTTTGGCCTCCCACTCTTCTCTCGAACCCCCTCCCTGGAGGCAGATTTGCTCTACTCACACAGGCTCCCGTCCCACCTCACCCCCTGCCATCACCATATACCCTCCCTTTTCCATGGCCTGTTTTTATGGCCACTTTGGTCCTGCTCAGCCACAGGCCTGACCTGCCTTTCTGGTCCCAACTCTGAAGCTGTTCTGTGAGATTCTCAGATCACTGAGGGGTACGACTATATCTGTCTTCATTGCATCCCTGTAGGCTGCCACAATACTGACGTCCAGGAGGTGTTTCATAATGTTGATGGAGTGAATTAATTCACCTTCCTGTGGAATTTTTGTGATCTGCCTACTTCATTCTAGTTGTTTCTGTTAACCTTTGTTTTGGCCCTAATTCCTAATTATCTCTTTATTCATTAGCTTCTGGACATGTTTCTCTACCTCTGTGCTCTGCCTTTTTCTGGTCTTCTGTTCTTCATTCTTGATTCCTGGTATTTCCATACCCACATTTCATCATCATGCATCAGTGCTTTGACATTCTTTCATTCTCCAAAATATGCAGAATCTAAAGACTTCATCTCAGTGAAGTTGGCCCTCCATTCCTATTTCTGCTCTCTCCAGAAGGAAGCCTGCAGTGCACATGGCTGTGTGCCTGTCTGACCCTGCCCCTGAGTGTGTGTGCACTTACATCTGCTCCCCATCCCCTCCCCACCTCGGCAGCTGTGTACACATGGCTTTCAGAGTCCGATTCGAGCCCCGTCGCATTTCCAGACTCTCCTGTACTTTGCTTCATATTATCTGTTCTCCATTCTAAGCCCCCTCATCCCCATAACTTTCACTGTATATGTCGTTCTTCTTCTAGCCATGCGACCCTGCCTTCGTGTCATTATGCCCCCAGGTCATGAGTCCCCTCAACAGTAACTGTGTCTGGTATATCGTGTTTTTTTTTTTTTTTTGTCAATATCTGCATAGTGTTGGTGCACAGGTATTAATTTCTGTGGAATTGAATGAGATGTAGGAAATTGATAATGTGACAAAACAATGTCTGTAATACATTTTCTTTATTATTCTTTTAAAGAGTCTCAGGTCATCAGTCAGTGAAGGAATTCGGGCAGTAGATGAACGAATGTGTAAACAAGAGGACATAAGGAAGAAAAAGGTACCCTCCAGTAGATTTCTTATGCTGCATGCCAGTTGAAGCCCTCTCCTCTTGTCTCCGCGAACTTGTCAGCACTATTCAGCTTTTTTTCTTTTTTTTTTTTAAATTTAGCTTTTTTTCAAAGCTCTCACGCATGTGCATTTTATGCATTATGTCACGTTATCTACCTGAAATAAGAAGACAGAATTTCAGAGGTACCCACACGATCTCAAGATCACCCACTTTTTCCAGAACAAGAAACAGTGATAACTGTTGTCAGTGCAGCGCTTGACAGTTAATGACTGTATAAATTGTCAGCGGCCCTGTAAAGAAAATAGGCCTATATTAGAGACTAGGGGAGAAGTGGGCTTTCCAAAGCAAACTCAGGATTCTGCCGTAGGTTTGCTGTTATTTTCTGATCCTGTGTTCTTTATGTTCTGGTGTTCACTTTAATTTTTTCAATTCCCAGTAGTTAGCATGCGGTGTTGGCTGAATTTCAGGTGTGTGAGACAGGCAATGGCTCTGTACATCTGAGGGCTCACCCCGGGAGTGTGCCCCTTAGTGCTATCTCCAGTTCCAAGTGTCCCCGATATCATTCATGAGCATAACGATGTAGGGGCACAGCGGGCATTGGGAGTCTGGGCTTCTGACTCTCGCCTGCTGCTCTGTACAATGTTTTCTATGTGTATTATTAGCATATTTGTTAAAATCTCAGTGGGGAGAAGCCTGTTTGAGGGACCTTCTGTTTAATTCGCCTCTGGATCTCCTCACAGCTTTTGTCCAAAGAATGCTTGTCGTGCGCTTCCAGACAAAACAGTAAGCTTTGTGAGAGCAGGGTGTATTTCTTGCTTTATTTTCTCGTGCCCCCCCCACCCCCCGTTGGAATGAATATCGAGCTCCCAGGGGTGTTCATTATTATTATTATTTATTGAATGGATGACTTTGTATTTTTTTGTTCTTTAAGGATGACAGTTTTCATAATGTCCCTCAACCTCTTTGATAATATTTGTAGTGTAAAAGGTCTTTAATGATTTGGTGCTTGGGCATATAGGTATATGCACATGTAAACTGAGAGGGCCAGTACAATCGGAAGCCAAAGTTAAAACATGAATAAAGGGCCATAAGAAAACAAATGGAGGGGCGCCTGGTGGCTCAGTTGGTTAAACGTCCGACTCTTGATTTTGGCTCAGGTCATGATCTCAGGATCATGAGATTGAGCCCCGCATTGAGCTCTGTGCTCAGCAGGATGTCTGCTCGAGATTCTCTCTCTCCCTCTGCCCCTCCCCTGCACGCGCACATGCAGTCTCTCTCTCTCTCAAATAAACAAATCTTTTTTAAGAAAATAGGAAAGAAATGTCCATAGAAAGATTCAGGATGGGGAAAAAAAGAAATAAGAGTATAGAATATGAGAAAGCAAAGTCTAGGGTTTTTTTTTTCCTCTATAAACTTGCAATAGAATATGGAAGTATGCTTATTCTAGAACTAAGATTTGCATTCTTGAGAATTCTGTGTTTCATAGAAATATTCAAAATATAGCATGCCCTATATATTTGAAGTTAACTTTTGGTCTTATATTTTCCTGCATTTAGCATGGGAAATAAAGATGATTAAGAGTAAAGATGGTGACGTTTTTTGTTTGCTTAATTTTTATTTTTATAGATGTGTGTGTTGAGGCTTATACAAGTTATTTGATCAGTGGAAAAGATTGAAAAAATCTTAAATTCACAAAGTTCGAAAGAAACCTCTGCACTAGAAGCAAGCAGGTAAGCATTTTTTTTTGACTAAGTAGCACATAAATTAATACTTCACATCCAATCTAATTAGGCGGGGACGGCTTAGTTAGAATTCATTTCTGAACAAGAAGAAAATCCAGGTTTGTGGCTAGAATGTAGCTCCAGGAGAGTGGAGAGCATGAAATGGTAAAATCTATAACACGTTCCTATAAACGCTTTGGTTATAGACCACAGTTCCAACACGTCATTATGCTTGCAGTGTAAAAGTATATTTGGAATCACCTTCCCTGAGGACTAGCAAAGTCCTGTTGATCTTTAAGGCATACCTACCATTCATCTTGGTTTTTCTCCATCTCATTTTTTTTCCTAGACATGCCCAGAGTATTACCATTGATGTATTTTGCACCAGCATTATATTATTATGAAACAGTATAGGACATATCCAGTTGAAATTTACAAACAGGAAAGGAAAAACTTATGAAATAGGAAAAAGATGATGGCTCTCTTTGTTACACTGTGATTGTCTTGTTCCCTTCCTGGTGTGAATTTTCAATCATCCAGGGTAGATGAGTGACTCAGAAAATGAGTAGTTAGGTCCTGTCAGCACTGTGAGACGCACAGTGGTGCAGTGGGAGTAGCCGGGGCTGGTCCTACACATACCAGCTGGGCTGCCTGCGTCAAGGTCGCCTGGTGCCCTGAGTGCTCTGTTGTGTGACGCTAACAGTCCCTCCCCTTGCAGGCGGAGTTAGGTTTCTAAATTTTAGGAATTAAGGTTTTAGATTTGGAAGGAACTTGAGAGACCATATGCTCCGCATGTCTCATGATGGAGATTAAGAACGGACACATCCCAAAGGAAGCGATTCTCTGGTCCTAGGTCTCTGTCCCCTTTCACATCAAGGCATTCAACTAAGTGGTCAGCCTCCACTGTGCTTGTGTCTCTAGCCCATTGCACTCGTGCTTCTGCCCCGTTCGTCCACACTTAGCAGACAGTCTGCACGCGGCCCTTCTGCAGCCCGTGTGTCTCCAGCGGCTCTGCTTCACTGCGGCCCTTGGCAGCGCCTGCAGCCCCTCCAGCCATGTCCACGTTCGGCCCCTGGGGAGCTGGCCCTCCAGTGTTCTTCCCGTCTTTGCTGTTGCTGCTGTGCTCATCGGATAGAAACACCTCAGTGAGCTCTGTGTCTACAATCCTGTCCCTTTGCAACACTGTCCTTGATAAACAGACATTGTGCACTTTCTTGCTCAGAATTACCTTGGAGGACTTTTTTCTCCAGAAGAGCAGCTCTGAGCTCTAGAGTCAGGAAAGCCAGAGCAGCGTCAGCGCACAGTAAATCCATCATGCTCTGCCAGGCCCAGAAATGCCGAGAAAAGGATAAATAGGAAATGCGCATGGGATCAGTCAGTAGAGGTTGGGATTAGGCTTCGGCACTGTTCGTGCCAAGCGCTTGCCTTCCCTCCACACCAGTTCTGATGCTCTGGGACGGGGCACACCATGGCAGGTCTCCAGAGATTTTGGGTTTTCTTACAGTGTGTTTCCTCACTACCTGACTGCCCATCCTCAGATGTGGGATGCCTCATAGAGCCCAGCATGGGCTTTGGGGCCTTTGTTGTGTGTTTTTTTTTTCTTTCACTGTTCGACTTCCTTTTGAATGGGGTTGACGCTTTCTAATGTGGGGGGCAAGAGGGAAGTGTATCCAGTCCACTTGATGGCAGATGCACTGTGAGTGATTTCTCACCAGCTCCCGGAGCACCGAGCTTGCTCTTTCTGCCGTTGGGGAAATTTAAACTTGGAGTCCGCTGCTCTGAGCGATTTCCCAGGTTGCTGCTAGGCGGTCAGTTTTAGCTGATTGAGGAGACAGCAGTAGTTGGTACTGGGGAGGTACTTGGGAGGGAGAATGAGGCAGGCAGAGAAGAAGAGGGGGCTTCGGGTATGAACGGTAGGACAGGGCAAGAGAGAGGAGGGGGTTAGAGAATGGGAGAAGAAGGGAGAAGAAGGGCACAAATGGGAGAGCCCGAGGAACGTGGAGGAATCATGCAGTTGTACCCACACTGACCTAAAATAGCTCCATCCCCTTGCCTGGGCCCTGTGGCCCGGGCCAGGCTGCGTCGGTGGCTTCTACGACCTCCCCGCTCCTCACCCCTTGCACTGGGGCCTGCTGCACAGACAGTTTGTCATGAAAATTGATGGCGTTCAGGTGCAGGTGCCTGAGCGCTGTAAGGCATGTGGGGCGGTGGGGGTGGCAGGTTTTTAACTTTGGGAATTACATTTCTCTAATTGTCTCTACTAGCCCTCTCTGGACTAGACAGATTTTGGAGAGAATTGCCACAGAATTTAACCAGTTACACTTTCATGCTGTTCAGAGCAAAGGCATGCCTCTTCTGGACAAAGTAAGACCAGCAAGTGTTGGTTTCGATTTTCAATTTGCTGTTTGCGAATTTCCTGGATGATTTTGGTTTGACCTAGCATTGCCCCTGATAATTGCTACTCTACAGGATTTTGAAGCTAGCTTTGAATTCTTTTTTTTTCAGTGTCTCCTGCTTGGGACCCTGCTGCCATTATGTCACACTAGATAGATTTTGTGTAAAGACACAAGCGTAGTCTCCAAACTATGCAAGTAAAATTAATTCTGAATTTCATGTAACTTGACACATCATATGATGTAGTCAGAGTTCATTTATCCAAAGCCCTTGACTGGGTTTAAATGCACGTTTGTCAGATTTACTCCGTAGCTTAAGAGGCAAATATCTTTTTGTCATTCCGTAATTGTCTGAACTTCACTTTGATGAAGCCGACTTACTTTCAAAGAAATCATAGGGAGGGGACGCCTCAGTGGCTCAGTCAGTTAAGCCACTGCCTCTGGCTTAGGTCATGATCCCAGGGTCCTGGGATTGAGTCCCACCTTGGGCTCCTTGCTTGGCAGGAAGCCTGCTTCTCTTTCTGCCTGTGTCTCCTTGTGTGCTTGTGCTCTCTCTCAACAAATAAATAAATAAAAACCTTTAAAAAAAAAAAGAAAGAAAGCAATCATGGGGAGAAGAGATTCATTGTTATTCTCTAGGAAATGTTGGGATTTTAATCTTACATATATTCTGGTAGAATTAGAGGCTCGCTTTATATATATAACACATATGTATATAAATTATACACATATATTTGAGCTTTTAGAAACTGTGGTACCTGAACCTTCTTTCCTGGTCTCTCTGTTCTTGCAGCGTATAGCCCACATTACGGCCATGCTGCAGCAGTCCCTGGGAGGCCTGCTGCTAGAAGGGCTTCAGACTTCCAATGTGGACATCATACGGCACTGCCTCCAGACTTACGCTACAATTGACAAGACACGGGATGCAGAGGCGTTAGTCGGTCAAGTACTGGTGAAACCATACATGGATGAGGTTTGTGCCCCCATGCACCTCATTCCACAAACACAGAGCATCTAATCTGGCTTTGTTTCTTGACTGGGTGCGAGAGAGCTCAGGGCTCTTCCTTGAAGATGCTCTTAGTTCCTGATCTTCTGGTTGTAAGAAAAGGTTGGTCCCGCTTGGTGCCCATCAGCATGGCAGGAATCAGGCATGCGCTCTGGTCTCTTCCAGTGATGCCATAAATCAGGGATCATCTTAATTTAGTAGGGGTGAGGGACTTGCCTAGGAAGAAGGTACGGATCAGAACATTTTCAGGTCAATTTCCATTTCCATAAGTTATACGTTAATGAAGTTGCCGAAAAGCGTGACCCCACCAAGGCGCCCGTGCCCACTGGAGGAGCTGGAAGACAGCTCTGTGCGCAGGGAAAGTCTGTGAGGGGAAGCGTCTTCGCAGAATTGATGTGGCCTAAGTCTTGAAGACCATGGGGGAGTTTGCCAGGCTAGGAAGGTGGGAGGGAGGGAATATTCAAAGATAAAGGGCTTTGAAGGGCGAGTTAGCCGGGTAGTACCTTAAGTCCAGAACTTGGTTACCCAGTGTTCTTGACCTATAAGGATACAGTAAAATACAGGGAGTCAGTGTATCCTGCCTCTGAGCGGCCGGAGTATGGGCTGCACCATGTGAGGCCGCCAGCAATCAGCAGCTTCCAACTTGGAGAGCGTCGGTTTCATCTAGTTCAAGCGGACAGAAGTCATGAAGCCAGTCTCAGCGTTTGAGGGCTTTCTTCCAGTCACCTGCCAGTGCGAGTGTTCTTTCTGTCTGGTAAGTATAAAGCTACCCACCATGACTTCAGGATGAAAGGCTTCCAGTTTTAAAACGAGACAGTATCCCAGTGATAGAAATGAAATTGAAGGATTAATTTCAGTAATCTTCTCAGCTTCATTAAGACTACTAAAAGTAAATGATCTGTCAGTTCTTTGTATGTATCCTATTATAGTTCATAGCTCTCTCTGTGGGGGTGAAAAAGATCACATTATTCTTTGTCACTAAATGAAAATATTTTAGTTATTTAATTTATGCCCTTTTCATTGAACTGAATCTAATATGCTAAATTGGGGAAGTACTTTACGTTTCCATGTCATTAAATGAACTGTGACCACATTTGTATTTTAAGTTTGTATGCTTGTCATTCACCTCCTGCAACTCAGCCTCACCAAAAAAAATTAAATACTAAAGCAAAATAAGATGTGTTTTCTTCCATCACTTTCCATCTCAGCCCTTTCCCTGTTCTGGAGACGGTAGAGGATAAGGCCAGGGTGAAGATGATACAGAGCTGTTGTCTGCAGATACAGTATTTTGCTTTTAAGCTCAGAAGGGAAGCAGATGAGTGTGTGTGATGTTTTAGCTTCAGGCCAGTCTCTGTCCCTCAGCCTCTGTGTCCCCCAGGGTTGGAGCAGTATTCCCAAATCCCAGGACCTAGATTTTCATGCCAATGTTACTTACCTCCTGTTTAGAAAGCATACTGAGTGGGGAGGAGGAAGGACGAAGTGCATTTTTAAGGTTTACACGATTCTTTTCTCTGTAGTGTATAGTTCATACTTCTCTTTTAGGTGCTTTAAAAACAAACAAAAACACAAACAAACAAATAAATAAATAAAAATAAAACGCTCTTCCTTTTGCTAGGTGATTGTAGAGCAGATCGTTGAGTCTCATCCAGACGGCCTGAAGATCATGTATGCTAATAAGCTCCTGGAGTTTGTTCCTCACCTTGCCACCTTCTTCGAGAGGTCACAAGAGGAGCCATCTCAAGGTGACGTAAAATGCTGTGTATGCACCTGAGCTCAGTTTAGTAACCACCTGTCACCTCCTCATGTGCCGCTGATCCCTGGCTGTCCTGTCTGACCCGGGAACGTGGGAACGTGTGCTCTTCCCTATTTGTTACCAGTGCTGTGAGGCAGGTGTCACTTGCCTGGGTTTACAGGGAAGGGAATGAAGAGTGGGGACGTATCTCAATGGTGACATTTGTGTGACTCCAGAGCCTCTGCTTTTCTCTTGTCTATACTGTCTCCTTAACCAGGCTCAAAATCAAAATTGGTTTCCTTCCATTATTGTGATGTCATCATCGGTCTAGAAATACCAATTCATTTTAATTCAACATGTTTTATACTGATGGCAATTAAAGTCATGAACGGTTTTCCCTCCCTCTCTTATTTCATTTCCATGGCTTTCCACTTCTGTTTCATGAATATCCCATTACCTTCCACAATCTCCATCATCCCAGTCCAGACCTTTGTTGCCTTTTGTTCGAGGGTAGCGGGCTCTCCCCACCTGGTCTCCCAGCTCCACCTGTCCCTCTTCATTGCAGCCCTCAGCTGTCCCACCTGCCCAGAGCTCTTCAGCCTTCCTGAGTCGTTCGTGGCTTCTCATCGCCCACAGAAGAGCATCCAGTCTTCCTGGTGTAACCTGTGACCGTTGGTGCTTGAGTCCTAGTGGTTCTCCGCTGTAGAACTCCCCCATACCACTATGGTTCCTGGCCAGACAGGAGCACTTGACCTTCCCTAACACACCTGGTACAGAAGATCCCTGACTTCACCTTGGTTCAGTTTATGGTTTTTTGACTTTTTATAATAGTGCAGAAGTAATATGCATTTAGTTTGGATCTTTTCCCAGGCTGGCGATCTACAGTAGGGTCCTCTTTTGTAATGCTGGGCAGAGGCAGCGAGCACAGCCCCCAGGCAAACCACGTGATCATGAGGGTCAGCAACCAACACACTTGAACCGTCCTGTTCTGGCTTTCAGTGCAGTGTTCAGTAAGTTACATGAGATACCAGACACTTTATTGTGAAATAGGCTTTGTGTTAGAGGATTTTGCCCAACTGTGCAATACTGTAAGTGTTCTCAAGACATTTAAGTTTGGCGGGGCTAAGCTCTGATGTTCAGTCGCTTAGGTGTTTTCCATGCATTTTCAACTAAAGAGATTTCCAGCTGAACAATGGGTTTATTAGAAGCCGAGGCCGTCATAAGCTGAGGAACATCTGTCTATACTGTGCGCCTCTGTGTTTTCCTTCATTGCTTCCTGTCTCTTATTCCTTTGTCTTTCTGTTGATCTGTCACTCCACATGAAGCTCCAGTCAAATACAACTTCTTTTTTTTTTTAGGTTATTTATTTATTTACTTATTAGAGAAAGCATAAGCAGAGGGGGAGGCAAAGAGTGAAGCAGGCTCCCCACTGAACAGGGAGCCCGATGTGGGACTCAATCCCAGGACCCTGAGATCATGACCTGAGCCACCCAAGCGCCCCCAGGCTATGGTTATTTCAAGAAAAAGTCCTATTTGTGAATTCTTCATCTAGTGAAGATGAATTAAAATCAGAAAGTCAACTCTGCCACCTTTAAAAACCCAGGAACAGAAAAAAATTCCACGAGCAGGTATAACCCTATCCACAATAAATCACTTTCAATCCAGTCCTGAAAACTAATACAGAGTAGGAAGAAAGCATTACAGAAAAATTTTGTTTTCATTAATCAAGCTGGAAAATAACGGGCCTTACATGAATGCCCTTTAGAAAGACAGTTCTTATAGTTTTATGTTGATAGAAACTCACATTACATTTGAAATGCATGTTAAAACCATGACTGTAGATTCACTACCACTTTTAGTCGTCAGAAGATGAAAAATGGTCAAGAGTCACCCAAACTGAATCCTGGTTCCTCCTGGAAAATGTGTTCCTAAATATTTTCCCCCTGAACTACTGTGCTCTTTCTGTATCTTACACAGCAGACACTGCGATGCACAAACACATCCAGAAGGCCTTTGAGAGCTGACAGCCTGCTGGAACAATGAGGAATTCACCTGGGTTTCTGCCTTTCTGCCGGGCCCAGAAAGTTCTGGGTAACCCAGGTGACGTGTCATGAGAATACATGTGTAGCTCACACCATATGTATTATCTCCTCAGGGTAGACACCAAAATCCATGTTCCTATATGAATATCCGAGATGCGTACAGAAATCAAGAGTGATTCTGTCATCTTGAAAGAAAAACACACTGTTGCGCTGCCACATGCCTCGTTTCTCCTTGAGTGACTGCAGGAAGTAGCGATTGCAGTCAGAAATCTCAGAAAGAAAAATTAGAGTAAGGGCAACACCTGAAGTTTATTCCTGAAAATACTTGGAGAACGACTGTGACCAATAAACCAGGGCTTAGTTCATGAGACTGTCAATGAGCTTATAACATCCCATGTCCTGGTCAAACCCTCATGTCTGGGAGATGGAGGGACGTCTTCATCTTCCAGAGCTACTATTAGGGGAAAAGGTGGAGACAATGCTGACTGAGTCCCTACTTCAGCAGGAGAGCCAAAAACACCTTGCCCCTCCATAATCCCAAATGAAAATAAACATCTCGGGGCGCCTGGGTGGTTTAAGCTTCTGCCTTTGGCTGGGATCAAGCCCCACGTCGGGTTCTTTGCTCAGCGGGGAGCCCACTTCCCTCCTTCTCTCTCTGCCTGCCTCTCTGCCTACTTGTAATCTCTGTCTGTCAAATAAATAAAATAAATAAAATCTTTAAAAAAGAAAAGAAAAGAAACATCTCATTTTACTAGTGTGCAGCAGTGACTATGCAGGAGAAATTATTATTATTTTATTATTAGATGATATATTATTATTATTATTATTATTATTATTATTGTACTATATTGTTAACCTTTTGAATTCGGACACCTAAAATTTTTAATAAAATATGAAGGCCTTTTTTTTTTAAGATTTTATTTATTTGAAAGACAGAGATCACAAGTAGGCAGAGAGGCAGGCAGAGAGGGGGAAGCAGGCTCCCCACTGAACAGAGAATCCGATGCAGGACTTGATCCCAGGACCCTGGGATCATGACCTGGGCTGAAAACAAGAGGCTTTAGCCCACTGAGCCACCCAGGCGCCCCATGAAGGCTTTTTTTTTTTTTTTTTAAAGATTTTACCTATTTATTTGACAGAGAGATCACAAGTAGGCAGAGAGGCAGGCAGAGAGAGAGAGAGGAGGAAGCAGGCTCCCCGCTGAGCAGAGAGCCCGACATGGGACTTGATCCCAGGACCCTGAGATCATGACCTGAGCCGAAGGCAGCGGCTTAACCCACTGAGCCACCCAGGCGCCCCATGAAGGCTTTTTTTAAAGAACAAAAACTTCAGACTATATCTTTATCCTATCAGTTCCCACTACAACTGGCTTCTGTCTTGGCCAACATTTAGCCATTCAGATAAAGTCCGTATTTAGTGCTTCGTGTGTATGCATGTGTAAAATAAGCGGACAGTCATAAATCTTTAAGATTGTGTATAATAACCGTGAAATAAGGATTCTTGATACACAAGGTCTCGTCTGGGGAAAACAGCTGGAGAACAGTATGCAGTTTTCAAATGACGAAGGGGAAATACGCATTCGGTTATGAGAAAGGGAAGGAGAACAAGACCAAATATTAATAAAAGGGAAAAAAGCTTTTTCTGCCATCTTTCCGTGCCGCAGTAACAGTGTGAACAAATGTCCCACAGATGCCCTCAAGAACATTAACACTGCTGAAAGGGGGGGCGAAGGCCAGGTTCTTAGGAGGCCCTGCACCAAAGTCATCGTCCTGTTTCCTCACTGTGATGACGAAGCATGAGTACATTGGCAAATTTGAAATTATTGATGACCACAGAGCTGGGAAAACTGCTGTGAACCTCACGGGCAAGTTAAACAAGTGTGGCATGACCAGCCCTAGACTTGTATAACTGAAAGATCTAGAAAAGTGGCAGAATATTTCCATCCCCTCAGTTTGGTTTCACTGCATGGAAAAATTCTTCTGGCATCATGCACCATGAAGAAGGAAGAATCCAGGCAGGAGGGAAAATCCTGGGATTCCTTTTTCTTAGAAATATAATATACATGGCACGTGAAATGCCTCAATGGGGAAAAAAAAAGGAAAATAAATTACAGTCAACTAATGTTTGACAAGACTCCCAAACAATTCAATGGGGGTAAGAACAGTATTTTACTCCCAAGCAGCCACATGCAAATAATGAAACAGGAGTCCTGCCTAACACCATACAGAGAAAATAACCCCAAATGCATCAAAGACATAAGTGTAAGCATTAAAATGATAAAGTTCGAGATGCCTGGGTAGCTCAGTTGGTTGGATGGCTGCCTTCTGCTCAGGTCATGATCCCGGAGATCCCGGATTGAGTCCTGCATCAGGCTCCAAGCTCCACAGAGCTTGCTTCTCCCTCTGACCTTCTCCTCGCTCATGCTCTCTCTCATTGTCTCTTTCTCAAATAAATAAAATCTTTTAAAAAATAAAAATAAAGTAAAATGATAAAGTTTTCAGAAGAAAACACAAAGGTAAATGTTAGTGGTCTTGAATCTAACAACGGCTCCTCAGCCAAACACCAAAGTACAAGCAACTTAAAAAAAATAATAAACAAATAAATGCGACTCAACCAAAATATCCCAGTTTTGTGCTTCCAAGGACCCCATTGACAAAGTCAAAAGACAAGCCACTAAATGGGAGAAAATATTTGCAGGTCATATATAAGGAACATGCATTCAGACTGTGTGAAGAATTCTTTTTTTTTTTTTTTAGATTTTTTTTTATATTTATTTGAAAGAGAGAAATCACAAGTAGATGGAGAGGCAGGCAGAGAGAGAGAGAGGGAAGCAGGCTCCCTGCTGAGCAGAGAGCCCGATGCGGGCCTCGATCCCAGGACCCTGAGATCATGACCCGAGCCGAAGGCAGCGGCTTAACCCACTGAGCCACCCAGGCACACAAGAATTCTTACAACTCAAATAAAAAGACAACCAAGTTAAGAAATGAGCAAAGAGGGGCGCCTGGGTGGCTCAGCGGGTTAAGCTGCTGCCTTCCGCTCAGGTCTTGAACTCAGAGTCCTGGGATCGAGCCCCGTGCTTTCTGCTCAGCAGGGAGCCTGATTCTTCCTCTCTCTCTGCCTGCCTCTCTGCCTGCTTGTGATCTCTCTCAATAAATCTCTCTCAAATAAATAAATAAAATCTCTTAAAAAATGAGCAAAGAACTTGAATATACATTTCTCTAATATTCAAATGTATACATTAATATATAAATGTATATATAAATATATTTTACATGATCATATATTTATATAAACATATTTATGTAAATATATTTACATTCTTAAATATGTATTTAAATATAAATAAAATATGAAATCTATAATATATATTTAAAGATACATATAAGGTATATATAAAATATATGGGACAATAAGCACGTGTAAATATGCTCAACATCACTAATCATTCGGGAAATGCAAATCAAAACCATGGTGAGATACCACCTCCCACCCACGTGGATGGCTACTATCAAAAACCCCAAAAGCAGGTGTTGGAAGGATGTGAAGAGCTGGAACCTGTAAATTGCTGGTGGGCTTGGAAAATGGCACAGCCACATTAGAAATGGTTTAGTAGCTCCTCAAAATGCAGAACACAGAGTTGCCATATGACACACCAATATCACTCCTGTGTATAGAGCCAAGAAAAAAACTATGCCCACACAAAAACTTGTGCATGAAGGTTTAGGGTTTATTCGTAATAGCGAAAAGGTGAGAACAACCCTGATGTTCATCAACTGATGAAGAGATAAATAAAATGTGATCCATCCAGCCTGTGGAATATTATTCAGCCTTGAAAAGGAATAGAATTTTGATATGTGCCACGACACAGAGGAGCCTTGAAAACATTCTGCTGATTGAGAGAAGTCAGTCACAGAAGACCACGTATTGCATAATTTGATTTATATGGAATTTCCAGAATAGCTAAATCTACAGAGACCGAAAGTAGATTAGCGGTTGCCTAAGACTGGTGGTGATGGCTAAAGTTTTCTTTTGAGGATGATGAAAATGTGTAGGTAGTTCAGTATAGTATAGTTAAATATAGTGAAAGCCATTAAATTGTCCACATTAGATGGTGAGTGGTATGGCCTGTGAATTATATCTCAATTAAGCTGTCATCGAAAAATGCAAAGAACTTCTCTATTTATCAAGTACAAAAAGAATGAACTTGATTAAAAACATCAAAAATGGGGAAAATAAAAACAAAATAAGATGGGAGGAATAAAATTATGACTGTTTATCATTAATTTAAATGTGTACAGACTGACTTTTTCTATTAAAGCGCCTATCAGGAGGTTACAGATCCACGCTGTTCAAGAAACATACTTAAAATGCAAAAGGGATTGAGAATGTATCAGGTGAGGAGATACCATGCAAAAGAGAAAGCCGGAATGGCAAAATTCATCGCAGACAAGTTGGGTCTAAAGTTATAGGTACTGGGACGCCTGGGTGGCTAAGTGGGTTAAGCCGCTGCCTTCGGCTCAGGTCATGATCTCAGCGTCCTGGGATCGAGCCCCGAATCGGGCTCTCTGCTCAGCAGGGAGCCTGCTTCCTCCTCTCTCTCTGCCTGCCTCTCTGCCTGCCTGTAATCTCTGTCTGTCAAATAAATAAATAAAATCTTTAAAAAAAAATAAAGTTATAGGTACTAAGATGAAGAGGGACATTTTTAAAGGCAGAGTTTGGAAAGAAGATGTAAAAGGTATAAGCAGGTATACATCTAACAACATAATACCTGAAGACTCTAAAAATGCAATAACAAGGTAACATTTTAGCTTTTCAAATGGGAGTATCTACTAGAAGGAGGGAAAAACAATGACACACAGAAAATAGACATCCTGGGGCGCCTGGGTGGCTCAGTGGGTTAAAGCCTCTGCCTTCGGCTCAGGTCATGATCCCAGGGTCCTAGGATTGAGCCCCACATCGGTCTCTCTGCTCCGCGGGGAGCCTGCTTCCTCCTCTCTCTCACTCTCTGCCTGCCTCTCTGCCTACTTGTGATCTCTGTCTGTCAAATAAATAAATAAAATCTTAAAAAAAAAAAAAGAAAATAGACATCCTTATTTCCCTCGGAAAACATTTCTTTCTTACACCTAAGGAAAGCCATATTTGTAAAGATTAATTGCATACTAGGCAACAAAGGAAACCTTTACAAGCCTTCCAAATTAAAGATTTAAAGAACAGTTCTTTGATCACAATCCGGTAGAATCAGAATTAGATAACCTGGTAACAAAAAATTGAAACTACATACAAGTTAAGAAATACAGTCTTCAGTCAAAGAAGAAATCATAAGACAACTGAAGAAAATCTTGAAAGCAATGGAAAGGAGACTATTTCATACCAAAACTTACAGAAGACACCAGAAGTTATACTCTAAGGAGACTTTAGTGTCAAATGTCTTCAATTTCAAACATTTTTTTAAATAAAAGAAAGTACTCATTTAAACCCATCAGAAAAGGGCAGCTCAATCCAAAGAAAGGAAGTAATTATAATAAAGATAAATTTTTAAACTAATAAAAAATATCAGAGGCAAATAAACTCAAAGTTGTTTCTATGAAAGACTAATGAAATAATAATAATAAAAAAAAAATTCACATGCCCTATTAAGGATAAGAGAGGGGGAAGATGGGGTGTGGGAGGAGGTGGGGAGAGGGAAGGGGAATGGGGAAAGGGGGGTTTCAGGGAGGAGGGGACAGAGAGAGGGAGAGAGTTGCAAAACAGATAAGGATTGGGAACAGAGATATAAAAGCAAATGCATAATATAAAAGAATCACTAAACTGCAAGGCACTTTATACTAATCAATTTGATAACCTAGAAGAAACGATGATTTCCTAGGAAAACAAAATCATCCAAATGATTCAAGAATGGAAAATTAAGAAGATGAGTTCCAAGATCAGACAGGTTTGCAGCTGGATAACTGTCATTCTACTGTTAAATGGCAACAGGCAATTAAACAATAATAAGTCAATTCACTTGATGAAGCTGAGCACAATTTTAATACCCAAACCTGAGAGGGAGGAACGGGGAAGCTATTAACAAATCTGGCTTAGGACAGATTAGTTAATAGAAACTGAACTAATGTTAGCAAATAACAGAAGTCAGGCATCTATCAAAGGACTATATCCTGAGACCAACTTGGATTCATTCCAGGAAAATAAAGGGAGCTCAAGACCAGAAAATCAATAAGATTTACCTCATCACTAAATTAACTGTGAAAAAACTCTTAAGACCATAGCAATAAATGCATTTGATAAAAAAATAAAGGCACCTGATAAAAGGTGAGCAACCATTCTTTATAAAAATGAAGATAAAAACAGAAGGACGTTATGCAGGAGGGATTATTAACTGGGAAGCACTAGATCAAGAGGTAGATAAAATGAGCCCATATTTGTTAAACAGTGACAGAGCCCCATGCGTGCGTGGATAGAGGCGAATGAGCTCATGGATGAGCACCAGGCTGTCAACAGGTATTATAGGGACAAAGGCAGCGGTGAGGAGAGGAGAGTCTTAACAACAGGGAAGAAGGTAAAAGGAGGATTGCAGTTAAAAATTGTGCATGATACAAACACATGCAAATAAGACCGGATATTTTCCGGTATATAGTTTTTTAAAACCCTGCACACATTACTGGAACTGCCAACTCTTGCTTTCAGCTCCGCAGCCCTCGCGTGCTTTCCCAGTACCAGGATGCAGGGGTAGATCCTCCGTTGGTGACATCCTATGTCATTGTACTCCTAAAGGGACAGGTGAAACAGCGCAGGGGCTTGAGGTCGGAACTTAGGCATCGCTGCGCCCACCCCAGCTCCCTGCTCGCCCAGCCCCCACTCTGAAGCGGCGGGCACTTGGAGCTGTTAAGAAGCAGGGATCTGAGCAGTTCTCTGGTTTCCCCTGGAGCCATCTGCATCCATCATATTTCCCACAGCTCTCCCCGAGTGTTGGTGCTGGCTCCCCCCGAGTATTCCTTTAACTCCAGGCATACCCTTCTTATGACAGCACCTAGTACTCCCCGTCACAGTGCTCTGTCTGTCACATGCATCCATTGATCAACTTTGTGCTGGTTGAGGGCTGGAGCCCCCTCCTGTTAACTTCTCAAGTCCGTTTCTAATGCAGCAGCCCCTGGCACTTAAGCACCCTGTCAGTACCTGCCAAATGAATGAAATGTACTCAAAACATAGTATGAAGTCTGCGTTCTGAAACTCCTTTTTGGAGCTGTTTGCTATCATTTTCCCAGGCAATTAAAAAAAATTCCAGCCTTGCTGCCAACAACCTGAAGGGGTAAAGGAATGCCGGGATGCCCCATGGGACATGTCACTCTGGATGGTCCTTCAGCAGCAGAGACTTAGATAGCGCTCTTCCAAACCCAGCAGGATGGTGGAATGGGTACGTGGCTGAGTGCCTCCTGGGTCTGACCCTGTGTGACGCCACCCGGTGCCTGCAGCTGCCCTCTGGAAGGTGTTGCTTTTGCGGCAGAGCCAGAGGGCACCAAGCATGTGTGTGTCTCCAAAGTCCTGGGCACCACATCACAATGCCTTCCTGAGAAGCAGAATCAAGGACAGTTGCTGATCTTCATTCCTTCCCACCAAAGGTATCTCATACACCATCTTTGGAAGTTGGAGCCAGGGGGGGCCTGGGTGGCTCAGTCGGTTAAGTGTCTGCCTTCAGCTCAGGTCATGATCCCAGGGTCCTGGGATCGAGTCCCACACATTTGCCTCCCTGCTCAGCGGGGAGCCTGCTTCCCCTTCTCCCTCTGCCATTCCCCCCACTTGTGCTTTCTGGCTCTCTGTGTGTCAAATAAGTGAATAAAATTTTTTTAAAAAGTTTGGGCCATACTCTTTAGCCATTCTACTTTCCCTGGGGTAATTTGCCACCTCCCTGAATTTACCTGAATCTTTCCCAAAATCTACTTATCTTCCAGCCTTCTTGACTATAATGAGTCTATAAATTTTCAATAGACAGTGTGAACTTACACTTGCTAATATTTGCATAACATGCACCTCTTTCGATCTCAAAGAAAAGCTTTGCACCGCAATGGTCTCTAATCTCCAATTAGGTTCTGTTCCGGGATCCCACTGGAATTCTACGCGCCTGTCCCCTAAGATCCCATAAATTGTCGTCCAGTTTCCCAGCCAGCCAAGGAAAGCACATGGGAAATCTTGCTGAAGTATGAGTAAGAGCCAACGAAAGGGAACATATTTATCTGCCTCGAATGCTGGGACCTGAGGAAAGCAAGTTTCATTACAGACAAATCAGGAAGGAGGTGCAGATTGCTTTTTATGTCACTCTGGAGTGGAGGTCTGCCATTGATCATTAAGGCCATTTCCTGCAATGCACTCACCAAAGTGATACTCACTTCGGAGTGGACAAAACTTAGGAAATGGCCAAGGGGAGCTCTGCTTACACTTTACACTCTCAGCATTTATTTGTATTATTTTCTTTATAGGGCAGTATAGAGACTTGAGACCACATTGAAAAAGCAAAGCTTGTCATCCTGTGGCCTTGGGTCAAGAATAGAGATAGTGCTGCTCATGTCAGTTTCAACCTCCAGTGGCCAAGGATTTGATCTGATGCTCTTTCAAGTTTTCACCATAGCCTTTCTCAAGCTCAATGGCCAATAATCCCACAGGAGGAGATTTTAGGGCCCTCTCAAACTTCTGTTTTGCTATCTCTCCCCAGCCTGCTTCCTCTGCAAAAGTCACCACTTTGCCTCTGCATCTACCACCTCTTAGAGCCTTTGGAATCAGCCACGAATTGCAGTGCTGATTCCTTCCATGACCACATATTGTTTACAGGAAAACTCTTCTTCGTTATGCCTTGCCAGTCAGAGTGATGGTTTCATCCGCAACCTGGACCAGGTTCGGGAATGTTCTACACATAAATGTGAGCAAATGTCTTCTGTATTGAGAGACATGTACAATCTGTAAATGGAATCTATTGAAAAACCAGTACATAGGGTACACTTATGTCCTGACCCAGCTGGAAGGAGGCAATTCATTTCTATCTTTCAGAAAATTGGTGTAACACATTGATTTTCATAACAAAGAAAGCAGTTTTGTGTCCTCTACCAAAAGACTGTCATAGTAAGCAATAAATTGCCTCTTTGGGGTGAACAAATTAATAAGATATTTTCTAATTTTCAAAATAACAAAGACAGAACGATGTCTGTAATGCTAAGTGCATCCCCTTAGTGGCAGGGCACTGTGTCATGGACCACCTGAGCAATGACACATGGCGGCCGGTAGTCTGATTTGTACATCAATTCACCTGGCAACCTGTTAAAAGAAAGTCTTGCACATGACAAGCTTTCAATAAGACACTGACAAGATGGCCAGGAAGCCCCCTTAGCTGGCTTTTTCAGGTGTCCAGACATCTAGTCAACCTACCTCACCAACTCATCACCATGCTTACTGGAGTAAACCCAATCTCTTCCTTCCCCCCTGGAGATGGGAGAAGAGCCACTCACACGTTTGTATGGAATTCTCATTCCCCCTCGCTCTGTCCCCACATGGCGCTGTCCGTGTAATAAATAAACAAATCTTTATGTCACCCGGAAGTTCCTGGGTCACAACTCGGACAATTTTGGGTCACTACAGCCTTTTGTTTTTCTCTCCACCTTAAGCCTTCTGGGTGACCAACAACTATCTAAAACTCATGTTGCTGCCATATGCTGTTGTTCTGCTTCATCTTCCCAGTAAAGTTCAGTATTTTTCCCTAAAGTTTGGTTTATCAGTATCTCCAGCGTCTATCTCCAGCTAGGGTCATGACCCAGGTCCTGGGATCAAGTCCCACTCTGGACTTCCTGCTCTGCGAGAAGCCTGCTTCTGTCTCTGCCTCCCATCTCTTATGAATAAATAAAGAAAATCTTTAAAAAAAATTAAAAAAACCATTTCTATCTTCCCACTTTTAAAGATTAATTCTAGGGGCGCCTGGGTGGCTCAGTGGGTTAAGCCGCTGCCTTCGGCTCAGGTCATGATCTCAGGGTCCTGGGATCGAGTCCCGCATCGGGCTCTCTGCTCAGCAGGGGGCCTGCTTCCCTCTCTCTCTCACTGCCTGCCTCTCTGTCTACTTGTGATTTCTCTCTGTCAAATAAATAAATAAAATCTTTAAAAAAAAATAAATAAAGATTAATTCTAGGAATTATTGCTATAAATCCAGTGTCCTATCTCTTTCTTAAAAAGTCTTCTCCAGGGCACCTGGGTGTCTCAGTTGATTAAATGTCTGACTCAAAATTTTGGCTCAAGTCATGATCTCAGGGTCATGGGATTGAGCCCTTAGTGAGGCCTCTGTGCTCAATGGGGAGTCTGCTTCTCTCCATTTCCCTTTGCCCCACCCCCCCTACTCACATGTGCACACACGTGTTGTCTCTCTCTCTCTCAATAAATAAATAAACAAATCTTTAAAAAGTCTTCTCCAAAGGGAGTTTGACAAATAGTCCAGTAAGGGGCTGGAAGAAAATATTATAAGTTTTATTCATATTTCATGTCATCCATTTAACTGTTTAGCTTTTGCATGCCTTTTATAATAATTTAGTAGAGTAGTAGAGTTTATAATTTAAAATTTGCTTAAATTTGTGCTATGTCCGCAAATATTTTTTGTATGTATGTATGTATGTATGTATGTATGTATGTATTTATTTATTTTTGTGAAAGAGAGGTGCACAGTAATAAAAGGAGATCACTGCTCCAGGGACCCAGATATTTCCCCAAGTCCTGTTTCCTTCCATTCCCTCTGGGCTTCATTAGACCCCCTTAACACCAATCTTGTCCCTAAAACACGCCCTCTGCAGCACCAAGTTCAAATGCTTAACTCGGGCCATCACTGCAGGCTGTACCGGGATGACCTTAGGGAAAAGGGTAGTGGGTCTCACGGGTTAGCTGTGTCACCTCCATGAACAGTCCTTTGTTCTGAACAGCTAGTGCAGCCCACGTTTGCAATCACAGGCTCTGGCACCAGAGTGGGCGTAGATCCCAGCTGGCCCCTCAGTAGCAATATGGCTTTGGGAAAGTTGTGTCATTTCTGGCCCAGACTTAAGGCTCATCCATAACGTGGAGGAGAAGACAGTGTGACCCTCAGTGGGCTGTTGAAAGGATCACGAGATGGTTCGACTCAGGTGCTCCGAGGTAGCCAGCACACAGTAGGCCCACAGTAGAACAAATAGTTGTTCTATTGATCTTATAGTTACTATTACTCCTACTAACAAAACTAACTGATCATTTGAGATGATTTTCAAGCAAAGTGTCTTCGCCTGGATTTCTAAGATTAACCTACTTCAAAATGAATTCTGCTCTACTGTGAAAAACGAGCTAACCAGCAGGTTTCTTCTGCATCTTTTCTGAACTTTTTAGGATCCTCTCTAGAGAAAGGTTCTAAAGGAAGGCAAAGTGCAGAAATACTCTTGCTTCAAAGGATGTGTAGGAAATGATTAATTTTGCCAAAAAACAGTGCCTTGAACATAAAAGATGTTTGACGAAGCTCACTGTAGACAGTGTATCACTCCAGGATTCATAAGTTGAAAACTCAATGTCCAAAGGGACATAACTAGGAGATGGGGTCCTTGGGAGATGTTTAGGTCATGAGGGTGGAGTCCTCATGGGCGAGATTAGTGTCTCCATAAGAGAGACCCCACAGAGATCCCTCGCCTCCTCCACCTTGGAGGTTATAGGGAGAAGATGGTCATCTGTGACCCAGGAAGTGGGCACTTGAACAGACACGGAATCTTCCAGGGTCTTGATCGTAGACTTCCCAGCTTCCAGAACTGAGAGAAATAAGTATGTCTTTAAAGCACCTAGTTTATGGTGCTCTTGTTACATCAGCCCAAACTAAGGTAAAGCTTGTATCTTATACTGAAAAATAACACAAATGCTAACAACAATTTAAAAAAGGAACATTGTGGCCAATGACATGTAAGGAACATCATCTCTCCTCTACAGAGCCAAGAGCTTAATTAGTTTCGGGCAACTCAGTAGAGTATGATTAAACCAAAGAGCAGCAAGATGTCTAAATGCTCAAGTCCTCTGCCTCCTACTTTTCTGCCAAAACAAAAGAAAAGCCCTAGGCTGGTTTTGGTTACCACCAAGCACAAAACAGCCAAATTCCAAATTAAAAAGCTCTGGGGTTTAATTGTGGATGTATGGAATTACATAGAAGCTCTCTTTGATCATTCCAAAGGATGTTTCCCTCAAAGGTTACAAATACATCTCAGCCTACCAACCATCTCAGGCCTACCACAAAAATTATATATATACACTTTTAGCATTTTAAAATGTGTCTATATTTCAGTTTCGGATCCAGTTTTGACTATTGTTATGGGCTTAGTTGGATGCCCCCAGATTCCTACGTTGACGTCCTAACACCCAGCATCTCAGAATGTGGCAGTATTCAGAGACAGGATTTTTAAAGAGGTGATAAAGGGAAAACGAGCTCACTGGGGGTGGGCACCAAGCCAACAGGACTGGTGTGCTTACAAGAAGAAGAAATTAGGACACAGACAGTACAGACTGAAGGACAATCGTTTGAAGACAGAGTGGAGAACACAGCTATCTGCAAGCCAAGGAGAGACGTTTGAAGAATCGAACCCTACTGCCACCTTGATCTTGGACTTCCAGCGCCCAGAACCATGAGAAAATAAATTGTATGTTGCCTAAGCCACCCGGCTGTTATTTTGTTTACGACAGCCCATGACTCAGAAATTTGAGGACCTCCCCACCAGACTTTATCTTGAAGTTCTGTTTCAGCTTCAGGGTCTTGTGTAATACTACTGTATCAAGGAGGGAGGCTCCTGCCATTCCCTGCACTGGGTCATTGAGACACTGCACAGCTGTCCCCAGGGCTGGCTACATAATTTACAAGCCCCATGCAAAATGAAGATATAGGGCCCTTTGGGCAAAAACAGGGAGGAAGTGTTTGTTAAAGGTACTAAAATAGAAAGCTCATTTCCTCCACCATCTGTCTTCTGAAGGGGCATGGCTGCTGTTTTCTATTTGCATTTAATGTCATTCCAAGCAAATAAAAATTTTATAATGTGATTATGGGCATGATTTATGCCATTCATCTTCGCAGGGTGCAATGTCAGTGTTAAATAATTCACGCAGGGATTCCACAGCTGGGGCACACCCACGTGCCCTCTTCTTATCAGAACCGTAGAAATCCTGCACAAGACCAGCTCTGCCATCTTTACCTCACCTGGGGACTCACACCTGTTCCACCAACCCTGCTGCCCTCGGCTTCCTGATGAGTACGGAACTTGACAGGATCAGGAGCCAGGGGCTGCCTTTCTTTCCCTTCCCTCCTAAGTCACCACTTCCAAGGCTTGGCTAACACAGGGAGGTGACATGAGTGAGAAAGGACAAGACAGGGTTCTGGGCTGCTCACAAGAGGCCACCGCCTCCTGCCGGTGCTCAGAGCAAGCTCTGGTCTGTAGGGAAGGCGAGCTCCGGTTGACTCGGTCATAGACATCACGTGGTCAGTGAGTCTCGTTGACCACCACTCACGAAGTGTCCATTTCCATGCTGTGCTCACCGGGCAGGGCGAGCAGTACATGCAAATGAGCAGTACAGGCAAGGAATGGTGGATACCCACAGTGGGCTGTCCCCTCCACTATGTACGTGCTCCACTATCCCACCTGTTATGCCCCAATAATGGGTCCATGATTAAAAGAGCGAGACTGATACAAAGCGAAGGTCAAACAAAGCTTTATTTTGCACCAAGCATCAAGAATCAAACTGACCAGCCAGGGCCGCTTTTCTTACAGAGAAGTCAACCCCTCTCTCCTTTACAGACTAGCTTTTAAGGACATAGGCCATGCGGTTGGGCCTGGTCATGCACAGGTGGCCAATGAAATTGTAACACACAGAGAAAGCTGCACAGTGATGCTAGGTGACCAATTGAATTACAACTTACCTTTTAGTAGATATTTGACCTAGCCTATCACCTTGGTTAGGATTTTCGCCCAAAAGACTCACAAAGGGCGGGACCCATACTCCTTGGTAGCTAGGGAGACAGTATGCAGCCCTCCACTGATCAGATGTCTTACCTGGCCTGACCCACCCTTGTATTTGGGCTTTGTTACCTGAGGTTGATTTCCGGGACTTGTTTTTAAGTAAGTCCCCTGGGAGAAGGGGAGCAGGGACAGCTTAAGGGTTAAACAACAAGGTTATTGTGTAACCTCAATGGAAGCCTCTGGCTAAAATATAAAAATATAAAGTAGGTCCTTACACCACCCACTTCGCTCAAAAAACACAAAGTCAAAAATAAAACTGAGTAATTCCTAGACATTGAGAGAGAAGCACACTGACTTCACCTTAGAACCCTTCTGAGGGCGGTGCTTGGCAGGGTAGGGGGGTGTGAGGGGGTTGGGGGTGGATAATGGGACCTCTGAGGGTGTGGCCAAAGGTCAGGGCCATTTGGGAAGGGGCTTTCTGGGGGAGGGTCCCTTCTGGGAGCAAAGCCCTGGGTGGGGGCATTCCCTCTGGGGGCAGGGCTGGGAGCAACCCCAGAAACCTGGCCCACAGAGAAGCTGGTCCTTTCTCTCCCTCTGCCCCCTTTCCCCAGGGACCCCTAGGCTTTGGAGACTAAAGTCAAAATTAAAGCCATATGTCTAAATGGTTCATACTGTGGTTGGGTAGTGTTTTTAACATATTAATTGACTGGTTTTTCTCAGTATTTGTCAAACCTTAACCAACTCAAGGCTTTCTCTTAAGCAGCAGCGCAAGGCAGGCCGTTCAGTTGGGTCAAGCTGTTTGGTGATTCTTTGTAAAAACCCACCCTCTTGCGCTGCTCAGGAGGGCAGTGTTGCGTCCTAGGATAAACATAAATATATATCAAATGTGTTTACAAGTTATATTTATATGTATACATTCAATTCTCTGTTTACATATATATGTATAAAATAAAAATATAAATATTGTTTAAAAGGCTGTTTTACGGGGTGCCTGGGGGCTCGGTGGATTAAAGCCTCTGCCTTCAGCTCAGGTCATGATCCCAGGGTCCTGGGATGGAGCCCCTCATTGGGCTCTCTGCTCAGCGGGGAGCCTGCTTCTCCCTCTCTCTCTGCCTGCTTCTCTGCCTACTTGTGATCTCTGTCGGTCAAATTAATAAATAAAATCTTTTAAAAAAATGCTGTTTTGCAGGGAACCTGGGTGCCTCAGTCCTTAAAGCGTCGTTTTTCCACTCAGATCATAATCTTAGGGTCTTGGGATGGAGGCCCACATTGGGCTCCCTGCTCAACAGGAAGACTTCTTCTCCCTCTCCCACTGCCCTGCTTGTATTCCTGCTCTGTCTCTCTGTCAAATAAATAATTTTTAAAAAGAAATACTTTATTAAAAAAATATATGTAAAATGCTATTTTGCCCTCTATCCTGGTAAGATTGAACACATTCCTAACAAGAGATCTTTCTTGACTCCGTGATAAAAATTTAACATTGGATTAATGAATCCTCACAACATCCGCCTCCCCAACCCTTCTCAGATGTTACAATTAAGGTTCAGTGAAGTCCAAACACTGGGCCTGAGGTAATATATCCAGTATGTGGCCTCTTGGCATAGTCTAGCAGCCCAAATTGGGGGCGAGGGTGTTTGAGTGTCGTTGGCCAGGATGAAAAAGCTGAAAGATGAAAAGAAGGGTAGTCTTGATTTTTGTCCCAAAAAAAGAAGAATTAGAAAGAAAGAGACCTGTCGCCCAAAGGAGGAGGCTCCCCACTGATCCCGGCTGGGCAGGAGTCAGAGCAGAAGGAAAACTCCCATCACCAAGGAGAATGGGCTTCTCCTTCATACAAAAGCATAGGATCCCTCTCACCTGATATGTTTCTGTCCCATAGTCATCCCCCTGTGCCTGCCCCATAATAGCATTCACAGGAAATGGCTGAGAGATACATTCAACTTGCAGAATTATAGCAAATAAAGTAATCTTTGACCCATCCTGGGAGCTTCTGATTACTGGGAGGGGCCAAGCCATCCTAGGGCAAGTGCACTCATTTCAAGAACCAGTAAAATGACTCCAAGAGTATCATAAGGGCTAGTGATCATGACTGGTCCAGAAATATTTCTGGGAGTCCCTTTTAACATCCCTCCCATCATTTCTTCTCATCTCCAAGGGAATGGTACTTAGGTATTCTGAAAGAAATATGCATGACTAGTAAACTGTGTGTGACCCCTGCCGCCTAATTCATCCCTCACCAGCCATTAACACTGATGGTTTGAAGGATGGCTACTCCCCTGGTAGGGCAAGAGCTGAAGCAGAACGTATGGGGCGAGGCGGCTCTTCCCCCTGGATATAAATAATTAAACCCAGTAGCCACCCTTCCTGCCTGGCCACTGTCATTTAGGTATGGCTGATTATCCCTAAATGGGAATGAGATGGGGCGGGGGTGGGGGAGGGAAGCAGGTGACGGTCAAAAAAACTACAGTAGCTGCCACTGAGGGTCCAACCTGGCATTAGACTGAGCTCAAGTCCTGATTCCATCATATACGAGCTGTATGAACTTGGAAAACTGAGTTCAACTCTCGAAGCATCTGCTTTGCCCCCCCCCTTGGAGTGAGAATAGTCAGTAGTATTGACTTCACAGGGCTTGTTAGGAGGATTAAATTAGATACTGTTCATTTAGCACAGTTCCTGGCCTATAGAAGGCACACATAAAAGTTGATTATCGTTTTTATGGACCTCCAACTTTAAGCCTTCTATAAAGAACCAAATGATATTTCTGAAAAATACCAACTGCCTACAAGGTTGTAGGGAAAGTGGTATCTATGTTGACCTGATTAGAAAAAAGTGGAAAATCTCTCTTGTTTAAGCCTTGTTGAAAATTTTCTAAACTCTGTCCACTCTTCTGCTTTAGTAATTAAAACAAACGTTGGAGAATCGTGATTTTCTGATAATTGAGTTGCTCGTTGTAACGCAGGGCAATTCGACATTAGTGTTTATTTAAAAAATTACCGCAAATGAAGATAAATGGTGAGACGTGCACTAAATTTGATGAAAATCCTGACGTGAGTGTTTCTTCTTGGGATTCTCTCTCTCTCTTTTTTCTCCTATGATCTGAGAGCGGATTACATTCTACTTGGGTGATGGCTCAGGTCAAATGTGTGGTTTTGCAGGTGCCTAGCCTTTCACAGACAATCTTGGAAGAACCATCATTGTCTCTGTAAGAAAACGGAGGGAAAGATGTGATTTTAACACTCAGCCTACAACAGTTCAACAATCTACCAATGTGAATTTAGAAACGCTGAGCAAGTCCCCCTTCTAGTAACGAATATCTCTCCCGTTTTCTTATAATAGCTGAGTTTCTACAACTGAGCAATCTACTCTTTTGTGTAAAACAGCTTCCCAGGATTGTTTCTCCTTTAAACGCAAGTGAACTTTGGGGATGGCACTCAGATCCCTTTCTTTTACTGGACAACTGTGGAGCAGGGGTTGGGTGTGCTTCAAGAGGGAAAATATCCACAAGGGGACAGAAAAAGGACATAAATGTACAAAATCCCATTTTCCAAGAATGTAAAAAGCTAACTTCCAGGGGAGCCTGGGTAGCTCAATTGTTAAGCATCTGCTCTTTGGCTCAGGTCATGATCCCAGGGGCCTGAGAATCCAGCCCCGCATCGGGCTCCCTTCTCAGAGGAAAAACCTGCTTCTCCCTCTCCCAATGCTTCTATTCCCTATCTCATTGTGTCTCTGTCAAATAAATAAATAAAATCTTAAAAAAAATGCAAACTTCCAATATTTATTTTTTTTCCTTTGCTCTAAATATCTCAATGTTCACTTGTTGAAAGCAATTGATTGAAGCCCTGGGAAGAAGTGGTAGATTGAAACACTCATCAGAGTTGTTTGTGCTGCTTTGCAGGGGTCTGGCTGCACTAAATTATTTCAAGAAGTATTAATTATCTAAGTCACTCAGAAGAATCCATTTACCTATTTCATTTTCTTTTTTTGAAGAGAATCTTTTTTTTTTAAGATTTTATTTATTTGTCAGAGAGAGAGAGGGAGCAAGAGCGAGCCCAGGCAGACAGAGTGGCAGGCAGAGACTGAGGGAGAAGCAGGCTCCCTGCCGAGCAAGGAGCCTGATGTGGGACTTGATCCCAGGACGCTGGGATCATGGCCTGAGCGGAAGGCAGCTGCTTAACCAACTGAGCCATCCATGCGTCCCCCTATTTCATTTTCTGTGGTTCTTGATCCTTACCCCAAATTCTCACAGGCCTCCGCAGCTGGCACAGAGTCCACTCCCATAACTATAATCCCTGTCCCATACTCTCACCTCCATCATACATCATACATACCTGATAAAACCCCACCCTGGTAAAAACCCAAACTTCTGTCCACCCTATGTCTGCCCCTGGCAGCTGAAGGTGGTTGGTGAGAAAAGCAACAATGCTGGAAGCTTTCACATTAAATTCTTTTTTTTTTTTAAGATTTTATTTATTTATTTGACAGAGAGAGATCACAGTAGGAGAGAGGAAGGGAAGAGATCACAAAAAGAGGAAGGGAAGCAGGCCCCCTGCTGAGCAGAGAGCCCAATGTGGGACTCGATCCCAGGACCCTGAGATCATGACCTGAGCCGAAGGCAGCGGCTTAACCCACTGAGCCTACCAGGCGCCCCTTTCACATTAAATTCTCAGCCACAAATCCAAGTATGTTTCTCTGACCGACAGAATCTCCATTCTTCTCGTGAAATATTTTGACTATTTCACATCTTCTTTCCTCCAACCTTAAGCCAGGGCTTCTCAACACTGGCCACACTTTTGAATCACCTGGAAGACTTTAAAACACAGGAGTGCCCACCTCCAAAGGACCTGATCTAATTGGTGTAGAACCAATTAGATTAATATCCAATTAGGGTCTGGATATAAGTGTGCTTTTAAAATTCTCCCAGCGATTCTAATGTACAGCCATTTTGTTCAGAGTGAGAATTGAACACCTTCCATCAGATACAGCTGATGACCGACCATTCTGATGACTTCACTGAGAAAAGTAAATTGAGGGCACCTGGGTGGCTTCAGCTC
The DNA here is from genome assembly GCF_964662115.1 of Mustela nivalis. Lineage (NCBI taxonomy): Eukaryota > Metazoa > Chordata > Mammalia > Carnivora > Mustelidae > Mustela > Mustela nivalis. The sequence goes on from NW_028136237.1 coordinate 341,890, forward strand.
AGATCCTGGTCTCAGGGTCTCGGGCTCTCGCATCAGGCTCTCTGCTCAGCAGGAAACCTGCTTCTCCCTCTCCCTCTGCCTGCCTCTCTGCCTACTTGTGATCTCTCTCTCTCTCTCTTTCTCTCTGTGTCAAATAAATAAATGAATAAATTATTTTAAAAAAAGAATGAAAAACAAACTGGGTGGGTGTCTAGGTGGCTAAGTGGTTAAGCGTGTGAATCTTGGCTCAGGTCATGAGCTCAGGGTTATGGAGTCAAGCCCCACGTCAGGCTCCATGCTCAGTGGGGAATCTGATTGAGATTCTCTCCCTCTCCTTCTGTCTCTTCCCCCTGCATGTGTGTGCTCCTGCTCTCTCTCTCTCTCTCTCAAATAAATCTTGAAAAGAAAAATCGGTAAGGAAAGAAGACCCACAGAATCCCACTAAGTTTACCTGGGTGGAACCCTTACTCCAATCCCTTCTGAGTGAGGACAAGCCCCTCCACTTGGGGTTTCTTCTCATTTCCCTGATCTCTGAGTATGAATGTGCTCCAGGACCCAACCTCAGACTTCTCCTCTGTCTACACTGAGTCCTTGGTGACTGTCCCTCTTCTACCATCTATCTCCTGATGACTCCACATCTCCACCTCCAGTCCAGACCTGGATTTTGAGCTTTCTTCCACTGCCTGCTTTCCAGATCTACCTAGATGAGTTAAACCCAACATGTTCAAAACCAAGCTCTTATTCTTCTCGAGCTCTGCTGGTCTTGCAATAGCTCAAACAGGAAACTGTAGAGTCATTCTTGATTCATCTCTTTCTTTCACTGCCCATGTTTAATTCTTTGGTAGAAGCTGTGGATTCTATCTTCAAAATATATTCTAAATCTGACCAGTTCTCCACATTTCAGTTACTCCCACTGTGGTCCAAAACACCGTCTTCTATGAGTTATTGTAATAGTCTCCTATCTGGTCTTCTGGATTCCATCTTTGCTCTGTTCTAGTTTATTTTCCACTCAGCAGTTAAAGCAATCCGTTTAAGACAAAAGTCAGACCTTGTTATTTCTCTGCTCTAAGATCTCCAATGGCTCCCCACTTCACTCAATACAAAATTCAGTCTTACAAAATTTAACACTCAACTTCCTTCTCAATTCATCTCCTACCTCTTCACTCAGCTGTCTCTGCCTCCGCTCACCAGCCTCCTTAGTGTTTAACAGAGTACAGCAAGTGCGTGCCTTTCTTGGGGCGTTGCACTTGTTTCCTCTTCTTAAATGTACCCGTCTTGTTCTCTGAATCCACTCAAGGATCTGCCAATGTCTTCTTATCAGAGTAATCTCCCCTAACTGCACACACAGCCAGCACCAGCACCATCACAATCAACATAGTTTCTGTCCCTCTCTACTTTTGACTTCTTATCAACAGCTGACATATTATATATTTATTTATTTACTGTCTGTTCTCTCTCTTCTATTTGAATGCATGTGCTATAAAAATGGTATTTGTGGGTTTTTTTCCTTATTTATTCTGTGTTCAGAAGAGGATTTGATACATAATACTCAGTACATAATTGTTGAACGAATGAATGAATGAATGAATGAATGAATCAATGGAAATATCAGGTTATCTCAATCATAAGAGAGATTTCTCTCAAGCATTTTCTATAGTATTGCCCTATTTCATTCTCTGCATCTCTGGGTTGATTAGTAGATAAAATCATCATGTAAAATCAGTTTGAGCAAGGTTGGATCCTTAAGCTTCTATGTCACCTAGGACTCCAAATGTCACGGTGTACCATGCACATTTGCCTCCAGCCTTCTCCCCCATATTTTGGTCATGGTTCAGCAGCTGTGGCATCGTTCAGCTTTCTTTTCCCCTCCCCTGTCTCAGTTCCAGGAGGTCCTCCTTGGCTTTGGGCCCCCTTCCTGTGGGTGATGAAGGCAATGTAGGGAGAAGCAGCAGCTTCCCTGACTCACCCCTGCTTTCTCCATTCATACTGATCCAGTAACGCATAGCCTGTGCAGTACAGGGCTGACCAGGTCAGTCTCTGCCACCTTAGGACCTCATTTTTGTTCCCTGCGGCAGCTTGGCCATTTGCAAAATCAGAAATTGTAAAAGTACAAACAGGAGACAATATGCCATATTTTATGGATTTTAAGATGCCCCTCCCCTCCCATTTTCTTTCACATCTCCAATGTCAGGAATTGTCTTATAGTTGGGGCTGAGCAGGTGGAAGTCCCTATAAAGTGACCACAGCTTGACCCTGTGCCATGTGGTTACTGCTCCTAGGGCACAACTGATCATCTACATCCCTTGGCATGCCAAGCCACAGGCCTTTTGAGGACCATTTAAAGAAAGAAAATAAACTGGTTATTATATGAAAATCTCAGATAAGGAAAAAAAAAAAGAAAAAAGAAAAAGAGAAACCCTACCAGCATCAAACCAAGCAGAATGGATGACCTCAGAATACTTTTATAAGAAGTGTAGCATGCAAAACAATCTTGAGAAAGGAGAACAAAGCTGGAGGTATCAGTTTCTTGGATTTCAAGATATACTACAAAGTTATAGTAATCAAAACAGTAGGGTACTGGGAGAAAATATACGCATAAATCAACGGAAACAGGATAGAGAGCCCAGAAATAAATCCACAATTATATGGTCAATTAATCTTTGACAAAGGAGGCAAGTATATGTAACAGAAGAAAGTCTCCTCAAAAACAGTGTTGGGAAAACTGGAGAGCCATTTGCAAAAGAATGAAACTAGACCACATTCTTTTACCATACACGTAAAGAAACTCAAAATGGATCAAAGATCTAAATGTGAAGTGTGAGGTGTGCCTGTCTTGCTCAGCCTTTACAGCATGTGACTCTTATTCTTGAGGCTGTGAGTTTAGGTCCCACATTCAGTGTAAAGCTTACTTAAAAAAAAAATTAAATGAATAAATGAGAGCCCTGAAACCATAAAACTCCTAAAAGACAATAAGCAGTAATCACTTGGAGATTGGTTTTAGCAACATTATTTGTGGGTATGTCTGCTTAGGCAAGGGAAACAAGAACAAAAATAAATTATTAAGACTACAACAAAATAAAAAGCTTTTGCACAGTAAGGGAAACCCGCAACAAAACCAAAAGGGAACCTACAGAATGGGAGAAGACAGTGGTGAATGATAAATAAAATAAAGAATTAATAACCAAAATATGTAAAGAACACACACACACACACACACACACACCAAACCCCCAAAAAACCCAAACCCCAACATATAATCCAATTGAAAAATGGGCAGAGGACTTAATAGACATTTTTCCAAAAAATACATACAGACACCCAATAGACATGTGAAAAGATGCTCAATATCACTCATCATCAGGAAAATAAAATCAAAACCACAGGGAGATCTATCACCTTATACTTGTCAGAATGGCTAGTATTAAAAAGACAAGAAAGAACAAGTGTTGGCCAGGATGTGGAGAAAAAGGAACCTCTGTACATTTTTAGTGGGAATGTAAATTGGTGCAACAACTGTGGAAAACAGTATGGAGGTTCCTCAAAAAATTAAAAATAGATTTACCATATGCTTTAGTAATTCTAGTACTTGATATTTACCCAAAGGAAATAAAAACACTTGATTCAAAAAGATATATGCCCTCCTAGGTTTTCTGCAGCACTATTTATAATAGCCAGTATATGGAAGCAGTTCAGGTGTTTATCAGTAGATGAATGGGTAAAGATATGGTGTATATAGATATATAATGGAATATTATCCAGCTATAAAAAAGAATGAGATCTTGCTATTTGTGACAATATGGCTGGATCTAGAAGGTATTAGGTTAAGAGAAATAAGTCAGACCGAGAAAGGCAAATACCATATGATTTCACTTCCTTTTTTTTTTCTTTTTAAGATTTTATTTATTTATTTGAAAGAGAGAGAGATCACAAGTAGGCAGAGAGAAAGGCAGAGAGGCAGGTGAAGCAGGGTCCCCACCGAGCAGAGAGCCCGACTCGGGGCTCGATTCCAGGAACATGGTATCATGACCTGAGCCAAAGGCAGAGGCTTTAACCCACTAAGCCACCCAGGGGCCCCTGTAATTTCACGTCTATATGAAATATAAAAAAAGAAACAAGTGAACAGACAAAAAAAAAAAACAAAACAAAAATAGACTCTTAAATACAAAGAACAAACTGGTGGTTATGGGAGGGAAGGTGGATGGGGGATGAGTGAAATAGGTGAAGGGGATTAAGAGGCACAAATTTCCTGTTATAAAATAAATAAAATAATTTCCTGTTCTCATCTGGAGATGAAAAGTACAGCATTGGGAATACAGCCAATGATATTATAATAAGTTTATATGGTGACGTGATGATATACTTACTGTGGTGATCACTGAGTAATGTATAGAATTGTCAAATTACTATGTTGTACACCTGAAACTAATTTAACATTGAATGTCAGGTATATGTCTAATAATAATTTTTTAAGTGCAGCATGACAAAAGCTCTGGGTGGCTCAGAGGAACATATTGTGAGAAAAATCTGGGCACTGAAATCTCTCAGTTAGAAAGTAAATAAAAGTAGTGAGATTCTTAATGTGAGGTTTGGAAAAACGTTAACCAAAAATTTTAACTTTTATTTTATGTATGCATTAAGGCCATATGTAATAAAAATCTGTCTAAATACTTACCAAAGAGCTTTTTGAATACATTTAAATTAAAATATTAATGAAAAGAAAACATTGTATCATAGTTTGAATGGTAGCATTTTTTGTTTCTTATTAAACTATACCAGGAAAGGAGGCCAAGACTCAATGAAATATGGCTATTATCCCCAGTTTCACAAGAGCATGAACCTCTCTGGCTTAACAAAGCCTAAGGAATCTACTACAGAAATGGGTTGTTCTTACTACCCTGGAGCCTTTTGTGCAGACTATGAACCAAAAGCTCAATATTAATTATAATTAATCTTAAAATTAATTATATTACAAAGTTGTATTATTTGGAAGATGTGTTTAAATGACTCAAAGTTAAAAGATCTCAGTATAATGCTGGTTCTATAATTATCCTCCCAGAAAACATTACTTGTAAAACTTAATGATGTAGAACCATAATCATAGCATCGAGTAGGAGGTTGCCAAGCAGATGGGAAAGCTTTTTGGTTTTTGTTTTCCAGTTGTTTTCTTCTCTTTCCTCCCCTCCTTTCACAAGGAGAATCAGCCACCTGTTTTTAAAGGCTGAAGTATTTTTACTGTTCTTGGTCGGAAACATTTGTTTAAACAAAGTAGCACTTGGTTGCTAAACCCTTGATTCTAAATGGACATAGCCATCTCATTTTTGTTGAGCCAGGGTTTGGATAACAATTTGATTTCCCAGTCTGTTTCTTTTGTGACCATATAATCCTCTTCCAGTGTTGCATGCTCTGTGAGCTACAAGCACTTGAGAGCTCATAAGCACAAAGACTCTAAGGTTTCTTTGGGATTAGTACCATACAAATGCAGATTTGGCACAATGGAAGACTGATTCCATCCTTGTAACTGTCACTGCTCTACTTCCTGCTTCCTCTGGGTAGCAAAGCTAGCCACTGTTTTTAAAATACTTACTTTAGCTGCTGACTTTTTCATTGGCTGCCTGGAGAAGAGAAGGAGTTCTTGCCTATGTATTTCAGTGTTTTGATCCCTTTCAATCATTTTTTAAAATATATGTCATTAAATTTTACAGGAGTATTACAGAATTCCTAATTGCAGAATTTGAACTTGAGCTACGCAATCTTACTTTTCGTCTTTAATCTATGTGTCAATGACCTTTTTAAGTCTGATTACCTGTATGAACTCTCTTCAGAATCTTTCCCTGGTTAACACAGTATAGAGAAGTGCTGGAAACCAGTTCTTTTCTGTGACACAATTCTTCCAACGGAGTTGAAATGCTTTGCAAACAATTTCACGTATATCAGCCAATTCATATACAAAGCAATGTCATGTGAATCCTTTCCTTTTTATATATCATCTTTCAGTGATGATCAGGAATTCATGCTGGTACAGAGACTCTGGTTTGGGAGGAGGAAACAGGGGCTTGCGAGGGGAGGGCGAGAGCAGAAGCAGCTCACCTGCTGTTAGAACGACCTTAGCTGGTGGTACCAACATCTTCACCCTTTATGCATCTGCATCCTTTATGCATGAAATAGCAATATGCCTTTCCCTTTTGTGTAATCCTTATTTAGTTAATACCCAGTAGGATTTGCAAGCCCTTCACATCTCTGTGGATTTATTTTATTTCAGAGTGCAAGTGACTTTATGGCCCAATTACCATCATTGTGACTTATTGCATTATTGTGGGAGGGAGAGAGGAGCAAGAAACACCTGATCACGTGTATCGTCATCAATGGAATGAGTGCCACGCACTCCTGGCCAAGGCAGAGGGATGGATGAAACCTTTCTGATCTATTGTTTATCAGAACACTGAAGCCTGGGTGATTGTGCCGTACTTTAACAGACAAGTGTGTCAAATGTATGGGTGAAGATGTTGCAGTGGTGGTGTTAGAGTAATTAATATTTGGAAGGTAATGAATATTTTGATTTTAAAGATGTCAAAGGTCAAAGACGGAAGGAATGACTAAGATCGGATGTTGACCCCCTCAAATTACAGGGGTATTGAAGCGAGACTGAGTCACCACCTGACCCCAGGAATGAACCAGCGAGGAGGGCTCCTTATTAGAGCAAGGCTCCCGGAAGCCAGATAGCCCTTGTGCTTGCAAGAGCTCAAGGTACAGCCGGCTGTGGAGCACCAAAGCAGCAGCAGCCACAGCAGCCACAGGAATCGTGACCCTCAGGCCCGGCGCCTACCTGGAATTTCCACAGCGCCTGGTTCAGAATCACCGGGGCGGACAGCTCCCCGCCGCCGCCGCCGGCGCCGACTGCGGAAGGGGACCGAGAGCGCGGGCTTCACGCTCCGTGAGCCGGCTGGGGCGGCGGGAAGACCGGCTGCGTCCCCCCCAACCCCCGACACCCACTCGGTTCCTCCCTTCCCCCTGCGGGGCCCCGCGGGGCCTGCGGGTGGCCGTCCCGGGCCACACGTCCAGCAGGCGAGGAAGCCACCGGCCGCCCTCCCCCCTACCGCCACCGCCGCCGCCGCAGCTGCTCTCCTTGCCCCGCTCGGCCAAGGGGTGTGGGGCGTGCCCCGCGTGGGCCCCGCCCCGGCCGGCTCCCCATTGGCCGGCGGGCGGGCCGGATGTGCGAGGAGGCGGGGCCGTCTCTGGCGGCTCGCGCCCGGGAAGGTAGGCCAGGGAGCGCGGGGTGCGGAGGGAGGGCGCGTGGGGACGCAGCGGGCGCGGAGGAGACGCAGCGGCGGCGGTAGCGGCGGCACCTGGGCCCGGCCGCAGCCCCTGCCTCCCGCCCTCGCGTTCTGCGTCCCTCCGCGGCCTGCAGCCTGCGGCGCCCCAGCTCCGAGGGCGCTTCCGAGGGCGCTGGGCCCGAGGCGGCCAAGATGGCGGGCCGGCCAGGCGTGGGGCGGCAGGCGCTGTACTGCGGGCTGCGCTGGTGGGGGGCGGCGGGCCGCGGCGCGGGCCCGGTGCCCGGCGCGTGCGGCTGGGAGGCGCTCTGGGGGGCGGGCGCGCGGGCGGCGGCCGGGGCCAGGGCCCAGGTCGGCGGGAGCGCGCGGAGGAGGGCGCCGGCGCTGCTCGAGGCGGCCCTCGTGCGCCACGAGAGCCTGCACATCTGGGACGAAGTGTTCCGCGAGTCCGGCCCGGACAGCGGCGGGATCGCCTTCTACAACACGTCCGCCGCCTCACGCTCCACGTCCGCCGCCTTGCGCTCCTCCTCCGCCGCCTCCTCGGACGCCAAACACAAGCGCCCCGGCCCCCTGCTGCCTCCCAACGCCCCCGAAGGGCAGGAGTCCGACGAGGACGAGGCCAGCGCGGGTTGGAGTGCTACGCTGCGGGACCGCCCGCCCCCGCGCTTCGTGGACACTGGCGGTAAGGCGCGGCCCGCGGGTGCGGGGGCTGCCTGGGGAGGCGTGAGCGCGGGGCTGGGAGAACTCCGGATGCTCCGCGGACCGGCTGCTTGAGGGCGGCTTTTCGGTCAGCACACAGATGGGGCCCTGGCAGCGGGGATTTGAAGTGCGAGAATCTGGTTGCGTGGTGGTGGTTGGTGGGGGCCGCTCCGACTTCTTCGCGGATGGAGAGGATGAGGCGGAGGCTCAGGTGGCACCCTGCTGCTGGCAAGGACCCAAGGGGAGGGCCTTTCCTCCCTTGCTGGGAGTGTCCAACCCAGTCACACCTGTGGGGTTGTTGTTAGGGGTGCGTTTGAGTTAGGTTCCTAAAGCCCGATGCAGCTTGTGTGTGTGTGTGTGTGTGTGTGTGTGTGTGTGTGTGTGTGTGTCTGTTTGTTGCGGGTGGGGGGGTACGTAAATCGTTTTGTGTGGATGGCCCCAGAGCAGCGTTACCCAGGTGCCAGGGGTGGGGCAGCCAGCCTTTGGAGGGAGGCCTAGTGCGAGCCGGGACGTCTTCACTGGCTCGTGTTTTCTCCAGTGAATCTGACCAACTTTGTCCATCCCTTTCAGGATCACTTGGTGAGAGCAGAGAAGAGTGAGAGGACCAGTTATCAGCGTTAAGCTGTCTTCTCTCGCTCCAGAAGGCACTTGTGTGTTCTGCTTACTGACACGGTCATGGTCAAGCCCCTGATATCTGGAGGTCGCAGGCCTGCTGGTGGTTGTGGCTGCTTGAAATCCTCCTTTACTGCCTACTTTTTGGGAAGGTAATTCTGACACGTCTCTGCTTAGCCTGCAGAAGCTCTGCGGCCTCTGCCCTCTGGGAGAGGTGGAGACCAGCCAGCAGTCCCACCTGTCCCCTGATGCTTTCTGTTCCTTGCTCGACAGCCTACTGTGGCAGGCCCTTGTTTCTGCACACCATTTTCTTGTGTTGAAGAGTGTGCAACCAGTGTTGTGGAGGACCAGGGAGTGGCCATACTGGACCCAATGCCGCTCTCCCTGTGGCTCTCCATGATTGTTGTTCAACCATAAGAGAGCAGGCCAAAGGGAACCCTGGCTGGTGCCTGGGCTAGGATCTGGACCTTGTGCCACAGCCTGCTGGTAGGCTGATTGGGTTGGCTGGACTCTCTCAGCAGGGAGTGGTCTGCAGACCTCCCACAGACAGGCTGCAGTGTGGACACCCTGAGCTACAGCTGGGCTCTAGGGTCCGAGTCAACTGTGCTGTGTTTTGGAATGGGTGAATTTAACATATTCTCATTTAGGCTTCAGTTCAGAGTTTGGGAATTTTGAAAGTCACATCACCCTGCATAATCCTTTTAAAGCCCATACATTTCCCAGAATGTCATAAGGGTTTCCAGCCCCAGATGGCTGTTTTCCATTCAATTAGCTCTTTAAGAATTGTACGTACCCAGAGCTCTGGTTTGGCAGACTTGATGCTGTGAGTGCTGTGATCCAGTTTTTGATCTTGGAACATGAGAGACATGTCCTCTTGTTTCCCTCCCTCTCTGGGGAAAATAGGGGAATCGTGTTAGCTTAAGCCTGGTTATGACTAAGAGCCCATGAGTGTTGGTCTGAGAAGGATGAGCGCACCTAAATACATTTTCAAGCAATATTCTGTTTCTCAGTAACCTATACTTGGGAGAAATTCTGCATCAGAGCAATTTAGTCTAGCCACTGTGGCACTTAAATGGTCATGAAGTTCAGGATCATTTGTCATTTAGCATCAGGTTCAAATTCTGCTTCCTTTGGATGTGCACTGAGCTCACATCTGGACCTGAGAATCACAGGCAGGCAGGTGCTTTAACCAAAGACATTTAGTGGTTATTGGATGGTATTTATACCCAATTTTGTTTTCTGGTTTTTTGTGGAAGCTTGCTTTTAAAATCCAGCCCTAATGAAGAATTTCCTTTTCTTCTTGAAACAGTCTTTCCCTGTGGGAAATTCGGGGTGGTGGCGGAAGGGTGAGGTGGATGGTTTATTAAGCATGAGTTCAGATGGCCTGGAACAATGGGATATGATTTATGGGGCCTGGAAATAGATGCCGGGCAGAGAAAACCCTTGTGCCCCGCGGTGGGGGGAGGAGAGATGGACGGGTTTGGTAAGAGTGAGAGCTGCACCCTGGCCAGTCTGAGAGCAGAGAGGCTCAGGCTCTGAGGTTTATTAAAGTGTCAAATATAACCCCACTTTAGGAAGGCAGCTTGGGCCTGTCTTCCATCTTTGTTCCCTGGTTCACTGACAGACGTCAGCGGGCCGGTGGGGTAGGAAAGGGTGGCAAACAGGATGGTGGCATTTGGATCTGTGATCAACCCTCGAATAGGAAAATCCGTAGCAGAAATGGCTGTTGCTGCTAGAAGCAGATGAGGAAAGCAAAGGACTTAGGGAACAGGTTTCATGCCTGCCTTCTGCTGCAAAAGCGTGTGTGTGTGTGTGTGTGTGTGTGTGTGTGTGTGTAGATAAGTGAATGTGTATGTGTGCATAGGTGTCTTACACATAAATATGTATTGCTTGTGCGGGATTGGGCTGGTTGGGGATTTTGGTTTTGGTTTTAAATTAGAGATCACAGGTGCTGTCTAGGAGTCCCGCTGATGCCCTAGAGTCCCTGCGCCGGAGAGAGGCATCGGCACTGGGCACCCCTGAGCTTGGATCTGCATCTGGAGTGCAGTAGGGAGGCACCTGGTGCCCAGCCGAGGGGAGGAGGGCAGGGAGGCAGAGGTGTTTCTGTGGTTCAGGTTGAGACTAGTCCACGAACAGCTCTTCTAGTCTTCCAGTCTTCCCAGATTCTTCCTTCTGTTCTGTCCACACATTTAGCTTCCTGGATCAGGCGCTCCAGAAGTGCAGCCAGCAGATAGGAGTGGAGGTACCCTCTCCCTCTCCCCCTTCCCTCTCCTCCCTGGCTTCTGGTTGTGCCTGGAGATATGGGCCCCCTTGAGGTGATTTAAATACAAAGACCATGCTTGCCCTGCTGCCTCTTAAACCCTGTCTGAAGGGAGGGTCAGCTTGGAAGCTGGAGATGCGTGCTGGGACCCCAGGGTCCAGAACCTTCTCCTCATCAGTCTTACAGCTCTCCCTCTAAAATAACCCCTTCAAGCTGTCAGCCTCACCTGCCCACTGTGTAAATAACTGACACAGCAGCACAGCAGGCGGGCTCACTCCTTGGAAGCAGCACGAAATTCAGGACGCGCTGGTTTCTGGGCTTCTGCCCTTCTCATTTCCCATTCTGAGCAGTCTTGTGACTCGTTTCCTCTGAGGAGGCAAAGGAACAGGCAGATTCCCAGATGCTCAGGGGCTCCTCTGTGTTTGGCTTTGTCGGTGGTTCCTTTGCCGTGGCTGGCTGCATTCTGAGCTGTTTGCTTTTTCTCTTAGAGGCTGGACATCCTAAGAGTTTTTTTTTTTTTTTCTGTGTACCCTGTCAGCAACCCTCGGTAATCATTCAGCAGGGAGGTGTGACCTTGAGAAGCTGAAGACGACCGTAGGCCTTAGGAAATTAACACGGTTAAATGTTTTATCTTAGGGTTTGTTGTTGGTTTACTCGGCTTAAAGTCTTTTTTGACTGAGAAGTAAGAGGAGAAACATCTTAAAGCTAGATTTAAATGTATATGCTTGTAATGGGTTTGTGAGCTGAGGTACCTGAGCCCTCATCATTGGTGTCCACGGTGAGCCACTGCTCCCAGCTTTAGCTCTGTATGGCATTCGGTGGCTCCGGGAGGAGCTGGGCGTCTGGGCAAGCGACAGGGTACGCCTTATGCAGTGCTCCCTAATAGTCAGCCACGTGCCCCTACCACACAGAATTCAGAGAAGGGAGCTTCCTGGAGGGAGGTGGTGTTCAGGCTGTGGGCATGACGGTGACCACAACCAGCGGGCCCCGGTCATAGTGTTTCGTTTCATAATCACGCCAAACCTTTGCGAGTACTCCGAGAGAGCTGCGATCACCTCCACTTCACAGAGAAACATGGTTTCGTCTGAGGCGATGAGATTACCTGGGGAAGTGGTAGCCTTCTCTCGAGGGAGACTTGATTAATCAGGGAAGGTTGTGCCTTTTTAGTTTTTTTTTTCTTTACAGCATCTGAAAACTTTTGCTGTCAGAAATACTTTTGTATTTTTACAGGGAATTGCTTTACAGGGTCTTTTTCTCAGGGTGTACGCAGTTCAGTGAGATCTAATGCATGTATGGATTTGGATTTGTGTAACCAATCTGCACAGTCGGATAAGAGACAGGAAATCTGCAATGTTATCTCTTTATTTAATCTGTCTCAGCCACTGTGATGAGCGTCGATAGAGCGCTTCTGCAGGCAGCAGGGCTCTGAATCCATGGGGAATCTGGGAGTTGTGTGGGGTCTGGTACTCAGTTTTATTTTATTTATTTAAAGATTTTATTTATTTTATTTGACAGATAGAGATCACAAGTAGGCAGAGAGGCAGGCAGAGAGAGGGACGAGGAAGCAGACTCCCTGCTGAGCAGAGAGCCCGATGCGGGGCTGGATCCCAGGACCCTGAGATCATGACCTGAGCCGAAGGCAGAGGCTTTAACCCACTGAACCACCCAGGCGCCCCTGGTACTCAGTTTTAGAGTTGAAAACTCACCTTTATTTTTAAGAAGTGTGATTGTGTATTTTTTCTTATTAATAAGTAATATATGTACATTTTAGGGGAAAATGATAAAATTTTAAGAAATCCCATAACCCCTCATGACCTTAGCTAATCATAGTTAATCATATTGAGTATATTCTTCATATATCTTAGGTGTCAGCTTGTTGGGTGACCTGCTCTTTAATTGTAATTAATATATTGTAGTCGTTTTCCATTTACATTTTTAAATGTCGATTTTAATGAGTCCGTGGTATCACACAGTTTCCTCTGGGTCCGTGTTGTTGCTGCCTCCCTCTATGTTTGTTGAATAAAGGAACTAACAGAAGACCAGATGAACCAGATGAACACACAGCTAGATTGTTAAAAATGAGGATGGAATGAGCACCAATGGAGAAATGTCTAAACGTTTTCTACATCCCAAATAGTGGAAGAGAGGTTGGACCACTCTTGAGGGAACGGATTCCCTACTAGGAAGGCAGCGAAGCAAGTCTGGGATGTGTTTTACAGGTTTTCTGTCCTGCATAGAAAACTGAACTTGGCCTTGGAGGAACTCTACAATCTTGGGCTTCTGAGGCCTCCCCACTTCCTAAGATCTAGAGACCCCCAGACAGGAGCCTATTAGAAATCTGAAGGGAAGCCAGCCTCTTGTACCCTTTTATCTGTTTAACAAGTGCTTATGTGTCCTGTACTATGTGCATATCGTGTTCTAAGAACTTCGTTTTTTTTTTAAAGATTTTATTTATATATTTGAGAGAGAGAGAGAGAGGGCAGGAAGTGAAGAGGGAGGGAGAGGGACATGCAGACTCCTCGCTGAGCAAGGAGCCTGACACGGCCCTCTCCCAGGACTATGAGATCATGACCTAAGCTGAAGTCAGATGCTTACCCACTGAGCCACCCAGGTGCCTCTAAACACTTTGTAACGTGTGTGCTCCTCAAAACAATCTTGTGATGTATTGTTATCCTCATTTTTAGTATAAGGAAACTGAGTCACCGATTGGTCAAGTGATCTCAGGTGAAAGAGTTCCTTTGATTAGGGCTCGAGGAAACCCCATCCTTACGGCGTGAATGTGGAACACAGTATATCTGTTTAGATCTGCTACTTAATGGTATTTCCCTTGTGAGGGGCCCTTGAAGGCCAGTGTCATTCTCCAGATCTGTCTGACCTGCTGCCTCTCTTCCTGGTGGCGGCACCTCATTGCTCAGCACCCTTTGTCGTGAGACGGGGCCGTTGCCTGGATTCAGCGCGGTGGAAAATGAGCCCAAGGGTGGGCTCCACTCTCAGGCCTGGCCGCGGGGAGGCCCTTGGGAGCCACACGTCAGGGATGTTGGGGGCTGGCAGGCAAAACGACCTCGTATCGAAATCACCATTTGGAGAAAAGCTGCTCCTGCATCAGCCACAGCTCTCAGGGATTAAAGGCTTGTCGGCCAGAAATGAACTTCTTCCCCCGTTGGTTCTTGGTACGTTTGGTGGGGGGTGTTAGAGGAGCCGGGTTTGCAGACACAGACGCTGAAGAAAAGCGGATTCCTCCAGGGAAGTGGATTCAGAGCAGTAGGGCCCACACGGAATTGCTGCGTGGGGACTCCTGAGGGGCTACGAGGGAAGACAACCCAGAGGATAAAAATCGATTCCCTGTCTCCTTGCTGCGACATTCCCACGGTGATTTTGGGAGCGGACACGGAAGGGTGCTGGGAAGCCACGTGCATCCTGCGCTCTGGAGTTGGGTGCTGAACCGCACGTCAGTGGTTTGAGGCTGTAGACGGTTTGGAAGGGGCTAGGGGGTCAGTTTATGGCTGGAGAGGACCTGGAGCAGGAGGCCTGGGCTGTGCGTGGGCTCCCCCTGTGACTTTGCACCAAGGGGCTCCTTCCCAGGGTTCTGAAGGTCAGGAAAGATGTGCGGGGAAGCCCAGAGCTGCTGGCTCATTCTGGGGAGCTTTATCTTTCTTCCTTTAAACTCCCTCTGTCCCGTGTGGCCAAAATGCACATGATGGCTTTTGTGCTACTTAGGAGATTTTCAGACCTTTGCAGCAACCAGGAACCTTAAAGAGGGCAAACCCAGGGTACCTATATGAGGCAGGGGAAAGCAGGCGCTGTCTTTGAAGTTGGGAGTGGGAGGGCCCCAGAGCCCCCCACCCCAGGGTGCTTCTACACCCCATCCCGCTCAGTTCCTCATACTCTAATGTGAAGGACCTTTGGCTGGGACCTGGGTCAGGAGGGGAGAGAGGCCTCTGAGAGGCACCCAGTCCTTTTCTGAGATGGTGAAGAGGACACTGATAAGTCAATGAGATTCTGGTGTTTCAAAGCCACCCAAAAGTGTCTATGGCAAAGTGATTAAAAATTGAATTATTTGGGGGCTTCCTGGGTGCCTCAGTTGGTTAAGCATCTGCCTTCGTTCAGGTCATGGTCTCAGGGTCCTGGGATCGAGCCCCAAATAGGGCTTCCTGCTCAGTGGGAGAGTCTGCTTGTCCCTCTGCATATGTGCTCTGTCTCAACAAATCACAATTTTTTTTTTAATTTTAAAGATTTTTATTTTATTATTTTGGATGGAACTGGAATGGGAGGATACCTGTTTCCTTCTTTAGGAAACTGTTACAAAAAGAAGATCATGGATTGGGAGAGAGGATGATTTTCTAGGAAGAAAAAAGGTAAATAAGTGTAATTTTCTAAAAGTGGTGACAGTCTTGCTTGTAGATGTTCCTCCTGCATTTTGGGAAGTTGGAGAATCCGTAATACTTTCAATTAAAGTTTTCCTGAGAATCCCCAGCTGACTTTGGGGGTGGGGGGCATTGTCCTTTGTGCAGATTTTGAGCTTCTGTGAGTGAGCAGACCTCCACTCCAGAGTGACATAAAAAGCAATCTGCACCTCCTTCCTGATTTGTCTGTAATGAAACTTGCTTTCCTCAGGTCCCAGCATTCGAGGCAGATAAATATGTTCCCTTTCGTTGGCTCTTACTCATACTTCAGCAAGATTTCCCATGTGCTTTCCTTGGCTGGCTGGGAAACTGGACCACAATTTATGGGATCTTAGGGGACAGGCGCATAGAATTCCAGTGGGATCCCAGAACAGAAACTAATTGGAGATTAGAGACCATTGTGGTGTGAAGCTTTTCTTTGAGATCGAAAGAAGTGCATGTTATGCAAATATTAGCAAGTGTAAGTTCACACTATTGAAAATTTATAGACTCATTATGGTCACGAAGGTAGGAAGATAAGTAGATTTTGGGAAAGATGCAGGTAAATTCAGGGAGGTGGCAAATTACCCCAGGGAAAGTAGAATGGCTAAAGAGTATGGCCCACACTTTTTTTTTTAAAGATTTTATTTATTTGCCAGAGATAGAGAGAGAGAGTACCCACAAGCAGGCAGAGAGGCAGGCAGAGGCAGCGAGAGAAGCAGGCTTTCCGCTGAGCAAGGAGCCCAATGTGGAACTCGATCCCAGGACCTTGGAATCATGACCCGAGCCGAAGGCAGCAGCTTAACCAACTGAGCCACCCAGGCATCCCTGGCCCAAACTTTTTTTTTTTTTTTTTAAGATTTTATTTATTTATTTGACAGAGAAAAATCACAAGTAGATGGAGAGGCAGTCAGAGAGAGAGAGAGAGAGCGGGAAGCAGGCTCCCTCCCGAGCAGAGAGCCCGATGCGGGACTCAATCCCAGGACCCTGAGATCATGACCTTAGCTGAAGGCAGCGGCTTAACCCACTGAGCCACCCAGGCGCCCCCTGGCCCAAACTTTTTAAAAAGATTTTATTCACTTATTTGACACACAGAGAGCCAGAAAGCACAAGTTGGGGGAATGGCAGAGGGAGAAGGAGAAGCAGGCTCAGGGGAGCTCAGCAGGGAGGCAAATGTGTGGGACTCCATCCCAGGAGCCTGGGATCATGACCTGAGCTGAAGAAAGACACTTAACCAACTGAGCCACCCAGGCACCCCCCGGCTCCAACTTCCAATTATGGTGTATGAGATACCTTTGGTAGGAAGGAATGAAGATCAGCAACTGTCCTTGATTCTGCTTCTCAGGAAGGCATTGTGATGTGGTGCCCAGGACTTTGGAGACACACACATGCTTGGTGCCCTCCGGCTCTGCCACTAAAGCAACACCTTCCAGAGGGCAGCTGCAGGCACCGGGTGGCGTCACACAGGGTCAGACCCGGGAGGCACTCAGCCATGTACCCCTTCCACCATCCTGCTGTTGTTAAAAAAATTACCTATATATATAAAAAAAAAAAAGGACCAGAATAGTGGGAATGAATGAAAGATAAAAGTTTCCTATGTAGTAGTGGTAGTTCTCTTGTAGTACTTTTTCTCTCTCTCTCTCTCTCTTTTTTTTTTTTCTTTCTTGGTTTGTTTTCTGGGGAAGGGGCCTGCCATGTGGGTTTTCAGTCAATGATGTTCCCTGACTTAAGACCTACCGCCCCCCTCAAGGGGGTGTGCTCTGAGGAAACTTTTTTTTTTTTTCAGGCTTTTGTTCTCTGGCGGTTTTTTGGTTTTTTGTTTGTTCACGTTTTTTTTCTCACTTTGACCGCTTTTGATGGTTTTTGTAGTTTTAGAGGAAAACAAACCGCACCCTGATCTCCCTCTCAGAGAGAAGCCTCAGTCTGGCTGCAGAGCCCAAATAAGTTCCCCCTTGGCCGCTGGCAGAGCAGGTTCCAAGTCGCTGTCCCTGGGGATGGAGGATCTTTTGCTTGTACCCAAAAGCACGGCAGCAGCAGCTTTGGGCACCTCTAGACCGCTAGAGAGGTTCCAAGCAGCAATCGCACACTGAGATTTTCCCGCTGGCCCGGGCTGGGAGTGCCCGGTCTTTCTGGGTCTAAGAGCGCCCACCTTACATGCACCAATTTCAGGGAAGGCAGAGGTTCGCGCGCGGGTCTCAGGCTCTGAGAATGAGGCACAGGTCCGAGAGCACCAGGCTGGGCCTTCGCGCACCTCTCTGGGGCGAGAGTTTGATGCAGGCTCTGAAACAAGGGCGTTTATCAAAGGGCACCAGCTGGGCCTTTATACCTCTTTCAGGGGAGTATCTCAGGCTCTATAGCAGGACTCTTGCATTCTGCCGCCTGGTGTGGCTCCCATTCCCTCACAGGAAGCGGACCCCATGCATTCTCCTTGCACTGGCAGCTTAGGGACCAAGAGCTGGTTTCTCTGCCGCACTCTCTCTGACTCAGTGCCAAGGGAGGCTGTCCTGGGACCAGGGACTTAAGCCCTTGTCCCTAGCCGCCCCGATTCCCACAATTTCCCCAGAGATGCTTTGCTCTTTTGGAGTGCTTTCAACCAGTCTCCGAGTTAATGCTGGTCCCCAGACGCAGGGCACTCTCGCTTGTATTGGGGTATTACTTTCCAACTGTTTGCCTCTGGTAGCTCCCTCCCCCTTTTGTTTATCTTCTGATATCAGTTCACAGTTCCCACTCCGCTTTACCTGCCCACTGGCTTCTTCTCCCCCTGTAGAGATCCACACATGTATAATTTTGATCTCAGGCTGATTTCATGGGTGATTGGAGTTCATGGGTGATTGGTAGGTAATCAGCTCATTTTGGGGTACAAGTTGAAAAGACGCCTTCTAATTCCGCGCCATTTTGTCCCCCCTCTTAACTTTTTTTTTTTTTATTTTATTTGACAGCACAAGTAGAGGGAGAGGATGAAAGAGAAGCAGGATCTGCACTGAGCAGGGAGCCAGATGCAGGGCTGGATCCCAGGACCCTGGACAGATGCTGCACTGAGGGAGCCACCCAGACACCCTTTTAGACCTAGGATGCAGGTAGGAGAAGCAAGCCAGGGGTTTCTTGGCCCAACACTAATGACCATGGCTCAGACAAATCCATCTTCCACTTCAGGCTTCCAGATACTCTGCGAAGGAGACATTCCCCTTCCTGTCCCTGAATGCTCTGCCAGGTCAAGGCAGATCCATGTTTCTGAGGGTTCCTCTTTGGTCATTCTGTCAGGGACAGCCAAGAGGGCTCCAAGCCTGTGTGGACCCCAGGCCTGGGGATCCCAGCCCTGAACTCTTTGCTCTGCCCTTGATGACCCCAGAATAGATCAATTCAGCAACTGTCAATCCGTGCCAGGCCAGGGAACAAACACAGCAGTACACAAGATCAACTCGCCTTGGTCCCAGGAGCCTGGATTCCCCAAGGAGGGCTTCACCTGGTCTCTGAAGGGGATTCCAGGGGTTCCAAGATGGCCATGGGTGGAGGCCACCAGGTAGAGAGGCCCCTGGAGAGTGTCCACTGGCACTGAGCAGACGGAAGATCCCCTCAGGCCTTCCCTCGTGGCTCCACTGTGCCCTGGGGAGAGAAAAGGGCCAGCCACACCGCACCAGGGCCGCAGCTCGGCCACCCAGGAGCAGCAGCGGGCCTAGCCTGGAGCTCAAGCAGCAGCAGGGAGCGGCAGGGAAGCCAGGACTGGGCAGGGCCTGGGGTCCTGGAGTCAGCAGAAGAGCAGCGGGAAACAGCAGGGGGCGCAGCCAGCCCCCTCACCGGACAGGACAGAACAGGAGGCTGGGCGAGGGCGCGCGGGCCTGCAGAGAGGCCTGCACTGCTGTTTGCCGCCCCCCACCCGCCACAGCTCGCCCGCACCTGCCTGCCCCGCCCACTGCCTTCTGTGGGCCCAGCAAACTCACTGCACAAGTAGCGCCTCCCGGGAAGGCAGGGGTTCTGGGCTGGCTGGGCAAGGCGCAGGGGAGTGCAAAGGTGCCCTGCTGACTCAGGTACTGAGGGGCTGGGGAGGGGTAGGGGCGCTAGGCAGAGAGGGAGACTGGGGCCCTGCTGCCCGCTGCCACCTGCTGCTTCGTCCAAGGGAGCGGGAGGGGGGCCTGGCGGACAGGCTCCTGGCGGCCTGGTGCTCCTACGCCCCATAGCCCTTGCCCCACAGCCCTCGCTCCACTTCTCGGTATCCAGGGAACCCGTGGGGCCCTACTGACATCAAGGGGCCCAGCACCACTGGGCTCGTCTGGACCCCGGAGAGACGCCTGTGCTGACAGGCTTCTTTTCCAGAACTTGATGGAAAATTTTGTCCCTCAGAATCGCCAGGCTCCCCAGCCTGAGAGGCGCTGGCTCAGCCCGCGCAGCCTGGGCCCCACTGGGCCCCCTCCACCTCAAGTGCCTTTTACCCAGGAGCCCCAGGATACCAGTTTTTTCTGGCCCATGGACCCCTTTCCCCCACCCCCACCCCCACACCTCTACTTTGGGCCTGCAAACACCCTGGGATCACTTCCATCTCCGGCCCCCTACCCCTTGTTGGTGGTCCTTGTCCACCTCCAGGCCTGACCCCTGGCCCCTCTCACCTCTGGAGTTACTGAAACCCTTCCACTTGGGGGCCACTGGCATCTGGGATCCCAGACTCCCGGGACTCCCCTCCACCTTGGAGCTCCCTACCCTGTTTCCTCTAGGAACTGCTGTGCCTAGAGCACCGAAACCCCACATTCTCAAGCCAGCTGTCTTTGGGCCAAGGACTCAGGTATCCTCAGGGACGCTCCTTTCCAGGGCACATACTCCTCTCTGTGCAGGAGAGACCAGAGAGAGCAGGCTTGGGGATCCTTCACTCCAGCTGGATGGAGGGGCAGAAGCTGGGGTGTGTGTGAGGGGGTGCTCACAGGTGGCCTCCCTGGGTAAGGAGCTTCCAGGAGGAAACTTCAGAGTGAGGCTATGATGTGGAAGCCTCAGGAAGCACTGGCTGCACAGACTCCAGGCTCCTGGCTTGGGCAGTGGGCATTTAGTGGCCAGAGCCCTACAGGACCAACCCTGTCCAAACCCACCCCACCATGGCCGGCTTTTTTGTCTTTAATTTGCACAGCAACCTTTTCTCCAGTATGAAATTGAAAGCTTTGCTTTGGAAAGTTTTGTGTCCAGGAGGCTCCTGGGCATCCACTTACTTTATTTCCGGAGGCTAGTTGAGGAGGGTGGAGTCTTTGGGACCTTAACAGCAGGTCTCCTGATCCTTCCTGACTTCCTTTTTTTTTTTTTTTTTTTGATTTATTTATTTGAGAGAGAGAGATAAAGAGCACACCACAGAACACATGCAGGCACAGGTGAATGGGCCAGGTGAATGGACCTGTGCCAAAACAAAGAGTCAGATGCTCAAACAGCTGCAACCACCACCCCCCGTCCACCTTTTACAGATGGGTTACATCTACACACTGTTAGGCGCTTTGCCTGGACCCGGCTAGTCTTACAGCAGTCCTAGGACACTGTCTCTTGCCCAGTGTCTCTGGTCAGTACCAACCCATGCCTCAAGTGTGGGAATGACTTCTTCCTGACTCCTTTTTTTTTTTTTTTAAGATTTTTTATTTTATTTTATTTATTTGACAGAGAGAGATCACAAGTAGGCAGAGAGGCAGGCGGAGAGAGAGAGAGGAGGAAGCAGGCTCGCTGCTGAGCAGAGAGCCTGATGCGGGACTCGATCCCAGGACCCTGAGATCATGACCTGAGCCGAAGGCAGCGGCTTAACCCACTGAGCCACCCAGGCGCCCTTCCTGACTCCTTCTTAACTCCCTGTCCAGCCTAGGTTGCCCACCCCCCTCTAGGCTGTCCTAGTTTTATATATTGGATCTCTGTAGCTAGTGGGCACCATCAGATCCTCACCTGTCGTGGCCGGCGCAACAAATCAACCAGGAACATGAGGGTAAGAGGATGAAGAAAAGAACTCGAGAAGCAGAGAGATGGGGGACAGGAGAAGCACTGAGGAGGATGTCCAACAGTGCTAAGTTTATTCAAAGCCTTAAGGCCATATATATAGTGACATTACATCTGTGTTTAGTTAAGCAACTATGGTTCCTCATGACGCCAAATGGCTGATGCCAGTACAAATACAGCAAACCTGAAAGTAAATTATGGGTTGTACTAAGGCAGCAAGGACCAGCAACGAACTTTTTAGCCCAACCGAATTGTTCTCATTTGTTTAGTAAGCGTGTGGGAAGTCACGTAGGCGAGCGCACAACACATAGCACAGACTCTTGCCCAGTGCTACTGAACTTTTCCCGTCCTAAACCTTTTGTTAGGTTATTTGGACTTTAAAGGAGGCACAAGTCAGGGTCTGGTTTGGTTCTCGTCTCAAGCCTTATTGCGGCCTCCCACACTCACCGAAATGAGAACATGGCTCAGGGTTATGGAGTGAATATACCCTTTAGGAAACATTAAAGGACATAGCATAACTGGTCCGGGGTCACCCAGCCTGTGAGAGGCATGGGTGAGATTCAGACTGCACTGGGTGCCACAGCCATTTTCAGCTCACCTTAGTGTCCAACCTGGTCCCAGAAGGTTCCTGCTCAGGACTTTGCTTTGTGCTGAGCTGGGCTTGCTTCCTGCCTTTGAAGCCATTTTCACAGTGTATCCCCAGCCCACCCTCTCACATTGAGCATCAGTGCTGCCTTGGCTGGCCTCTGTTGATCGTGCCATTCCTCTCAATCCCTCTGTCACTCCTCCGGCCCACTGTCCTACTGCCCTCTGTCCGGTGGGCCAAGTTCTGAGTTTCTTACCTGCACTTCCTCTTAACTGTGCTCTGTTGAAATCCTCTCTAACAGGGAAGACCTGCTTATCAGAGCAGCTTGATTTGGAATCCATCTCCCCTGGAGGTCAGAGCTTCTGACCATCATGTCCCCAGCCTCAGCACTGGGGATGCCTGCCCAGCCTATTCTGGGTGCTCGTGGAGCTCTGGGATCTTGGAGAAGATTTGCCATGAAAATAAGCATTTATACATAACACGGAAGAGAAGATTTGAGGAAATTGAGTGAGTGTCATCTGGTAATGTTTGTGTTAGGATGGTTCTGAAATTTCTGGGCCCTGAGTTACCAAGAACCCTAGGTTGCCCAGCTGGAAGGACCTCAGATAGATCAGCTGGGCTCCTCACCTCATTTGACAGATGGGAAGTTGAGGCCCAGAGCTTAGTGCCACAGAGCAGGAGTGAGGAGAGATGTTAGTGACAGGAAGAAATCATAGGGTAAGCACAAAGTGGCTGAGCCTGGGCTTTGTTTATGCAAATGAGTTGCTAAAACAGTGGGCCTGAGGCTGCTGACTCTATCTAGTGGCCAGCAAGAAGTAACACTAGCCCACACCTTCTGAGGTTTAACTCATGCCAGGAATGATTCTCAATGTTTTATTTGTGGGCACCTGGGTGGCTCAGTTGTTCAGCTGAGGTTATGCTCCCAGGGTGCAGGGATCTAATCCTCACCAGGCTTCCTGCTCAGTGGGAAGCCTGCTTCTCCCTTTCACACTCCCCCTGTGTGTGTTCCCTCTCACCCTGTCTCTCTCTCTCTGTCAAATAAATAATAAAATCTTAAAACAAGAACAACAACACCAAAATGCTTTATTTGCCTTAGGAGATAGGGTCTGTTATGGCTACCATTTTAATGCATGGAAATATGGGCACAGGGGAGCTAAAGGAGTCCAAGGTCACACAGCTTTCAAGTGGAGGAGCCAAGATTTGAACCCTGGGCAGCCTGCCTCCAGAAACTGTATTATTTTTTCCCCTTGTGTATGTCATTTTTATAAACCTTTCCCTGAATTCTAACAGAGATGTGTAAACATTGTTAAGCATGCAGTTTATTGATCATCACAAAGCTTAGGTTCTGAAGCATTGCAACAAGCTGGGGTGGGCTATGATGTCAGAACTGGTTGGAATCCAGTTTCTGGTGCTGCATGATCTTAGGTGACTTACTCAGCCTCAGTTTCTGCACTGAGTTTGGCAGCCTTGTGATGAGTAGAGCGTGTGACAGTGCCTAGCGGGTTTGGTGCCTGGCGAGTGTTTAATAAATGGTTTTCTCTTCTTAATCATGAAAATTCTAAGTTGTGTTGGTTTTGTTAAGCAGTCCGAATACCTTCCTCATCGGTCAGTTGCCGGTCAGTTGCCTTGTAGGTACTTGTGATGAGTCACTTTGGTAAGTCACTATATATAGCTGAAACATTTGGGGGTAGTTGGGGGACACCCCCCCCCGCCCCCACTGCCCCTGCATTGAAAGTCTGTAATTTAAAATGTTCCACCTGTGCCTTTTTTTTTTTTTTAAACATAACCACTTTGGGACAGTGAAAGTTATATGTCTTCTCCTTAGGGTTGTGACGGAGCCTTTGGGGACCTGCAACAGCTTACTTCCAGTTTCTGTCTGGCATACTGATGGGCCAGAACTTATTTTAACAACATTCCATCACATTCCAGGCACCTGGAAGGAGGAATATGTTGAACTTCTCGGAAATTATTTTTTGGAACTGTTTTTATCCTGAGGAATAACCCATTTAAAAATTGAATGACCTTTATGGTTGACTTTTCCACTCTACATAATGCAAACTGAAAAACTCTTTGTTTTCAGCTGCTTCTGCAGCAGTGGGAAGAGCAAGCCTGTGGGAGTCCTCCCCCGGTTGGCCCCAGCACAGAGCTGCATCATTCTACACACCCCTCATGCCTTGTCTCCTTGTCTGTGAGGTGGTAATGATGGTGCAGGGAGCTCCAGGGGTTGTCGTGAAGGTTACAGAGATGGGGGGTGTAAACTTTGAACAGTGTGCCCCACATAAAATGCAGATCTGGTGAGCAGAGGCAGCTGCTCACATTAATTGTTGATGCCAAGGCACTGCAGTTCCACAACAGCCTATGCCTTTCTTTCCTGGGTCCTTTTTGTCTCAGCCACCACCTTAGAGAAAGTGACTCGGCAAGGCTGGTGCTTGTGGAGCCCTCTACAAATCCAGCTAATTCACACGGGCGATGCCCTGGAGATAAGGGGCTTTTCCTGGGTGGTAGGACCCCATTTCAGAGGCTTAACTAGCCGCTTTCTCCTAACTGGTCCTGTCCTCCAGGGTCAAGTTGAAGGCCTGCCAGGAGACTGGTGGTCTCACCAGAGTTTTCCACTGGAAGCATGAAGGACCCCATGGGGCCTTGTGCAGAATGACATGGGTGTTGGGGGGAGAACAGAGGAGACATCGCCTGTACCATCATGGGCAGGTCACTATATCTGGCTCACGCCGGCTTTCTTCCCATCTGGGAAATGGCAGAAGACCATGCTTTTTCACAGGAGGGATGAGGGTTTAGGGAGGTATTTGATGACTGTGTTGGGGCTGCATGAGTAACAGAGTTGACGGAGGGGCCTTGGAGTCACAGACTTGGGTTCAGGCCCCTGCTGCTGCCACATAAAAGTAGATCGCTTGGGTAAGCCATGGACCTCAGTGTCCTCCTCTGCACTGCGGATAATACCTAGCATGTAGGTCTGTGACGGGTACAAAATAGAAGGCCATATTAGGAGCTTAGAGCAGAGCCTGGTACTCACTAGATTGTAGTTTTATGGAGATACTCTGGCATCACTGGTGTTGTAGACCTGGTCCTACCCTCTGGAAACTTTGGCTGTGTGACAGATGGCTTATGAGGCCGTGGCTGACTGAAAGAAGCGGTGTCTGTCTTTTCTTAAGATTAAGGGTACAGAGGGGTGCCTGGTGGCTCTGTCGTTGAGGCATCCAACTCTTGGTTTCAGCTAAGGTCATGATCTCAGGGTGGTGGGATTGAGCCCTGAGGTGTGCTCTGCTCTCAGTGTAGAATCTGCTGGAGGTTCTATCTCCCTGTATTTGTGTGTGTGTGCTCTCTCTGTATCTCTCTCTCTCTGTCTATCTCTCCCTAAAATAAATGAAGCTGTAAAAATAAATAAATACATACATGCATAAGTTAATTAATTATGGGTACAGAAATCAGTGATGGAGCTGGGCTGATGGGACGCTTGGCAGCAAAGACAGGTGCACCCTGCTTGAAGGCTCGGGGGTAGCTGCGGTGTCACCAGTGGTGATGGGGGTGTGAGGAAGTTGCCTCGTGCAGCATCCAGAGAGGAACTTAGATGGGGGGGGGGTTCCAGGGAGTAAATGCCCATGGGTAGGAAGCATCTTCAGATGAATGTCAGAGGGTGTCCTCATGGATGGGGAGGCACCCTTTCTCCCTGAAGCTGCCCACGAGTGGAGGTGTGCCTGCTGGGGACATAACTAAATCATTGGGGTTTAGCCTCCTAAGCTGTTAATTTATGAAGATGTGGCCAAGACCTTGTCTCACTGCTTTTTAAAGAGAAGTAAATTAAACTGTTGTTTGGGATGGTGTTGTCTTCCAAAGGCTCATTCAGAGTCAGTGGCAGAGCTGCTGTGGGCTTTCCAACTTGTCTTGAAAGCCTGGTCCAGGCAAGGGTGAGGGATATTCCCATCTCTTGGGGTCTCTTGCCCTCTCTGTTTATGGCAGAACGTGGTTTTGTGACTGGTAAATAAACAGGCATCCTGTGCAGATCCTTCAGCTCTTCGTGTGGCTGCAGTAGAGGAAATTCCCATTCACTGGGCGCAGACTGTGGCTGGACGGGCGGTGTGGCGGGGCTCTCACTGAGCATTCTCCTTTCACGTAATCCCCGACCAGATATGAATTTTGTGGTGTTGCCACTTTCCTGCTGGCCAGGAGGGAAGTTGAGGCCCAGGAAAGTTACACTTTCTCGCTGTGGTAAGCAGCAGAGCCATGTCAGCCGGTCCAGGCCCTGGCTTTCAGGTCTGTTTGCTGTGAGCATTTCCTCTTGTGTTTCCAGCTTTTGGCCTGTTTGACCTATCAAACTACTGATGGTGTATTGATAATTCTAATACTCTCGACATTGTGAAAGATTAGCTCTTCACTTTGTGCTAGAAATGTTTCTTGCTGTATTTTTCTTTTAATTAAAAAAAAAAAGTCAAAGTCCCACGTTTCTGCCCATTTGAATCTCCCTGAGTCTCCCTGTTGTGAAGTGGTTGGGTTTGGGGATTTCTAGGGCAGGGGCCTAGTTGGTGGTGGCTTTGTCTGGAGGAGCCCATGGCTCAGGACTTAGAGTGAGGACTGGAGCAGTGTGAACTGTGGCCTGAAAATGTGTTCATGTGTGCTGAGGTGGTGCCCAGATTCTTTTGGAGGATGAACTGAGGTTTTGATCAGTAGGTTAGAGAAACACTTGATGGAATAACACTGATAATTTTGTTTTTGTATTCAATCCTAATTTTGTGTTTTCGTTTTCGTGTAGTGCAGTGTGCTCTATGTTCTAAGAAAAAATTGGCAATCAATTCATACAGTATCATGATTTAATAATCCTTCCTCACTCACCGGGTCATATTTCAGGTTTTTATATGTAGTTTTTATATCTGTAGTTCTGTTTCTGAATTCTGCATTTTGATTCATTCCTTCATTTTTAAATTTCTTATTTTAAAGATTTTATTTATTTGAGAGAGAGAGAGAATGAGCTAGGAGGGGGGGCAGAGGGAGAAGGAAAGGGAGACTCCTCACTGAGCATGGAGCCTGATGTGGGTCTCAGATCCCAGGTCTCTGAGATCAGGACCTGACCCAAAGGCAGATGCTTAACAGACTGAGCTACCCAGGTGCAGCCACATTCCTTCATATTTTTATTTTTACTCCAGTGCTGCACTGTTTGGCTGGTTGCTTCAGTTTCTGGGAGGGAGGGAGATGACCCCCTCCCCTGTTCTTCTAACAAGTTTGCTTTTGCTGCGTTGACTGGAGAAGGGCCAGGCTTCCTGAAGATGAGTAGGATGATTCAGTGACACCCAAAAGGCAGTGGCTATCATTGTTCCCACTGTGCTTCAACAACTTCACCCACTGACTCTTTGATGATGGCAGCCACCAGCAAATCTTCTGCAGAGGACTGCTGCCTTGGGATGCTTTTCTTGTGGTGCTGGACTTCATTCCCCCTGGCAGCCAGTACAGCTAGGATTAGAACCTAGGAAAAGTCCCATTAGAACCCAAGAAAGTGGGGTGCCTGGGTGGCTTAATCGATTGTGTGCCTTTGGCTCAGTTCATGGTCTTAGGGTCCTGAGATCAAACCCTGCACTAGTGTCCGTGCTGGCTGTGGAACCTACTTAAAATCAAACAAACAGAAATCAGCCCAAGAAAGTACCATCCTTTGTGTTGTTCTATACTGTGGATCAGATTTTATTTTTCTTTTCTTTTTTTTTCTTTCTTCTTTCTTTTTAAAGATTATTTATTTGTCAGTGAGAGAGCACAAGCAGGGGGAGCAACAGGCAGAGGGAGAGGCAGGCTTCTGGTTGGGTAAGGGGTCTGATGTCGGACTTGATCCCAGGACCCTGTGATCATGACCTGAGTCATGTTAGGCTGCTGCCTAATAGACTGAGCCAACCAGGCATCCCCCAGGATCAGACTTCAATAACCCTACCAGATTTCTTTAGCTTTGACATTTTAAAGGACAATGAAAGCTAGCTAATCCTACACCAGGATTCTGCATCTGCTGGGGCTGTGCTGTCCGGGCCTATGTGCCTCCTGTTCTTCTAACCCCATCAATTCCACCCATGTTTTAGCCAGAGAACTGTAGGCAGGTGTGGGTGTGTCACTGAAAGCTTTGACTCATCATTCATATCTTTATTGTAAGCTTATAATCTTTATTTTTTTCTTTTTGGGGGGTAAGATTTTATTGATTTGTTTATGAGAATGAATGGGGAGCAGAGGCAGAGGGAGAAGCAGACTCCCTGCTGAGCAGGAAGTCTGACATAGGGCAAGATCCCAGGATTATTTATGACCTGAGCCCAATGCAGATGCTTAACCGACTGAGCCACCCAGGCGCCTCTTTATTTTTCCTTTATTGATTATCTGCCTTTCTGAGGCAGCGTTCTACCTGGGTTTTCATAACTCCACACTAAGGTATTCTTCCACTAGTGTGGCCTGTTTTGAGGTAATTCCTATACATTCTGGCTATGCTGCTAAATGATGCTATGATCTTGGACTCTTTTTTTTTTTTTTAACCTCTCTGAGCCTTGGTTTCCTCTGTGCTAATGTGGATAATATACCCTCTCTTGCAGATGTGTGGAGGGCCATGGCTGACTTGGATGCAGTTGGAGTCATCTCACGGCACATGGAATACACAATTTATCTTGCTTCCTGTCTCGCTAACGACATCTTGGTTTTCATGCTGTCTTAGAACAAGTAGAACTTGACTTACATGTAAGTTGTGAATTCACGTACTTTTGACAGAGGTGTTATTTTAGTTTAGTTTAGTTTAGTTTAGTTTAAAGCAGGCTCCACACCCAGTGCAGAGCCCAGTGTGGAACTCAAACTCACCACCGTGAGATCAAGATCCGAGCTGAGATCAAGAGTTGGCCGCTCAACCAGCCTAGTCACCCAGGCATCCCTTCTGTTTATCATTTTTCAAAAAATGTGACAAGTAACACTTTCTCTGCTTGGACCTGTCCTCACACCTGCTATGCTGGTCTGGGGGTCAGACGTGTAGCTGGTGTGGTGCTGGTGATGTTGAGCAAGACAGTTGTTAAGTCTTTTTACCCTAATTGCTGTTGTCCTATTATTTCCTTTTTTTTTTTTAAAGATTTTATTTTATATCGTGGTGATATATGCTAAAACTGTTGCTTCTGGTCCTGCCTTAAAACTTGAATATGTAGGGCATTTTTTAAGGATTCATCCCTGGAGATACAGTATTTGTTTTTCTCTGTCTGACTTATTTTGCTTAGCACAATACCCTCTAGGTACATCCATACTGTTGTAAATATCAGGATCTCATCCTTTTTGATGGCTGAGTAATATACCATTGTGTGTATGTACCACTTTGTCTTCTGTTGCTGGACACTTGGGCTGCTTCCATATCTCGGCTATGGAAAAAAAAATGCTGCAGTAGGCTTAGGGGTGCCTCTGTGCTTTCAGAATGTTGAGTCTGATGTGTCAACTGCCACAACAGTCATGGCAACTCAGGAAGGGAGCCAGGTGCAGGAGGTAAGAGGAGGAGTGCAGCTTTAGGCAATCTGAGTTGAGGTGTCTGTTGGACGTGCAGGTGTAGGTTCTGGTTGGACAGTCAAAATGTAGGAATGGGTGCTTGGGGGAAGAGAGATGCAATCATGCTGTTGCCAAGGGATATATTCCTTGTAGAGAGAGTGACAGTTAAGGATTTAGGGTAATTCCTTCTTTTCTTGGGCAGATAAAGGGGAAGAATAAAGGAGTAGTGGATGGAAGGGGAGGGACATGGCTTTGATGCCAGGAAGGCATTTTTGCACAGATGTCTAGAGAAGAGAGATTTCAAGGAATGAAATGTCAGCAATGTTCGATGATGTGAAAAGTTGCAAAGCAGCTTGATTAGGGGGTGGGGGTAGATCGAGGAGGTTGTCACTGAGTACTGAAAGAAAATGGGAGGTGAGTAGTGGAGTCCTAAGCCAGACATAGAGATAGAGTGCCTGGGCGTGAGACCATGGAGGTCACACACAAGAATAGCCTTTTAGAAAGTTTGATGGTAAAGACACAGACGATCATAACTCCAGACATAGCTTGGACAAGGGTGGGTTTTACAGGCTGTGCTTACCTATTTGCAGGTTGACTGAAGGGAGATGACAGATGGTGCATGCTGCTGGATGTTATGGGTTGAGATGGGATCAGGTATACAGAAAAGCACACAGAGAGGAGTGTATGGATGCCCTGACTGCTTCTGTAGAACACAAGGCCAACATTAGGCATGGAGGGAATGGAACGTGGCTCAAGGAGATGTGCAGTCTCAGATACAGACCACATGGCTCAGAGTCTTACAGGGCTCTCCTTGCCTCCGCGTGGCCCTTCTCACAGGGTTTAAGTTTTGAAGAGTCCTTTTGTTTCTCTGGGTTTGGGGTGTGACTGGAGAGACATAGCAGAGAGCAAGGGCTGAGGAAAGACCAAGAGGGTAGGAACTCACAGAGGGGAGTCTACTACCCTCTCTGCCTTTTCTGGTATGGGCTCTCTCCTGATCTGGATGGATGGATGACCTGCCATTACTTCTTTTAAAAATGCATTTGGCTTTACCCTGCCAGAAAGCAACACATGTTTATTGAAGAATAGTGGGAAACCCCAGAGAAACTGAAGGAAGAAAATAAGCACTCAGCTGAAGACAACCATTCAAAAGTTCTGGCACCTTTTCCTCCCAACTTTCACTGTAGTTGAACAGATAAATGTATATATATGAAGTGATTTCTGGGAAAGACCAAAAAAAAAAAAAAAAAAAAGATACCAACAACAAGAAAACAAAAAAGAGAACAAAGCAGAAGAAAACGGTGTTCATTTTCTTCCTGAGGCTGCCCTTCCTCGATACTGCTACTTGGTTTTA
This sequence comes from Mustela nivalis, assembly GCF_964662115.1. Lineage (NCBI taxonomy): Eukaryota > Metazoa > Chordata > Mammalia > Carnivora > Mustelidae > Mustela > Mustela nivalis. Next base: position 372,461 of record NW_028136237.1, read on the forward strand.
CTACCTGCTTTTCTCCCTGGGCTTTCTTGACAAAACATGGTTCCACTACTTTTACCTTCTTCAAAGTGTTTGACAGAGTCGTTTGCTTTCAACATGGAGTTTGAGCAAAATGGACTATTGTTTTAAAATATTCTATCATGTGTGCTGTAATATCTCATCCTGGACATGATACAAATGCTATGATAAAAAGAAGAGATGCTTTTAAAGTGATCACCAGAGTTGTGAAATTCATTGGCATGATCCTTCTTTTTTTTAAAAAAGATTTTATTTATTTATTTGACAGACAGAGATCACAAGTAGGCAGAGAGGCAGGCAGAGAGAGGAGAAAGCAGGCTCCCTGCAGAGCAGAAAGCCCAATGCGGGGCTCGATCCCAGGACCCTGGGACCATGACCTGAGCTGAGGGCAGAGGCTTAACCCACTGAACCACCCAAGCGCCCCGACATGATCCTTCTTTTGAGGGTCATATTTTGTTTAATTTTTTTCTGCTCCAGCTTAACCTTCGCAGTCTTCAGTTGTTATGTGCATTAGACACAGTATTAGCAGTAGTGGCAGTAAAAATACTCCTGTCACCCTTTACAGGTACCATTTTACTAGAATCTCCTTACCACTGTAGCAGCTTTAAACCCTGTTTCCACCCTGTTCATTCCTTTAAATGCCTTTTCCTTAAAACCTTTTCTTAGTTTTTGGTGTTCTATAGCTTTACCACAAAATGTTTAATTGAAGATTTCTCATCTTGCTTGGTATCTGTGCATTTCCTGTATTTCTGGATTTATCATTTCTGTAATATCCTCAGCTGTTTTCTTCTGAAATTTTGACTCTGTCCTTCTGCTGTACTTCCCAGGATTCTTATTTAAACCTCCCGTCTGTTGTTCGTATCTCTCAAGCTGGCATTCATCCTCTTCTCCTGCCTCCTTGTGTTGCATTCTGGGGAATGTCTTCACTTCTTGGTGCAGTGTTGTGAAGTCCTTCATTCGGGGCTCATCTACTGCCCCACCATTCTGGTGTGTTTTCTGTTGTGTTTTACGTCTCAGTGATTTTTGGTCCCTGTTTAACTTCTTTCAGTTCCATGTTCACACTTGGCCTGTTGCTTTTGATAGGCTCTTGATCCTTCTTTATTTTTAAACCTCTTTTGTGTTCTTAAACAATTAACATGTAATATTTTCTATTCTGTATCTGATCATTCCAGTGTCTAAAGTCTTCATTTTCCCTCAGTCTTCTGTCTCTCACAGTGGCCTCATTTCTTGCATGCTCTGTGAAGGGATTTTGAGACCAGATTTATTGGAACATAGATGTAATCTCTTTTAATTCTGTTTTTTGGTGGTTTTTTTGGTTTGTTTGTTTGTTTGTTTGTCTGTCTGTTTTTTCCTGGAGGGTTTGTCTTTCCTTTGCCAGGAGGCTGGGAGTGTTCTTGGTTGGGATCACTTTGGTTCCATTTGAGGGTCCTGGTTTATTAAGGAAATCTCAGGTTCAGTTCCCCCAACTTACCGTGTGGTGGGAACGGGGTCTGGAGGGCACAGGCCTGTAGAGATCCTGCAGTGAAAATGGCATTTGTTCTCTGGCACCCTGATTTGTTTCTCTTGAGCTTGTTGCTTACAGATCAGGTTTTGGCTCACTTGTTTCTGCCACCTCCCTCTTCCTGCTTCCTTTCCTACCATTTTCTAAGTCCTTTGCTAGTTTTCCGATGTCTTCTAAAGCCCAGAAATGTTTTGTGAATTCCATTTGCCATCACTAATTGCAAGTCTCATCCTGCAGCAGGAAGGCCAGAGCCAGACACTGTAATGCTCTGCCTCCCACAGAGGAGATTTTAATACCCTCTCCTCGGGTGTTCAGAAATTCTAGATTGGAGATGGAGTTATGGATACATTACTATCTACAGAGGATTAGTTGCCTATATAATAGAACAAGTATGCATTATTCTAATCTTCCTAAAACTTCCATTTTGCATAATAAATATGAATGAATAAGGAACCCGCATTACTTTAGTTTATGCAGATGTTCGCTTTCTGTCTCTGGCTTTAGATGGTAGGTTGTCATTTGTATGGTTCATTCTGAAAATTGGGTAACTTCATTCTTATTTTCTACATGTTGGTGCCATATAAAGTGATGATTTATGGAGATTCAGAGGTAAATATTTATCAACATCTAAATAATTGGGGAAGGCTTCCTTTACAAAAGGTAGAATTATTAAGACCTTTTTAATCACAGAAGGGATATCCTGTAAAGCTAGCCCATAAATAAAAAGTGGATCAGAAGAAAGCAGAGAGAGGAGAGAATTTGGAAGGAGCACGTGGAGGGACACCTACTGCCTATCCCTGTAAGTCAGGGGCAATCTGGAAGGGAAACCTTGTTAAAGGAGTCAGTAGTGTTTAGATGTAATGAGCTACTGGAAACCTCACAGTGTTCTGGTGAAGCAAGTGGTGTGCAATCAAGTCCGCAGCCCAGTTGAAGTTGTGGCTTCAGGCAGCAAGCGAGCAGGCCTTTCTGTCTGCCTTTATCTCCAGTGGGAGCGACTTGTCCTCCTTGAAGTCAGCCTCCAGACATCTTTTCCTGTCGCTACACATCTGTGCATCACTGAGAATTTCTGCGGTTGCTGCTTCATGGAGATGTTTGTCAGTTTTGGGTTTTGTTTGTTTTTTTTTTTTTTTTACCGAGGTTCACTTGCTAACTTTTCTCTTCTCTTAAAAAAAAAAATATTTAATCTAGGGGTGCCTGGGTGGCTCAGTGGGTTAAAGCCTCTGCCTTCGGCTCGGCTTGAAGGCATGATCCCAGGGTCCTGGGATTGAGCCCCACATCAGGCTCTCTGTTCAGCAGGGAGCCTGCTTCCCTTCCTCTCTCTCTGCCTGCCTCTCTGCCTATTTGTGATCTCTGTCTGCCAAATAAATAAATAAAATCTTTAAAAAATATATGTGTTTAATCTAGGGGCACCTGGGTGGCTAAGTGGGTGGGTTAAGCCTGTTTCTTCAGCTCAGGTTATGATCTCAGGGTCCTGGGATTGAGTCCTGCATCAGCAGGGAGCCCTCTTCCTCCTCCTCTCTCTCTCTGCCTCTCTGCCTACTTTTGATCTCTCTCTGTCAAATAAATAAGTAAGTAAATAAATCTTTTAAAAATATATATATATATAATCTCTTCCAGGAAGAGATTATGCTGAGTGAAAAAAGTCAAGCAGAGAGAGTCAATTATCATATGGTTTCATTTATTTGTGGAGCATTACAAATAGCATGGTGGACAAGGGAAGATGGAGAGAAGGGAGTTGAGGGAAACTGGAAGGGGAGGTGAACCATGACAGACTATGGACTCTGAAAAATAATCTGAGGGTTTTGAAGGGGTAGGGGGTGGGAGGTTGGGGGAACCAGGTGGTGGGTATTAGAGAGGGCACGGATTGCATGGAGCACTGGGTGTGGTGCAAAAACAACGAATACTGTTACACTGAAAAAAATATATATATATATTTCATCTCTTATTACCATGTATTTCAAATGGTAGTGAGGGATGATGGTGTGGGACCCCATGAAGTGAATTTACACTGCCATCTTGACCACAATATAAGTGTCGTACACAGCCGTCCTGTGTCCCCTTTCATTCTGAAATGGATTCTCTCTTCGCAGCTGTTATCAATAGAAGACAGGGGTCTTTGTTCTTGTAGGTGACTTGTCCAAGATCGCACAACTTTCGAGGTTTAACCTTTGGTCTGATTGTAGGACCCATTTTCTTTAACTCAGTGCCATGCAACCTGCCATGTAGGACTCTCAATACTCTCCCTCTTTTGAAGCTGAACTCCACAGGCCACATCTACCAGTGCATATCTATTTTTGTCTAGTTCACTCATTTATTGCACACATTTACTGGATGCCAGCTATGTGTTTCAGGCACCTTTCTAGGTGCTGGAGATATGGCAGTGGGCAAGTCAAACACAACCCCCTGCCCTCATTGAGCATGTTCCATTTCCTACTACTGGAAGCATCCACCAGGAACAATGGACTTATGCCAGAAGTCCAGCAATGATATGAGTTCCAGAAATTTCTGAATGGTTCTTTGTGGAAGTGATGATTTGGTGGCAGCCCTCAAGGTAGCTACCTGCACAGGCAAAAAAAAAAAAAAAGGAGGGCTGGTGTAGAAATGCCTAATATATGGGCTTCAAGGTCAAATAACTGAGCCAGGTCTTTAAGGTCTTATTAAGCTCGGAGATTTTTCAAGAACTTTCCATGATACATAAGCATATTATAGAAAAAACACTATTCAAAGCACACTGTAAATTTGGAGGATGATTGTCTTTGCATTATTTTTGTGATTAAATGACAGTTGATGATACAGGCACTGTTGTAAGTCACTTATCCCTGTGCAAACACTTTGTGGTAAATTCTTTTATCATCCTTATTTTTCAGAGGTAGAGACTGATGCAAAGGGAGAAGTTTGGTGGTTCTCCACTGGCCACAGCTAAGCAAGCAAAAAGCAAAAAGCAGAGCCTGCATTGGAACCAGGCACTGTGGCTCCAGACCCCAACTCTTCACCCTTGGGCTTCTTGCAGCACGCCTGATTTCTTGTCACTAAGAACTTGGTGCAGGAGTTTAACGGTACCTTTAACTTCTAGTTTTTCTTTCTCAGAACTGAATCTGCATTGCAGTGCATCTCTGCATAAACATGTGTTTAATTTTGTCACCTTTAATTTTGTTTTTAGGTAAGATCTGAAGGAGTCAATCTGTTTCTTCTGTGGCTTCAAGCACTTCAGACAAACTTTGCAGAAGAGCAGGTGCTGATTTTTGCTTGCCTCGTGCCTGGTTTCCCAGCGATCATGTCATCCTTAGGGACCTGCATGGTGGAGACACTCATCAGTCCTAGCCCTGGTGTGGCGGATGGTGAGGAACATTTTAGCCAGCCTTACAGGTTGAAATGACACTGGAAGTTCTCTTGAGGGATTCCTCAGCTTGTCAGGATCCTGAATAGAACCCTTTATTTCGTAGATGGGTTTGGAGGAGGAATTATCCCCTGCTCTTGTTCACAGTAATGTCTTACAGACATTAGAATAGAAAGAATCAGAGCCTTTTTTATATGCAATGAGGATGGGAGACATTTACTGAAGTGGTGGAAACAGGAATGGAAGGGAGGACTCAGATGTTGGGAACAACAGGAAGTGGAGACACATCATGTATCTGGAGTGTTTCCTTGGCTGTGAATGAAATTTTAAATCTGCCATCCAAAACTACTGTTTATTGTCCTCAGCATGATTGTTTCACGAGTGGACATTCATCTGCTCACCCAGCCCTGTATTTTCATGCCGCATTCATGGAAAGACAGTAGCTGCTTCCTGGGAAAGTCATGGCAACCATCTGTGTCCCATGAGTTTTTAAGGAACTTGCCAGTTAGGGCCAATGATTGATTAATGCACATCACTTCATTGCCCAAAGACAGGTATTTGATCCTTAGGCTGACCGAAGCAGAATTTGGCAGAGAGAAGAATAGTTTAGAGGGAGAGGTGGCTTCATGGGAGTTTGTACCGTATTTCCAACCCCTTGATGCTTGCTGGCCTGGAGTGTAGCGTGAGCAGGTTCCAAAGGAGGGGCAGATGTATTTTAATGAAGGCCATTTTTTAAAAACCCTTTGAACGTTGGTGAAAGAACTCCTTTTTTTCCCCACTCTGGAGCAAAGATATATCCACAAGAATCACTCCACTCTTGCCGGCCATATCAGGGGAAAGGATCGCTGAGGACCAAACATGCTTTTTCCTTCAAGTACTATTGAACTGTATGGTTATTCAGGTAAAAGCAAAATCTTGGATAATTCAGGAATGGTCTTTCTCTTGATAGGAAAGAGGAAACATTGCTTATTTTCTCCCAGCTCATTCATATTTTGTATGTTTGCTTGTTTGTTTGTTTGTTTTTTGAGTTGACTCTTTATGATATTTCACTAGAACTTGAATATGTGCTATATCACATCAGCAAAGACCTGGCATACGTAATATTTTGTGTGACAGTGTATGTCAAGCAAACATTTCAGTTCTCCCATCTGCTTTTATATTACCATATTCACACAGAACACTTCACTTCTAACACTGTGGCTGAGGCTGTGGATTTTTCCCTCACCAGGCAACTCTGCAACACCAGCTGGGTGTCCTGTAGTTTTACTCAGCTTTGACACTGTCTGCCTTGATATGGCATCTGATCCCACAGGTTAAGGGCTCAGTCCCGTGAGACTGTTCCATCACATTCAGGTGCCAGTCATAAGTAGGAGGAGCCCAGGTTACCCACAACTTCTCTACAACTTGGCTACAAATCAGAGGTTCCTTCAACTCCTCCTCCGGTTCAACTGAGTGGCTCGAAGAACTCTGGGAAACATTTGTTTTCATTTGCAATTTATGAAAGATATGATAAAGGATACAGATGAACAGTCAGATGCAGAGACACAAAGGGCACAGTCTGGGAGGGTCCCAAGCACAGGAATGTCTATTCCTGTGGAGCTGGGTTTTATCCCCCTCATGGTACCTGGATATGTTGACTTACCTGGAAGTTTCCTGAAACCCCTGCTATGAGGATTTTTTTTAAAAGATTTTATTTATTTATCAAAGAGAGAGAGGGGGAGAGAGCGAGCACAGGCAGACAGAATGGCAGGCAGAGGCAGAGGGAGAAGCAGGCTCCCTGCTGAGCAAGGAGCCCGATGTGGGACTCGATCCCAGGACGCTGGGATCATGACCTGAGCCGAAGGCAGCTGCTTAACCAACTGAGCCACCCAGGCGTCCCTGCTATGAGGATTTTTATGGAGGCTTCCTTACATAGATGTGCTCTGCTTTTAGCCCCCTCCCCTCTCTGTGGGAATGTAGGGGTTGGGGTGGGGGTGCCGAAGATTCTAAATTCTAATCATGGTGTGGTCTTCCTGGTGATGTGTCCCCACTGAGGAGCCATCTCGGAGCCCACCCAGAGTTGTGTTATTAGAACAAAATATTAAACTCAAAATGGATGGAAGACCTCAATGTAAGATAGGAATTCTTGCCAGTTTTCTTAAGGTGATTCTTTCTCTCTGCTATCCCTCAAGATTCTATCCTTGCCTCCCTTCCTGACTGCACTGTCCTATTGGGCAATCTTGCCTATTGGGCAGGTGGAATGGACCAGTAGGGTCAAAATGCACAGCTTCTAGAAGGCAAAGGGATACTCCAGTCTGCTCTCAGGACTTTGGAGTCTTTGTGTTTTTGGTGCTGGTGAAAGGAAATGAGAGAGGAGAGCAGACAAGAAAGAATGCTAAGTCATTAGAGAGAACTGGTAGGATAAAATACAGGCATGATGAGTAGAATGAGTTTAAAAACATGATACCATTGGGTGATTTTTTTAATACTCAGTAAGAATATTTTTAACAAAGTGAACCATTTAGTTTTGAAATATTCATTCTTAGCATAATTTGAGTTTTAAGATAGGATTACATTACATGATTGTCAACATTATTTGTCACCATGACTTTTTTTTAAATTTCGGATAGGAATTTTAATAAGATAGCATTTTATTTCAGTAGACATTTAAGTTAAAATTTAAATGTATATATGTTCTTTCCCACATATTATCCAAAGGCTACAAATTTAGAGTGGAAGAATAAGGAGAATCAAGATACTTGTTTTAAAGTTCTTTTTACACTGTTTTGAAAATATTATCTTCCTCATTTATTTCCATCATTTACCATGTTAGCAAAATCTACAAACTTGTACTTGGTAAGTACTGATTGGGCTGGGTATAGAGGATGTCCACAGGGAAGCTGCCATTCTCTTTCAAAGTGACCTTTGTTTATTTTTAAACAAAATAGTCACTTTATTCTTATATTTAATGGTAACTTTATTGTAAGAGGTTTAAAGTTTCCTAATAAATGATTTTACCTATTTGTACAAACTATTTATTTGTACCTCAGGAAGACTGTGGCTCCTAAAATAATTCAACATGTGTCATGATTCTTCTTGGTATAATTATATTTAAAATTAAGTTTTAAAATTTTAATTTTTAATTGAAACTGTTTATTGAAGGCAGTGTTTATTTTCTCATGCAAAGATGTTGAAATAAACATTCTCGTTGAAGTCTTCTCTTAACGGTGTTGAGGTACGGTGACCCCAGGCCCCAGACCTTGCCCAGTGGTGAGGCAGACCATCCCAGGCCATGCAACTGCCCAGAGTAGCCCTTCCTTATATCCTGGATCTTTCATCCACTACGTGCTACTTACAGCTTCTTATGGAGGGGCCAATATTTGGGCAACTGTGCAACCTAAGGGCAGTAAGCTCCAGAAAGGAAGGAAACATGAGGGAATTTCTAGTTTCACTGCTCAGGGTTTTTTGGGTTTTTGTTTGTTTGTTTTTTTGTTTTCCCCTATGAAAAATGAAGGCTCACAGGACATAAGTATCCCTTTGATTGGTGCTGGGGTGGGGAAGCAAATTTTCTTCTCCCTATTATTGGAAAGCAGGCAAAATTAGTTAAAGTGAATAATCAGAAACAATTTGGGAGGGAAAGAGATCACAACAGGCATTAATCCATGTGGTGAATGTGGACTACTAATTCAGTTGTCTTTGGGTGTTTACTTACATACACACAAATGTGCATGCTTGGATCAGGGGAAAGCAGCAAAAACTTGATGCCTTTTGAAATATGTAGAAGTACTAACCTTTAGAGGTACCAGGCTGTGTATTTGTTAGCTATCTGTATATGGGTATTTTTTTCAGAACTTGATTCTGATTTGATAAATAGTCTATATTCACTGTGGAAAACATAGTATACTTTAATATATTGAATTAAAGTTCTTTATTGAGAACTTGTCTGCCTCATGCAAGTGCCTCCAGGTATATAAAAGGTGGGAGGTCGGGGTACCAGGTGGTGGGTAATATAGAGGGCATGGATTGCATGGAGCACTGGGTGTGGTACAAAAACAATGAATACTGTTATGCTGAAAATAATAAAAAAAAAAGAAAGTAAGAGAGCTGGACATACAGCAAGTAGTAGCTCAAGTCCAATACCATGTAACTTTTTGTATTGATTATGAAATTTAAAGGAGAAAGGGACTTTTTTTTATTATTCTATTTCTTTTCAGTGTTCCAGAATTCATTGTTTATGCACCACACCCAGTGCTTCATGCAATATGTGCCCTCCATAATACCCATCACCAGGCTCACCCAACCCCCTACCTGCCTCCCTTCTAAAGCCCTCAGTTTGCTTCTCAGAGTCCACAGTCTCTCATGGTTTGTCTCCCCCACCAATTTCCCTCAACTCACTTCTCCCCTCCATCTCCCAATGTCGTCTGTGTTATTCCTTATGCTCCAGAAGTAAGAAACCATATGATAATTGACTCTGCTTGACTTATTTCACTCAGCATAATCTCTTCCAGACCAGTTCATGTTGATACAAAAGTTGGGTATTCATTCTTTCTGATGGAGGCATAATAATCCATATTGTATATGGACCACATCTTTATCCATTCATCCATTGAAGGGCATCTTGGTTATTTCCACACTTTAGTGACTTTGGCCATTGCTGCTATGAACATTGGTGTACAGATGGCCCTTCTTTTCACTACATCTGTATCTTCTTGGTATATACCGAGTGCAGTTGCAGGGTCATAGGGCAGCTCCATTTTAATTTTTTTGAGGAATTTCCACACTGTTTCCCAATGTGGCTGCACCAAGAAAGGGACTTGTTATTAATTCTGTGGAGCTGGTCAAGTCAAAATTCAAAGATGAATTTTTTCAGACATAAAGTAGTTTATACTGATTCTATTCTTCAGATTCATCGACAAGGAAAAGGCTATAAAACTAAAGTCCCATGGATTGGATTAGGGTAGTATTGGATGTTAAAGTACCTGAAATGATGAAGAATGTCTGTACATTCTTCTAGATTTGTTTCAGTCCTAAAATATTAAATTAGTTATAATGTATGTGAAAATATCCTTACTATTAGAATTGCTTATCCTTTCTCAAATTTTCTAGTGGCTTAGTACTTAGTACTTCCACCGCTGTATGCCATAGCTATAATAAGCAAGCAGTAACAGGAGTCACCATCCCACCTTTGTCAGGTCACAAGGCAGAATCAGAAACAAGTCTACCAAAAAATGTCATCCCTAATAATTTCTGGTACTTTAATTTTAAAGTTTTAGTTGATATTCATCCAATCAAATATAGAGCTGAGGTATATGTTTGTGAGAAATTGAACTGTTTAGGGTGGTGGCTTACACTCACTCCGCTAATCATGTATTCTGTTTCCTTCCAGACATCCCCCATTTGAGACCAGCACCAGTGTATGTACATTACTACAACTCAAGACAATGAAAACATTTATAGTATAAAAATTCCATACATGGCAATTCACATTGTTTTTATTAAATGGATTATAAATTTCTTTTTGGAAAAAAGTATCTAGCTATAATCCAAAACACTCAAAATCGAGTTGCTGTACTGCCCCAAATCATACAGGTATGTCATTCCTCTTTTTCTTATATTTTACATAGGTAAAAATACACTAACACATACCAAAGTAATTGACTCATAGGGGTTTTGGTTCCTAAAGGATGCTGGTTCTAGGGATTATGTTTATGGGTGGGCTCTCTCTCTGTTGCTGAGGCGTCAGAGGGACTTCTGAGATAGCACTTGCCATGCCCTGCTGACATTGCCATGACAAGGTGATCTTGGGGGCCAGGGAGATGTTCTGAAAACATGATGTTGTGTGCAGTCTCCTGGACCCTCTCATTTTCCTTCCTTTGCTCAAGAGCCAGTGACATCAGAGCATAAGACCAGGGGCCTGTGTTGCCTTCACCCATCCCCAGCACCAGGCAGGCCCTCAATAATCATGTAGGTGGGCGGTGGGAAGGACCTATTTGACTGCCAAGTGCCTCTTGGCATCTCAGAGGGAGCAGTGGAAGAGATCTCAGGATTTTGAGGTGCCATGATAGAATGCCTGGAAGAAAAGGCAGACTCTCTTTAGAAGGCTTTCAGTGGAGACGTCTTTCTGTGTGGGGCCCATGGTATACCTTCCCTCTCTTGTGGTCCTTGGTCATAGAGAAATGGGCTTTCCCAGCAGGTTGAGTTTCTTAGAGACTTTGTGCTGTGTAAGGAAGGACAACTTGGGGAGGTTTGAGAGGGGCTGCTTCATGGCAGGGGCCTGCTTTTATGCACAAAGCATGGTCCCCTTAGAGTAGCTTCGCTGATGCCCCAGAGTTCCCCAAAGTGTGACTAGGCCTGAGCTGCAAGAGTTCACACACCTGAGTGGCAGGTAGCATCTTGGTGGAGGAGCACCAAACTGAGGTCCAGAGCACGTGTCCTCATTGATTAAAAACTGACTACAGAGCTAGACAAACTTATTGTCAAGAAGTCTGAGGGGGATACAGTTACAGTAAAGAGCAGCAAAATACTTACTGAAGATTTTGAAAGGGAGCTTTGGGGTGCGTGGATGGCTCAGTTGGTTAAATGTCTGCCAGAGATCAAACCCTGTGGTGGGGGGTGGGGAGTCCCTGCTAAGTGAGGAGTCTGCTTCTCCCTCTCCCTTTCCCTCTGCCACTCTCCCTGTCTGTGCTCACTTTCTCTCTGTCTCTCTGTGTCAAATAAATTTTATAAATCTTTTAAAACATAAAAATACAAGAAAGATTTGAAACTTAAATTCACTAGTTGTAACATGTAATAGGAACCCTGTAAACAGTAATGATCACTGCTGAGAACAAAATTGATTTTTTTAAAGATTTTATTTATTTGGCATAGAGAGATCCCAAGTAGGCAGAAAGGCAAGCAGAGAGAGAGGAGGAAGCAGGCTTCCCACCGAGCAGTGAGCCCAATGCAGGACTCGATCCCAGGACCCTGAGATCATGACCTGAGCTGAAGGCAGTGGCTTAACCCACTGAGCCACCCAGGTGCCCCACAAAATTGATTTTCCAAAGGAATATCCCAGAACACTGAGGAAAATTTCAAAGAGATGGAAATGAGAAACGAATAAGTAAGATCTGAGGTCAGGTCCAAATCTACCTTGCAAGTACCCTGAGGACAAAAGGAGAAAATAACAGAAGTTATAACTGAACTAATGCAGCATTTACTTGAGCTGAAAAACAGTCATGCCTTCAGTTCATAAAGCCTTCAAGTCCCAGGGAGAATTAGCTGAACAGACTCAAACCAAAACAGACGTAAACCTATTTGACTTTAAGGGACTAAGAAAAAATTGTCAGAGTTCCAAACAGAAACCACCAGTTCCTTCTAGAAAATGAGACAGATTATCATTGAATATTGACTTTAAGCTCTATCCCTCAGAGCTGAAAGAACTCTCTTTCTTAGAACTCTTGCTTCCTATCACATATGTAAGGAGATTTCAGGTTGATTAACCTTGTAAATTGGTTTAAGTTCTAACTCTACAAACAAAATGATAAAGAATTTGGAGACAATCTAGGGGCATGTAAAAATTTGGGAAGTGGTAGACTACCTTAGGTAGAGATAAGACCCACAGACCATAGAAGAAATGACATGCCTCTTTATTTTAAAAATTTGAAAAAGATTTGTATATCAAAAAAGAGTAAAGCTGCATGTGGGCAACAGGCTGTGAAAAGCATCTGTAACATCAGCTGTTCAAGGAGTTCATGTCTCTGACGTGCCTACAAATTGAGAAGAAGACAAACAGTCCGATTGAAAAACAGACAAAATGAGAGGAAGGAGAAGTTCATGGAAAAGGAAACAGAAATGACCCTGGATTTCATAGTGAGCCAGGGAACACCATTAGTTCTGGACCATGCTGAGACACCTTTATTCACTCACCCTGTAGACAAAAACTAAAAATCATCAGGTAGACAAAAATTTGCATGAAATCATATATAAGAAACTCAGCCCCACTCTTTGATAAATTTTACAGTCTATTTTGTGTGATTGTTAAGTCAATTCAAAACAATCTGTTTAGAGACTCTGACTGTTCCCTACTTGGTTACAAATTTTCAGGGAACCATCACTGTATTTATTGAGAATAATTTCCTCATTCTTGAAAAATACATTTGAGTGATGAAAAATAGCAAGAATAATGGAATAGCCACAAATTCAAGGTTCTAGTTTTCCCCCCGCCCTTAGTGGGAAAGGAAACTTTTCACACATGTGAGTCATCTACTTTTATTATCTGGATTTCTTAGTTTCCGTAAAGTCTGACCTCCTGAATCAGTTTGGATGGTTGTCTCATCCTAACTCAAACTGTCTTAAAGATTAAAAAAAAAAAACAAAACCTTCAATCTCATGAAGAAGCAGCTCATGGCAGTGCTTGCGGAGAATGTGTTTTATTCACACTGTCTCCATGATTTTCTCCATTTTTCCCTACTGTGCCCTTTCCCTCTGGCCAGTTTGTCTTCCACCCCCTGCTGACTGTGTGATGGCTGCCCGCAGTGGGGGCACTGCTTTTCTTGTTCACATTCAGAGACAACCCAGATATTTCTGTAAAGCCCTTCCCGTTTGTGTGTGTGGGACAACCTAGGTTACTGTCTCTCATAGAACAGTAACAAGGCACTGACTGTCGTGCAGCTGGCTGTGTGAATGGCCCAGGAGGAACATGACTGGCTTCCATGACAGACCCCTTCCCTGTAGTGTGGATGGGGCCAGCTTCCTGTGAGTCACCTGGGCTGCAGTGGAGGAGGCACACAGTGCACTGGGGTTCAGGGAGGGGGAGGGAGGAAGGATGCTGGCAGTCAACTCTCCAGATCCAGTACTACCACACCCTGAAGATAGTCCTACCTAGAAATGGTCCCTGCCATTGTACAGACTCAATATGTCTCAGTGAGTTCTTCTAGTAGTTTTTAGTGCCACTGTAGCAAATGACAAATTCTCAGTGGCTTGAAACAACACAAATTGATTATCTTGCAGTTCTGGAGGTCAGAAGTTCAAAAATCAGTCTCAGTGTGGTAAAATCGGGGTGTTAGCAGCCTGTGTTCCTTCTGGAGGCTCTAGAGGAGAATCCACTTTCTTGCCTTGTCCTGCTTCTAAAGCTGCCTGCATTCCCTGACTTGTGGCCCTTCATTGCACCACCTTTTATCCCTCTGTTTCCAACTTCACATTGCCTTCTGATTCTGATCCTCCTGTCTCCTTATGGATCCTCATGATTACATTGGGACCACCGAGGTAATCCAGGATAATCTCTCCCCCCTCACACCTTAATTTAATCATGCTTGCTAAATCCCATTTGCCAGGTAAGGTAAAGTACTCAGAGCTTCTTGGGCTCAGGATATGGTCATCTTTGGGGCAGTCGCTATTCAGCTGGTCAGTTGCCTCCTGTGCTCCCTTTTATGCCTCACACCTCATCTCACATGTGTCTGCTGTGTTCCTCTCTTCATCTGCATTGCAAATGAGAAATGCAGCAATTTAAACCATTGAATATTAGATTTTGGAGATAGTTGCAGGAATAAAAGCACATATAATTTTATTTGTGTCCTAAAAGTTTTTGTTTGGAATTTTAAATTTTATCTAATTGTCCCTAGGTAAATTAAATATGATTCAATCAGTTGATCTGAAAAATCTTTTCAAAGAGTATACCGCTGTTGTAAAGGCCCTTCAAAACAGTATTTTGAGTGCTGTTTCCAAATGAAGTTTACACTTTCACCCTTATCACTGTATTAAAGGTCATGTTGCAGGGTTTTGTGTGTGTCTGCTTTTTTCCAAAGTGAACTTGCTTCTCTATCTAAAACTAATACCTCTAACAGTATTTTTCACCAGGGAGGAGAGGAATTAGTGTATCTTCTAGACTAAGTTTTCTTTCCACGTGAAGAATCTGTTAGGACTAATACTCATGGGAGAAGGAAAAGACAGTAGCTCTTACACCCCATATACTATGTTGACAACAACAGTATAAGCCTGACCAAAGCTGTACATCTTGGTGCATCATTTCAGCTGAAACGTGTTCAGTGAAGTATGATTTATTCCTTAGTAATTCATTTTTGTGTGAGATAAAAGTACATCAACAGAAATAAGGGAAAGCAGAGTGGTAATTTTAAAATTTCATCATTGACTGTTTTTTTTTACCAGTTCTATAAGCACATTAATTGATATTAAAACCCATAAAAGCTCATTTGGGAATGAAAAAGAAAGTTTGAGGTGGTATTGATTTTTTAATGATATTTGTATTTATTTGTATGATTACGCTTAGTTACACTTTGATTGAGTCCGAATGTGCCCTTCAACAATAATCCATGGGCTCTGGGTTTCCTGAAGTTGTATGTCATGGGGTGAACAGTTAGAAAAAGTGAATCCCACCAATTGACAACCCTATGGGTGTTTATATATTACACAAACACATTTGTTTGTTGACTGCCACTCCAGTACTTTCTGTGTCCTCGAGCTCCACCCACGTGGTGCAGGCTGCCCCCATCTGTGCTGGAGAATCATGACGGGGCATTCAGTGGCCTTAGGCATCCCCAGAGAGCTGCAGTTGCATCCTCTCATTTCCCACCTAGTTTGTGGGCATCCCCCTTTAGCTTGACCCTGACAGTGGACAGGTCTCAGTATGAGCTGTCTGTGGGAAGAAACAAGATGTTTGGGGGGCAGCGGTAGTTGTTGATGGGAAGTTTTAAGTGTCAGGTTGTATCTTGCAATTTTCTGAACCCTGGCAGTGCAGGCCTGGGCCAACCTGGTATGTCTGTTTCACCAACCAAATCTTCCTCATGTGCCCAAGAAGTGAAACCATATTTGCATTTGCAACCAGAATCAACTAATCTAAATAATAGTTGAGAATTCCAGCTTGATTATAGTGAGTGGAAAATGGACCTCTCTCGGGTTAATTCTTACACTATGATTTTACTGTTCATCTTCATAAAAGGGATAAGAAATGAGGAAACGTGGATTATCAGTTTGTTTTCACTCTCATCACTCACTGCAGTTATAATTTTCAAAATACCAAGATGTTTTTCAAAAGTAGTTGTTTTTTTGTTTTGTTTTGTTTTGTTTTTGTGGAGGGAGTAGGGACTAAGACTAAGGAAAGCATTGTTCTATCAAGAGAAGTCGTTTTCAATTTATGGTATGATGGGAAATCCATCTCGTATGTCCTATTTGGATAACAGAGCTCACTTTTAATTTTTTTAAACTTCCTTTGATTTTTTAATTGAATTATAGCTGACCCACAATGTTGCATTCGTTTCAGATATAAAACAACAAGATTTGACAAGTCTGTATGTTATGCTGTGCTCGCCGTACTGTACCACCAACCATATTCCCTATGCTGTGCCTTTCGTCCTGCAACTTATTAATTTTGTAACTGGAAGCCTGTTATCTCCACTGTATTTCACGCATTTTGCCTGTCCACCCGCTGCCTCCTCTTTGGAAACGATCAATTTGTTCTCTGTAGTTATGGGTCTCTTTCTGTTTTTCTGTGTGTTCAGAGAACTTTTTAAGATAACTTGGTGCCTTTAAACATATTCCTTGATTTCCATTAGTTTGGATACGTATTTGCCATGTTACCCAATTAGTTATGTAATGACTTCAAAATTTGGGGGCTTAAAACAACCCTTTTGTTATATTACATATGTTTTGGGGGTCAGAAATTGGGGCAGGATCTCATGGGGCAATTTTTATGCTTAATACGGCATTAACTGAGGTCAGTGGGTGGTGGCCTTCAGCAGGCGGCTGCTTGTTCTAGAGGATTCAGGATGACTTTATGTACATGCCTGTAACTTTGATGGGTACAGTTGGGAGATGAGGCTCAGATGGCCCTCCACTTCCGTGCAGTCTTTGTAACAAGGTTGTTGGACTTATTTCCTGTCCACTCAGAGCTCCAATAGCAAATGTTCCAAGAGAGGGGTTCCTTTTGGACTTGGGCCTGAAACTGACACGTTTATTTCACTGTTTAACACAGTCACATAGCCCATGTGAATCAAAGGGAAATGGGAGTCATAGGATTTGTGATCATTTTTTAACGTGCTACATATGTTCATATGTGCATTTTTTCCCATTTCTCTGACCTGTGGGAAAATGGAAGTTATTGATCAAAGAGTCACAGGTTATCAAGCTGTATGAGAGACTTCAGACTTAATCCAACCTCCATACTTTATAGATTATAGAATATATACGTAGGTGCACATGTACATCTCCATATCAGTTATTATATATACACTTGTATATCACTAAAAATGGTATCTGTGGATTAGCCAATTCTTCTATCTTCATAGGAATGAAAAGGACTCGTCATTCCCCGGCAAATCTGAAGAAAGAAGCCAGAGCAAGAGTAAGGGAGAAAGAGAGTGAGAGGAGCATCTGATGGGATAGGATTTCTTACAAAAGGACTCCTGAAGTGACCAGAGAAAACAGACCAACAGAAAAGGGCAGACTTTGACCAAGCGGTGCTCAACGACGTGAATATCCACATGGAACAGAAGAGGTTTTAACGCTATTCCCTACTGATGTAGCCTACATACTAAAGAGGACATCAGAAGTTTTCTGGAAGATACCATAGAAAACCATTTTGAGGACCTGGGGGCGGTGGCAGAGATGAGTGGAACAGAACACCAAAAACAGGAAGCCCAAGAAAGCTTGGGTGCCGCTTCCAGATGTCGACGAGAGAAGAATTAGGCACGAACCAGTCAGCTGGAAAAGACTGGGAGCAGGGGACAACAGTCGAAAAGGACGTCTGCCAAGAGCAACTCGACAGTCTCACTTTTATTGGATAGAAAACAATAGCCAAAGAAGGATTGAGGAAGGTCAAATGTTAATCCCATCTTGCTGACAAGCAAGAAGGAGGATAAAGTTTATAGTTAAACAAGCACATTGAAAGAACTCTTCTAACTAGCAACAGGCACTTCTGGGAAGAGAAAGGCTCTATGGCGGATAAGGGAGGCAGGCGGTTTTCATTCCGCCCTGAGCTAACCTGTCGTTCCCAGGTGCTCCGCTTTCCTGAAGCAGGCGGCATTCCGCCCTGGGCCGGCCGGGCTTCCAGCCAGCGAAGCTTCTGTGAGGGGGCTGCATTCCGCCATGAGCAAGCGAGGTATCCCCCGCTGCCCAGCTTCTGTGAAGGGGCGGTGTTCCGCTCTGAGCAAGCTGGGCATCCCCAACTATAAGTGCTACCATTTTACTTAAAACTGTAAAATTGGGTCAGATTTAAATTTCAATTTATGTTAAAACATTCTGTAAACTGTGTTAAACTTTGACATTTGTTCCCTCTGTTCAGTGAATAACACTATATCATATTCTGAAAAATACGCTAATTTTCATTTTGAAAAATATCCCTTTTTCCTCTTATGGTAATTATTAATATGAATTAATAGTAGAATTTGATATGGTTCCATATGCCCATAAATACTTTATTGTATATCATCAAATTTAATAATGAATATAATGTACTTCTTTGGACAATTTTTAAAGACCAGTCTACTCTTAAAACAAAAAAATGGAGACGCACTTCTTTAGTTCACACAAATTTCATTTTATTATATATAACCTAAGATAAATTTCAACAAATCATAATTTATTAAAATTATGTCTACTTAAAAATCTCATAGAAGAGTAAAACCATCAAAAATAATAATAAACACACACAACACACACACATCACCCATGTATTGGCAAATGACAATTGCTGTAACAATACATTAGGCATTCCACTGTTAAGAAATATCAAAATTTCCATCAGTGACAAAAAGATTTGTATCCAAATGGACTGATTTTCCAGAATCCAAGAAAAAGTCTCCTAGGGTTTATTTAAAGATAAATATTTGAACAAATACTTCTTAAATTTAGGAAATTCAGAACATACGATTAAAGAATATTTGCAGTGCAGACTATATTCAATCCTTCCTTCAAAATGTGCCTTTGAGTACATAATTCTGTTTTCTCTATCTAAATTGAGCTGTCCTCCAAGGAAGTTTTCTAAAATGTGTGTCTCTGTGTGATAAATGTTCTAAGACCTAACATGCTTCATTGTATTTTTACTGTACTCTCTAATTTAATCAATAATTTGGCTTGATGTATAATATCTAGTTTCAAATATCTTTTCCATCTATACAAACCCCCAGCTGTCTCCTTTATATGCTATTACTATTGAGAATTCTGCTGTCAGTATTATTCTTGTACATTTTAGGTGATCTGTTCTTCTCTTGGGCATCATTTATGCTCTTCTATGTTTTTGATATTCGTAAAACTCATCATAATGTATATGAGTGGTTTTGTGTGTGTGTGGATTTTGTTTTGTTTTGTTTCTGATTTCTCATGTTTGGCATCATTTTAAGTCTGGTAATTTTTATCTTTCTTTAATTCTCCAAAATTTATCTCAGTACTTATTTAAATATTTTCTTTATTTTTTTTTTCTTTTCTGCTGCATTTGGGCAGAAGTCATTAATTTGTTTGTTTGTTTGTTTGTTTTTCCCAACTCATTTATTCATTTTACAGCTATATTCATCTTAGGCTCCATTTATTGTATTCTTTATTTCAACAATTTTCACTTAATTTATATTCACAGTATAGTATCTTTTCTTTGTATATGTATATCATTATTTTATCATATACTTTTAAGCTATTTTTAAAAATATTTTACTTATTTATTTGACAGTGAGAGATCACAAGTAGGCAGAGAGGCGAGCAGAGAGAGAGGAAGGGAAGCAGGCTACCTGCTGAGCAGAAAGCTCGATGTGGGGCTTGATTCCAGAACCCTGAGATCATGACCTGAACAGAAGGCAGCGGCTTAATCCACTGCGCCACCTAGGCGCCCCTAAGCTATTTTTTTAATTCCTGTTCCAATAACACTTGGATTGCCATATAAAGTTAACCACATCATCTTTTTTAGGTAAGTAATTGTACTTTTTATATGCATAGTTATTTTGGTCCATGAGTTCAGCTCTTCTTCGGATCATCAAATCTCTGTAAAGTCTGGGTATGCTAGGATTTTCTAAGCAACAATAAAATACATTGAAACCTGGTAGCTTAATTATAATAATGTTTTCTTTCTCAATCATTCACAATAGTATTACATTCTGAGTAGCTTCCTTCTATTTTGCAGCTATAGTGTTTGGAAAAACTTGAATTGTGATATCACTGTGATAATGTGAATTAGTCAGGGTTTTTCAGAGAATCGGGAAGAGAAAAAAAGGAGGATATTCTCCAGGGCCAACTCTAGAAGTGACTATTAAAACATCTGTCCAAATTCAATTGAACAAAACTCAGAAATGCCATCTCCAGCGAAATACAAAGAAGATTATATATAGTTCTGGGCACACACATCTCATTTGACCCAATGATGTACATCAATGAAAGACTGAAGGCCAATCACCACTCCATGGGAGAATTTAAAAATAAATTTACTAATGAGGCCAAGAATTCAGAATCACAAATACTTCAAAACTAACAATAACTGCCTTCACTTGATGTTATTCTATAAGATAAATCCTACGATCAAGTTTCAATTTTAAATTCTTACAATTTTAAATTCTTAAATCCTTATGAAAAAGCATCATTTGGAGGGAGCAGTTTTCATAATTTATCATCCATCAGCCTTTTTTTTAAAGATTTTATTTATTTATTGGACACAGAGAGAGATAAAGAGAGAGAGAGAGAGAGATCACAAGTAAGCAGAGAGGCAGGCAAGCAGGGAGGGAAGCAGGCTTCCTTTTGAGCAGAGCCCGATGTGGGGCTGGATCCCAGGACCCAGAGACCATGACTTGAGATGAAGGCAGAGGCTTAACCCACCACCCACGTGATGAGAGAGCCACTCACGTGTCCCTCATCCATCAGTCTTAATTGATTGGAGGAAAATGTGTGTAGGAATAATGCCTTAGGGAGCTAATCTCTCTAAAGAATTTTCAAGTCTTTACCCCTTCAAGGTTTTTGTACAGTTCTGATAGCCTCTAAACATCCAGCTGATTTCTACAGTGACAGGCCTGTTAAAACCTGTCTTCAAACCAGGAATAGAGCTTGAAACATACCAGTCAAGAGCAACTTTGAGTCTTTTAAGGAATTTATCATCATTTCTTTGTTTTTGGTTAATATCTGAAATAGTTCCATATTACACTTGCATAATTTCTCCAGAGCTGACTTTGAAGGAGGCATTCAGTTCCAGCTAGTTCCATATTTTGGCAAGAACTATAATTCTATATATATATAAAAAAACATATTTTAGGGCGCCTGGGTGGCTCAGTGGGATAAAATCTCTGCCTTCGGCTCAGGTCATGATTCCAGGTTCCTGGGATTGAGTGCCACAGTGGGCTCTCTTCTCAGCAGGGAGCCTGCTTCCATTCCTCTCTCTCTGGCTGCCTCTCCGCCTTCCTGTGATCTCTGTCAAGTAAATAAATAAAATTTTTTAAAAAACATATTTTATACCAGTTATTCATGTTTATTAACTAAGATATCACAATACAAATAATACAAACAGTTGCTCTTTATTAATACCTTCAACCAAGATCAAAAAATATGTCATATTTTCTCCAAAAATTTTATATCATCTGATAGGTCAGATATATATAAAATTACATTTAAAGTTTTAAAAATATCAGCAAATATTTTCATTTAAATGCAAATTTGAAAAAAAATCTACTTTTCCAAACACGACTTTTTATCCTATTTTTTTTAATTTTGTCGACAACTGATAAAATGTTTAGCGAGACTATAAATGTTAGATCGAAAAAAATGATTAATACATGTAGGTTCAAATTATTATGTTCCATTAAAAATGATTTAGTCTTTGATGAACATCTGTTTGTTAATATGTTGTATCCAGATATAGTAAATTAATGATATATATATAAAATTATAGGGAAATGACACCTTCCGTTCCATTATGAGTAGAGCTTTTAAAATGCTATTTGTCACAATCTGTCATCTTGTCATTATGTAGCATTATGTAGCATTTAAAAAATGTATACTCTTCACTTCGAAGTCTTTTAGAAATCTAAAATATGACTTTCTATGGTTTGTGTTTCCATATTCCTTTATTGCCAGTTTGAACAAATCCACATGCTTGGATTCAAAAGTAATAAATTCCTCTTATTTGGAAAAATGATGTTTATTTTTGTTCTCTCACCCTTCACAGGTGGTTTCATTTTAGCACACTTCAGAGTTATAATTTCATGCTTATTAAAAACATTTATTATGATCTACGTAGATGAATGAAACTTTTATTTTATTAAATTATTTGACAAAAAATCTGTTATTTTTAAAAATGTATTTCCTTTGAAGGGTTAATTTAGAACGTTCAGAGAGGATCTAGGAGTGCGGTATTATGCAGTTTTTAAGTAGGTATGAAATGGTTATTTATATGATTGTTTCTTTAAGGCTTATGTATATTGTCCATTATATGCTATAAAATATTTTGAAAGTAAATTTAAGGTATGTTTTACATAGTTTATATTTTGGAAAAAAATTATTGAAATGACTTATGAAATTCAGTATACTCTCAACATTAATTTATTCTGAAATTTACCAATTGTCTATTGAACCTATTATATGGCAGATATTACTTCAGACTACACTGGTAAATGAAATACTTGGCTTTGTAGAACTTTTATTTTCATGGGTGAGACAATTAAAAGCTATAAACCTTAATAAAAATTGCATAGTGCATTCAAAATTGATGAGTATAATGGGGAAAAAGAAAAATTCGATCAGGGTGAGAAAAATCAAGGTTGCTAGGCAGGGGATGGGGAGTTAAAATTTTTAATAGGAAGATCAGGGTAGTTACAATGAAGCTGACAATTGAACAAAGGTATGGAAAGGTGATGAATTTGCCCAGAACTATCAGCAATAAGGTCACTCCAGACAAAGGAATTGGGTATCTTGAAGGCCATAAGGTTGGATCATGCCTGGCATATCTGAGGAATAGCAAGGAGGCCACTGTGAGTGACTGAAGAGTAGCAGGGAAAGAGGTCACAGAGGTTAAATGAGTGGCTAGATCATGTAAAAGCTTAGAAGTCATTGTAAAACTCTGGCTTTTATATTTGGAAACTTACTGTGTGATAGAATTTCTGCTAATAACTGAGAGTTCAAATGTCCATAAAATTTCAAGGATTCTTATTGTAGTAAGACAGAATAAAGAAAAAGAGTTCATATTTTCACATGGTGTAACAAATGCTCGGAGATCCAAGTGTAGGAAGCTATGGGAGCACAGAAGAAGGCACTAAAATCTCACCAATATATTTGGTGACTGTGACTATATATAAATTTGTATTTTCTAGATTTTTTATAGTCATGGAATCACACAGTATATATTATTCGTTGCCTGGCTTTTCTTTTCTCAGCATCATTATTTTGAGAATCTCCAACTGTAAATAGTTCATTTTGATGTTGAATAGTAATCTCTCTTTTTTTTTAAAGATTTTATTTATTTATTTGACAGAGAGAGATCACAAGTAGGCAGAGAGGCAGGCAGAGAGAGAGAGAGGAGGAAGCAGGCTCCCTGCTGAGCAGAGAGTCCGATGCGGGACTCAATCCCAGGACCCTGAGATCATGACCTGAGCCTAAGGCAGCGGCTTAACCCACTGAGCCACCCAGGCGCCCCAAATAGTAATCTCTTTAATGAATAGATCATAATTTGTCTTTGCTCTATTGATGGACATTGATAAACATTTCCATTGTTTTCAATTCTTAAAAATAAAGCTGCTATGAAATTCATATACAAGTCCTTGTATGAACATAGGGTTTGTTTCTCTTGGTTAAATGCCTAGAAGTAAAATGGCTATTTGTGTAACTGCAACATATTTTGCATTTAAAAAAATGTTCAGACTATTTTCCAAAGTGGTTGTATCATGATATATGCCAACAACAGTTTAGATTTTTTGTTGCTTCTCCATCTAGCTCAGACGAAGTACAATTAGCCTTTATAATTTTAGCCATTCTAATAGATATGTAAGCATGTCTCATTATGATTTTAATTTGTATTTCTTTAATGTCTAAATGTTGAGAAATTTGTCATGTGCTTATAAGCCATCCATATCCTTTTGGTGACATGTCTCTTCCATTATTTCCTTCACATGTAAAATTGGATACTCAGTTTGGTTATTAGTAAGGTTTTTTATTTTTATTCATTTTTTAATAATCATAATAGATGTCCATTATCAGATATATAATTTGCAAATCCCTTCTCCATCTTTACGGTTTCTCAATGGAGCTTTGATAGCTGTGTCTTTCAAGAAATATGCTACTTCTTTCCTGGTACACGGAGGTATGACTAGAACATTATCAATGTTGACCTTTGCAAAGAAAATCATGGCTTAAGATATATGTAGTCTGCAGTTGTTGGGAGTGTTCACCATCCTTGCCTCTAACTCATCTCTCACTGCCCACACATTCAGATATAGGGGAATATTGATTGACAAAATATTAATTGCCAAATAACACTAGTTGGAGAATAAGAAAAATGCAGGCACCTGATTATATAATATTACTTAAATAAAATATGTTTTTATAAGTGCTATTGGAAGTAAATTCCTCAATACTTTAATCACACAGAATGATGGAATCCTAGATTTTTTTTCTTGTATTTACTAAGAAAATGATCATGCCTCAAGTATATTAAAATGGAATAGGTAAAATTAAAAATTGTTTTAAGTTGATTTGCGTGTGTTGTGCGTATGTGAGAGAGAAAGTGAGAGAGAAATAGAAAGAGAGAAAAAGAGAAAGGGAAAGACAGAGAGGTGGCTGCAGTGAATTATGAGTTGCAGGATAGATTTTAAAGTTTTGTCATTTGCTTTCTACATTTCCTTTTCCTTAGGTTCAAGAGAACAATCAGTAATATCTCAGATGCCTGCTGGTAACATCAGCAGAAAGAGTTAGAGGTTCCCAGAAAATTAAAGATGAGATATAGTTTTCCTGACATAAGAAAAGTCATTTTTTGTCCCCAGCTATTTTCAATGATCTATACCCCACCTGTGTACTTGCCCAAGCACACTTCTTCCAAAATTTCCTGGGAGGCTCTTACAAAGAAATGCAAAAACCTCACTAGTTAAGGATTTTGAGGGAACAAGGCAATGGGAAAACTAACAGTCACCACCAGACCAGGAAATAGCCTAAGCTATTGAGACAATAAATCAGTGGTAAAACTCCTAGTGCTATTTCAAAAGTAATCAAGGCCTTGCATTCCTTGTCCCAGAAAATGAGTCCAAGACCCCATCTAGTTTATATCTGCTCTTGAAGCCTGCAGAGTCCCTTTCCCTTGTCCAACAGTTACCTCTGCTTTATTCTAACGTTGAAGTTTCTGCCCTCGGTGGAATACAAGCTTCATTCAGGTGAACATGCAATACATATTGCACAAATACATATGTGGATGTGCATGCATCCACAACCTTATGACCAACCATACACGGGATAATAAAACTCTCCCTTCTGAGTATTCATCTTAAATACTAAATAAAAATCTCTCTCCTGTTCAAACAGTCAAGGCTTTGGAACTTATTCCCTGTGATCTCCTTGTATGTTGTAAACAAAGATTCCTTTGTTTGACAACTCCACCTGTTTCTGTGATTCACCAAAGACTGACCTCAGTTAGTTCCGTTACTGTAATGGCTTTCACTACTCTGATTCTACCTCTGCAAGTCTCCAAATTTAACTATTTTTTTCTCCCAATTCCGCATGTTCTTGGCTTTAAACTGCAACTCTGAAGAGATGCTTTGCTTGTTTTAAAAAAATCAAGAAAAGGGAGTAGTAGTCAACATTGTTACTTTGAACTTTCTGCCCTAAGGGGCTCTCCTGTTGTTTCTCTTTGACTTCCTGGACTGAAACGACAGAAATTTGGCAACACATCACTCCCCAATCCAGATTACTGACAGAACAGTTTAGACTCTTAGAAAAATATTAGTTTAAAAGATCACCTAATTAAATACTTAAGCATGTAGGGTAATATAGTGGTTTACAAGAAATATATTTTGGTCATCTGAATATTTGGTTTTCAACCATGGCTACTGACTCACAGCTCCTAAAACTCTTGGAATTTCCTGTGATAAGGGTGAGAGAGGTGTGTTTTGTTATGTTAATGAAGTGACCTTCAGACCTCACTCAAGGCAAGGGCTGTTTGCCTGAAGGACCAACCACTTGGTGAAAGCCTTCATAACTTTTTGCCCAACATGCCTCCCCTTCCTCCCAATTCAGGATTATTTGGGGAGGGAAGAGGAGCTGGAGATTAGATCAGCAAATGACAATGATTTAGTCAGTCATGACTATGTCATGAAGCCTCCACAGAAAACCTGAAAGGACTGGGTTCAGAAAGCTTTTAGTTTGTTAAATGTATAAAAAGGCAGGAAGAGTTGCAGTCTTACAGAAGGTAATAGAAGCTCTGTGGCCATTCTCCATACCTTGCCCTGTGCACTTCTTTATCTATCTATTGATTTAAATCTTCTATTATATCTTTTAATAAGCTGGCAAACATAAAGTAAGTATTTTTCTGAGTTTTGTGAGCCCCTGTAGCAAATTAAAAGAACGTAAGAAGTAGGCCATTGGGACCTCCAACCTGTAGCTGCTCAGTCACAAGCACAGGTAATAACCTGGGGCCTACAGTGAGACTGGCATCTGAGATGGGGTTGGAGATAGTCTTGGAGGACTGATCCCTTAACTGATGAAATCTTACGCTATGTTCAGGTAGATAGTGTCAGAATTTAGTTGAATTCTTGGATATCCTGCTGTTGTCTGAAAATTATTTGGCATTGTTGGTATGATGTCCTTGAAAGACCCCCCCCCCCGTCGTTAAGTAATTAACTGCTCTTTTGTTGTGTAAAAGTACCCCTCCTCCCCTTGCAATGAAAAGACCCTTCCCCCAGGGTTGAATTCAATGTAACTGCTCTTTTGCCTTTCTGTAACCGCTTGGCTTTTAGGGCATGACACTTGACTCCTGTTTGAACAAGATACCCTCTCCTAATAGCCGGGGCATGGTCCCGTAGGTCACGTAGGCAAGGGGGCTGCATGGTCCCCTAGATCACGTAGGCAAGGGGGCTGCATGGTCACATAGGTCACGTAGACAGGATGCCTTTCTGCCCAGTAATAAGGTCAAACTTCCCCTCTTTGTTTCCCCTTCCCGCTTTTCTCTTCCCGCGAGGGGTGTCTTCCAGGGCCAATCCACTAACACCAAGTATGCCTTTTTCAAAAGTTCGAACTGTCCACCAATCAGTTGCGCCCCACCCAAAACTTGTTTGTACCTTCCTATAAAAGACCCCGCTTCACTCCGGTCGGTGTGCTCGGTTAGCTGGAGCTGCCGACCACCCGCCGGTACCTGCGTGACAATAAACCTCTTGCTGTTTGCATCCAGTGGCAGTGTTGGATTCTTGGGTAAGGGGATCCGCGGTTCTTTCATCCTAAAACCCAAAAAGATATAGCTACCTCAAAATAAGAATAAGGTTGACAGCTTATATATAATAAGTGAGTATATCAGGGATTTAAAATATACCCAATAAATAATGTAAGGAATTAAGGAAAGATTTTGAAATAATAACAAGAATAAGAACCTAGTGGTACTAATAGATTAAATATATGTAATCTAGTTGAATTAAGAATATGAAAGACCCCTGCCCTGAAAAGTCCCCTCCCCTGGAAGATAGATAGGATAACTAACCGCTTGTTTGCTTTTCTGTGAACCGCTGGCTTTTAGGCGTAGATTAGGTTATTAATTGCGTGATTAATTGCTCTTTTGCCCTTCTGTAACTGTTTGGCTTATAGAAATAATAGAAGACGCCATGATGGCATTCCTACCTTCCCCCTTCTTGTTCCCCCTCCCTGCCTCTCTCCTCCTGCGCATGGGCCCTCAGAACCAATCAGCTTGTTCCCCCTTCCCGCCTCTCTCTTCCGCGCGAGCGGGTCCCCAAAGCCAATCAGCAAACTCCACATATGCCTTTTTCAAAAGTTCAAACTGTCCACCAATCAGTTGCGTCCCACCCAAAACTTGTTTGCACCTGTCTATAAAAATCCTGCACCACCCCAGCCAGGTGTGCTCAGCTAGCAGGAGCTGCTGACCACCCGCAGGCGCGCGCTGACCACCCGCAGGCGCCTGCGTAACAATAAAGAACCTCTTGCTGATTGCATCCAGTGGCAGTGTTGGATTCTTGGGTAAGGGGATCCGCGGGTCTTTCAAATACAATGGATAGAATACGTAATGGATTCAATAGAGATAAGAAGTCACTTAAGGACATAGTCATCTGGATACCAGCAAAGCATTAAAATTATCAATATAAAAGAGGTGTAAGATGTAGGTGATACGTGTGGAACAAAAGCTAGAGAAAAAATTAGATTTCCTTACTACTCATAGCCTGTTGACAAGTCCTTGAAGTTCCTCTGGGGACTCAGCTGCTTCCATGTGGACACATCTACTCAGGGCAAAAAGCATTCTTAGTCCACCCCCCCCAGGATACTGAAAATCTACTTTCACATGTAAAAATTACTTTGGAAACTTCTTTATCTCTATTCCCCACCCCTGCCCTCAAGATATACATTGGCAATCATCTCCCAAGCATATACCCACTGATACACATCAGAAGAGTCTCTTCCCTGAGTTTTTACTAAATAGTAATAAATGACCTTTCCCTAACAATAGCTAGCCCCCTCAAGGTCCTGGAAACCTTGTTTATAAAATACCTTGGAGGCTTGTGCTATCCCTAACCTCCTCCCAAATTGAAAGTATATAATCAGCCACTCTTCATGACCCTCTCTCTCTACTCCAAATAAATGAATAAATATTTTTTTAAATAAAATAAAATAAATGACTTTTTTTAATGAAAGAAGAAAAAGGAAAGAAATATTTGAATATTAATGTACATCTATTTCTCAAGCATAAAATAGTCAAGACACTGGATTAAAACTTACATACAAAAAAAGAAAGAAAATATTCATAACTATAGTTGACTCTATGAATCCCAAACTAGGGCATACATACCAAAGACAAAAAAAAATCATAAGTGTTAGAGAGAAAAAAAATAATTCATTAATAAAGAAACAAGAATCCGACTGACAGAAATT
The DNA here is from genome assembly GCF_964662115.1 of Mustela nivalis. NCBI lineage: Eukaryota > Metazoa > Chordata > Mammalia > Carnivora > Mustelidae > Mustela > Mustela nivalis. The sequence continues at coordinate 401,314 of NW_028136237.1, forward strand.
TTTTAAATAACATCAGATATAAAAAAGAATGAAGTAATAGCTTTATTATTTTGAAAAAAATAATCACAAATGTAAACATTTAGATCCTTATAAAATGTCATTGGAATAGGAAGGCATAATAAAAAAAAATATTTTCAGGAATACAGACCACAGATAATTTGCCTTAATTTGTGTAGGCAGCACTTAAATACTAATATTTTAACAGTTAAAATGTACTCTATGACCTATGGGGTGGGGTAAAAGAGGATGACCAAGTCATCTTGAAATAATTCAGTTTTATGAAAAAAGTAAAAAAGTAAAAAGATCAAAAAAAGACTTGAAGAAAAGAGAGATAAAACATATGCATAATAAAAATAAATAAATAAATAAACAACTGGAGTGCCTGGGTGACTTAGTGGGTTCAAGTTGTCTGCCTTCAGCTCAGGTGATGATCCCAGGGTCCTGGGAGTCTGCTTCTCCCTCCCATTGAGAAAAATAATTTGACTTATTTATTTGAGAGAGATAATCTTTAAATTTTACTTATTTATTTGAGAGAGAGTGAGAAAAGAAAAACATGCACACAGGAGGGGGAATAACAGAGGGAGAGGGAGAAGCACCCCACTGAGCAGGGAACCCCCTGCGGGGCTCTATCCCAGGACCCGGGTATTATGACCTGAGCTATAGGTAGACACTTAACTGACTGAGCCACTCAGGTACCCCAATGAATACAATCTTTAAAAATAATAATAATAATAATAAGTAATATTTCATATAGTATCATTTTTTTTAATGTAAGACTTGGTATAAAAACAGGATGACATACTTGTCTAATAATAGCAAAAGACTTTGATAAGTTTAGATGCAGTAGTACATAAAAAATTTAACTTCTTTCATTAACTGATAATTTAATTAGATTAAATTAAAAGACATCAAAATTTAGAGAATCTAATAGTCCTGATCTATTAATAAATGTAGCCATCCTGGGATGTAGCCATCCCAAAACAATAGTCTTCAGTAAGTATATAAGCATAAGTTGAACATTTACACAAACAGGCCATTATTTAGGCCAGAAGTATATGCCAATAAATTCCTAGAGTTAAATATCAGGCTATATTTTCCAAGAATAAGGCAATAAAATTAGAAAACAATGACCAAAATATTAAATTCATATAATTGGAAGTTAACTTCATACCTAAAAAGAAATAATACAGCTAATTCAGAAATTTTTAGAATTACAGTACTTTGGTAATATCAACTCTCAAAATGAGTAACGGACAGGTGGGGCTAGGGAGGAAGAGATCCATAGGGAACTTTGTGAACAGGCTCTCAGAAATCCCCAAAATGTGGTGTGGGAAAACCAGAGTAAAGAGATAAATTGGACCACCCTATCCCAGGGAAGAGCACCCTGATCTAGGCATGTGGGATGGAGGACCACCCTGCCCTAGGTGTATGGAGTGGGTCATGTGGGGTGGGTGTCTCTATGATAAACACCTGTAACCAAAAAAGAATAATCAGACCCTCAAAAGGAGGTAAGCCATTGCAGGAGTTATTGATAGAGATGTTAAAAGGATTAAAGTTGCCTGGTTACCTTTTTATAAAAAATAAACCCTGAAGGCACTCATTGTTAACTGTGTGGGGACCCCTCTTAGTTGTGAGAGCTTTTTCTATATATTCACTTGATAAACTTCTGTCACTTCCTCACTCTCCATTGCCCACGAGATTCCTTCTTTGACTCCAAGAGACAAGAACCTAGCTCTCCCACATCATTCCCTAGAGTTAAGTATCAGGCTATATTTTCCAATGATAAGGCAATAAAACTAGAATAGAATGACCAAAATATTAAGTCCATGTAACTGGAAGTTAACTTTATACCTAAAAAGAAATACAGCTAATTCAGAAATATTTAGAATTACTGTACTACGGTAATATCATTTGTGAAAATAAGTGACAATAATTAAAGGTATGAAAGAAATCTAAAGGTTTAATTGTATTAATTCAAAAGAAAAACAAAACAATACAACAAAAACACCAAAGCATAAAACAACAAAACAAAACAAAAAGAATATAAAGGCAAAACCTAAGAACGACAGCAGTCATAACAAAATATTATAGAAACAAGCAAATTTTTGGAATAGATTAATAAGAAAGATTTGACCAATGAGTACTGGTCAGGAATACTCAGAGATGATGAAGATAAAATAAAATACTAAATGAAATGTATAAAAACTAAATTATAGACCTAAGAGACTGATTAAAAATGCTTCTAGAAAAAGAGTCTCATTTGAAGACAATAAAATTAATAGCACCATAGAGAAAACTGTATTTGTGACATAGGGGATCAATTAGAGATGATAAAGTATTTCCTTAAATATCAAGATAACAATTAGACTCAGTGGCTCAGTCAGCTAAGCCTCTGCCTTCACCTCAGATCATGATCCCAAGGCCCTGAGACTGAGCTTGACTCCCTGCTTGGTGGGAAACCTGCTTCTTCTTTTCCCTCTCCCTCTGCAGCTTCCCCTGCTTGTGCTTGTTCTCTCTCTCTCTCACTCTCTCTCTCAATAAATAAAATTTTAAAAGTTAAAAAAAATTAAGAAATAAGCATCAAAGATTAATCCATAAGGTAAAAATATTTATTAAAGTGATTAATTAATTTATATTAAAATTAAATATTTCCTTGCAATTAAGTGCAGTGTGGAGAAAAAGTTACTAGACAACTGACATAGGAATGAACAATACTTAAAATATTTAAAACTGACAAGGAATTATTAGATTTAGACTCCATGATGATCTCTATGTATGTGCATATAAAACACCTTAAAATACTTTGTAGGAATGTGCTACAGGAAATTAAAGAGACAGGGAGATAAAGGGGGAAAAATAGCTCAACTTGAAATGACTAGTTGGCTGCCACTGTGTTTTATTTACATTTTCCACCACTTTTTTGGTCAATGAAATTATTTTACATGTATCTATTATTATCTTGTAGGACATGTTACACTAATATCATTATTAATGAAGTTGAGAATAAGAATATGATGCCTCATTTCATCATAATTGTTAAAAATGATCCCTAAGCTGGTAAATGCAGGAAGCCAGAAACAAACAAATAATAATTAGCACCAGTTCAAAAGCTTGTCCACCTGGAACCTGTAAGAAAATCCAACTAGATCCTGAAAATAATGAGTGATTTGAGGAAACTGGACAGGGATATAGATTTCCAGATGCTTTTTACTTATAATGGCAATAGCAACTTAGACAAGGTAATGGAAAAAAATCTATTAATTGGCAGTAGGAAAATTATTAAAAAAATATAAACCATAAGCCAATGAACTTGGAAAAATTATGAAGAATCTACATAAACATAAAATGAAACAATATATATTTGCCAAGGCACATTCACATTTTAAAAAATAAGTTGAAAGGGGAACAATATGCCATAATACATATATCAATGTTTTTCATAGAAGTTTAGTATAAAAAATAAACATTTTAAATAATTTATTTGGAAATTGATATCACATATCTGAAAAACTTGGAAGAAGAAATGGATAACCATGACTAAACAAATGTAGCAGAAAAATGATTTACAATAATAGATAAAAGCTATTCAAAAATGTAGTGAATATTGGCCAAAGCTTAGAAAAATCGATAAAATATAAAATGTAAAATGAATTCATGAATGAAAAACAGAATCCCATTAAATCTAATTTGGAAAGAACTAATATTTTTTTTTTTTGCCTGAATCTGCTCTGCCTTTCATTAGGTGGGACACTGACCAAGCCCACTCAGCTCCTCTCTCATGCCCATTAATAGAAAAGTCAGGAACATTAATTACTTCTGGGATGAATTTTAACCACTGTGGATAGGATGCAGAAGCCAGTGGGTTAAACAGATTCTTTCTTGTTTCAGGAAAATAATTCTGAGATGTATTCTGTGCATTAGGATTGATGCTCAGTTGTCCACAATCATAATCCACTCAGTCTGAACTCATATATGTTTCTCCTGGACCACTTAGCTCTTCTCATTCTCTCCTCTTCCACGTGATCAAATCCCAAAATAATTATTTAGGTTGTGTATGCAAGTCCTGATTTTGAAGGGAAACTCAGTTACAGAAAGAGATGAAAATAAAGATACAGGGAAAAAAATGGGGCACTTGGGTGACTCAATTAGATAAGCAGCTGACTCTTGATTTCAGCTCAGGTTGTTATCTCAGGGCGATGAGATGAAGCCCCTTTAGGCTCTGTGCTGGGCAAGGAGGTTGCTTAAGATTCTCTCTTCTTATCCCTTTCCTTCCACCCCTCACCTCCCATGCTGTCTTTCTCTTAAATAATAAGCACTTCTGAACTATCTTAGATTCTGTACCTTCTCTCCAGTCATGAACCTATCACTGTCTTTAACTCTTGAAAACTTCATTAGACAAATTAATGTGATGAAGGAAGCAATATGAGAAAGCCTATTAATCTGATGAGCATGGAACTGAACAAACCCTATAGATACTTTCCCTTTGATTTCTAGCCTATCAATACCTACACTGAGTCACATACACTCAAGATTATTGTTTTTATTGTATACTTCATATATTCATTAATTTTTGACTCATTATCATTTTGTTGAAGTGTTAAACTATGGTAATAAACAAACTTTTAATTAACTTTTCCTCCTAGGATACAAATATAACTTGCACTTGAGCTTTAGCTAATTTTATGTTCTAAAATTGCCAAAACACAATGATCAAGGTTTCTAGATTATTTACTGTATTTTCTACTATATAATATTGTTCTATCTCTTCTGTATAAAGAAAATGAATGCTTGGGGCTCTTGGGTGGCTCAGTGCGTTAAAGCCTCTGCCTTCTGCTCAGGTCATGATCCCAGAGTCCTGGGATAGAGCCCCACATCAGGCTCTCTGCTCAGCAGGGACCCTGCTTCCCTTCCTTTCTCTCTGCCTGTCTCTCTGTCTACTTGTGCTGTCAAATAAATAAATAAAATCTTTAAAAAAAGCAAATGAATGCTTGATAACTAAATGAATGCTTTTCTGAATAAATTAAATATGGCAATAGCATTTTATTTTATCATGCTTTACATATTAAACTATAATATTATATCACTAGTCTACAAATAATCTACTCACATAGTGATTTGGAAGCTTTTATTTTTTTTATTATTTTTTTTTTAGATTTTATTTATTTATTTATTTGACAGAGAGAGATCACAAGTAGGCAGAGAGGCAGGCAGAGAGAGAGAGGAGAAAGCAGGCTCCCTGTGGAGCAGAGAGCCCGATGCGGGACTCGATCCCAGGACCCTGAGATCATGACCTGAGCCAAAGGCAGTGGCTTAACCCACTGAGCCACCCAGGCGCCCGATTTGGAAGCTTTTAGCAAAAGAATTCTTCCTCCTGATTGTAGTATAAAAGCCACAGAAATATACAGAAGACTCCCAGGATAGAAAGTTAAATCCAGTTATCCGTGATGCCTTGAGTAGGACCTGACCTATGTATGTCCTGGGATGCACTAGTAACTGTTACATGTGATAGGATTATATTTAATATATACAGTTTCATTTACTTCACAAAGGAGATATAAATTTGAGAATAAAATATTTGATGAATCTATAAAGTCTATATCTATTTGTAACCAATGTGGTAGAATTAAGATGTTAATTTGAAAAAAAATTTCATTGAACACATACACATATTCAATTGTTTTTATATATATAAACAGCATTATTTTTTTATGTAAATAAATGCATTGTCAGTAAAATCCATTTACTTATCAATCATAAGGGTACTTTTAAGTACTAAGAATAAGAAATATGTGAAAAGATAAGTGTTCAAGAGTGCAGTTTGTGGTAATTAATACAATATGATAGGCTCATAAAAAAGATATATTACTTGAACTTAAAAGCTTCTATAATTAAGCAATGACCACTTGAAATTTGTAATTAGTCTTGCTGCAGTTTTTCCTTGCACTTATTGCCCTTCCCCAGAAGTTCATTAAGAATTTCTGTGAATGTCCTTATGTTTAATCTCATTCATAGATTCCACTGCTGCTCACAAAACAAAGCCAAAAAGAGAGGTGACTCTATGTGGCACTCCATCCACAAGCAATACATTCATAAATAATTAAAAAGCTCTCTACTTCATTTGTTACCCATTCAGCTGATAATTTAAATGAGTAACTGAGGCCATTTTATCAGCACTTTTAATAGAATGCGACTCAGAAACTTCACAGTGTTATTTAAGAAGAAATGCTCATGTGGTAAGGTTTTTATTTTTTTTTAATCAACAAAATAATTTTCAAATATTAAAACCAAATGTCTCCTTTTCCTCCAAGTTTCCTTGCTACGTCAAAGTTATAAATAAATACATTACAATCGTATTTTGAGTAGTAGATAAAAACAAATGTTTTGAGGGGCGCCTGGGTGGCTCAGTGGGTTAAGCCACTGCCTTTGGCTCAGGTAATGATCTCAGGGTCCTGGGATCGAGTCCCGCATCAGGCTCTCTGCTCCACAGGGAGCCTGCTTCCTCCTCTCTCTCTCTGCCTGCCTCTCTGCCTACTTGTGATCTCTCTCTGTCAAATAAAAAAATAAAATCTTTAAAAAAAACAAATGTTTTGAAACTGTCTGTGGGTTGAGAATCTGGGTTAACTGATCTCAATGTATTTAGACTTTATTAGATGGTTGTTTTTAGACTATTTAAAAATACATGCTCAGATAATGACAACATTATTTTATTCATTTTAATAAATAAATTATTTTATTTAATTATGTTTAGATATTTATTTATTAAATTAATGATTTAATATTTAACAATCTAAATTTGAAATATTTTAAATTCTAAAAAATAGTTATTTAATTAAATCGATATATTTAATATAAATATTTAATAAATTATTTAATCATTATTATAATTATGCAATACATTATGTATTGTGTAATAATTGCATTTTAATAAATAAATAAATAAATGTATTATTTACATTATTTTATTTTACTTTATTTTATTTAGTTGACAAAGAGAGGGAGAACGCAAGCAAAGGGAGCTGCAGGCAGAGGGAGAGGGAGAAGTAGGCTCCCAGCTGAGCAGAAAGTTCAAATTGGGGTTCCATCCCACGACCGTGGGATCACCACCTGAGTCAAAGGCAGATGCTTAACTGACTGAGCCATCCAGATGCCCAAGGCTTTGTATTCTTTGCTTCTAAATATTGATGCTGCTTCATCTCTGGAGTTAGTAAATTGATGCTGAGAATTCATATCAAAGAATTGATAGTAGCTGTTAAGCAGAAACATGTAATTGACGGGAAAAAAAAAGAACAGAATGAAGAGAAAGGACAAAAGTCAAAAGCATATTAATATAAAATTTAATTAGATAAATAAAGCTGGTATTCCTGAAGGGGGCTAATAAAAGAGCTGCAAAGAGCTGATAGGATTAGGAAAATTGTCCACTCCTGGTCATTTCATAATTTTAAACTATTCCTTATTAATAAATATACTTAGTTCCAGAAACACAACCACATAAGGACATTTCCACCAAGTTTCCTCTAACAGCATTTACAAATTAGACGTTCAAACAATGTAGTTTTTTACATGTTGCATCTGTATCTTAAAGTTTAAACACTTTCTGTGACACATTTTCTAACAATGAAAATATATATATATATATATATATATACCTTATCCCTAAATGGAAAAAATATATATATATATAGAAACCTTATCCCTAAATGAAACCTTTCTTTGTTTATTAGCTTAAATAGGTAAATTAGCAACAACAACAACAACAAACAGCTAATATTATAGAGGTAGGAACAATTTACCTTTTCATTCATTGCTATTTTCTAAAAATTCCTATTTTATTTTTTCTCAAGTCTGTCATAATAATTTTCTAAATCTCCTGCCTTATTCAATTTTTTTCTTTTAGTGGAAATCTCTATTTCATATTTATTTTCTCTTCCTCCACTCTTTGCTCTAATAATTCAATGTATTATTAGATTTTCTGTTTTTCTCTTTATCCAGATATATCTTTTCTTTCTTTCTTTCTTTTCTAAATAATTTGATTTGCTGGCATTTTACATCAGTACATGCTTTCTTATAAATGTTAGAAATGTCTGTGGAACTTCTAGAAGAATAAACTTTTTTACCTTTAAGAAGTTTACAGTCTAGAGTACCTGGGTGGCTCAGTTGGTTAAGTGTCTTCCTTCAGCTTAGGCCATGATGCCAGGGTACTAGGATCCAGTCCTGCATCAGCTGCCTGCTCAGCAAGGAGTCTGGTTCTTCCTCTCCCTCTGCCCCTCCCTCTCTCTCTCTAATAAATAAATAAAATCATTAAAAAAAAGACTTACTGAAATCTGAGACTGAATTACTAAATTCAGTCTTAATATAAGACAGCTAAACAAAGCAATGATCACAACTGGAAAATTTATTCAGATCATGGTTTAACATTTTTGGTTGACACAGGACCTCTTTCAGTAACAACTTTCCCTAAATATCAATTTCTTTTTAAGGCAAAAAATTTTGACAAGAAATCCAGATCTTCTCATCATTTTCATATCAATTTAATGTGACATCCTCGGAGTATATAATCAAATATGTAATTATTCTATCTGTTGCCTTGTATATTGCCTGTATCTTTTTCAGACTCAAAGTTCCATTGAGGTAGAGTTTTTTTTGTTCTGTTTTTAAAGCAGAGATTTTTAAAGTGTTTGATATATACAAGATGCTTAATAAGTGTTTACAAAACCTATGTATTTCAGAAGCCTTAAACAGGCTTTAAAATAATGTAGGTGATATTAGTAGTCATATCAAACAATTTGTAGGTTTCAGTCATGTAAATAACTACATTTCTCAGAGACAGAGAAACATACAAATGATCTGGGTCCAGTAGGATAATGCTAGCATGTGTTGTAAATTCTCTTATATGACCTTATTCTTGCAAGAATTGGTTATGTGGCAGAAAAAAAGGTATCACTATCTTATACTTTATGATTTAAAGAGATTTATGGAAGTTGTTAATTTCTTACACTACCCCTTTGTTTCAGTGGACCCAATTTCTGTGGTAATGGTGAGAGGAAAGTAGGCAATTTAGGCAGCAGCAAAAATCTCCTACAAGGCACTATAAAATAAGGCTTGTTCTAGATCATGGGTCTGTCCAAAGGGGAATGTTAAGGGGTAGAATGGATGATGGATGCATTGTGGACTTATAACTATAAGATTAATACTGTTATGCCCCAATAATGGGTCTATGATTAAAGGAGCAAGACTGATGTAAAGCGAAGGTCAAGCAAAGCCTTATTTCATGCCAAGCATCAAGAATCTAACCGAACGTTCAGAGCCACACCTCTTATGAGAGAAGGCAACCCTTCACTGTTTCACAGTCTAGCTTTTAAGGGCAAAGGCCATGAAGTCAGGCCTGGCCACGCACAGGTGACCAATGAGATTTTAACACACACAGGAAACTCCACAGTGAGGCTAGGTGACCAATTGAGGTTCAATTTACCCTAGTATAGACATTTGACCCAGCCTATTACACCTTGATTAGGATTGGTGCCAAAACGGTTCCCAAAGGGCAGAGGAGTGGGGCATACTCCTTAGTATCTAAGGAGACAATATGCAAACACCGCCCCCCCCTCCCGCTGATTGATGTCTCCACCTGGCCTGACCCACCCTTGTATATGGGCTTTGTTACCTGGAGCTGATTTCCAGGTCTTGTTTTTAAGTGAATCCCCTGGGGGAAGGGGAGCAAGGACAGTTTCAGGGTTAACCTCAATGGAAGCCTCTTGCTAATATATAAAAATATAAAATAGGTCCTTACATTACAACAACTCAGTAGGGAAAGTCCCTGTGTGGTGATAAAAGAAGTGATGTAACTTGCATTGCACATTTTATTTTTAAAACGTGTAAGTTGTATTTTTCCCTGCCATGACATCATACTTTATCTTCATCTCTGTCTACTAGTTTAAAACTAGTTAAACAAACTCAACAATTTTTTAAAAAAATATTTTATTTATTTATTTAAGAGCAAAAGCCAGAGAGAGAGAGAGAGAAAGAGCGCATGAGCAATATGGGGCTCGATCCCAGGACTCTTGAGATCATGATCTGAGCCAAAGGCAGACACTTAACTGACTGAGCAAATGAGACTCCCACAAACTCAACAATTTTATAAAATTTTTATTTGTTGGGGTGCCTGGCTGGATCAGTCAGTAAAATATGTAACTCTTGATCTTGGGGTTGTATGTTTGAAATCCACCTTGGGTGTAGAGGTTTTTAAAAATAAAATCTTTAAAAAAATTTTTTTTTCATTTTTATATTTAAGCCGTTGTATGGCAGTGTTGATCACTATATTGTACACCTGAAACTAATATTAACCTTATTTTAACTAACTGGAATTTAAATAAAAACTTTAAAAATAAAATAAAAATAATAATCATAAAAATAAAAAGAGGAAAAATTATTTGGCAGGCAATTTTCTTAATTGAATTATTATTTATTATTATCATAGTCTGTGTGTGTCGGTGGGAAGTGGCTGGTATTCCAGTGAGTTCCATATCTGTGTTACACTGAGGTCCATGTCTGTAGTCAGTCTTTTTTTTTCTTTTAATTTATTTTCAGTGATCCAAAATTCATTGTTTATGCACCACACCCAGTGCTTCATGTAATAAATTCCCTCCTTAATACCCACCACTGGGCTCACCCAACCACCTGCCACCGTCCTCTTCCAAACCCTCAGTTTGTTTCTCAGAGTCCACAGTCTCTCATGGTTTGTCTCTCCCTCCGATTTCCCCCAGCACACTTCTCTCCATCTCCCAGTGTCCTCCACGTTATTCCTTATGTATTGAGTCTTATAAAAACTTTTATTTCTTTCCCTATTCTGCTTTGCATATGCTTATCTTAGATGTTAAAATGTTATAAACCCTCCTGCCTGGTCCATTTTCTCTCTCTTCTCTCATGATTTCTCATGCTCTCCCTGCCAACCCCACATGCCTTACAATATCTGGATATGACTAATTTCTTCCTGAGCTACTTTATTCTACTCTGCCATATGGTTGCCCTTCCTTCTTCTGTACCATAACTTCTATCCCCTGCATTTGTGCTTTAACAATACCTAATTCTTTTCACTACATCTGTATCTTTGAGGTCAATACTCAGTAGTGCAATCGCTGGGTCATAGGCTAGCTCTATTTTACTGGAAAGAAGGGCCATATGCACCCCAGTGTTCATAGCAGCAATGTCCACAATAGCCATTCTGTTGAAAGAGCCAAGATCCCCTTCAACAGACAAACGGATAAAGAAGATGTGATCTATGGATACAATGGAATATCACTCAGCCATCAGAAATGATGAATACCCAACTTTTGCATCAACATGGATGGGACTGGAGGAGATTATGTTAAGTGAAATAAGTCAAGCAGAGAAAGTCAATCATCATATGGTTTCACTTATTTGTGGAACCTAAGGAATAGCATGGAGGACATTAGGAGAAGGAAAGGAAAAATGAAGTGGGGGCATTGGAGGGGGAAATGAAACATGAAAAACTATGGACTCCAAGAAACAAACTGAGGGTTTTAAAGATGAGAAGGATGTGGGGATGTGTGAGCCTGGTGATGGGTATTAAGGAGGGCACATATTGCATGGGGCACTGGGTGTTTTACACAAACAATGAATCATGGAACACTACTTCAAAAACTAATGATGTATTGTATGGTAACTAACATAACATAATTTAAAAAAAAAGGAGGGGGACAATACCTAACACTCAATCTTTGCTAGTTTCTTGTTTACCTCCTTTTAAGAGTAAGCTCATTAGTGGTTTTTTGTTTGTTTGTTTGTTTTTGTCTCAACTAAAAGAAGAAAAATAATACACATTATTTTGAAAACTTTTTGAACAGTGTACAAACGTTAGTCAAGTCCACAATGTCTCATCTCTTCTTCCTCCTAACATGGCTAAGTTGAAAAACCCTTTATCTGGGAAAAGACCATTCTCCTGCCACCTTGTGTAAGATTTTGGCTTTAGCTTACATTATCCTTTCTTTCCTTTTCTGAAAATAAGTTGAAAATATTAATAGCCTCAGTTTCTTCTTCCAAAATATGACTGCTTCTTTACCAAGTGAAAAAGCAACTCATTTTGACCATAGTAAACAGCTTGGACCTACTTTTTTTGGCTCACTGTTTTAGTGAGACAAGTGGAGTGAAGATGACACACCATTTCCAAATGTATTCATAATTGGTAGACCATACTTCTAACTTGAAGTTTTGTTGCCATTAAACTACGACCAGAATCGCTATAATTACAGAGGTAAATTCTTTATATTTACTATATTTGAAATTACCATATAATACCAAAATAAAATTATGATTATGTGAAGAGTCTGTAATATTAAGAAGATGACTTTGAAATTATTGCTTATCTAAATGAAATTTCCCATTTTATAATCTTGTATAAGCTTCCGTTGTCATTTCCTATTATAATCTATTGGAAGGCACTCTTATTTTCCCTTAAGTGGGAAGTCAAATGTGGAACAAATTTATCCCAAAGGAACTGATTCTATATTCCACTGAAGACCAGGTGGCTTCCATGTGGCATTTTGCCTCTTGCATATTGTTCATCTCCTACAACAAATGGGGGTATGCTCTTTAGTAAACTAATTCAACTCAATTAGAGACATTGTCTTCAAGGGATAACATCATAGAGACTAGAATCAGAATCATACTTTTGGGAAAATTGGGCCCAGGTTTTTTGTTTTGTTTTGTTTTGTTTTGTTTTAAGATTTTATTTATTTATTTGACAGACAGAGACCACAAGTAGGCAGAGAGGCAGAGAGAGAGGGGGAAGCAGGCTCCCTGCTGAACAGAGAGCCTGATGCAGAGCTCGATCCCAGGACCCTGAGATCATGGCCTGAGCCAAAGGCAGAGGCTTAACCCACTGAGCTACCCAGGCGCCCCTGGGCCCAGGTTTTGATGGCTTCTTTCCTCAATCTTATAAAACCTATTTGAACTCTACTGGATGCCAGTCTGCTTAAAAATATTTGGTCCCTTGTAATTTTAACCTTCCAGAGTTCAATGCACCTGATTCATGTAATATCCTATAGTATTTTTGTCAAAGGAAGACTCTCAAAGTGTGTTTCTTGGGAGACACTTTTCAATTGGTTGCTTACATTTCTGCATTTATTATTTGTTCTAGACCGTCCTTTGAAGATGGTTGTATTGAATAGACTTGGAGGACAGAAATAGTATCTTTTTTTTTAACTTAACCTGTTGTGTTTGCAAATATTATCTGCCTCTGTTTTGATTCTTCTTGTGGGAACTGAGGCTCAGAACTGATATATAACTCCCACCCCTACACACACACACACACACACACACACACACACACACAGAACACACACACACACACAAATACTGTTAATATTCTGGCTACCTCTAATGCTGTGAATAATAAACTATATTATTTCTGAACCATGAGTCTGCGTCTTCTATCAACACCCAAGAAACCACGGCAGACTCATACACCAGCTTTCAAATAAGGGAAAATAATCTCAGATGCTTTATATTTTTTGATAGTGTTACCTACTTCTGAACATATGACTGAACACATATAAAGCTGGAGCCATGACCATTTAGAGCTTCTTCTGTGGAAGAACTATGCATTCACTAGTAAACAAAAGTAGTTTTATCTTTTTTTTTTTTCCTCCTGGACACCATTTCCTCTCTCACACTGTTGCTCAAATTGGATGGAGTCTAAGGTCCTTTGAGGAAATTTTTGTTTAATGACTCAAAATAAAATAGGAAGAGTCTAAAGTGCTAAAATTAATTCTAGATAAAAGGTATAAGTCATGCCAGAAAGGATAGTAATTTTATCTAACAACTGCCTGTTCACCCCTTATTTGTTCATTAACTAATCTCCAAATTCCTGACTAAATCCCTTTTGTAAGCCAGAATGTGAGCTAAAAACTGGGATTTTAAAAAATTTTCATTTGAAATCCAGTTAGTTAACATATATGGTTGTATTAGTTTCATGTGTACAATATAACATATAGCACTCGGTGCTCATCATGACAAGTGCTCTAATTAACCCCCATCACTTATTTAATCCATCACTCCTTTCAGATCCTCTCAAGTAACCATCAGTTTGTTCTCCGTTATGAAATGTCTGTTTCTAGCTTTGTTTCTCTTTCTATGTGTTATTATTTTCCCCTTTGCTTGTTTGTTTTGTTACTTTTATTCCATATATGAGTAAAAGTATTTGTCTTTCTCTGACTTATTTCACTTTTAGCATTATACTGTCTAGTTCCAGCCATGTTATTGCAAATGGCAAGATTTCAGTCTTTTTTATGGCAGAATAATATTCCATTGTATATACATACCACTTATTCTTTATTTATTCATCAATTGATGGATACTTGGGTTCTTTCCATATCTTAGCTTTACAAATAATGCTGCTATAAACATAGGGGTGCTAGCATCCCTTTGAATAAGTTTTCTTAAATTCATTGGGTAAATACACACCAACAGGATTGTTGGATCACAAAGGACTTCTATTTTTAAATTTTATGGACATTCCATACTGTTTTCAAATATGGCTGTATCAGTTTGCATCACCACCAACAGTTCACAATTGTTACTTTTTCTTTTTTTTAAGATTTTATTCATTTGACAGAGAGAGATCACAAGTAGAGAGAGAGAGGAGGGAGCAGGCTCCATGCCTGGCAGAGAGCCCAATGTGGGACTTGATCCCAGGACCCTGAGATCATGACCTGAGCTGAAGGCAGAGGCTTAACCCACTGAGCCACCCAGGCAGCCCCCACAAGTGTTACTTTTTCACATCCTCTCCAACCCCTTTTGTTTCTTGTAGTGTTGATGTTAGCCATTCTGACAGGTGTGAGGTGGTATCTCTTTCTAGTTTTGCTTTGCAATTTCCTGATGATACATGATGATGGACATCTTTTCATGTATCTACTGAACATTTGAATGTGTTCTTTGTGGAAACACTTGTTCATGTCCTCTATCCATGTTTTTATTGGATTATTTGTTTTTGGATGTTGACTAAAAACTGGATATTAAGTAACACACAAGACAGGTTTCCTTGAGCTTAAATTTTATTTGCATGAGTATCATTAACAGGAAAAAATATGCATATGTGTATGTACAAGTGTGTTTATGTATACATCTATCTATCTATCCTCTATCCCCTGTCTTCTAATTGTGGTAAAACCTGTAAGGTGGGGAATGGGATAGTCTGAAGAAATATGCTGCTGGATATGTTGGGTAAGCAAATTTAATTGCACTCAGATGCATTGGATATAAGTGAATCACTCAAATGAGTTATTTAATATTATATAGAAACAAATTAAAATTTTATGTAGTTGAAAATAATAGGTAGTTAAAATAATTTTTGTTGTTTGTTGTTTTTGTGTCTCTTTTGTTTATATATACTATGGTGTGAATGTTTATGTCTCCCAAAATCATATTACAAAATCTAACTCTGGAAGTGATAGTATTAAAACATAGGGGCCTTTGGGAGGTGATTAGGTTATAAGTGGGATTACAGTCCTTTTAAAGGAGACCCCAGAGAGTTCTCTTGATTCATTCATCATGTACGTTTACAGTGAGAAGATAGCCATCTATGAGGAAGTGGGCTCTCCCTGGATCTGCCCATTCCTTAATCTTGAACTTCTCAGTTCTAGAACTGTGAGAAATAAATTCCTGTTCTTTATAAGCTATTCAGTCTATATCATGTCCGTTATAGCAGCCTGCATGCAGAAGGACACTATGACCTAAAACGAGAGCAATAAATATAAAGTTTCAGTAAAGTCAGTTGGTACAATGTTTTTTTACTTAGAGAAGACATGCTGCTTCATGTTAAACCTTGATATTGTATATGTTTCTTGAAGGGCCACTTCTTACTCCTTTGTGTGTTTTCCACAAAGTCCAGGATGATGCCTTACATAAAGGTAATATTTTATAAATACTGTTGGAAATATATACTTCTCTAAAATCTTATTTTGCCTACAGATTACTTGGATCCACTTTGCCTTGTGTAGAATATTTGAAATATATTAAGAACAGAATGTCTCTCTAAATAACATTTAGAATCATCATTAAAAGATTGGTAGCAGACTGAAGGAAAAGTCCAAGAAGCTGGCAGAAGCAAAGGACCAAATTTTTGACCTGGCAGAAAAGGATTGGTAAATAAGGAAACAAATCCAAAGAAAGAAGGAAGAATGATGAAACATGACAATGAGCTTAGGAAAGTCATTGACTCCAAGGAATAGAAAGAGGTGCTTATTGTAGGAGAAGTAGGAGTGAGAGAAAAAAAAAGAGGGCTGAACATGGATTTGAGAATTCAGAGCTAAAACTGTCCCTCATCTGGGAGCAGAAACAGAGATCCAGATTCAGAGGCAAGGAGGACTCACATCACCATCCACAGAAGCATAGAACAACAAGACATAGTTTCATTCCCTCTGCAAAAGCTATCAATGGAGGAATTCTCTTTACCTAAATATGCGTGGGAGTGTAGTTTGTACATAGCCAAGTCACTTACCTCAAGAGGACAAACTATACCAGCTCTCGAAGCAGGCCAGATAGCTCAAGCAACACCAGCCCAAGCCAAAATCCATTTCCCCTGCATTTGTGAACAATGACAGAGCAGTGGTTCACGTCTAGAACTAGGACGTATTCAGAAGTCAAAGATTGTGTCATGGATTGTGCCTATCAGTTCAGAGGCGGCCTTCAGCTCAACTCATGATCCCAGGGTCCTGGCATCGACTCTGTTCTCAGGTTCCCTGCTCAGGAGTAAGTCAGCTTTTCCCTCTCCAGCTCTACACCCTGATTGTGATCTCTCTGTCTCTCTGTCAAATATGTGCATGTGCATTGTTTGACAAAAAGACAAAAACATAACCGGGGTACAAGGATTGACTGTGGCCAGGGGATGTTTTCTTTAATTTGGACCTAGATCTCTATGGAAGGCAGCCAGGTTCAGAGAACCTCCCACCATCCTCAAATGCCAGACCTTCGCTCAGAGCTCCAATGTTCATTCTCCAGTTCCTTGTCTTCCTGAATATCCTCACCAACCTGTAGCATACGCTGTCTGTGGCTCTCTAATGGACCTTTGTTGTCCCACTGTTCATCTTCTGCTGCCTCCATTAGAACACGCCCATCTTCCACAAGAGGCATTGTTTGCTTATCCCATGAAACCATTTGGGGGATGTTCATGAGAGGGTGAAGGCAGGCTTGTGCTGTCACATCTACATGTACTTCTCCAGAGGGTATCTGCAGGACCCTGTGGGAATGCTCCAGGTTCTTTGACATTTGAATCCTCTTCAATGCGTCCTTTTGAAGATACAAGTTGTCTTCCTGAAACGGGTACGGACGTCTTTCAGATGGCTTCTTGGGCTATGGGTCTTTTCCAATATGCTCCATGCTTGCTCCTGTGGACTCCAAGTACATGAGTCCATTCTGGACCTAAGGTTCTAGGATGTAGAATCTGCCTTTGGTACATCGTCAGTTTTGAAGATTTGGAAGTCATTTTGGCTCGATTTCTAGAGACGCTACAAGTACTCGTTATAAGGGCCGCTAGGCCAGAGGGAGTCATTTTGTGTTTCAGCAGTAAACTTATATTGAACCCATGCAGTAAACTAAATTGACCCTACTCCTCCCAGAGGAGCTTACTCTCAACGCCTAGATACAAGGGTGAATCAGGCCAGGAGAAGACATCCCATTAGAGGGGCACGCATATATCTACTAGGGTAAATTCAGATCCAATTGTCCACCCATGTGTTACCTAGCATTTTTGTTTTTGTGGTGTAGCAGACTTAGCATGACTGTGCAGTTTTTTCTGTATTGTTATCTCATTGGCCAACTCTGTATAGCCTGGCTAAACTACCGCTATAAATGTTAGTCTGTGAGGCTGGGAGTGGTCGCCTCTTTGCAAGAGAAGGCCCTGACCAGTCAATATGATTCTCGATGCTTTGTGCAAAATTAACGTTTGCTTGAACTTCACTTTGTATCAGTCTCGCTCCTTTGAATAAGGACCCTATCTTTGGAGGGCCACCCGAATTCAAATGATGAGAACTGAAACAGCATTGGAATTTTTGGAAAATCCTCTGGAGGTAAGATCATGGGATCCTGCATGGAGCTGCAGGCTATGGCCCACTGGTAGAAGTTGGCAGCAGCCATGCTCCCCAGAGCTGGTGTGGATGCGGAGATGCCCCATCCTCTGCTGGTAGATCGTATGGGGGTTCAATTCCCCCTGGGTGGTCAGGGGGTTCGAGTCCCCCTAGATGGTCAGGGGGCTCGAGTTCCCCTTTGCGGTTAGAGGGGGTTCAAATACCCCTAGGTGAACTCCAGGGGGTTCGTCCCCCTGGATAGTCAGGGGGGTTCGAGTACCCCTAGACATTCAGGGGGTTCAAGTCCCCCTGGGCGGTTTGGGGGTTCGAGTCCTCCTAGGCGATCAGGGGATAAAGAAAGCCCCCACCAGTGGCAGGTTATGGGTAAGAATCGTTGGGCCTATGGTTGTCTTTGCCTGGTCCTTTTGTTGTCTGTTGTATTGTTTGTTATGATTGAAGGAATGGGGCAAGCAGAGAGTAAAGGGACTCTGACTTTCATCTCTCTGTTCTTCATAATAGATGTGAGGCTTCTCACTCACTCATTTCGTGTGTTAAGGGCTATGACTGTAGCCAACTGGGGTTAGTCTAAGAGTGAGTTAAGGTGCCCATGCTGAGGCTCATTGGAGCTGAGCATGGAATATGAGTGCCTAATGGACCACTATTGGTAAGCAGAACTGGCACTGTGGGATGAACCGACCTTGAGCCAAAGACTTTAAAAAATATTCCCCAGCAGCTGCCGAAACCCCCTTTGTTTTGGGGAATTATTTGCCTTCTCTGGCCTGATGTGGACTGCCTAGCCCCTCCCCCTTGTTGGCGGGAGAGCATGGCATCTGAAGTGGAGATAGTTATTTGTCTGTCTCAAGGTTTTAATGGGTAATTGTTAAAGTGGCTTCCAAAGTCTTTGGTAACTTGAAACTGTGAAGGGTTGCTTGAATGACAAATGGAATTAAATTCGTTGGACATGTAGGTCTTAACCAAATGAGATATAATGCTAGACCATTAGGTCAAAATCTCATCTTGACCACCACACACGCTATCGCGGACCTTCGTAGACTCCAACTGACTGATGGATGGTGAACACCCGAGTGACAGGGTATCAGGCCCTCCTCCTCAACAAACCAAGAGTGATCTCACAGCCACAAGTGGTGCTAAATCCAGCCACACTGCTCCCAAAGGAGCTGGCTGAACATCCACACAACTGTGCGGAGGTCCTAAACCAAGTCACAGGAATAAGACTGGATATCAGCGACATGCTCTTCCCAGATGCAGACATGACTCTGTTCATGGAAAGAGGTATGTGAGGTATGTGAGGGCTGTGGTAGTTTATCCTGAGCAGGAATTCTGGGCAGCACCCTGCCACATGGAACTTCGGCACAACAAGCAGAACTGATTGAAATCACTAAGGCACTGCAGATGGCTAAAGGTAAAACCACCAACATCAATACGGACCACAGGAATGTCTTTGCTACTCTCCATATACATGGAGCTACTTACAAAGTAAGGAGCCTATTAACAGCAGAAGGAAAAGGAATTAAAACAGAAGAGAAATATTGGGACCCAAAAGAGGTGGCTGTTATGCATGTCTTGCGACACCAAAAGGGGACTGATCTGATTTCAAAAGGAAACCAATTATCAGATCGAGATTTAAAGCAAGCAGCCTGAGAAACAATGCAAGAGCTGGTTACACACCTGGATCTATCCCTACCAGATAAACTGGAGTATTCAGAGGAAGATTTAAAGTATTTACAAAAATGGCTAAATTATATTATAAAGGAGACTGGGCTAAGACTAAAAGAGGAAATTTAATTCTTCTTCGAAGACTAGGTAAGAAATTAGTAGACCAGATACATCAGGGTACTCACCTGGGGTCACTCAAACTCAAGGAACTTCCAGGCTTCTAAATTATGGTGTATGGTTCAGGATATAGTTGATAGATGTGCTCAGTGCCAGGCAGTTAATGTGGGAGGAACTAGAATTGGAAGAGGGAAAAGAGAAAGAGGTAGGGTACCAGGAATTTATTGGAAAATAGATATTACAGAAATAAAACCCGGAAAATATGGGGACAAGTATATGTTAGTTTTTGTAGATACCATTTCAGGCCAGGTTGAGGCTTTTTCCGAGAAACATGAGACAGCAGGAGTGATAGCCAGAAAGCTACAAGAAAAATAATTCCTAGGTCTGGGCTGCCTCTCACGGTTGAGTCAGACAATGGCCTTGCATTTTGAGTTCAGTCTCACAGGAATTGGCCAAGGCCCTGGGCACAAATTGGAAACTACATTGTGCCTATCAGACCTAGAGTTCTGGGCATGTAGAGAGAATGAACCGGACTCTTAAAGAGACCTTGACAAAACTAACCCTGGAGACGGGCAGTGGATGGGTGGATCTGCTTTCTTTCACCCTACTCAGGGCAAGATGTACACACTATTTAAACAGGGTGACCCCATTTGAAATGTTTGGGAGAACCCCTGCTCCCGCTCTGTTTTCGGCTACAAAAGGTTGCCCTAGCAGAAATGACTGATCAGTCTGTACTCCAGTCACTGCAGGCATTACAGTCTGTATTAAAAAAAAAAAATGCAGGGATCCAGACTGCCCACACTGGTATGGATACGGAGGTGGAACCACTTCTTTTCCAACCCAATCACTTGGTTTGGATATGACATTATCAAGTGGGGAGCTTGGAGCCTCGCTGGATGGGACCTTTTACTGTTACCCTGACCACACCACAGCAGTAAAAGTAGAACGCATCAGGGCCTGGATTCACGCATGTCACATTAAACGAGCCAAGGATGAAGATGACCCCAAAAGGTGGAAGCCACAGCCAAAGATCCCGTTCACTGTGGACTAAATCTAAGACTGAAAAGACTATGAGTTTGTTGTTGCTCCTATTTTTACCTGTTTATGTAAAGTATAGGTAGTTAATTAGATAAAGGAAATTAGAAAAAAAAATGGAAAGGGTTCTATGAAGCGGTAAATGGGTAAGTCATCAGCCGACTGTGCACTAGTGTCATTTACACTAGTGTAAATATACAGCCGACTGTACACTAGTGTCATGTACAAAAGAAAATGAGAGCGATAAAAATGTTAGAATTACATGCTCAATAAACCCTTTATAACCAGGGAATGTAGAACTGGATGAAAAGTCAAGGATTGGACTAATCTCCAAAGAATAGAGAGGAATGTAAGAGCCTGGGTGGCCAGGGGGAATCATTTTGTGTTTATGCAGTATACATAGATTGACCTCATGCAGTAAATTTAGATTGATACTGCCCCTTCCAAAGGTATTTACTCTCAAAGCCTAGATATAAGGGCAGGTCAGGGCAGATGAAGATATCCAGTCAGTGGGGAGCTTATATCTACTAGGTAAATTGAGATTCAATTGTCCATCCGTGTGTTACTAGCAGTTTTTTTCTATGTCTGGCAGACCTAGCACCACTGTGCAGTTTTCTCTGTGTATTGTAATCTCAAGGCCACCTGTGTATAGCCCAGCTAAACTACATCTATACATGTTAGTCTGTGATGCTGGAGGGGGTCGAATTTGGAAGAGAAGGCCCTGACCAGTCAGTATGATTCTCGATGTTTGGAATGAAATTAAGCTTTGCTTGACCTTCGCTTTGTATCAGTCTTGCTCCTTTGATTAAAAACCGTAACACTTGTGTCTGCACTGTGGAAGACTCCAGACATGTCTATGTCATGATTGGGGGTGTTCCCTTTGAGCTTTCCTTGGGTGGCCCTTCTCCTGTTCAGAAGATTGGTAAATGGGTGGGAGGGCCTAACCCTGTGCAGGGCTCAGATTCCCTCCCCTGAGGTTTGCTTGAGGCCTGATGTTACTTGACCTTTCCTGGCTAAGATGGAATGGTGGATTCTTGCCTTTCTCCGAAATCCAGAGGGCTGGTGCTGACAGTCAGGACCAAACACTACGAATCGGGCCATGGAGATGGTGATACCGACTCGCTTCACAAATTGCCTTGGTGAGAGACCCAGGCAGCTCCAGCGGTTTGGGATGGCTAGGGGTCCTATTGGCACACCCATGAATACTCCAACCAAGTGTAGTGATCAGGCATGGGTTTATGAGGATTGGTTGCTATGACCTCAAAGCATTGTGACATCACAGATGCTGGCTTCACTGAAGCAGCTGTCCCTCTCCCATGACCTTGGTATCCTATGGCTTTAGGTAGGAAGCCCCGGGAAGGATAGAACAAGAGCTCTCTGAGCCTGATCAGGAACTCAGGTTGTCTTGTGGGTTAATGTCCCATTTCCCCTTTCTAGATAAATAGGAAAAAAATGATGTTCATTATACCTTCCTTTAGGCCAACAATTCTCCAGAGACAGCAAGGTGTCCTATTTCCACTACAATTTCTAGATCTCAAGAAACAGTGAGGCATCTTGGGTACCAACAGCTCTCCATGGGGTTTGTCATCCTGTGGGTGAGCAAGTCCATTGTCAGTGTCTTTTCCCAACGGGTCAGTGATGACTAACGGACAGAAAGTCCCTTTTTGAGGAAAAAGGTGAGGGCATGGATATATGCTACTGCCTTTGTCCTCATCTCCTAGAGTTCTGAAACACAAGGTTAAGGGATTAGGGCTCTGTCTACCTGGTTTTCCCATAACTTTGCAAAGTCTTCAAGGAAAGTGACGTTCTGATCAGAGCTAACTCTTCAGGAAGAGGCCTGGACCGCACCTGTTGTCATCATTAGTTAACTGTACTTGTAATGGGACGGGTATAGACATGTTGACCAAGTCTCTTTAGTCAAAAGGAAAGGGATGGCCTATATCGATGGCTTGCAAAGCCCACTTGAGCAGAACTGTGGACTGAGCCTCAAGGTCCTTGCAGACTAGTGATGAAGAAGGTGTGGTCCATCTTGGTAACAGAGTATTCCTCAGCCATCAGGGAGGATGAACCCCTGGACCTTACATTGACATGAACTTCCCATGTCTGGGTGATGGGAAATGGAAAAGACAGGCAGAACAATGGAAATATCATATAACTTTCCACAATATGTTCCTCAGGAGGAATACCTTGGCTCTTAGTAAAGGAAAGGAAAATTGAATGGGAAGAATGCAGAGAAGGAGACCCACCAAGAGTGACTCAGGACTCTGAGAACCAAGCTGAGTGTTACAGAGAAGAGAGACATGCAGGGAATAAGTGAAATGCTTAATGGGTGTTCAGGAGCTGTGGCATATATTAGGAAAAGCACTAGGTCGCATATGAAACTAAAAGATCCGTGAATACTGTGTAAAAAAAAAAAAATGACAAAAAAATTCCAAGAAGAATTCTAAGATTTTCAACAAAAAAATTCAGAGAAAAACAATGTGACCCTTTCAAAACCTAAAGAAGGCACAGGGAGAAAAGGAAAGAATTATAATTTTTATTATCTTTCCTTATTGAAATGGCATGGGAATTGTTTCCTAAAATGTCCTTATCTGAATTGGGTCTTTATCCTTGTAAATTAGAGTCTACCCACCTCTTCCATTTCTGAAATTGATGAGAAGACATGACATTGCCTTCTCTAAATACCTAGAAGAGTGGCCCAGGAAAATGACTTGGACCTGGCCTTCTGTGTGCTGGCAGGTGTTTGATTACTGCTTCAAACGCTTCAGTCACTACTAGAGAGCTGGGATTTTGTAGGTTTCCTGATCTAATCGTGGGAGTTTCTATGTGTCTGGGAATTTAACCTTTTCTCTCCAGTCTTGGATTTGCTAGCATAAATGTGTGTATGTGCCTCTTAGGTTATTCTTTTTTCTTTTCTACCAGTTGCCATGTGGTTTCATACTTTCAGCTGTGATCTTGTCTCCCTGCTGTATCCCAGTAATGGCTTCTGCAGTTTGTTCATGTTTTCAGAACTGAAGTGTGAGATCTCCGGATTTTTTTTTCTATTGGTTTGTTTGTATTTCCTTTATTTTGATAATCATATATATGATTTTATTTTTTCTGTTAACTTTGGAGTTAGGCTCTTCTTCTACTTGCTCCTTCAGGTGTCCAGTTAGGTTCCTTTTTTTTTTTTTTTCGTTTTTTTTTTAATTTTGGAAATGCATGCGTTTAACCCTTTATGGTTTCCCAATAAAATGTTTTTGCATCACCCCATAAGTTTCTTGACATTCCTTTGTTCATGGCTATTTCTGCATTTCCTTTGGATTTTCTTTGTTGATTCATTGCTAGGTCGTGAGTGTGTTGTGTTTTCCAACCTTTAGGGTATGGCTGTATTTCCAATTTGAAAGTGATATCTTCCCGTTTTCATACCTTCATGATCATAAGAGCCCAGGATAGGTTTTGACTTCTCTTCCATGAATTACGACTGGATTTGGACTCGAGCTCATGACCTGCGATAGACAAAGTTAGGTCCGCCGCTGGGAAGAACATATCTTATTGTCCTCAGAGACGCAATCTTACTCATGGATCCCCAAAGTTCAGGTGGTCTCCAGAGCCCATGTGGACCTCTGTTATTCCTTACCACCATTCCACCAAATGATCTGTGCTGTGCTTAACGTGGATATCATAGTCCCCAACAATATTGGATTAAAGTCCCCATCTCCCTTCCTCTCTGATCATATGCTTCCAACGTTTAGATACAGCCATGTTCTGGTATATATGTTGGCAGTTCTTCCAGGTTTCTGATGTTTTGATGCTCCATTATGACAAAACACCTTCCGCTCTCTTTTGTCTCTGAAAGGCATAAAATCACTCTAGATGACTTAGGCACAATCACTTTGGCTCTCTTCTCGTTGGCAAGAGCATAACGTACGTTTCCAAATTTCTTCACTTTCAAGCTATGTGTATTTTATAGTCAAAGGAAATCTCCTATGGGCAACAGGGGTCGAGCTTGTTTAATATTTGTTGTTTTTTGATGGATCCTTTCTGGTTTTTTGTTTGTTTGTTTGTTTTATTTTATTTTATTTTTTCTAATTTCTACCACACCTACAAAATGTTTGTATTGACGGGAGACTTTCGTCCTGAATGCTGAATGAATTATTGTTAGGTAAGAAGTTCACTTTCTCATTTCAGTTGAATTCTGACTTGAATTCTCTGTGCCTTTCCCTTTTATGGTATTTTCTTTGGGGATGCTTCATTAGTGCGATTTCTCACTTCCTCCCCCTCTTTCTCGTGTCTTCTCTGTGTGTGTGTTCGTCTGTGTGTGCATGTGCATGTCTTAATGTGTGCGTGGTCTGTGTGTGTGTTTCACAAAAAACTTATAATTAAATTCCAGAGGTAGGAATTGGGTCTCTTAAGGTTAGCAATTCAATGTGACATGCCTTAGAAACTCACATTCCATCCGTTTCAAGAACATCTTCTGCAAGGAATGTCATCATTTGTACTCTTCCATAAACACGTATTCTCACAAAACTGCCTTCAAACAAACACCACATTTTGTGTGCCTCATTAGAATCGTATTGTTTGTCCCTATACCCCTTGATTTTTCATATGTTTCTTGACTGTCTTGAGGGAGTGAAATCGTCTGTTTGTTGTCTTTCTGAGAATGATAGATATGACAGAGCCCAAAGCTCTCTGCAAGCCTGTCACATGAGACATATGGAATAATTCATTCTTGCTTAAGTCTCAGTAAGAATTTGCGGTGACATGGAGGACAGTGAGATGGTAGTAGTGTCTAATAACCTCATGCTTGTCTTCAGCCATGAAAGCAAAAGGAAGATGACAACAATAATGGGGGCGGGGTGGAAATTGACCTGAAGCCTACACAGTAAACTCCACAGAGTAAGAGATCGGAGGTCGCAGAAACTATGGGAGAAGTTTGGAGACATGGCTCATGGGAGATTTGGGTGGTTCGTGCATCAGAGGGCAGTGATATCATGCAAAGGACAAAGGCACAGGAGAACAGGGCCCACTGGGAACCCACAAGGAACCTGTTTCCCAGTGCAATTGGCTGTGATGAACAGAGGGTCTGAGTTCTTGACAACACAATTCTTGAGGGGTGGAGTTTTTAGATCAGCGGGCTTGGCAGAAATTGACTCAAAAGAACACCGTGTTTTCTTGTAGGGGACACAAACAAGCAACCAGGTGCAGACAGCCTGGAGACCATGATCAGAAATAATACCAGGAGATGTAGTTGGAGGAGAGTGGGTCCTGGCAGTGCATCCGTGAGAGGCAGTGTTTGTGGAAATGATTCAATGGGTGCATAAGAAATGATCGGCTCTCAAACCAGTAGCAACAGGACTGAGCACTGGCCAAGACAGGATGGTGAGACATTTGCTGCCTACCCTGCCGACACAAAAACCCAACCGTGGAACACTTGGAGGACTGCCTTCCTCAGTCCAAGATGCTTAGTCCAAGGAGAACACATTCTCCCATAGGGGCAAGAAGAATGCCTTGACCACATGCTCTCTTTTGAACACAGCATTCTGCAGGCCTGCATTCTATTCGGTTGTGGAAGGTCTCCTTTCACACTCACACTAGACCCTACTAAGTGAAACCTCAGCATATTTAGCCCGGCCCCTAACACACCAAATGCCCGGCAAGGAGGGCCTTTACAGTTGACTGGTCTCAAGGACAGGGTCAGCCATAACACAACAGCAGATGGCATGCATCACACACACACACACACACACACACACACACACTCACACACACACACCCATCATCCCTTAAATGCCAGCATTTGGTCACTCCTGATTTCCTCTTCTTAAAGACATTAACCTCAGGATGGAAAAAGAATGAGCATTCAGAATATAGAGAGGTAGAGAGAGACTTATATCCAAGGCAAAGATGGAAGAATCCACTGACGCCAAGGTAAAAGAACAAGAAATGATCACGGCTAGGCAATCAGAGAGAACCTTCTACATAGAACACGCCCGATGGGGTATAGAAAGCAGCGGCCTGGATACTTCCTGTACATCAGAAAACATAGAAGATATCAGAGAGACTTGAACCACAGAGATAAACTGATAAAGATAAATGAACATAAATAGCTCCTGAAGAGAAGATTGGTAGGAGACTGGATGCAAAGTCTGGGAACATGGCAGAAGTAGAGGATCCAATGAGTGACCTGGAAGAACAAGTCTAGACAATAAGAAAGCAAATTCTAAAAGAGAAGAAAGAATGACGGGACATGACAATGAGCTTAGGGAATCATCATCTCCAGGAATTGAAAGAGGTACCTCTTGTAGGAGAAGTAAGAGTGAGTGAAAAAAAGAGGGCTGAACATAGATTTGAGATATCGTGGCTGAAAATGACCCTCATCTGGTAGCACAAACAGAGGTCCACAATCAGAGTCACAGAGGACTCCCATCACCTTCCACAGAAGCAGAGCACCAAAAGACATAGTGCCATTTACCCTGGAAAATCTAGGCATGGAGGAATTCACTTTAGCAAATAGGTATGGGAGAATAGTTTGTCCATAGCCCAGTCACTGACTTCAAGAGGAAATGCTATACCAGCTCTCGAAAAAATCTGGATAGCTCAAGCAACACCAGCCCAGGCCAAAACCCTTATCCCCTGCATTTCTGAACAATGACTGAGCAGCGGTTCTTGTCTAGAACCACGAGGTTCTCAGAAGTCAACGGTTGGGCCCCAGGATGTGTCAATCAGTTCAGAGGCACCCTTCAGATCAACTCATGATTCCACGGTCTTGGCAATGACTGTGGTCTCAGATTCTCTGCTCAGGGGAAAGTAAGCTTCTCCCTCGCCAGCTCTACCCCTTGATTGTGAACTCTCGGTCTCTCTGTCTAATAAGTGCAAGCGCACCGTTTGACAACATAACAAAAACTAAACCAGGCACAATAATTGACTGGGGGCAGAGGATGATTTATTGAATTTGGACCAAGGTTCCTATGGAGGGCAGCTAGGTACAGAGAACCTCCCACCATGCTAAAATACCATACCTTTGCTCGGAGCTCCAATGTTCATTCTCCTGTTCTTTCTCTTCCTGGATCTCCTCACCAACCTGAAGCATCCGCTGTGTGTCACGCTGTACTGACCCCTTGTTGACACATGTTCATTCTCTTCTGGCTCCATTATAACATGCCCATATTCTACTACAGGCACTGTTTGCTTATCACATGACATCATTTGGCTGGGGGTCATGAGAGTTAGAAGGCAGGCTTGTGCTGCCACATCTCCATGCAGTTCCACAGGGGTAGCTGCTCCACCCTGAGGGAGTACTCAAGATTCTTCCACATTCAAATCCTCTTCAATGCGTCCTTTTGGACATAAAAGTTGTCTTCCTGAAACGGGCAGGGAAGACTTTCAGATGGCTTCACTTGGGCTATGGGTCTCTTCCAACATGCTCTCCGTTTGCTCCTATGGACTCCAAGTACATGAGTCCAACCTGGACCTAAGGTTAAGGGTGTAGAGTCTGCCTTGATGCATGGTCATTTTTGAAGATTGGGAGGCATTGTTGGCACTGTTTCTGGAGATGCTCGAGGAATTCGTGTCCTCGCTGTGGAAGACTCCAGACATGTCTTTGGCACGGTTGCGGGGGTTCATTTTGAGCTCTCCTTGCGTGGCCATTTTTCTTTTCAGAAGCACTGTGATAGGGTGGGAGGTCCTGACCCTTGTGCCGGGCTTAGATTTCCTCCCCTGAGGCTTTGCTTGAGGCCCGATTGCTTCTTGGCCTGTTGTGGTTAAGATGGAATGGTGGATACTAGTCTTTCTCTGGAATCCAGAGGGCTGGTGCTGATAATCAGGACCAAACACTATGAATTGGGTCATGTAGTAGGTGACACCGACTCGCTTCGCAAACTGCCTTGGTGAGAGACCCAGAGAGCTCCGGCGGTTCGGGACGGCCTGGGGTGCTCTTGGCCCACCCACGACTACTCTAGCCAATTGTAGTGATCAGGCGTGATGTAATGAGGAGTGTTTGCTATGAACTCAAAGCATTGTGACATCACAATTGCTGGCTTCACTGAAGCAGCTGTCCTTCTCTCATGACCTTGGTGTCCTAAGGCTTTAGGTAGGAAGCCCCCAAAGGACAGAACAAGAGACCTCTGATTCTGATCAAGAACTCAGGTTGTTTTGTGGGTTAGTGTCCCACTTCCGCTTTCTGGAAAAAGGGGAAAGAAAATGATGTTTAGTATACCTTCCTGTAGGCCAACATTTTCCCAGAGACGGCAAGGTGTCCTATTTCCACTATAATTTCTAGAGATCTCAAAAAACGGTGAGGCCTCATGGGTATCAACAACTCTCCATGGGTTTGGAAATCCTGTGTGTGAGAGCGTCCTTTCTCAGCTTCTTTTGCCTATGGCTCAGTGATGACTAAGGGACAGAAAGTCCCCTTTCGAGGAAAAAGGTGAGGGCATAGATATATGGTGCTATCTGTGGTCTCATCTCTTAGTTTTCTGAAAACACGGCTAATGGATTAAGGCTCTGTCTACCTGGCTTTCCCTTACACACCTTTGCAAAGTCTTAGAGGAGAGTGTCATTCTGCATCAGGGCTAAACCTAAGGAAGAGGCCTGGACAGCATCCGTTGTCATCATTAGTTGTCCTTGTTGCGGTAACAGGTATAATCATGTTGACCATGTCTCTTTAGTCAGAAGGATAGGTACGGCTAATATCGAAGGCTTGCAAGGCCCATTCGAGCAGACCTTTGCAGTGAGCTGCAATGCCCTTGCAAGGACTAGTGGATAAGGAAGGCTTGGTCCATTTTGGCAAGCAGTATTCCTCGGCCGTCAAAGAGAATGAACGCCCTGGACCTTGCCTTGACATGAATGTCCCATGCCTGGCTGATGTGAAATGAAAAGGCAAGCAGAAAAAGGGAAATATCATATGGCTTCCCACAATATGTGCCTCATTAGGAATATTTTGGCGCTTTGTCCTCTTCAATAAACACGTATTCTCATAAAACTGCCTTCACACAATCACCACGATTGGGTGCCTCATTAGTGTCGTATTGTTTGTCCCTATACCCCTTCCTTTTTCATATGTTTCTTGACTGTCATGACGGAGTGAAATCATCTGTTTGTTGTCTTTCTGAGAATGATAGATGTGACGAAGCCCAATGCTCTCCGCAACACTGCCACATGAGGCAAGTGGAAGAATTCATTCTTTCTTATGTCTCAGTAAGAATTTGTGGTGACATGGAGGACAGTGAGATGGTAGTAGTATCTAATAACCTCGTGCTTGTATTCAGCCAAGAAGGCAACAGGAAGATGACCAGAACAACTGCAACATAGTGGACATTGACCGGAAGCCTACAAGGGAAACTCAACAAGAAGAAAGGTAATCACAGAGACTAAGGGAGAAGGTTGGAGACATGGCTTATAGGAGATTTCGTTGGTTCATGCATCAGATGGCAGTGATCACTTGCAAAGGACAAAGGCACAGGATAGCAGGGCACGATGGAAAACCACAAGGCACCTGTTTCCCAGTGCCATTGGCTGTGACGAGAAGAGGGTCTGAAGGGCACGAGTTCTTGACAACACAAGTCTTGAGTGCTGGAGTTTTCAGATTAGCAGGCTTGGCAGATATAACGTCGAAAGAACTCCGTGTTTTTCCTGCATAGGTCACCAACAAGCAACCACGTGCAGACAACCTGGAGACCATGATCAGCGACAATACCAGGACACACAGTGGGATGATGGCGGTTCCTGGCAGTGCATCCATGAGAGGCAGTTTTCGTGGAGTTGTCTCAATGGGGGCATAAGGAATATTGGGCTCCCACACGAGGAGCATCAAGACCAAGCTACTGGACAATACAGGATGGTGAGGAGCATCCTCACCTCATTCAGAGAACCAAAAGACTGCCTACTCTGCCCACACGAAATCCCAACCGTGGAACACTTGAGGGACAGCCTTCCTCACTCCAAGTTGTTTACTCCAAGGAGATCAGACTATCCCAAAGGGGATGAGAAGAATGCCTTGAACACATGATCTCTTCTGAACACAGCATTCTGTAGGTCTGCGTTCTGATGATTTTGTGAAATGTCTCCATTCACAGGCAGACCAGAGGCCATGAAGGTAAACCTCAGCATATTCAGCCCAGGCCCCAAACACACCAAATGGCAGGCAAGGAGATCCACTGCAGATGGCTGGTCTCAAGGACAGCGTCAGCCACAAAACAAACATCAGATGGCATGTATGCCACACACACACACACACACACACACACACACACACACACAAGAACACACACACTAGACAAACCTTAAGGGCCCGCACTTGGTCACTCAATGATCTCTTCTACCTAAATAAATTACCCACCAGATAGAAAACAGAATAAGTATTTCGAATACAGAGAGGAGACAGAGATCTAGATCTAATACAAGATGGAAGAATCAATAGATGCCAAGGAAAATGAACAAGAAAGGATCACGGCTAGGAAATCAGAGTGAAGCTTCTACATAAAACACGCCCGATGTGGGTTTGTTAGCAGCGGCATGGATCCTCCCTATACATCAGAAAACATAGAAAATATCAGAGAGTCTCAAACCACAGAGATAAAACTGATAAAGATAAAAGAACCTAAAGAGCTCCTGAAGAAAAGATTGGTAGGAGACTGGATGCAAAGACTGGGAACATGGCAGAAGTAGAGGATCCAATTAGTGACCCTGAAGAACAAGCCTAGAAAATAAGGAAGCAAATTCTAAAGGAGAAGGAAGAATGATGGAACATGACAATGAGCTTAGGGAATCACCATCCAAAAAGAAAGGTAATAGGTGCCTATTGTAGGATAAGTAAGAGTGAGAGAAAGAAAAGAGGTCTGAACATGGATTTGAGAATCAGGGCTGTCAATGACCCTCATCTGGGAGCTGAAACAGAGGTCCAGAATCAGAGGCACAGAGGACTCCCATCACCTTCCACAGAAGCAGAGCACCAAAAGACATAGTGCCATTTACCCTGGAAAATCTAGGCATGGAGGAATTCACTTTAGCAAATAGGTATGGGAGAATAGTTTGTCCATAGCCCAGTCACTGACTTCAAGAGGAAATGCTATACCAGCTCTCGAAGAAAGCCAGATAGCTCAAGCAACACCAGCCCAGGCCAAAACCCTTATCCCCTGCATTTCTGAACAATGACTGAGCAGCGGTTCTTGTCTAGAACTACGAGGTTCTCAGAAGTCAACGGTTGGGCCCCAGGATGTGTCAATCAGTTCAGAGGCACCCTTCAGATCAACTCATGATTCCACGGTCTTGGCAATGACTGTGGTCTCAGGTTCTCTGCTCAGGGGAAAGTAAGCTTCTCCCTCACCAGCTCTACCCCTTGATTGTGAACTCTCGGTCTCTCTGTCTAATAAGTGCAAGCGCATCGTTTGACAAGATAACAAAAACAAAACCAGACACAATAATTGACTGGGGGCAGAGGATAATTTATTGAATTTGGACCAAGGTTCCTATGGAGGGCAGCTAGGTACAGAGAACCTCCCACCATGCTAAAATACCATACCTTTGCTCGGAGCTCCAATGTTCATTCTCCTGTTCTTTCTCTTCCTGGATCTCCTCACCAACCTGAAGCATCCGCTGTGTGTCACGCTGTACTGACCCCTTGTTGACACATGTTCATTCTCTTCTGGCTCCATTATAACATGCTCATCTTCTACTACAGGCACTGTTTGCTTATCACATGACATCATTTGGCTGAGGGTCTTGAGAGGTAGAAGGCAGGCTTGTGCTGCCACATCTCCATGCATTTCCACAGGGGTAGCTGCTCCACCCTGAGGGTGTTCTCAAGGTTCTTCCACATTCGAATCCTCTTCAATGCGTCCTTTTGTACATATAAGTTGTCTACCTGAATCAGGCACAGAAGTCTTTCAGATGGCTTCACTTGGGCTATGGGTCTCTTCCAAAATGCTTTCCATTTGCTCCTGTGGCCTCCAAGTACATGAGTCCATCCTGGACCTAAGGTTCTACACCTAAGGTGTAGAGACTGCCTTTGATGCATGGTCATTTTTGAAGATTGGGAGGCCTTGTTGGCAGCATTCCTGGAGAGGCTCGTGGTACTTGTGTTGTCCCTTTGAAGACTCCAGACATGTCTTTGGCACGGTTGCGGGTGTTCAGTTTTCTTTGCTTGGGTGGGCCTTTTCCTGTTCAGAAGCTCCGTGATTGTGTGGGAGGGCCTTATCTTTGTGCAGGGTTCAGATTTCCTCCCCTGAGGCTTTGCTTGAGGCCTGATTGTTTCTTGGCATGTCGTGGTTAAGATGGAATGGTGGATGCTTGTCTTTCTCTGGAATCCAGAGGGCTGGTGCTGATAATCAGGACCAAACACTATGAATTGGGCCATGTGGAAGGTGACACCGACTCGCTTCGCAAACTGCCTTGGTGAGAGACCCAGAGAGCTCCGGTGGTTCGGGACGGCCTGGGGTGCTCTTGGCCCACCCACGACTACTCTAGCCAATTGTAGTGATCAGGCGTGATGTAATGAGGAGTGTTTGCTATGAACTCAAAGCATTGTGACATCACAATTGCTGGCTTCACTGAAGCAGCTGTCCTACTCCCATGACCTTGGTGTCCTAAGGCTTTAGGTAGGAAGCCACCGAAGGACAGAACAAGAGCCCTCTGATTCTGATCAAGAACTCAGGTTGTCTTGTGGGTTAGTGTCCCACTTCCGCTTTCTGGAAAAAGGGGAAAGAAAATGATGTTCAGTATACCTTCCTGTAGGCCAACATTTTCCCAGAGATGGCAAGGTGTCCTAATTCCACTACAATTTCTAGAGATCTCAAGAAACGGTGAGGCCTCATGGGTATCAACAACTCTCCATGGGTTTGGAAATCCTGTGTTTGAGAGCGTCCTTTCTCAGCGTCTTTTGCCTATGGCTCAGTGATGACTATGGGACAGAAAGTCCCCTTTCGAGGAAAAAGGTGAGGGCATAGATATATGGTGCTGTCTGTGGTCTCATCTCTTAGTTTTCTGAAAACAGGGCTAATGGTTTAAGGCTCTGTCTACCTGGCTTTCCCTTACACACCTTTGCAAAGTCTTAGAGGAGTGTGTCATTCTGCATCAGGGCTAAACCTAAGGAAGAGGCCCGGACAGCACCCGTTGTCATCATTAGTTGTCCTTGTTGCGGTAACGGGTAAAATCATGTTGACCATGTCTCTTTAGTCAGAAGGATAGGTATGGCTAATATCGATGGCTTGCAAGGCCAATTCGAGAGGACCTTTGCCGTGAGCCGCAATGCCCTTGCAAGGACTAGTGGATAAGGAAGGCTTGGTCCATTTTGGCAAGCAGTATTCCTCGGCCGTCGAAGAGAATGAACGCCCTGGACCTTGCCTTGACATGAATGTCCCATGCCTGGCTGATGTGAAATGAAAAGGCAAACAGAAAAAGGGAAATATCATATGGCTTCCCACAATATGTACCTACTAAGGAATACCTTGGCGCTTTGTCCTCTTCAATAAACACGTATTCTCATAAAACTGCCTTCACACAATCACCACGATTGGGTGCCTCATTAGTGTCGTATTGTTTGTCCTTATACCCCTTGCTTTTTCATATGTTTCTTGACTGTCATGACGGAGTGAAATCATCTGTTTGTTGTCTTTCTGAGAATGATAGATGTGACGAAGCCCAATGCTCTCCGCAACACTGCCACATAAGGCAAGTGGAAGAATTCATTATTTCTTATGTCTCAGTAAGAATTTGTGGTGACATGGAGGACAGTGAGATGGTAGTAGTGTCTAATAACCTCGTGCTTGTATTCAGCCAAGAAGGCAACAGGAAGATGACCAGAACAACTGCAACGGAGTGGACATTGACCGGAAGCCTACAAGGGAAACTCGACAAGAAGAAAGGTAGTCACAGAGACCAAGGGAGAGGTTGGAGACATGGCTTATAGGAGATTTCGTTGGTTCATGCATCAGATGGCAGTGATCCCTTGCAAAGGACAAATGCCCAGGAAAGCAGGGAATGCTGGAAAACCACAAGGCACCTGTTTCCCAGTGCCATTGGCTGTGACTAGAAGAGGGTCTGAAGGGCACGAGTTCTTGACAACACAAGTCTTGAGTGCTGGAGTTTTCAGATCAGCAGGCTTGGCAGATATAACGTCGAAAGAACTCCGTGTTTTTCCTGCATAGGTCACCAACAAGCAACCATGTGCAGACAACCTGGAGACCATGATCAGCGACAATACCAGGACACGCAGTGGGAAGATGGTGGGTCCTGGCAGTGCCTCCATGAGAGGCAGTTTTCGTGGAGTTGTATCAATGGGGGCATAAGAAATATTGGGCTTCCACATGAGGAGAATCAAGACTGAGCTACTGGCCAATACAGGATGGTGAGTACATTAGCTGCCTACTCTGCCCACACGAAATCCCAACCATGGAACACTTGAGGGACAGCCTTCCTCACTCCAAGTTGTTTACTCCAAGGAGATCAGACTATCCCAAAGGGGATGAGAAGAATGCCTTGAACACATGATCTCTTCTGAACACAGCATTCTGTAGGTCTGCGTTCTGATGATTTTGTGGAATGTCTCCTTTCACAGGCACACCAGAGCCCATCAAGGAAAACCTCAGCATATTCAGCCCAGGCCCCAAACACACCAAACGGCAGGCAAGGAGATCCACTGCAGATGGCTGGTCTCAAGGACATCATCAGCCACAACACAAACATCAGATAACATGCATGCCACACACACACACACACACACACACACACACACTAGACAAACCTTAAGGGCCCTCCCTTGGACACTCAATGATCTCTTCTACCTAAATAAATTACCCACAGGATAGAAAACAGAATAAGAATTTCGAATACAGAGAGGATACAGAGATCTAGATCTAATATAGATGGAAGGATCAATAGATGCCAAGGAAAATGAACAAGAAAGGATCACGGCTAGGAAATCAGAGTGAAGCTTCTACATATAACACGCCCAATGTGGGTTGATAGCAGCGGCATGGATCCTCCCTATACATCAGAAAATATAGAAGATATCAGAGAGTCTCGAACCACAGAGATAAAACTGATAAAGATAAAAGAACCTAAAGAGCTCCTGAAGAAAAGATTGGTAGGAGACTGGATGCAAAGTCTGGGAACCTGGCAGAAGTAGAGGATCCAATTAGTGACCTGGAAGAACAAGCCTAGAAAATAAGGAAGCAAATTCTAAAGGAGAAGGAAGAATGATGGAACATGACAATGAGCTTAGGGAATCATCATCCAAAAAGAAGGTAATAGGTGCCTATTGTAGGATAAGTAATAGTAGAGAAAAAAAAAGAGGGCTGAACATGGATTTGAGAATCAGGGCTGTCAATGACCCTCATCTGGGAGCTGAAACAGAGGTCCAGAATCAGAGGCACAGAGGACTCCCATCACCTTCCACAGAAGCAGAGCACCAAGAGACATAGTGTCCTTCCCCCTGGAAAATCTAGGCATGGAGGAATTTTCTTTACACAAATAGGCATCGGAGAATAGTTTGTCCATAGCCCAGTCACTGACTTCAAGAGAAAAAGCTATACCAGCTCTCGAAGCAGGTCGGATAGCTCAAGCAACACCTGACCAAGCCAAAATCCTTATCCCCTGCATTTCTGAACAATGAAAGAGTGTTGAGGGCGGATGCTCCAGGGGCCCGGAGATCCGTCAACCGCAGAGCTTTGCAAAATGGCGCCTGGCGATTTGCCAGAAGGTGTGTCTAGAGTGACTGGTTGTAAACAGGAAGTACTACCTATTGGCTGTTGAACTATTGCTATGCTGTGGGTACTTGGTAACAAGCTTAAGATTGGTGGATGCATATCACTGTCTATGCTGATTGGCTTAGCTCCCCTATATAAGCGATGGCCATATGAAATAAAGGGAGCCCGCTTTTTTGAAACCCGACCAGACTGAGGGTTGTT
Organism: Mustela nivalis; assembly: GCF_964662115.1. Lineage (NCBI taxonomy): Eukaryota > Metazoa > Chordata > Mammalia > Carnivora > Mustelidae > Mustela > Mustela nivalis. The sequence goes on from NW_028136237.1 coordinate 438,101, forward strand.
ATTATCGCTGCTGGACGGCGATAAATGGTGCCGAAACCCGGGAACTAATAAAGGAATCTTGTAAGGTAATCCGCAGGAAAGTGGGGAGTAAAGGTCCGCAGGTAAGCAGGGACATTAGCCACCTTCAAAAGTGGGAATTCCGCAGTAAAGCGGGGAGTAAAGGCCACGTTCAAAAGTGGGAATTCCGCGGTAAAGCGGGGAGTAAAAATAGAAAAACCTTGCAAGGGAGAATTCCGCAGGTAAGCAGGGTAAAACCACGACAAAGGTGGTGGGATTAAACTTGTACAAGTCCGCAATAAGAAGCGGGGCGGCCTTGAGCCGGGATTTAAACTTGTACAAGTCCGCAATAAGAAGCGGGGCGGCCTTGAGCCGGGATTTAAACTTGTACAAGTCCGCAATAAGAAGCGGGGCGGCCTTGAGCCGGGATTTAAACTTGTACAAGTCCGCAATAAGAAGCGGGGCGGCCTTGAGCCGGGATTTAAACTTGTACAAGTCCGCAATAAGAAGCGGGGCGGCCTTGAGCCGGGATTTAAACTTGTACAAGTCCGCAATAAGAAGCGGGGCGGCCTTGAGCCGGGATTTAAACTTGTACAAGTCCGCAATAAGAAGCGGGGCGGCCTTGAGCCGGGAATTTAGAAATGCTGACTGGTACAGGACAGTTTTCGGGAAATCAAAATCAGATCAATTTTCCACCTGCAGTGTATTTGCAAACTGCTAAACTGCTACTGCTGCCGCTACGGCGTGGAAAACCATACAAGGCACAGGTGATTTACAGGGTCAATTGTCAAAAGTTATCCAGCTGCTACTTATCCCGCACTCTTAACTACTAATTTATTATGTAACTCCTCTTAAAAGCACAACCTTTCCCAAACGTTTGAAACGAGTGTTGAAGTGCAAACTTGTTGTACTCCTGTTTGTATTCGCCCCCCTTTTATGTTTCTTGTCAGTAACAGTACAACCATTTCTAATAAGTTGAACTGTACGTTGAACACTTGCTTCCTTACACAATGTTGGAATGCTACAGGCTTTTCATTTACTATGATAATGCGTATTCCAGTGTTTTTGCCTATGCCCATCTCTGTCCCAGAGGGAGACCTTCCAGTTTTGCTGAGACATAAAAGAGACTTTGGTATCACTGCTGCCGTGGTGACAGCTGTTGCTGCCTCTGCTGCTGCCGCTGCTACTGCATTTGCCGTTGCTATTCCTACAGCCAAGGAGATTAATCGACTGTCTACGAATACCGCAGAAGCTCTACAAACCCAGAGTGAAATTAATGATCATCTCGCTGCAGGTATCCTTTTTGCTAATCAGCAGATTGACTTGCTACAAGAACAAATGGACATTGTAATACAACTACTGACTGTAGGATGCCTTCGCTCAGATACTGGACTCTGCATTACTCCAGTTGGAAATGATAACCTCACTCGAGCAGCTAATTATTCCAGGGGACTATCCAAGATGCTTACAGGCAACTGGAGTGCCAGGTTCGAGAATCTGACAATACAGCTTCGTGCTAATATTGTTAACGTTAGTGCCAGTAAGGTAGAAGTATGAAAAATGTTGTAGGATGGGGGAAGCAATGGTTTGAGTTCATATCCATGGGTGGATTGCTGATATTCGCTGTGGTGTATTGCTTATGGTGCATTTGCCCCATGATGAGGATTTGTAAAAGAGACACCATTGCCATCAAACAAGCTCTGTTATCCATCGAGTCCGGACAATAGTCCCAGGTATGGCTCAGTATGCTGGATCGGTAGTCAAAGACGGGTAAGATCGTAGGCGGAATATACCAACCTAAGACAGGACATGATCCTATAAGCATCATGATCCAATGACGGGTAAGGATATTCTTGGCCTTGCGACAACCTAAGACAGGCACGACCCCTGCTGAGTCTTTCCTTCTACCATAAAACAAAAAGGGGGAACTGTTGAGGGCGGATGCTCCAGGGGCCCGGAGATCCGTCAACCGCAGAGCTTTGCAAAATGGCGCCTGGCGATTTGCCAGAAGGTGTGTCTAGAGTGACTGGTTGTAAACAGGAAGTACTACCTATTGGCTGTTGAACTATTGCTATGCTGTGGGTACTTGGTAACAAGCTTAAGATTGGTGGATGCATATCACTGTCTATGCTGATTGGCTTAGCTCCCCTATATAAGCGATGGCCATATGAAATAAAGGGAGCCCGCTTTTTTGAAACCCGACCAGACTGAGGGTTGTTATTATCGCTGCTGGACGGCGATAAAATAGCAGCGGTTCTTGTCTAAAACCAGGAGGTATTCAGAAGTCAAAGGTTGGGTCCCTTGTTGTGTCCATCATTTCAGAGGCGGCCTTCAGATCAACTCATGATTCCAGGGTCTTGGCTATGACTCTGAATATGACTTTTATGTGACTTTAATATAAATTTTATATAAGTATAAGATAAATAAAAAATGAATTAAAAAAATAAAAAAATAATTTCTTTACCTATAGGTATAGCATTGTTTGGGAAAAGAGGATTACCTTGAAGTTTAACTCTATATGAACATTAGAAAATAGAAATGAAAAAGGAATAAACTAGACTAAACTAAACTAAATTTTTTAAAAAATTAGAATGCAAATGAAAAAAAAATATGTATGTATCAAAAAGTTCAGGTTAGAAGGTTAATATGGAATTTGATACTGGACATCTCAGTTTGAAGGTAAATAGGTTAAAAAGTTATCTATATATTACAAATAAACCAGAATAGTGGGAATGAGTTAAAAATAAAAGTTGTATCTATGAAGTAGCAGTGGTTGTTGTTGTGTAGTCTTTTTTTCTTTCCTGGTGGGTTTTCTGAGGCAGAGGCCTGTCACGTGGGTTTCAGTCAATGATGTTCCCTGATTTAAATTCTCCCACCCCTCTCAAGGGGATGGGCTCTGAGGAATCCTGTTTTTTCAGGTTTTTATTCTTTGGAGTTTTTTATGTTTGTTAATTTTTTTTTCTCTTGCCTTGACCTCTTTTGATGGCTTTTGGAGATGAAAGCAAACTGCACCCTGTTCTCTCTCTCAGAGATAATCCTCAGTCTTCTCACCTGTGGGTGCTGCAGAGCTCATATAAATTCGCCCTTGCCTGCTGCCAGAGAAAATTTTGAGTCGTAGTCCCAGGGAGCACAGAATCTTCTGCTTGTACCCAAACCATTGCAGCAGTGTCTGTCTAGGCAGCTCCTGACCATCAGAGAGGTTCCAATTGCCATCCACACTGAGATTTTCATGCTGGCCCTGGCTGGGATTGCCTGGTCTTTCTCTGTATAAGAGTTCTGGGCTTGCAAGCACTCTCTCAGGGGAGGGTGTTGGTCACGCGTGTCTCAGGCTCTGATAGAAGGGTGCGTGTCTGAGAGCATGAGCCTGGGCCTTCACGCACCTCTCTCAGGAAAGTGTGTGGGGTGCATGCGTGTCTCATGCTCTGATAGTATGGCACGGGTCTAAGCAATGGACTGGGCCTTTGCACACCTTTCTCAGGGGATGGTAAGAGGTGCAGGTGTCTCAGGCTCTGTTAGCAAGTCTCATTGCTCTGCTGCTTGGTGAGGCTCTAAGCCCCTAACAGGAGCTGAACCCCACATGATCATGGGTGTGCTGTTGGCTCAGGGACCAAAACATCGTTTTTCCAACACACTCTCTTTGGCTCAGCACCAGGGAATCTGTACTGGGTGTGGGGACTTAAGCCCGTGTCCTTAGCTGCCATGATTCACACAATTTACTTTCAATATCCTTTGCACTTTTTGAATGCTTTCAACCAGAGTCCAAGTTAGTGCTGGTCCCCAGACTCAGAACACTCTTGTATTGGGGGATTACTTTCCAATTGGTGGCCTTGGGTGGGTCCCTTGAACTTTTGTTTATTTCAGTAACAGTCCAACGTTTTCACTCCACTTTTTCTGCCCACTGATGACTTCTGCGCTGGCAGAGATCCAGACATATATAATTCTGATCTCAGGCTGTTTTCATGGGTAATCAGAATTCTTTGGTAGGAAATAACTTCAATTTGGAGTACAGGTTGAAATGGCACCTCCTCTTACTTGCCCATCATCTTGTTTCCTCTCACATGACACTTATAAGAAAATTTCAAGAGATAGGAATTTGGCATTTTATGGATAGCAAATCAATTTCATGTGCATTGAGAACTCACATTCCATCACTTTCAGCCACAATTCCTGCAAAGAATGTCCCATTTTGTCCTGTTTTATAAACACGTATTCCCACTAACATGCCTACAAAGAAAGACAAAAGTTTAAGTGTCTGGTTAGAGTAGTATTGCTTGTCCATTTTCCCCTGCTTTTTCACATGTTTCTTTACTACCATGACGGGGTGAAATCATACGTTATTTGTCTTTCTGAGACTCAGAGATGTGACATAGCCCAATGCTCTCCACAACATTGCCACATGAGGCAAGTGGCAAGAATTCATTCTTCCTTATGGCTGGGTAAGAGTCTGTGATGCCTTTGGAAGATAGTGAGATGTTAGTAGTATCTGGGAACTCCAGGCTTGTCATCAGCCATGAACACAACTGGAAGATGACTACATCAACTGTGACTTGGTGGAAATTGACCTGAAGCCTACAGACCAAACTCTACAGTAAAAGAGAAAAGAAGTCAAAGAGACTATGGGAGAAAATTGGAGACATGGCTTAGGGAGAAGTAGGCGGTGGTGCTTCAGACGGCAGTAAGCCAATGCAAAAGACAAAGGCACAGGAGAGACGAGAACACTGGGAACCCACAGGTAGCATGTTTCCCAATGCCACTTGCTCTAACCAGCAGCTTATCTGAATGGTACAAGTCCTTGCCAACAAAGGGTGTTGAGTCTGGAGTTTTCAGATCATCAGTCTTGGCAGATATCGAGTTGAGAGAACACTGTGTTTCTCCTGGAGAGGACACCAACAAACAACCAGGTGCAAACAGCCTGGAAATCATGATCAGAGACAGTACCAGCAGACACAGAAGGAAGATGGTGGTTTCTGGCAGTGTATCTGTGAGAGGCACGACTCGTGGAGATGATTTGATGGGGGCAAAAGTAATTTGGGGCTCTAGCACAAACAGCATAAAGACCGAACTACTGGCAAAGACAGGACGGTGAGGACATTAGCTGCCTCACGTACAAAAGCGAAGTCCAAACCATGGAACACTGTGGAGACTGTCTTCCTCAGTCCAAGTTGCTTAGCCAAAGGAGAACAGATTCCCCAGTAAGGGACTAGAAGAAAGCCCTTCTACCATGCTCTCTTTAAAACACAGCATTCTGCAGGCGTTTGTCTGTTGAGTTGGTTGAACGTCTCCTTTCTTAGGCAAACCAGTGCACACCAAACTAAACCACACCATATTCAGCACAGAAACACTAAAATGGCATGCAAGGAGAGACCCTGCAGATGACTGTCTTAATGTCAGGGGACAGCCACAACACAACAACAGAGGGCATGTACTCCACAAACACCCGAGACTTCCTCAATGGCCAGACCTTGGCCACCCCATGATCTCTTCTTCCTAAAGACATTACCCTAAGGGTAGAAAAAAGAATGGGCTTTGTGAATAGAGAGAAGAAGACAGAGACCTGGATCCAATGCAAAGATGGAAGACTCAATTGATGCTGAGGAAAAGAATTAGAAATGATCATAGCCAGGCAATCAAAGTTAAACCTTTAAATGTAACAAGCCCAATGAAGGATTGAAAGCAATATCCAGAATACTCACTGTACATAGAAAAAGACAGAAGACATCAGGGAGTCTCCTACCACAGAGATAAAAGTGATAAAAAAATAAAATCTAGGGTCTCTGATAATAAGATTGGTAGTAGACTGGTTGCAAGGCCAAGAAGCTGGCAGAATCAGAGGATACAATTAGTGACGTGGTAGAAAAATACTGGAAAATAATGGAAGGTAAGTGAAAGAGAGAAGGAAGAATGATGGAACATGACAATAAGCTTATGGAAAACATCAACTCCAAGAAAAAAAAAAAAGAGGTGCCTATTCTTGTACACCTAGGAGTGAAAGAATAAAGAAGGCCAAATATTTCTTTGAGAAATCAGAGCTGAAAATGTCCCTGATCTAGGAGTAGAAACAGAGCTCCATATTAAGAGGCACAGAGTACTCCCATCACCATCAAAAGATTCAGAGCAATACAATACAGTGTCATCCCCCCTGCAAAAGATAGCAAGGGAGTTATTCTCGTAATGCAAAAATGTGTGCGAGAGTAGTTTGTCCATAGCCAAGTCACTGACTTCAAGGCGACCAGTTATACCAGCTCTCAAAGCAGGTCGGATAGAACAATCAACACCAGGCCAAGCCAAAATGCGTATCCCCTGTATTTCTGAACAATGACAGAGCAGTGATTCTGTCTAGAACTCTGAGGTATTAAGAAGACAAAGATTGGGTCCTGGGGTGTGTCCATCAGTTCAGAAACGGCCTTCAGCTCAGCTCATGATACCAGGGTCCATGGCCTTGTCTCTGGTCTCAAGATCCCTGTTCAAGGGCAACTCTGATTCCCCACCACATCTCCATCCCGTGAGTGTGATCTTTCTGTTTCTCTCTCAAGTACGTTCATGTATATTGTTGGACATAAATAAATTTTAAAAAGTTTACAATGATTTACTAGGGCCAGAGTATTGTTTATTTAATTTGGACCTATGTCCCTATGGAATGCACGCAGGTACAGAGCACCTCCCACCGTCTTAAAGTGCCAGGCCTTCACTCTGTGCTCCCTTGTCCATTCTCCTGTTCTTTGTCTTCCTGTACCTCCTCACCAACCTGTATCACCCACTGTCTGTCCCAGTATAGTGGCCCTTTGTTGTCACATTGTTCATCCTTTCCTGGTTCCATTAGAACATGCCCATCTTCTGCAAGAAGCACCATTTGGTTATTACCTGAAACCATTTGGGGGATGGTAATGAGAAGGTTAAGGCAGGCTTGTGCTGCCATATCTCAATTCAGTTCTGCAGAGGGTAGCTACACCACCCTGTGGGCATGCTCAAGGTTCTGCATCATTCGAGTCCTCTTCCATTTGTCTTTTGTAGATACACGTTTTTATCTTGAAACGAACAAGAGTGCCATTCAGATGGCTTCCCTTGTGCTATAGGTCTCCTCCAACATGTTTCATGCTTGCTCCTGTGGACTCCAAGTAAATGAGTCCATCCTGGGACTCAGGTTCTAGGGTGTAGAGTCTGACTTTGGTGCTTGGTCAGTTTTGAAGACTGGGAGGCCCTATGTCATGATTTCTTGAGATGCTAGAGGAACTCATATCCTTGCTGTTGTAGACTCCAGACATAACTTTGGCAGGGTTGCGGGTGTTCCCTATGAGATTTCCTTGGGTGGCACTTTTCCTGGTCAGAAGCGCCCTGATTGGGAGGGAGGACCATAACATATGCAGGACATGGAGTTCATCCCCTGTCTCTTTTTTGAGACCTGATTCTTTCTTGGCCTTTCATGGGTAAGATGGATTGGGGGATACTTGTCTTTCTCCGGAGTCCAGATGGCTTTTGTAACTGTCACGACAATAGACTACAAAATCGGCCATGGAGAATGCTACACTGACTCGCTTCTCAAACTGACTTGGTGAGAGACCCAGGCGGCTACAGTATTTGGGGGAGCTGTGGATCCTCTTGGACCACTCCTGACTACAACATCCAAGTGTAGATCAGGCGTGGTTTGGGGAGGAGGGGTTGCTATGACCTCAAAGCTTTGTGACATCAGAGAAGCTGTCTTAACTGAAGCAGCAGTCCCTCTCTCATAACCTTTGATTCCTATGGCTTTAGGTAGGAAGCCAGGGAAGGGCTAAAAAGAGCCCTGAGCCTGATCAAGAACTCAGGTTGTCTATGTGTTAATTTCCACTTCCCCTTTCTAGAAAAATAGAAAAGAAAATGATGTACAGCATACCTTTTTTTTTTTTTTTTTTTAGGCCAACATTTCTCCAGAGATGGCAAGGTTTTCCTATTTCCACTGCAATTTCTAGAGATCTCAATAAACAGTGGGGCCCTGGGTATCATCAGCTCTCTGTGATGTTTGTCATCCTGTGGGTAACAGAGTCCTTGCTCAGCATCTTTTACCTATGGGTCAGTAATGACTAAGGGACGGGAAGTCCTTTTTCAAGGATAAATGTTAGAATATGTATGTATTATGCTGTCTGTGTCCTCATCTCCTCGTGTTAAGAAACACTATTCATAAGGGATTAGGGCTCTGTCTACCTGGCTTTACCTTGGACAGCTTTTCAAATGCTTCAAGAAGATTGATATTCTGCATGATAATTAACCCTTAAGGAAGAACCCATGAGAGCACTCCTTGTCATCTTAGTTTTAACTCTACCTGCTGTGGTAATGGGTATAGCCATGTTGACTACTTCTCATTAATCAGAGGAAAATGAACGGCTTATATGGATGGCCTGCAAGGCCCAATAGATCAGAACTGTGGATTGAGTTGCATTGCCCTCACAAGGACTATTGGATAAAGAAGGTGCAGTCCACATTGGCAACAGAGTATTCCTCAGCCATCAGAGAGGATGAACCCCTGGTACTTGCATTGACATGAATGTCACAGGATGCCAAATGAAAAAGGCAAGCAGACAAAGGGAAATATAATATGGCTTCTCTCATATGTGCCCCAGGATGAATACCATGGGCCTTAGTAGAAAGAAGGGGAAATGGAAGGGGAAGAAGTCACAGAAGGAGACAAACCAGAAGTGACTCAGTACTCTGAGGTTACAGAAAAGAAAGACATGCAGGAAATGAGGGAACTGGCTAATGGGTGTTGAGAAGTTGTGGAACATCTTAGAGTTTTAGGATGAACTCTAGGTCATATATGGAACTAAAGCATCGTGAATACTTGTCAAAATCGAATGATGGATGATAGGCCTATTTCCTCAACAGAACAAAAAATTAAAATAAAAACAAACTGGCCATTTCAAAAGCAGGTAAAGATAGACAGAGAAAACGAAACATTATATTTATATTATCTTTACTTATGAAAATGGCATGGAATTTGTTTCCTATAATGTCCTTATCTGAATTGGGTCTTCATACTTGTAAATTACAGTCTACCTGCCTCCTCCATTTGTGGATTTGATGAGAAGAAACGACATTGACATTTCAAATGTCTAGAAATGTTGACCAGAAAAATGATTTGGATCTGACCTTCTGTGTGTTGGGATGTGTTGGATTACAGCTTCAAACGCTTTAGTCACTACTAGAGAGCTAAGGTTTTGTAGGGTTCCTGACTTAATATGTGTTCCTAATTTGATATGTGTCTTGGAATTTAGCCTTTTTCTCAGTGTTGGAATTTTATCCTTTTTCTCAGTGTTGGATTTGCTGGAATAATTGTGTAGATGTGTCATTTCGGTTATTTTTTTTTCCTTTCTATCAGTTGTCATATGATCTCATAATTTCATCTGTATGCTAGTCTCCCTGTTTAATCCAGGTAATGGCTATTCCCGTTTGTTAAAGTTTTCAAAACTGACAATTGAGTTCTCCAGATTTTTTTCTATTATTTTGTTTGTATTTCTTTTATTCCAATGATCATATATATATTATCTCTCTTTTTCTGTTCACTTTGGATTCCATTTCATCTTTTTCTAGTTCCTTATGCCATCGGTTAGGTTGCTTTTATTTGGTGCTTTGAATTTTTTGAAATAAACGCATTTAGCCCTATATTCTTTCCCCAAGGAATGTTTTGGCATCATCTCATAAGTTTCTTTACTTTCCTTTGTTGAAAGTACTTTATGACTTTCCTTTTGATTGTCCTTCTTTAAGGCATTGATAGTTTGGGAGTGTTTGTGTTTTCCACCTATTAGTGTGTGGCTGTGTTTCCCATTCATAAGTGATTTCTTTCCTTTTTCATATCTTTGTGGTCATAAGTATACAAGAAAGGATATGAATTCTCTTCTATTAATTATTACTAGGTTTTTACTTCAGCACAGGATCTGATAGACAATGTTAGGTCTGCCCTTGGGAAGAACTTCTCTTATGGTTCTCGGAGACACAATCTTATGCATATTTCTCCTATGCTCAGGTGGTCTAGAGAGCCCATGATGACGTCTGTTATTCCTTCCCACCTATCCCTCTGCATGATTTGTCCTGTGCTAAAAGTGGATATCATCGTCCTCAAAATATTGGATTGTGGTCCCCAACTCCCTTCTGTTCTGGTAATATGCTTCCAACATTTAGATACAACCAAGTTGGTGGTGTATCTGTTGCCAATTCTTCCAATTTTCTGAAGTTTTGATGCTCAATCAAGACAAAACACCTTCTGGTAATATTTTGTCTCTTGAAGGCATAAAATTTCTCTATCTGCCATAGGCACCAATGGATTGGTTCTCTTATCTTTGCCAATTGCACTACCTATGTTTTCCCAAATCCATAACTTCCAAGCTATTGTATCTTTATAGTCGAAGGATCTCCTATGGCTAACATAAGGTCGAGCTGGTTTTGTTTTGTTTGTTTGTCTGTTTGTTTGTTTTCTTGTTGGTCTTTTTTGCCTTTTTTTTTTTTTCAATTTTCATCCTTCCAACAAAGTGTTTATAGGAATAGGAGTATTTAGTCCTGAATACTTCAACTAATTATTGATGTGTACAGAGTTAACTTTCTCATTTTCGTTGTTTTTTTGACTTGGATTCTCAGTGCCTTTCCCATTTATGGTATTTTCCTTTGGGTTTGCTTCCTTCAGTGCGATTCCTCCCATCTTCCCCATCTTTTGTGTGTCTTATTTGTGTGTGTATGTGTGCATGTTGTCTGTGTGTTTCACATAACAATTATAATGAAATATCAGTAGTTAGATTTCTTTCCTTTATGGATAGCAATTCAATTTGATATGCCTTGAAAACCCACATTCCATCACTTTCAGCCACATTTCCTGCAAGGAATGTCCCATTAAGTCCTCTTTTATAAACACATATTCTCACTAACTTGCCTTCAAAAAAACACCAAATTTTAAGAGCCTGGTTAGAGTAGTATTGTTTGTCCCCTTTTCCCTTGCATATTCACATGCTCCTTGACTAGCATGAGAGAGCAAAATCGTATGTTATTTGTCTTTCTGAGACTGATAGATGTGACATAGCCCTATGCTTTCCACAATTATGCTCCATGAGGCAAGTGTAAAGAATTCATTCTTGCTTATGGCTGGGCAAGAGTCCGTGGTGCTTTTGGAGGACAGTGAGATGTTAGTAGTGTCTGGGAACTCCAGGCTTGTCTTTAGCCAGCAACACAACTAAAAGATTACTATATCAAGTGCAACATGGAGGAAATGGACCTGAAGCCTACAAAGTAAATGCCACAGCAAAAGATAAAAGAAGTCACAGAGACTTTGGGAGAAGACTAGAGACGTGATTAGGGGAGACAGGGGATTGGTGCTTCAGAGGGCAGTGAGATAATCCAAAGAAAGAAGGCACAGGAGAGTGCACACTGGGAACCCCAAAGGAGCATGCATCCTTATGCCAGTGGTTTCGACCTGCAGAAAGTCTGAATGGCACGAGTTTTTGCTAACAAATGGTCTCGAGTCCGGAGTATTTAGATCATTAGAATTGGCAGACATCGACTCTAGAGAACACTGTGTTTATCATGGAGAGTACCTCAACAAGCAACCATGTGCAGACAGCCCAGAAACCATGATCAGAAACAATCAGAGGAGACACAGTGGGAAGAGGGTGGGTTCTGGCAGGGTATCCGTGAGAAACAGTGTTTATGGAGATGACTCGATGGGAGTACACGAAATTTTGGGCTCTCGTACCAGCATCATGAAATGGAGGTACTGGCCAAAGACAGGATGGTGATGACATTAGCTGCCGAAACTGCAAACATGAAGTCCTGACCATGAAAAACAGGGGGTACTGCCATCCTCAGACCAAGTAGCATTTTCCCAGAATAGAATCTCCCATAGGGGGATAGAAGAAAGCCCTGCCCACGTGATTTCTCCTGACCACAGCATTCTATAGGTCTTCATTCTATTGTTTGGGTTGAAAGTCTCATTTCACTGGCACACCAGAGCCCACGATGCTAAACCTCACCATATTCATCCATACACCAAACACTCCAAATGACAGGCAAGTAGAGCCTCTTCAGATAACTGGTTTCAAGGATTGGGGACAGCCACAAAACAACAGCAGAGGGCATGCATGCTACACAAATCTGAGACTCCCACAAAGGCCAGACCTTGGGCACTCCATGATCTCGTCATCTTAAAGAATTTACTCTCAGGGTAGAAAACAGAAAGGACTTTTTGAATAAAGAGAAGAAGACAGAGACCTAGATCGAATGCAAAGATGGAAGAATCATTTGACAACAAGGAAAAAGAACAAGAAATGATCCTGTCTAGGCAATCAAAGTGAAACGTCTACATGGAACACACCCGGATATGCAGCCAGCATACTCACTGTACACTAGAAAAACACAGAAGACATCAGGGAGTCTCGAACCACAGAGATAAAAGTGATTTAAATAATAAAATGAGGAGTCCCTGATGAAAAGTTTGGAAACAAACGGGATGCAAAAGTCAGGAAGGTGGCAGAAGCAGAGGATCAAATTGGTAATCTAGAAGACAAATACTGGAAAATACAGAAGCAAATCCAGAGAGAGAAAAAGGAATGGTGGAACTCGACTATGAGCTTAGGGAAGTCATCAACTCTTCGGAAAGGAAAGAGGTGCCTAATTTAAGAGAACTAGGAGTGAGAGAGAAAAAAGAGTGCTGAACATGTCTTTGAGAAATCAGAGCTGAAAATGTCCCTCATCTGGGAGCAGAAACAGAGATCCAGATTCAGAGACACAGAAGTGTCCCATCTACGTCAACAGAAGCAGTGCATCACAAGACATAGTGTCATTCCCCCTGCAAAATATAGCAAGGAGGAATTCTCTTAACCAAAATATGCTCGGGAGAATAGTTTGTCCATAGCCAAGTCACGGTCTTCAAGAAGACAAGATATACCCATTCTTGAATGAGGTTGCATAGAGCATGCAACACCAGCCCAAGGGAAAATCTGTATCCCCTGCATTCTGTACAATGACAGAGCACTGGTTCTTGTCTAGAAATAGGATGTATTAAGAAGACAAAGATTGGGTCCTGTGGTGTGTACATCAGTACAGAGGCCGCCTTCAGCTCAACTTATGAGCCCAGGGTTATGGAATCGACTCTGGTCTCAGGGTCCCTGCTCTGGGGAAGTCAGCTTCACCCTCTCCAGCTCCATCCCCTACTGTGATCTCCCTGTCTGTCGGTCGTATACATGCATGCCGATATTTTGGCAAAAAACAAAAACAAATAAACAAACAAAAAACAGTGTACAAGTATTGACTGGGGCCAGAGGATGGTTTATTTAATTTGGATTTAGGTCCCTATAGAATGAAGCCAGGTACAGAGCAACTCCCACCATCCTGAAATGCCAGACCGTCACTCTGAGCTCCCCTGTTTATTCTGTTATTCTTTGTCCTCCTGTATCTCCTCACCAACCTGTAGCATTTGCTGTCTGTCCCGCTCTAGTGTCCCTTTGTTTTCACATTGTTCATCCTCTCCTGGTTCCATTAGAACATGCCCATTTTCCGAAAGAGTCACTTTTTGTTTATCGCATGAACAATTTGGGGGATGGTCATGAGAGGGTTAAGGCAGGCTTGTGCTGCCACATCTCCATTCAATTCCCCAGAGGGCAGCTGCACCAACCTGTGGGAATGCTCAAGGTTCTGCAACATTCAAATTCTCATCCTTGCTTCCTTTTGGAGATACATGTTGTCATCCTGAAATGTGCACGAAAGTCTTTCAAATGATTTTACTTGGGTTATGGTTCTCTTCCAACAAGCTCTGCACTTGCTCCTGTGGACTCCAAGTACATGAGTCCGAACTGGGCCTCAGGTTCTCGGGTATAGGGTCTGCCCTTGTGCTTGGTCACTTTTGAAGATTGGGAGACCGTTTTGGCACGGTGTCTGGAGACACTAGGTTTACTCGTTTCCTCACTGTTGAAGACTCCAGACATGTCTTTGGCATGGTTTTGGGTGTTCCCTGGGAATTTTACTTGATGGCACTTTTCCTGGTCAGAAGCTCCCTGATTGAGTGGGAGGTCCATAGACATGTGCGGGGCGTGGAGTTCCACCCCTGAGTCATTGTTTGATGCCTGAATCTTTCTTGTCCTATCATGGGTAAGATGGAATGGTGGATTCTTGCCTTTCTCCGGTGTCCAGAGGCTGGTGGTGATAGTCATGACCAAAGACTACGAATTTGACCATGGAAAACATGACACCGATTCACTTCACAACTGCCTTCGTGGGAGATCCAGGCAGCTCCTGTGGTTTGGGAGGGCTTGGGATCCTCTAAGCCCACCCATGACCACTCCATCCTAGAGTAGTGATCAGGCGTGGGTTGAAAAGGAGTGGTTGCTTTGAGTTCAAACCTTGGTGACATCACAGAAGTTGGATTCACTGAAACAGCAGTCCCTCTCTCATGACATTTGAGTCATATGGCTTTAGGTACTAAGATCCGGGAAGGACAGAAAAAGAGCCCTCTTAAATTAGTCAAGAACTTATGTTGTCTTGTGTGTTAATTTCCCACGTCCCCTTTGTATACAAAGAAATGAGAAATGATGTTAGGTGTAGCTTCATTTAGACTAACATTTCTCCAGAGATGGCAAAGTTTTGCTATTTCCAATGCAATTTCTAGAGATCTCAAGAAATAGTGAGGCATCTTGGGTATTATCAGCTCTCAGAGGTATGTCATCATGTGGGTGATAGTCCTTTCCCAGCGTCTTTTCCTTAAGGGTCAGAATAGACTGACCCATACAGAAAGTCCCTTCTCTATCATTTTACTGGTCAACATTTCTAGACATTTAAGGAAGACAATGTCGTGTCTTCTCATTGATTCCAGAAATGGAGGACTCAGTTAGACTCTAATTTCATGTCATTTTAATAAGTATAGATAATAAAATATAATTATTTCCTTTCACTGTAGGTCTTCAACTGCTTTTGAAAGGGCCAGTTTTGTTGTTGTTGTTGTTTATTTGTTTGTTTGTTTTTTAGAATTGTTGATTTATTTTATTGTACATCCAAAACTAATATAACACTGTACATCAATTATATTTAAATAAAAACAACAAAAATAAAATGGGAAGGTATACAAGAATTTTTGGTACACAGTAATTTTTTTTAATTTAAGTTACCAGTTTATTGTTTACTTTCTATTTTTTTTTAATTTCTTTTCAGTCTGGCGGTATTTATTGTTTTTGCACTACACCAAGTGCTCGATGCAATCCATGCCCTCTCTCATACCCACCAGCTAGTATTCCCAATTACCCATCCCACACCCATTCAAAACCCTCAGCTTGGTTTTCAGAGTACATAGTCTCTCATGGTTCACCTTCCCTTCCAATTTACCTCAATTCCCTTCTCTCCTACATCTCCCCTTGTTCTCCATGTTATTTGTGATGCTCCACAAATAAGGGAAACCATATATAATTGACTCTCTCTGCTTGATTGTCTCCAGCATAATCTCTTCCTGTCCTGTCCATGGTATTTCAATAGTTGTGTATTCATCCTTTCTGATGGAGGCATAATACTCCACAGTCTATATGGACCACATCTTCCTTATCCATTTGTCCATCTGGTTTCTTTCTACAGTTTGACAACCGTGGCCATTGCTGCTATAAACATTGTGGTACAAACGGGCCTTCTTTTCACTACATCTGTGCCATTGGGGTAAATACCAAATAGTGTAATGGCAGGGTAATAGGGATGCTCATTTTTAATTTCTTGAGGAATCTCCACACTGTTTTCCAAACTGGCTGCACCAACTTGTATTCCCACCAACAGTGTAAGAGGGTTCCCCTTTCTCCACATTCTCTCCAACACATGTTGATCCTGTGTTGCTAATTTGGGCCATTATAATTGGTGTAAGGTGGTATCTCAATGTGGTTTTCCTTTGAATCCCCCTGAGGGCTAGTGATGATGAACATTTTTTCATGTGTCCGATAGTCATTTGTAGGTCTTCTTTGGAGAAGTGTCTGTTCGTATATTCTGCCCATTTTTTATATGATTGTCTGCTTTGTATATGTTGAGTTTGAGGAGTTCTTTATAGATCCTGGATATCAACCTTTTATCTGTATTCTCATTTGCAAATAGCTTCTCCCATTCCGTGGGTTGCCTCTTTGTTTGTTGACTGCTTCTTTTGCTGTGCAGAAGCTTTTGATTTTGATGAAGTCCCAAAAGTTCATGTTTACTTTTGTTTCCTTTGCCTTTGGAGACATATCTTGAAAGAAGTTGCTGTGGCTGATATCGAAGAGATTACTGCCTATGTTTTCCTCTAGGATCTGATGGATTCCTGTCTCACCTTGAGGTCATTTATCCATTTTGAGCTTACCTCTGTGTAAGAGAATGGTCGAGTTTCCTTCTTCTACAAATGGATGTCCAGTTTTCCCATCACCATTTATTTATTGAAGAGACTGTCTTTTTTCCACTGTATATTTTTTCCTGTTTTGACGAAGATTATTTGCCCATAGAGTTGAGGGTCTATATATGGGCTATCCTCTTTATTCCACTCGTCTATGTGTCCGTTTTTATGCCAGGACAATGCTGTTTTGGTGATCACAACTTTGTAGTAAATCTTGAGATAAGGTACGCAATGCCCCAGTTTTATGTTTGTTTTTCAACATTTCTTTAGAAATTCTGGGTCTCTTCTGATTCTATACAAAATTTTAGGATTATTTGCTCCAGCTCCTTGAAAAATACCGGTGGAATTTTGATAGGAATGGCATTAAAACGATAGATTGCTCTAGGCAGTATAGACATTTTGACAATGTTTTTTCTTCCAATGCGAGATCATGGAATGATCTTCCTTTTTTGTGTGTCTTCTTCAATTTCTTTAATGGGTGTTCTGTAGATCCTCAAGTACAGCTCCTTTACCTTTTCAGTTAGGTTTATTCCCAGATATCTTATAGTTCTTGGTGCTATAGTAAATGGAATCGATTCTCTAATTTTCCTTTATGCATTTTCATTGTTAGTGTATAGAAAGCCACTGATTTCCATATATGACTTTGTATCCTGCCATGTAGCTAAATTGTTGTATGAGTTCTAGACATTTGGGGATAGAGTCTTTGGGGTTTTCCATATAAAGAATCATGTCATCTGCGAAGCGAGAAAGTTTGACTTCTTCATTGCCAATTTAAATACCTTTTATTTCTCTTTGTCTGATATCGGAAGATATAAAGGGGGAAAGAGCCACCAGAGTCGACCGATTGGAAAGTAATGCCCCAATACAAGAGTGCCCTCTGTCTTGGGACCACCATTAACTTGGACTCATGTTGAAAGCACTCAAAAACAGCAAAGGATCACGGGGTTAAAGGATCACTGACAATTGAGGCGGCTAAGGACAGGGGCTTATGTCCCGGAACAAGTTTAGAATTTTCTGGTGCTGAGCTAGAGAGAGTGTGGCAGATTAACCAGCTCCTTGTTTCTGAGCCACCAGTGCACCTGAGGTGTGTTGTGTCCAGTTTCTTTAAGGGGTGGGAGCCACACCATACAGCAAATTGCCGAGCCTTGCCTGAGACACGTGCATCCCTCACCTTCCCCTGCCTGAAGGCCCAGCTTGGTGCTCTTAAACCCTTGACATACTATCAGAGCCTGAGAGGCGCCTGTGACCCACACCCTCCCCTATGAAAGGTGTCACATGCCCGGCGCTCTTAGACCCGGAAAGACCAGGTGCTCCAAGCCCAGGCCAGTGGGAAAATCTCAGTGTGCAATCACTTCTTGGAACCACTCTGGTGGTCTGGAGCTGCCCACACTGCTGCTGTGGTTTTCAGTACAAGCAAAAGATCCTGCATCCCCTGGGACCGTATCTCAATATAAGCTCTGCCATTGGCCAAAAGGGAATTTATATGTGCCCTGCAGAACCTACAGAGGAGCAGATAGAGGTTTCTCTCTGTCAGGGAGGTCAGGCTGCAGTTTACTTTCCTCTAAAACTCCAAGAACCATCAAAATCAGTCAAGGCGAGAGAGAAAAAGTGAACAAATACAAAAACAAAAACAAAAGCCTGAAAAAACCGGTTTCCTCAGAGCCCACCCCCATGAGCGGGGAGGGAGGACTTAAATCAGGTAACATCATTGACTGAAAACCCACGTGGCAGGCCCCTCCCTCACAAATAAAACCAGCAAAGTAAAAAATTAAAAGACTACAAGAGAACAACCACCACTATTTCATAGATACAACTTTAATTTTAATTCATTCCCAATATTCTGGTTTTTTATATAGATTTTTTTAAGTAAATTTTTTATTTTCAGCTTAACAGTATTCATTATTTTTACACAACACCCAGTGCCCCATGCAATCCATTCCCTCTATAATAGCCACCACTTGGTAGCCAGACCGCCCACACCCCCGCCCCTGCAAAATCCTCAGATTGATTTTCAGAGTCCATAGTCTCTCATGGTTCACCTCCCCTTCCAATATCCTCCATCTCCCTTCTCCTCTCCATCTCCCCATGTCCTCCATGATATATGTGATGCTCCACAAAGAAGTCAAACCATAGGATGATTGACTCTCTCTGCTTGACTTGATTCATTCAGCATAATCTCTTCCAGTCCCGTCTATATTGCTACAAAAGTTGAGTATTCGTACTTTCTGATGGAGGCATAATAGTCCATAGTGTATATGGACCACATCTTCCTTATCCATTCGTCCATGGAAGGGCATCTTGGTTCTTTCCACAGTTGGGCAACCGTGGCCAATGCTGCTATAAACATTGGGGTAGAAATGGCCCTTATTTTCACTCCATCTGTATCTTTGGGGTAAATACCCAGTATCGCAATTGCAGTGTAATAGGGAAGCTCTATTTTTAATTTCGTGAGGAATCTCCATACTGTTCTCCAAAGAGGCTGCATCAACTTGCATTCCCACCAACAGTGGAAGAGGGTTCCCCTTTCTCCACATCCTTTCCAACACATGTTGTTTCCTGTCTTGCTAATTTTTGCCATTCTAACTGGTGTAAGGTGATATCTCAATGTGGTTTTCATTTGAATCTCCCTGATGGCTAGTGGCGATGAACATTTTTTCATGTGTCTGATAACCATTTGTATGTCTTCATTGGAGAAGTGTCTGTTCTTATCTTCTGCCCTTTTTTTTTAAAGATTTTATTCATTTATTTGACAGAGAGAGATCACAAGTAGGCAGAGAGGCAGGCAGAGAGAGAGAGGAGGAAGCAGGCTCCCCGCTGAGCAGAGAGACCGATGCGGGACTCGATCCTAGGACCCTGAGATCATGACCTGAGCCGAAGGCAGTGGCTTAACCCACTGAGCCACCCAGGCACGCCTCTTCTGCCCATTTTTTGATATGATTGTCTGTTTTGTGTCTGTTGAGTTTTAAGAGTTCATTATAGATCCTGGATATCAATCTTTTGTCTGTACTGTCATTTGCAAATACCTTCTCCCATTCCGTGGGTTGCCTCTTTGTTTTCTTGACTGTTTCTTTTGATTTTGATGAAGTTAAAAAAGTTCATGTTTGCTTTTGTTTCCTTTGCCTTTGGAGATATATCTTGAAAGAAGTTGCTGTGGCTGATATCGAAGAGATTACTGCTTATGTTCTCCTGTAATATTTTGATGGATTCCTGTCTCACATTGAGGTCTTTAATCCATTTTGAGTTTATCTTTGTGTACGGTGTAAGATAATGGTCCCGTTTGATTCTCCTATATAGCTGCCCAGTTGTCCCAGCACCATTTATTGAAGAGATAGTCTTTTTCTATTGTATATTTTTTTCTGCCTTGTCAAAGATTAATTGACCATAGAGTTGAGGGTCCATATCTGGGCCCTCTACTCTCTTCCACTTGTCTATGTGTCTGTTTTTATGCCAGTACCATGCTGTCTTGGTGATCACAGCTTTGTAGTAAAGTTTGAAATCAGGTAACGTAACGCCCCCCATTTTATTTTTGTTTTTCAACATTTCCTTAGCGATTCTGGGTCTCTTCTGAGTCCATACAAATTTTAGCATTATTTGCTCCAGCTCTTTGAAGAGTATCGGTGGAATTTTCATCAGAATAGCATTAAAAGTATAGATTGCTGTAGGCAGTATAAACATTTTAGCAATGTTTATTCTTCTGATCCAAGAACATGGAATGCTCTTCCATCTTTTTGTGTCTTCTCCAAATGCTTTCATGAGTGTTCTGTAGTTCCTCGAGTACAGATACTTTACCTCTTTCGTTAGTTTTATCCCCAGGTATCTTATGGTTCTTTGTGCTATAGTGAATAGAATCGATTCTCTAATTTCCCTTTCTTTATTTTCATTACTAGTGTATAAGAAAGCCACTGATTTCTGTAGAGCGACGTTGTATCCTGCCACTTTGCTGAATTGTATGAGTTCTAGTAGTTTGGGGGTGGAGTGTTTTGGGTTTTCCATATAAAGAATAATGTCATTTGCAAAGAGAGAAGGTTTGACTTCTTCATACCAATTTGGATACCTTTTATTTTTCTTTATTTTCTGATTGATATTGCTAGGACTTTTAATACTGTGTTGAACAAGAGTGGTGAGAGTGGGCATCCTTGTCATGTTCTTTATCTGAATGGGAAGGCTGCAAGCTTTTTCCCATTGAGGATGATATTCACTGTGGGTCTTTCATAGATATATTTTATGAAGATCAGGAATGTTCCCTCTATTCCTATATTTTGAAGCATTTTAATTTGGAACGGGTGCTGGATTTTGTTCAATGCTTTTTCTGCATCAGTTGAGAGGACCATGTGGTTCTTGTCTCTTCTCATATTAATTTTTTCTATGACATTGATTGATTAGCGAATGTTGAACCATCCTTGTAGCCCAGGGATGAATCTAAACTGGTCATGGTGGATAATCTTTTTAATGTCCTGTTGGATCCTGTTTGCTAGGATCTTGTTGAGAATCTTAGCATCAATATTTATCAGTGATATTGGTCTGAAATTCTTTCTGGTAGGGTCTTTGCCTGGTTTGGGGATCTGGGTAATGCTGGCTTCAAAAAGAGTGGAAGTTTTCCTTCTGCTTCAGTTTTTTCTTTTTTTTAAACAGCTTCAGGAGAATATGTGTTATTTATTCTTTGAAAATTTGGTAGAATTCCCCAGGGAATCCATCAAGTCCTTGGCTCTTGTTTTTTGGGAGGTTTTTGATCACCACTTCAATCTCGTTACTAGATATTGGTCTATACAGGTTGTCAATTTCTTCCTGGTGCAATTTCAGAGTTTATCGTTTTCCAGGAATGCATCCATTTCATTCGGTTGCTTAGCTTATATTCATTTAACTGTTGATAATGATTTATGACGATTGTTTCTACTTCCTTGGTGTTCGTTGTGATCTCTCCCTTTTTATTCATAATTTTATGAATTTGAGCTTTCTCTATTTTCATTTGGATTAGTGTCACCAATGATTTATCGATCTTATTGATTCTTTCAAAAAACCAGCTTCTAGTTTCATTGAAACATTCTACTGTATCTCTGGTTTCTAACTCATTGATCTCAGCTCTAATCTTGATTATTTCCCTTCTTATGTGTGGAGTTGGTTTTATTTGTTATTGATTCTCCAGTTCTTTCAGGTGTACAGACAGTTGGTGTGTTCTGAATTTTTCAATTTTTTTTGAGGGATGCTTGGATGGTTATGTATTTCCACCTTAGAATCGTCTTTGCTGTATTAACATATTTATCATCACAGTGAGATGTCCAGAAAATCTAATTATAGAATAACCTTCTAATCTGAACTTTTGGTATATACACCTGTGTTCTCTTTTGCATTTTTTCTTTTTCATTTTTTTTTTAAATTTGAGTTTAGTTTAGACCAGTTTGTTTCTTTATAATTTTTATTTTCTAATATTCGTATAGAATTTAACATTATGGCAATCCCCTTTCTCCAATCAATGCTACCCCTATAGGTAAACCAATTTTTAATCCCACTATATCTTAGATAAGTTGAGTTTTTTTTAACAAAGATATCAAGATACATCCAGGAAGAATCAACACAATCTTCCTCGCCCACACTGAGAATTGATAACCACACTCACATCATTTTTCTCTGCCAAAGTTTCCATGTTTTCTTGTTTGTCCTAACAATATATAAATCTTATATTTGGGGTTCTTTTTGCCGAGTTTCTTTTTTTATTTGCCTATAATTTTATCAGTTTTTTGTTTGTCTGTTTCTGTTTGTATACTTCACAAATTTTCCTTGGGGCCCATTTGGGCTGAGCCTTCTCTTTTATCTTTCTATCTCTCTCTATTCTTTCTCTTTTCTTTTTTCTCTTGTTTGGGTCGGGAATCCTATTGCTCAAAAGCATCCCAGGGTGTACTTTCACTACAATATGGTCGATACATCCACCTGCATCCGTTCAGTCATCCCTCACAAAAATGACTTGGAGGAGAAATGCACAACAGAAGAAAAATGGATGGGCCTTCTGCAACTGACCTAATGGCTATCAACATATTCAGTATGTCGGAAAGAGTATTCAGGCTCACAATAGCTAGGTTGCAGAAAGCCATGCATGATCAAACAAAATTGATTAGAGCAGAACTGAAAGCCACCAGGGATGACATTCACAATGTAAGGGAATAACTAAAACCACTAGGGATGATGTTCACAATGCTCTCAATCAGTTCCAATCTAATCTAAATTCTCTAAAAGCTAGGGTAACCACAAAATAAGATAGAATTAATGATCTGCAGGAAAAAAAGACAGAGAAAGTATCAGGAGGAAGTCTGGCACAAATTTAGAAGCTACAAAAACAGAATCTGGGAAATAAATGATGCCATCAAATGTACCAATGTCAGAATTATTGGAATTCCTGAAGGGGAGGAAGATATAGTGGAGGAGGAAGATGTAGTGAAAGAAGTCTAGAATATATAGTGGAACAACATCTTTATAAAAATTTTCCTAATCTCATGAATGGAACCAGTGTTCATGTTCTAGAGGCAGAACAGTCTCCCCCTAAAATTATAGATTCCAAAAAAAAAAAAAAGAAAGGGCACTGATAGTAAAATTGAGAAATCACAAGTATAGATGCAATCGCTTTAAAGCTGCTATGACAAAGAGGATTCTTATATACAGAAGAAAGCCGATCAGAATCATGTCAGACCTGTCCAGAGAGACCTGGCAAGCCAGAAAGGGCAGGCAAGATATTTTCAGGGTACTAAATGAGAAGAATATGCAACCAAGAATACTTTATCCAGCAAGACTGACATTCAAAATCGATGGGGAAATAGTTTTCAAGAACGGCAAGGCTTAAGGGACTATGCAACCACCAAACCGACACTGCAGGAAATATTAAGGGGAGTTCTATAAAAGTGGAAAAATCCTAAGAATAGCATTGAACAGAAATATAGAAAAAATCTACAGAATAAAAGGTTTCAAAGAAACGTGATGTCAATAAAAAACATATCTATCAATAAACACTCTCAATGTGAAGGGCATACATGCGCCCATAAAATGACACAGGGTTGCAGATTGGATTAAACGACAGGACCTATCCATATGGTGTCTACTAGAGACCCATTATGAACCTAAAGATAAACCCAGAGTGAAAGTGGCCTCAAAAGATGTCCAGGGTAGCGATTCTCATATCAGATAATTTAGATTTTAAACTAAAGGCAGTAGTCAGAGATACAGAAAGACACTACATCATTCTTAAGGAGACTATCCACCAAGATGATCTAACAATTGTAAATATCTGTGTACCCGATATGGGAGCAACCAATTACATGAGAAAAAAGGTTAGTCAAGATAAAGAGTCATATTGATATGAATAGATTAATAGTAGGAGATCTTTACATGTTTCTCTCAGAAATTGACAGAGCATCCATGCAGAAAATTCATAAAGAAACAAAATCATTGAATGACACATTGAACCAGATGGACCTCATAGACATATACAGAACACTCCTCCCTAAAAGAGCAGAACACTCGTTCTTCTCAAGTGCACATGGAACCTTCTCAAAAGTAGACCATATACTGGGTCACAAATCAGGACCCCACTGATACTAATCAAAACCACAACGAGATACCACCTCACACCAGTCAGAATGGCTAAAATTAACAAGTCAAGAAATGACAGATGGTGGCGAGGATGCAGAGATAAGGGAACTCTCCTGCAGTCTTTGTGGGAATTCAAGCTTGTGCAGCCACTCTGGAAAACAGTGTGGAGGTTCCTCAGAAAACTGAAAATAGAGCTAACCTATGGCACAGCAATTGCACTATTGGGTATATATCCTAAAGACAGAAATGTGGTACTCCAAAGAGGCAAGTGCACTCGAATGTTTATAGCAGCAATGTCCACAATAACCAACCAATGCAAAGAACCTAGATGCCCATCAAAAGATGAATGGATAAAGAAGATGTGGTATATATACACAATAGAATACTATGCAGCCAGCAAAAGAAATGACATCTTGCCATTTTTGACCACGTGAATTTATCTAGAGGGTATTATGCTTAGCAAAAAAAAAAAAAAAAAAAAAAAAAAAAAACTATCGGAGAAAGTCAACTATCATATGATCTCCTTGATATGAGAAGTGGAGATGGAATGTGGGGTGATGGGGGGTAGGAAAAGAATAAATGAAAGTACATGGGATTGAGAGGGAGACAAACAATAAAAGACTCAATCTCAAAAAACTGACTGAGGATTGCTGGGGTGTGGGGACTGGAGATGGTGGCGGGAAAATGGATATTGGGGAGGGTATATGCTAGGATGAGTGCTATGAAATGTATAAACCTGGTGATTCACAGACCTTAACCCTGGGGCTAAAAATATGTTATATGTTTAATTAAACAAATTAATTTATTATTATTTTTTAAAAGAATGCTTGGATCAACCAGGGGATCAAAGAAGAACTGAAACAATTCATGGAAACCAATGAGAATGTAGACACTTCAGTTCAAAACCTATGGGATACAACAAAGGCAGACTGAAGGGGGAAATGCATAGCCATCCAAGATTTCCTCAGAAAAAAAAAAAAAAGGAAAAATCCACAATTCATCAGCTGTCTCTACACGTTAAAGAACTGGAGAATCAACAACAAATAAAACCATCTCCACACATAAGAAGAGAAATAATCAAGATTAGAGCAGAGATCAATGAGGTAGAAACCAGAGATACAGTAGAATGTATCAATGAAACAAAAGCTGTTTTTTTGAAAAAAGCAATAAGATCGATAAAACATTGGCAACACTAAACAAAAGAAAAGAGAGAAAGCCCAAATTAATAAAATCATGAATGAAAAGTGAGAGATCACAACTAACACCAGGGAAGTAGAAACAATCATTAGAAGTTATTATGAACAGCTATATGGAAGGATGCTTTCCGTGGAAACTATAAAGTCCCAAAATTGAACCAGGAAGAAATTGACAACCTGAATAGACCAATATCGTGTAATAATATTGAAGCAGTAATCAAATATCTCCCAAAAAAACAAGAGCCCAGGACCCGACGGATTCACTTGGGAATTCTACCAAACTTTCAGAAAGAAATAACACCTATTCTCCTGAAGCTGTTTCAAAAAATTGAAGCAGAAGGAAACTTCCCAACCCTTTCTATGAATCCAGCATTACCCTGATCCCCAACCAGGCCAAAGATCCTACCTAAAAGGAGAATTTTAGACCAATATCACTGATGAAAATGGATGCTATGATTCTCAACAAGATATTAGCAAACAGGATTCAACAACACATTAAGAAGATTACCTACCCTGAGCAGGTGGGATTCATCTCTGGGCTACAAGGATTGGTCAGCATTCACAAATCAATCAATGTCATAGAACAAATCAATAAGAAAAGAGAGAAGAATCCCATGGTCCTCTCAATTGATGCAGTAAAAGCATTTGACAAAATCCAGCATCTGTTCCTGATTAAAATTCTTCAAAGTATATGGATAGAGGGAACATTCCTGAACTTCATCAAATCTATCTATGAAAGACCCACAGCAAATATCATCCTCAATTGGTAAAAGCTTGTATATTTCCCATTGAGTTCAGGAACAGATGGATGCCCACTCTCACCACGCTTGTTAAACATAGTATAAAGGGTTCTAGCAACAGAAGTCCAACAACAAAGAGAAATAAAAAGTATCCAAATTGGCAATAAAGAATTTAAACTCTTTTCCTTCACAGATGAGATGATACTTTATATGGAAAACCAAAATACCCCACCGCCAAACTACTAGAACTCATACAGCAATTCAGCAAACTGGCAGGATACAAAGTCAATGTACATAAATCAGTGGCTTTCTTATACACTAACAATGAAAATACATAAAGGGAATTTAAACAATGTATTCCATTTACTATAGCACCAAGAACCATAAGATAAGTGGGAATAAACCTAACCAAAAAAGTAAAGGATCTGTACTCAAGGAATTGCATAACACTCATGAAAAAATTGAAGAAGACACAAAAAGAGGAAGACGATTTCATACTCTTGGATCGGGAGAATAAACATAGTGAAAATGTCTATACTGTCTAGAGCAATCTATTCTTTTAATGCCATTCTGATCAAAATTCCACCGGTAGTTTTCAAAGAGTTGGAACAAATAATTCTAAAATTTGTATGGAATCAGAAGAGACCCCAAATTGCTGAGGAAATGTTGAAAAACAAAAATAAACCTTGGGCCCTCACGTTAACTGATTCCCGGTTTTACTACAAAGCTGTGATCACCAAGACACATTGATACTGGCTTAAAAACGGACACATTGACCATTAGAACAGAGTAGAGAACCCAGATATGGACCTTTAAATCTATGGGCAAATAATCTTCCACTGTATAGTGGAAAAAATACAGTCTCTTCAATAAATGGTGTTGGGAAAACTGGGCAGCTATATATAGAAAAATAAAATTCAATCATTCTCTTACACCCTATACAAAGGTAACTCAAAATAGATAAAAGACTGAAATGTGAGACAGGAATCCATCATATTCCTAGAGGAGAACATAGGCAGTAACCTCTTCGATATCAGCCACAGCAACTTCATTCTATATATGGCTGCAAAGGCAAAGGAAACAAAGTGAAAATGAACTTTTGGAACTTCATCAAGATCAAAAGCTTATACACAGCAAAGGAAACAGTCAACAACAACAAAAAAATGAGGCAAAACGTGGAATGGGAGAGAATATTTCCAAATGACAGTACAGAAAAATGGTTGATATCCAGGATCTATAATGAACTCCTCAAACTCAACACACAAAGAACAGACAATCATATAAAACAAATAGGCAGAAGATATGGACAGACATTTTTCCAATGAAGACGTAAAAATGGCTATCAGACACATGAAAAAATGTTCATCATCACTAGCCATCAGGGAGATTCAAATGAAAACCAATTGAGATATCACCTTACACCAGTTAGAATGGCCAAAAAGCAAGACGGGAACAGCATGTGTTGGAGAGGATGGGGAGAATGGGGAGCCCTCTCACACTGTTGGTGGGAATACACATTATTGCAGCTACTTTGGAGAATGGTGTAGAGATTCCTCAAGAAGTAGAAAATAGAAATTCCCTATGACTCTGCCATTACACTACTGGGTCTTTACCAAAGATACAGATGTAGTGAAAAGAAGGGCCATTTGTACCCCAATGTTTATAGCAGCAATGACCATGGTCGCCAAACTGTAGAGAGACCCAAAATGCCCTTCAATGGAAGAATGGATAAGAAAGATGTGGTCCATTTACACTAAGGAGTATTATGCTTTCCTCAGAAAGGATAAATACCCAAGTTTTGTAGTAACATGGACGGGACTGGAAGAGATTATGCTGAATGAAACAAGTCAAGCAGAGAGAGTCAATTATCCTATGGTTTCACTTATTTGTGGAGCATCACGAATAACATGGAGGACAAGGGGAGATGGAGAGGAGAAGGGATTTGAAGGAAATTGGAAGGGGAGGTGAACAATGAGAAACTATACACTCTGTAAAACAAT
This sequence comes from Mustela nivalis, assembly GCF_964662115.1. Lineage (NCBI taxonomy): Eukaryota > Metazoa > Chordata > Mammalia > Carnivora > Mustelidae > Mustela > Mustela nivalis. Next base: position 465,945 of record NW_028136237.1, read on the forward strand.
CTGAGGGTTCTGAAGGGTTGTGGGTTGGGAGGATGAGGGAACCAGGTTGTGGGCATTAGAGAGGGCACGGATTGCATGGAGCAAGATAGGGTTTGAATTCTCTTCTATTAATTGCAACTGAATTTGGAATACAGCACACAATATGTAATAGACAATGCTAGGTCTGCCCTATGGAACAACTTCTCCTATGGTCCTCAGAGATACATCTTATGCATGTTTCCCCAAAGCTCAGGTGGTCTAGAGATCCCGTGATGATGTCAGTTATTCCTTCCCACCTTTCAGTCCCTATTATCTGTCCTGTGCTTAAAGTGAATATCGTAGTCCCCAAGAATATTGGATTTTGGTCCCCATCTCCCTTCCTTTCTGTTAATATGCCTCCAACATCTAGATACAACCACGTTGGTGGTATATATGATGGAAATTCTTCCAAGTGTCTTATGTTTGGATGCTCCGTCAAGACTAAACAGCTTCTGATAATTTTTGTCTCTGGAAGGCATAAAATCTCTCTATCTGCCATAGGCACATTCACTTTGGCTCTCTTCTCCTTGAGAATTGCATATCCTATGTCTCCCCCAGTTCTTCCCTTTCAAGCTATTTGCATCTTTATAGCCAAAGGAAATCTCCTGGGCGCCTGGGTGGCTCAGTGGGTTAAGCCGCTGCCTTCGGCTCAGGTCATGATCTCGGAGTCCTGGGATCGAGTCCCGCATCGGGCTCTCTGCTCAGTGGGGAGCCTGCTTCCTCCTCTCTCTCTGCCTGCCTCTCTGCCTACTTGTGATCTCTCTCTCTCTGTCAAATAAATAAATAAATAAATCTTTAAAAAAAAAAAACAACAACAAAAAAAAAAAGGAAATCTCCTATGGCCAACATAAGGTCAAGTTTGATTTATGTTGTTTTCATGTGGACCTTTTTTTGCATATTTTAAAAATTTTCATCCTTCCAACAATTTTTTTTATAGGGATAGGAAAATTTAGTCCTGAATACTTGATCTAATTATTGATAGGTAAGGAGTTAACTTTCTAATTTTGGTTCATTTCTGACTTGTATTCTCTGTGCCTTTCACCTTTATGGTATTTTCTTTGGGATTTGCTTTCTTTATTGTGATTCCTCACTTGCTCCCCATCTTTTGTGTGTCTTATCTGTGGGGGGTGTGTGTTTTGTCTGTGTTTGTTTCATATAACACTTAAAATTAAATTTCAAGAGATAATAACTCGGTCTTTAATGCATAACAATTCAATTTGATATGCCCTGAAAACTCACATTCCATCACTTTCAGCCAAATTTCGTACAAGTTATGTTCCATTTAGGCCTCTTTTATAAACACATATTCTCACTAACCGGCCTTCAAGCAAACGCACAATTTTGTGTGCCTGGTTAGAGTCATATTGTTTGTAATTTTTTCCCCTGCTTTTTCAAATGTTCCTTGACTATGATGAGAGAGTAAAATTGTTATTTGTATTTCTGAGACTGAGAGATGTGATATAGCCCAATGCTCAACAAAACTCTACCACATGAAGCTAGTGGCAAGAATTCGTTCTTGATTATAACTGTAAGAATCTGTGGTTCCTATGGAGGACAGATTTGGTAGTATTTTCTGAGAACTCCAGGCTTGTCTTCAGCCATGAACACAAACTGAAGATTACCACATATAATGAAATATGGTGGAAAATGACCTGAAAAAGCATACCAAACTCCACAGTAAAAGAAAAAAGTAATCCCAGAGAATATGTGAGAAGATTTGAGACATGGCTTAGGGGATATGTTGTCGTTGGTACTTCAGAGTGCAGTGAGCCAATGGAAAAGGTAAAGCCACAGGAGAGAGGAGTACACATTGGGAACCCACATGATGCATATATCCCAAAGCCATTGCCTTTGACCAGCCGAGGGTCTGAATGGCACAAGTTCTTGCCAACAAAGAATCTTATTGCCCAGAGATTTCAGATCAGCCTGCTTGGCAGACATCGACTCAATAGCACATTGTGTTTCTATTGGACAGGACACCACCAAACTACCAGGTGCAGACAGCCAGGAAACCATGATCAGAGACAATGCCAGAAAACATAGTGGGAAAATGGTGGGTTCTGATAGTGCATCCATGAGAGGCAGGGTTCGTGGAGATGACTCGATGGGGGCATAATAAATTTTGGGTTCTTGCACCAGGAGCATAAAGACTGAGTTACTGGCCAAAGACAGGACGGTGAGGACATTTCCTGCCTAACCTGCAAGCAAGAAGTTCCAACTGTGGAAAACTGGGGGGACAGCCTTCCTCAGTCCAAGTTGCTTAGTCCCAGGGGAACAGACTCTCCCATAGAAGACTAGAAAAGCCCTGCCCACATGCTCTCTCATGACCACAACATTCTGCAGGCTTCATTCTGTTGTGTTGGTTGAATTTTTCTTTTCACAGGCACACCAGAGCCCACCAAGCTAATCCTCACCCTATTCAGCCTAGACTCCAAACACTCTGAACATCAGGCAGGAGAGCCTCTGCATATGACTGGCTTCAAAGACAGGGGACAGCAACAACACAACAGCAGATGGTATGCATGAAACACCCACCTGAGACTCCTAAAAGGGCCAGCCCTTGGGCACTCCATGATCTCTTCTTTTAAAGATATTACGCTCAGGCTAAAAAAAGAGAATGGGCTTTTCAAATACTGAGAAGAAGACAGAGACCTGTATCTAATGCAAAGATGGAAAAATCAATTGATGACGAGGTAAAAGAACAAGAAATGACCATGTCCAGGCAGTCAAGGGAAACCTTTGCATGTAACGTGCCTGATGGAGGATTGATAGCAGCAGCCAGAATACTCACTGTACATCAGAAAAAGCAGAAGTCATCAGGGAGTCTTGAACCACACAAATATAAAGTGATAAAAATAATATAAATAAAATAAAAAAAAATAAAAAAGAGTCCTGGATGAAAAGATTGATAGCAGATTGAATTGAATGCAAATATGTATAGATATGTAAAGATAATTAAAATACACTACTTTCCTTTTCTCTGTCTGTCTTCATCTGGTTTTGAAAGGTACAGATTGTTTTTCTTTTAATTTATTTGTTATTTGAGGAAGCAAGCCTATCATCCATCATCCGTTTTTGACAGAATATTCATGAATGCTTTCATTCCATATATAACCTAGTGATCATGCTAATATATGCCACAACTCCTCAACACCAGTTCCCTCATTCCTTGCATGTCATTCTTTTCTGCAACCCTCAGCTTGGTTCTCAGAGTCCTGAGTCACTGCTGGTTTGTCTCCTTCCCTGACTTATTCCCCTTCTGGTTTCCCTTCCTTTCTAAGGGCCATGGCATTCCTCCTAGGGCACATGCAAGAGAAGTCATATGATATTTCCATTTGTCTGCTTGCTTTTTTCATTTTGCATCACCCAGTCATGTGGCATTCATGTCAATGCAAGTACCAGGGTTTCATCGTCCCTGAGGGCAAAAGAATACTGTGTTGTCAACATGGTCCACACCTTCTTTATCTACTAGTCATTGCAAGAGCATTGTGGCTCATTCCACAGTTCTGCTCGAGTGGGCATTGCATGCCATTGATATAGACCATTCCACTTTCTCAGATTAAGATATTTGGTCAACATGTGTATACCCAATGCCACAGCAGATAGAGTTAACTAATGATGACAAGGTGTGCTGTCCAAGGCTCTTCCTTAAGAGTTAGCTCTCATGCAGAATGTCACTCTACTTGAAGCCTTTGTAAAAGTGTTTAAATTAAAGCCGAGTAGACAGAACCCTAATCCCTTATGACTAGTGTTTCAGAACACTAGGAGATTAGGACAGGCATCACAATACATCCATGCCCTAACATATTTTCTTGAAAACAGACTTTCTGTCTCTTAGTCTTCACTGACTCATAGGGGAAAGACACTGACAAAGGACCCTCTCACTCACAGGATCACAAACCCCACGGAAGGCTATTGATAGCCAAGATGCCTCACTGTTTCTTGAGATCTCTAGAAATTGAAGTGGAAATTGTAACACCTGGCCGTTCCTGGAGAAATATTGGCCTTAAGGATGGTATACCGAAGGTCATTATCTTTACTCTTTCTCTAGAAAGGGAAAGTGGGACATTAACACAAAGACAACCTGAGTTTTTGATTAGGCTCAGAGGACTGTTTTGAATCCTTGTACCCTGGTTTTGTTTTTGTTTTTTTTTTCAAATGATGCACATGCACGTATTTGACAGAGAAACAGAGAGATCACAATGAGGTGGTGGAGCTTGAGAGAGAGAACCTGACTTGCCCCTGAGAAGGGAACCTGAGACCAGAGTCGATGCCATGGCCCTGGGATCATGAGATGAGAGAAGGCCATCTCAGAACTGATGGACACACTCTGGACCCAGTCTTTCTCTTCTGAGTACCTCCTAGTTCTAGGCAAGAACCACTGCTCTGTCTTTTTCAGCAATTCAGGGGATACATATTTTGGCTTGGGCTGGTGTTGCTTGAGTTTTCTGACCTGCTTTGAAGCTGATGTAGCTTGTTCCCTTGAAGTCAGTGATTGACTATGGACAAACTACTCTCCCACGCATATTTGGGTACATAAAATTCCTCCATTGTAGATTTTGCTTGGGGAATGATACTATGTCTCGTGTTGCTCTGCTTCAGTGGTTGGGAGTCTTCTTTGCCCCTGAATCTGGATCACTGCTTCTGCTCCCAGAAGAGGGACATTTTCTGAGTGATTTATCAAAAAAAAAAAAATGTTCAGCCATCTTCTTTTCTCTTGCTCCTAGTTCTCATAAAATAGGCACATCTTTCCATTCCTTGGAATCGATGATTTCCCTAAGCTCATTGTCATGTTCAATCATTCTTCCTTCTCTCTTTGGATTTGCTTTCTTATTTTCCAGTCTTATTCTTTCAAGTCAATAATTTTATCCTCACATTCTGTCAGCTTTTTTGACTTTACATCCAATCCGCTACCCATCTTTTCATCATGAACTCTTTATTTTATCTTTTTTTAATCAGTTTTATCTCTGTGGTTAAAGACTTCCTGATGTCTTCTGTCTTTTTTTTTTTTTATGTACAGGGAGTATCCTGGCTATAGAGTTCGATTCTCCATTGGGCGTGACACTTGTAGAGGTTTCACTCGTATTGCATGGCCATGATCATTTTTTTTGTTCCTTTTCCTTGGCATCAATTGATACTTCCATCTTTGAATAGAATCTAAATCTCTGTCTTCTTCTCTGTACTCAAAATCCAATTCTGTTTTCTAGCCTGAGAGTAATTTATTTAGGAAGAAGAGGTGGTGGAGTGCCCAAGGGCTGGCCATTGAGAGAGTCTAAGGTGTGTGTGTGTGTGTGGCACGCATGCCCTTTGATGTTGTGTTGTTGCTTTCCCCCTGTATTAGAGGCCATTTATCTGCAGGGGCTCTAGTTTCCTGCCATTTGATGTGTTTGGGGTCTGGGCTGAATATGCTGAGGTTTAGCTTGCTGGGCTCTGGTGTGCCCGTGAAAGGAGACATTCAACCAACTCAACAGAATGAAGGCTTGCAGAGTGTAATGGCCAAAAGAGAGCATGAGGGCAGGGCTTTCTTCCAGTCCACTACAGGAGAGTCTGCTTTCCTGGGACTAAGCAACTTGGACTGAGGAAAGCATCCCAAAGAGTTCCGGTGCTTGGGATTTCGTGTTTACAGGTGAGGCAGCTAATATTCTCACCGTCCATTTTCCCACTATTTCTCCTGGTATTGTCTCTGATTATGGTTTCAAGTATGTCTGCATATGGTTCCTTGTTGGTGTCCTCTCCAGGAGAAAACCAGTGTTCTCTTGAGTCGATAGCTGCCAAGCCTGCTGATATGAAATCTCCAGGATTCAAGACCCTTTGTTGGCAAGATGCATGCAGTGAAGACCCTCTGCTGGTCACAACCAATGACATTCGGAAATATGCTCCTTGTGAGTTCCCAGTATGCTCCACTCTCCTGTACCTTTGTCCTTTTCATTGGCTCACTGCCCTCTGAAGCACCAACTGCCCATGTCTTCTTAAGCCATGTCTTCAATCGTCTCCCCTAGTTTCTGCAACTTATTTTCTCTTTTGCCATGGAGTTTAGTTTGTAGGCTTCAGTTCAGTTTCCACCAAGTTGTAGTTGATGTGGTAATCCTCCAGTTGTGTTCATGACTGAAGAAAGCGTGGAGTTCTCAGACACTGCTACCATCTCACTGTCCTCCAAAGGTACCTCGGATTCTTACTGAGGCATTAGAAAGAATGAATTCTTGCCACTTGCCCCATGTGGCAGTGTTATGGAGAGCATTGGGCTATGTCACACCTATCAGTCTCAGAATGACAAATAACATACGATTTTACTCTCTCATATTAGTCAAGAAATATGTGGAAAAGCATAGGAAAAATGTACTAACAAGATAACTCTAAACAGGCACACAAAATATGGTGTTTGTTTGAAGGTAGGTTTCTTAGAATATGTGTTTATAAAAGAGGACTACCTAGGACATACTTTGTAGGAAATGTGGCTGAAAGTGATGGATTCTGAATTTTCAAGGCATGTCAAATTGGATTGTTATCCAAAGAAGACCAACTTACTACCTCTTGAAATTTAATTATAAATGTTATGTGAAACACACACAGACAAATACACACACACACTCACACACAGATAAGATACACAAATGATGGGGACAAAGAGAGGAATCCCAATAAAGGAAGCAAACACCAAATAAAATGATATACAGGGGAAAGGCACAGAGAATCCAAGTCAGAAATCAACCAAAATGAGAATGTTTACTCCCTACCTATCAATAATTAGTTCAACTATTCAGGACTAAATTCTCCCATCACTACAAACAGATTGTTAAACTGGATGAAAATTTTAAAAAAAGAAAAAAAGAAAAAAAAAAGGCCAAACTGTCCACAAGAAAACAACAAAAAGTAAACGAGCTCGACCTTCTGTTACCCATAGGAGATTTCCAAAGAATATGAAGATACAGATATCTTGAAAGTGAAGGAATCGGGAAGATATAGGTTATGCAAATGACAAAGAGAAGGAAGCCAAAGAGCTTGTGCCTATGGCAGATAGAGAGATTTTATGACATTGAGAGACAAAAGATTACCGGAAGGTGTTTTGTCTTGATGGAGCATCAAGACATCAGAAACTTGAAAGAATTGCCAATATATACACCACCAATATGGATGTATCTAAATGTTGGAACCATATTAACAGTAAGGAAGGGAGACGGGGTCCTCAATCCAATATTGTTGGGAACTACGATATCCTCTTTCAACACACTACAGATCATCCAGATGCAAAGGTGGTAGGGAGTAACAGACATCATCATGGAGTCTATAGACCACCTGACCACATGCATAAAATTTTGTCTCTAAGGACCATAAGAGAAGTTCTTCCAAAGGGCAGATCTAACTTTGTGTATCACAGATAGTGTGCTGGAGTCCAAATCAAGTCATAATTAATGGAAGTATATTAAGTGAAAGAATGGAAGAATAAGTATCTTGTATACTTATGACTATGAAGGTATGAAAACGGAAAGAAATCACTTATGAATGTGAAACAAACCCAGACACGAGTAGGTGGAAAACACAACACACTACTAAACTAGCAATGAATCAAAGAATGAACATCCAAAGGAAGATCAGACAGTGCCATGAAATAAGGAAAGCCAAGAAACTTAACCTATATTGTTTCCCCATAAAATGTTTTTGGGATGATGTGAAAACATTTTATGGGGAAACAATATAGGTTAAATGCGTGTATTTCCAAAAATTAAAAACACAGAAAAATAGCGACCTAACTGGATGCCATAAGGAATAATAAGAAGTAGAAGAACCAAACTCCAAAGTTAACAGAAAAAATGAAATACTACTTTTGACTATAGAAATAAAGGAAACACAAACAAACCAAAAGGAAAAAATCAAAAGAACTCAAACGTCACTTTTGAAAACTTTAATAAAATAGGGAAGCCATTTCCTGGATAAAACAGGGAGATAAGCACACAGCTGAAAGTATAGATCCACATAACAGCTGATAGAAAAAAAAAAAACCTGAAATACCCCTCTACACAATTATGCCAGCAAATCCAAGACTGAGAGAAAAGAATTTATTCCAAGACACATATCAACTCCAAAGTTTAGGTCAGTAAATCTACAAAATCTGAGCTCTCTACTAGTAACTAAAGCATTTGAAGCAGTAATAAAACCTCTGCCACACACAGAAGGCCAGGTCCAAATCATTTTCCTGAGCAACTCTTCTAGACATTTAATGAAGGGAAGGTTGTTTCTTCTATTGATTCCAGAAATGGAGGCAGGGAGACTCTAGTTTACAAGTATAAAGACCCAATTCAGTTAAAGACACTATAGGAAATAAATTATATGCCATTTCAATAAGTAAAGATAATAAAATTATAATTCTTTCCTTTTCTCCGACTCTCCTCATCTGGTTTTGCAAAGGCCAGATTGTTTTTCTTTTAATATTTTTTGTTCTGTTGAAACCAGCCTATCTACTGTCATTCGTTTTTGACTGAGTATTAACGGATGTTTCAGTTCCATATATGACCTAGTGCTCCTTCTAATATATGCCATACTCCTGAACAACCATTAACCAGTTCCCTCATTCCCTAAATGACTATCTTTTCTGTAACCCATAGCTTGGTTCTCAGAACCTGGGTCACCCCTGGTTTGTCTACTTCTCTGACTTCTTCCCCATCAGTTTTCCTTTCTTTACCTAGGGCCATGGTATTCCTCCTGGGGACATATGAGGGAAGCCATATGATATGATATTTTCCTTTTATTTTTTTTTTTTTTTGCTTCCCTTGTTCATTTCACATGACCCAGTTCTGTGTCATTCATGTAAAGGCAAGTACCAGGTTTTCATCCTCCCTGGTGGCTAAAAAATAATCTGTTGACAATATGGATCACACTTTCTTTATCCAAGAATCTTTGCAAGTACATTGTAGTTAAATCCACAGCTCTGCTGGAGTGGGAATTGCAGGCCATCAATACGGGCCGTTCCTTTTCCGATGATTAAAGGGACTTTGTCAACATGGCTATTCCCTTTACCACAGCAAGTAGAGCTAACTAACGATGACAAAAAGTGCTCTCCAAGGCTCTAAAATAAGAGTTAGCTCTGATGCAGAATATCACTCTTCTTGAAGCCTTTGCAAATGTGTTTAAGGTAAAGACATGTAGATATAGCCCTAATCCCTTATGACTAGTGTTTGAGAACACTAGGAGATGAGGAAACAGAAAGCAAAATACATCTATGCCCTAACACTTTTCCTTGGAAATGTACTTTCCATCCCTTAGTTATCACGGACCCATAGGGAAAAGATGCTGAGAAAGGACTCTCACCCACAGGATGACAAAACCCACGGAGAGCTGTTGATACACAAAATGCCTCACTGTTTATTGAGATCTCAAGAAATTGCAGTGGAAATAATTAAATCTAACCATCTCTTGAGAAATTCTGTCCCTAAAGAATAGTATACTGAATGTTATTTCCTTTTCTCTTTGTCTAGAAAGGGGAAGTGGGACATTAAAACCCAAGACTACCTGAGTTCTTGATCAGGCTCAGAGGGCTCTCTTTCTCTTTCCCAGGACTTCCTACCTAAAGCCATAGGACTCAAAGGTCATCAGAGAGGGACTGCGCTCCAGTGAAGCCACTTTCTGTGATGTCACAAAGGTCATAGCAAGCACTTATCATCAATCCACGTCTGAGCAGTATACTTGGCTGGATTAGTCATGGGAGGGCCAAGAGGATCCCAAGCCTCCCAAACCGCTGAAGGCACCTGAGTCTCTCACCAAGGCTGTTTGTGAAGCGAGTTGGTGTCACCTTCTCCATGTCCGAATTGGTAGTCTTTGGGGGGTGACTGTCAGCACCAACCCTATGGACACCGGATAAAGACAAGAATCCACCATTCTATCTTAGCCACCAAAGGTCAAGAAGCAATCAGGTCTCAAACAAAGCCTTAGTGAAGTAATTCCACCCAATCAGGGCGCTTCTGACCAGGAAAAGGGCCACCCATGGAAAGCTTAAAGGGAACACCCACAACCATGCCAAAGACATGTCTGGAGTCTTCAACAGCGAGGACACGAGTACCTCCAGTTCCTATGGAAATTGTGCCAAAACAGCCTCCCAATCTTCAAAACTGACCAAGCACCAAAGGCATACTCTATACCCTAGACCCTTAGGTCCAGGAAGGACTCATGTACTTTATGTCCACAGGAGCAAGCACGGGGCATGTTGGGAGAGACCCATAGCCCAAGTGATGCTATCTGAAAGACATTCATGCCCATATCATTATGACTACTTTTATATCCAAAAGGCCGCATTTGAGAGGATTTGAATGTTGAAGAACCTTGAGCATTCCCACAGGCTGGTGCAGCTACCCTCTGGGGAACTGAATGGAGATGTGGCAGCACAAGCCTGCCCTAAAACTCTCATGACCATCCCCCAAGTGGTTTCATGCGATAAGCAAATAGTGCTTCTTGCCTATAATGGGCATGTTCTCATGGAGCCAGGAGAGGATGAATAATGTGTCAACAAGAGGCAACTACCGGGGGACAGACAATGGATTCTACAGGTTGGTGAGGAGATCCAGGAAGACAAAGAGCAGGAGAATGAACAAGGGAGCTCCTAGCAAAGGTCTGGCATTTTAGAATGGGAGGAGTTGCTCTGTACCTGGCTGCATTCCGTAGGAACTGGGTCCAAATTAAATAAAACGTCCTCTGGCCCAAATCAATCCTTGAACACTGGATTTTGTTTTGTTTTTGTTTTCGTTTTTTTGTCAAATGATGCACATGCACGTATTTGACAGAGAGACAGAGAGATCACAATGAGGGGGTGGAACTGGAGAGGGAGAAGCTGACTTGCCCCTGATATGGGAACCTGAGACCAGAGTCGATGCCATGGCCCTTGATCATGACTTGAGCTTAAGCCTGCCTCTGAACTGATGGAAACACCCCAGCACCCAATCTTTGCTTCTTTATACCTCCTAGTTTTAGACAAGTACCGCTGCTTTGTCATTGTTCAGAAATTGAGGCGATTCGGATTTTGGCTTGGCCAGGTGTTGCTTGAGCTATCTGACCTGCTTCAAGAGATGATCTAGCTTGTCCTCTTGAAGTCAGTGCCTTGGCTATGGACAAACTATTCTCCCACGCATATTTGGGTAAAGAGAATTCCTCCATTGCTATCTTTTGCAGGGGGAATGACACTATGTCTTGTGGTGCTCTTCTTCTGTGGAGGGTGATGGGAATCCTCTGTGCAACTGAATTTGGATCTCTGTTTCTGCTACCACATGAGGGACATTTTCAGCACAGATTTCTCAAAGACAAGTTGAGCCCTCTTTTTATCTCTCACTTCTATTCTTCTTCAATAGGCACCTCTTTCTTGGAGTAAGATGACCTCCTTAAGCTCATTGTCATGTTCCACCATCCTTTCTTGTCTCTTCAGATTTGCTTCCATATTTTCCAGTTTTTTCTTCCAGGTCACTATTTGGATGCTCTGCTTCTGCCAGCTTCTTGGACTTTGCACCCAGTCTGCTACAAATCATTGCACCAGTGACTCTTTAATTTTTTTAATCATGTTTAGCTCTGTGGTTCGAGACTCCTTGATGTCTTCTGTGTTTTTCTGATGTACAATGAGTCTCCTGGCTGCTGATTTCAATCTTCCAGTGGGCGTGTTACATGTCAAAGTTTAACTTCAATTGCCTGCACATGATCATTTCTTGTTCTTTTTCCTCGACATCAAATGATTCTTCTATCTTTGCATTGGATCTAGGTCTCTGTCTTCTTTTCATTAGTTGAAAAGCCTATTTTGTTTTCTATCCTGGGTGTAATTTTTTTAGGATAATGAGATCATGGCATACCCAGGGGCTGCCCCTTGAGGGAGTCTCCCATATGTGTGGCATGCATGCCCCATGCTGTGTGTTGTGGCTGTCCCTGGTCCTTGGAGCCAGTCATCTGCAGAGGCTCTCCTTGCCGGCCATTTGGAGTGTTTGGGGTCTGGGCTGAATATGATGAGGCTTAGCTTAGTGTGCTCTGGTGTGCTTGTGAATGGAGATGTTCAGCCAACTCAATGGAATAAACGCCTGTTGAATGCTGTGGTCAGGGGAGAGCATATAGGTAGCACTTTTTCCTAGTCCCCCACGGTAGAGTCTGTTCTCCTGGGTCTAAGCAACTGGGACTGCAGAAGGGAGTTCCCTAAGTGTTCCATGGTTGGGATTTTGTGTTTGCAGATTAGGCCGCTAATGACCTCACTGACCTGTCTTTGGCCAGTAGCTCAGTCTTTATGTTACTAGGGCAAGAGCCCAAAATTTCTTCTGTCCCCATCGAGTCATCTCCACGAACACTGGCTCTCACGGATGCATTGCCAGAACCAAACATCTTACTGTGTCTCCTGGGATTGTCTCTGATTATGGTTTCCATGCTGTCTGAATCTGTTTGCTTGTTGGTGTCATCTCCAGGAGAAACACAGTGTTCTCTCAAGTCGATGTCTTCCAAGAGTGCTGATCTGAAAACTCTGGACTCAAGACACTTTGTTGACAAGAACTCGTGACATTCAGACCCTCTGCTGGTCGCAGCCACTGGCATTGGGAAACATGGTTATGTGAGTTCCCAGTGTGTTCCTTGCTCCTGTGCCTTTGCCCTTTGCATTGTCTCACTGCCCTCTGAAGCACTCCCCATGTCTCCCAAAACCATGTTTCCAGGCTTCTGCCAAAGCTTCTTTGAATTCTTTTCTCTTTTGCTGTGGAGTTTGCTTTGTACGCTTCAGGTTCATTTCTGCCATATTGCACTTAATGTGGTAATACCCCAGTTGTGTTCCTGGATGAAGACAAGCCTGGAGTTCTCAGATACTATTACCATCTCACTGTCCTCCAAAAGCACTTCAGACTCTTACCCAACCATAAGCAAGAATGAATTCTTGCCACTTGCCCATGTGGCAGTGTTGTGGAGAGCATTGGACTACATCACATCTATCAGTCTCAGAAAGACAAATAATATACAATTTTATTCTCTAATGGTAGTCAAGGAACATGGTAAAAATCAAGTGAAAAGGGGACAAAAAACATGACTCTAACCAGGCACCCACAATTTGGTGTTTGTTTGAAGGCAGATTAGTGAGAATATGTGTTTATAGAAGAAGACTACCTGGGAAATTCTTTGCAGGAACTGTGGCTGGTAGTGATCAAATGTGAGCTTTCAAGGCATATCAAATTGAATTGCTATCCTTAAAAGACCGACTTCCTATCTCCTGAAATTTTGTTTTCAGTGTTATGTGAAACATAAACAGACAACACCTACCCACCCACCCACCCACACACACACACACACACACACACACACAAACACACACCAATAAGACACACAAAATATGGGGTGGAAGTGAGGAATTGCTCTAAAGGAATCAAACTCCAAAGAAAATACCATAAAGGGGAAAAGGACAGTGAATCCAAGTTGGACAAAAACGAAAATGAGAACATTAACTACTTACCTATCAATAATTATTTAAAGTATTCAGGACTAAATTCTCATTTCCCTATAAACAGATTTTTGGAAAGATGAATATTTAAAAGTTAAAAAAAAGGCAAAAAAGGTCCACAAGAAAACAGCAAAAACTAAACAGGCTTGTCCTACTGTTGCCCATAGGAGATTTTTTTCCACTAAAGATACACATCACATGGAAGAGACCTATAGCACAAGTGAAGCCAAAAGAAAGACAATATTTCCCATTTCAAGATGAAAACGTGTATCTCCAAAAGGACGTATTGAAGAGAATTCAAATGTTGAAGAATCTTGAGCATTCCCACCAGGTTTTGCAGCTACCTCTGGGAAACTGAATGGAGAAATGGCAGCAGAAGACTGCATTAAACCTCTCATTACTATCCCCAAATGGCTTCAGATGATAAGCAAACAGTGCCTCTTAAGGAAGATGGGCATGTTCTCATGGAGCCCCGAGAGGATGAACAATGTGACAACAAAAGGCCATTACATTGGGACAGACAGTCCCACTGTATGCTACAGTCCCACCGTATGCTACAGGTTGGAGGGGAGATCCAGGAAGACAAATAATAGAAGAATGAACAAGGGAGCTCAGACCTAAGGTCTAGCATTTTAGCATGGTGGGAAGTACTCTATACCTGGCTGCATTCCATGGGGACCTAGTTCTAAATTAAATAAACCATCCTCTGGCCTCAGTCAATCCTTGTAAAATGTTTTTGTTTTTGTATTTGTTTTTTATCAAATGATGCACATGCACGTATTTGACAGAGAAACAGAGAGATTACCGTCAGGTAGTGGCACTGGAGAGGGGGGATCAGACTTGCCTCTTAGCATACTCTGAGACCAGACCCTTGGATCATGAGATGAGTAAAGCCCGCCACTGAACTGATGGACACACAGTGGCCCAAACTTTTGTCTTTTTAATACCTCACAGTTCTAGACAAGAACCACTTCTCTGTATTGTTCAGAAAATGCTTGGTCAGGTGTTGCTTGCTCTATATAACCTGCTTCTAGACCTGCTATAACTTGTTTTGAAGTAAGTGACTTGGCTATGTACACACTACTTCCCCATGCATAGTTGGGTAAAGAGTATCCCACCATTGCTAGCTTGGCAGGGGGAATGACACTATGTCTTCGGTTGCTCTACTTCTGTTGATGGTTATGGGACACCTCTCTGACTCTTAATATGGATCTCGGTTTCTGCTCCCAGATGAGGGACAATTTCAGTTCTGATTTCTCAAAGAAATATTTGGCCCTCTTTCTTCTCTCGCTCCTAGGTCTCCTACAATAAACACCTTTTTCCATTCCTTGGAGCTGATGATTTCCCTAATCTCATTGTCATGTTCCATCATTCTTCACTTTTTCATTGGCTTTGCTTCCTTATTTTCCAGTGTTTGTCATCCAGGACACTAATTTGATCCTCTGCTTCTTCCAGGTTCTTGAGATTTGCCTGCAGTCTGTTACCAATCCTTTCATCAGAGACTCTTTATTTTCTTTTATTAATTTATATTATTTTATTTTTATCACTTTTATCTCTGTGGTTCAAGACTCCCTAATGCCTTCTGAGTTTTTCTGATGTACAGTGAGTATCCTGGCTGCTGCTTTCCATCTTTTTGCGGTCGTGTTACATGTACAGGTTCCACTTCGATTGCCTGGTCATGATCATTTCTTCTTTGCCTTCAGCATCAGTTGATTCTTCCATTTTGCATTGGATCTAGATATCTCTCTTCTTCTCTGTATTCAAAAAGCCCATTCTTTTTTCTATTATTTTTTAAATTTTCAGCATAACAGTATTCATTATTTTTGCACCACACCCAGTGCTACATGTAATACATGGCCTCTATAATATCCATCACCTGGTTCCCCCAACCTCACACCCCCTGCCACTTCAAACCCCAAAGATTGTTTTTCAGAGTCCATAGTCTCTCCCTTCTACTCTCTAACACCTCAAGTCCTCCATGTTATTTGTTATGCTCCAGAAGTAAGTGAAACCATATGATACTTGACTCTCTCTGCTTGAGTTACTTCACTAGAATAATCTCTTCCAGCCCCATCCATGTTGCTATAAAAGTTGGGTATTAATCCTTTCTGATGGAGGCATAATACTCCATACTGTATATGAACCATATCTTCCTTATCTATTCATCCCTTGAAGGTATCTTGGTTCTTTCCACAGTTTGGCGACCTTGGGAATTGCTGCTATAAACTTTGGGTTACAGATGACCCTTCTTTTCACTGCAGAGTCATAGGGAAGCTCCATTTTTTATTTCTTGAGAAATCTCAATACCGTTCTCCAAAGAGGCTGTACCAATTTGCATTCCTATCAACAGTGTAAGAGGGTTCCCCTTTCTCCACATCCCCTCCAACACACGTTTCCTATCTTGCTAATTTTGGTCATTCAACTGGTGTAAGGTGATATCTCAATGTGCTTTTCATTTGAATCTCCCTGATGACTGGTGATGATGAACATTTTTTCATGTGTCTGACAGCTCTCTGTATGTCTCCATTGGAGAAATGTCTGTTCATATCATTTGCCCATTTTTTGATATGATTGTCTGTTTTGTGCGAGTTGAGGTTGAGGAGTTCTTCATAGATCGTGGATATCAAACTTTTGTCTGTACTGTCAATTCCAAATATCTTCTCCCACTCCGTGGGTTGCCTCTTTGTTTTCTTGTCTGTGCAGAAGCTTTTGATTTTGACCCCTTTCCCTCTAACTACCCATGTCCTCCATGCTTTAGTTATGCTCCACAAATAAGTGAAACCATATGATAATTGACTCTCTCTGCTTGACTTATTTCACTCAGCATAATCTCTTCCAGTCAAATCCATGTTGATACAAAAGTTGGGTATTCGTCCCTCTGATGGAGTCCTAATACTCCATAGTGTATATGGACCACATCTTCCTTATCCATTTGTCTGTTGAAGGGCATCTTGGTTCTTTCCACAGTTTGTCGACCGCTATTGCTGCTATAAACATTGGGGTACAGATGGCCCTTCTTTTCACTACATCTGTATCTTTGGGGTAAATACCCAGGAGTGCAATGGCAGAGTCATAGGGAAGTTCCATTTTTAATTTCTTGAGGAAACTCCACACTGTTCTCCAAAGAGGCTGCACCAACTTGCATTCCCACCAACAGTGGAAGAGGGTTCCCCTTTCTCCAAATACCCTCCAACACATATTATTTCCTGTCTTGCTAATTTTGGCCATTCTAACTGGTGTAAGTTGATATCTCAATGTATATCTTGAAAGAAGTTGCTGTGGTTCATATAGGGAGATTACTGCCTATATTCTCCTCTAGGATGCTGATGGATTCCTGTCTCACGTTGAGGACTTTTATCCATTTTGAGTTTATCTTTGTGTATGGTGTAAGAGAATGGTGGAGTTTCATTCTCCTACATATAGCTTTCTAGTGTTCCATCACCATTTATTGAAGAGACTGTATTTTTACCACTGTATATTTTTTCCTGTTTTGTCGAAGATTATTTGCCCATAGAGTTGAGGGTCCATATTTGGGCTATCTATTCTATTCCACTGGTCTATGTGTCTATTTTTTATGTCAGGACCATTCTGTCTTGGTGATCACAGCTTTGTAGTAAAGCTTGAAATCAAGTAATGTGATGCCCCCAGTTTAATTTTTGTTTTTCAACATTTCCTTAGTGATTCAGGGTCTCTTCTGATTCCATTCAAAATTTAGGATTATTTGTTGCATCTCTTTGAAGAATACCAGCGGAATTTTGATTGAAATAGCATTAAAAGAATACATTGCTCTAGGCAGTATAGACAATTTCACACTGTTTATTCTTTTGATGCAAGAGCATGGAATGGTCTTCCATATTTTTGTGTCTTCTTCAATTATTTTCATGAGAGTTCTGTAGTTCCTCGAGTACAATTCCTTTACCTCTTTGGTTAGGTTTATTCCCAGGTACCTTATGGTTCTTAGTGCGATACTAAATTGAATTGATACTCTAATTTATTTTTCTGTATTTTCATTGTTAGTGTACAAGAAAACCACTGATTTATTCACATTGACTTTGTATCCTGCCAAGTTGATGAATTGCTGTATGAGTTCTAGTGGTTTGGGGGTGGAGTCTCTTGGGTTTTCTATATAAAGAATCATGTTATCTGCAAAGAGAAAGAGTGAATTCTTCATTTCCAATTTGGATACCTTTTATTTCTCTTTGTAGTCTGACTGCTGTTGCTAGGACTTTTAATACTATGGTGAACAAACAGCTTAGAAACCATGAAAAAGAATGAGGGAAATAAATGATGCCATGAAACGTTCCAACGTCAGAATTATCGAAATCCCTGAAGGGAAGGATAAAGAAAGAAGTCTCAAAGATCTAGTGAAACAAGTTCTTCATGAAAAATTTCCCAATCTCACATATTGAACCAGCAATCATGTACTAGACGCCTAACGGTCTCCTCCCAAGATTATAGATAACAAAAACAACCCATCAAGAAAACTGATAGTCAAATTGAGGAATCATAATTGAAGGTATAATCTTTTGAAAGCCACTAGTACATAGAGGTTCCTTACTTACAGAGGAAAGCCCATCAGAATCACGTCAGACCTCTCCACAGAGACGTCTCAAGCAAGAAAGGCCTGGAAAGATATATTCAGGGCACTAAATGAGAAGAACATGCAGCCAGGAATACTTTATCCAGCAAGACTGAGTTTCAAAATGGATGGAGAAATAAAGAGTTTCCAAGACCGGCAAGGCTTAAAAGACAATGCAACTACCAAGCTGACACTGAATGAATATTAATGGGGGTTCTATAAAAGAGGAAAAAATCCTAAGAATAGCATTGAACAGAAATATAGAGACAATTTACAGAAAGATAGACTTCAAAGGTCACACAATGTCAATAAAAACATATCTATCAATAATCACTCTCAATGTGAAAGGCCTAAATGTGCCCCCCAAAAATGGCACAGGGTTGCAGGTTGGATAAAAGGACAGGATCCGTCCATACGTTGTCTACGAGACACTTTTGAACCTAAAGATACACCCAGACTGAAAGTGAAAAGACGGAGAAACATCTTTCATGCCAATGTACTCAATAGAACGCTGGCGTAGCAATTCTCATATCCGAGAAATTAGATTTTAAACTAACGACTATAGTCAGAGATACAGAAGGACATTACATAATTCTTAAAGGGACTATCAACCAAGATGATCTAACAACTGTAAATAGCTCTGCCCCCAATATGGGTGCAGCCAATTACATAAGAAAACTGTTAATCAAGATAAAATGTCATATTAATATGAATGCATTAATAGTAGGAGATCTTAACACACCTCTTTTATAAATAGACAGATCATCCAAGAAGAAAATCCATAAAGAAACAATAGCATTTACTGACACATTGGACCAGATGGACCTCATAAATATATACAGAACATTCCTCCCTAAAACAACAGAACACTCATTCTCTCAAGTGCACATGGATCTCACTCACTATCCAACAAGACGATCTAACAATTGTAAATATCTATGCCCCCTATATAGGAGCAGCCAATTACATTAGAAACTGTTAGTCAAGATAAAGAGTCATATTGACATGAATACATTATAGTAGGAGATCGTAACCTGCCTAACATCATCCAAGCAGAAAATCCATAAAGAAAGCATTAAATGACACATTGGACCACATGGACCTCATAGATATATACAGAATATTCCACCCTAAAACCACAGAATACTCATTTTCTCAAGTGCACATAGAACATTAACAAGAATAGACCACATACTGGCTCACAAATCAGGACTCAACCTATACCAAAAAAATGAGAATATTCCCTGCATATTCTCAGATCACAATGCTTAGAAACTGGAGATCAATCACATGAAAACGTTTCTAAGGAGCTCAAACACCTGGAAGCTAAAGAGCTCCTTGGTTAAGAATGCTTGGATCACCACACACAAAAATAGACTCCCAATGGATGAAAGACCTCAATGTGAGAAAGGATTTCATCAAAATCCTTGAGGAGAACAGAGGCAGCATGCTCTTTGACCTCAACCACAGCAACATCTTTCTAAGAATATCACCAAAGTCAACAGAAGCAAGGAAACAAATGAACTATTGTGATTGCATCAAGATCAAAAGGAAACAGTGAGCAAGACCAAAAGACAACTGACAAACTGGGAGAAGATATTGCAAATGACATAGCCAATAAAAAGCTGGTATCCAATATGTATAAAGAGCTTGGAAAACTCAACACACAAATAACAATGTAATTCTCTGCAACCATCAAAAGAAAAGAAATCTTGCCATTTGCAATGACGTGAATGGAACTAGAGGGTATTATGCTTCACAAAATAAGCCAATCGGAAAAAGATAACTATCATATGATCTCCTTGATATGAGGAATTGGAGATGCAATGTGGGGAGTTTGGGGAGTACAAAAAGAACAAATGAAAGAACATGGGATTGGGAGGGAGACAAAAAATAAAGGACTCAATCTCAAAAACTAGACTGAGGGTTGCTGGGGTGAAGGGGGACAGGAGAGGGTGGTGAGGATATGGACTTCGGAGAGGGTATATGCTATGATTAGTCCTGTGAATTGTGTAAACTTGGCGATTCACACTGGGGATAAAAATAAGTTATATATTGATAAAAATAATGAATTAATTACTTTAAAAATTTTTAAAAAGACGAAATGTTGAATCAACCAGGAGATCAAAGAAGAACTCAAACAATTCAGGGAAAACAATGAGAATGAAGACATTTTGGTCCAAAACCTATGGGATACAGCAAAGATGGTCATAATGGAGAAATACATATCCATCCAAGCTTCCCTCAAAAAATATGTAAAAATCCAGAATACACCAGCTGTCTCTACACCTTAATGAACTGGAGAACCAACAACAAATCAAACCAACTCCATACATAAAAAGGAAAATAATCGAGATTAGAGCTGAGATCAATGAGGTAGAAACCAGAGATACAGTAGAACGTATCGATGAAACTAAAGTTGTTTTTTGAAAGAATCAATAAGATCGACAAACAATTGGCCACACTAATCTTAAGGAAAGAAATAAAGCCAAAATTAATAAAATTATGAATAAAAAGGGAGAGATAGCAACTAACACCAAGGAAACAATTATCAGAAGTTATTATCAATAGTTATATGCCAATAAGCTAAGCAATCTAGATGAAATAGATGCATTCCTGGAAAATTTTAAATGCCCAAAATTGAACCAGGAAGAAATTAACAACCTGAATAGAACGATATCTATTAACTAGATTTAAGCAGTGATCAAAAACCTCCCAAAAAACAAGAGCCTAGTACCTGAGGGATTCCCTGGGAAATTCTACCAAACTTTCAAAGAAGAAATAACACCTATTCTAAAGCTGTTTCAAAAATTGAACCAGAAGAAAAACTTCCAGACTCTTTCTATGAATCCAGCATTACCCTGATCCTTTAACCAGGCAAGGACCCTATCAGAAAAGAGAATTTTAGACCAATATCACTGATGAATATGGATGCTAAGATTCTCAGCAAGATCCTAGAACAGGATCCAACAGCAAATTTAAAAAAAAAAATCCACCATTACCAGGTGGGATTCATCCGTGGGCTACAAGGATGATTCAACATTTGCAAATCAATCAATGTGATAGAAAAAATCAATATGAGAAGAGAGAAGAACCACATGGTCCTCTCAATTGATGCAGAAAAAGCATTGGACAAAATCTAGCATCCGTTCCTGATCAAAACTCTTCAAAGTATAAGGATAGAAGGACCATTCATGAACTTCATCAAATCTATGAAAGACTCACAGCAAATATCATTGTCAATGGTAAAAAGCTTGCAGCCTTCCTGTTGAGATCAGAAACTTAAGTAAACCCACTCTCACCAATCTAGTTCCACAAAATATTAGAAGTCCTAGCAATAGCAATCAGACAACAGAGAGAAATAAAAGGTATCCAAATTGGCAATGAAGAAATTAAGCTCCTCTCTTTGCACAGGACATGATTCTTTATATGGGAAATCCAAAAGACTCCACCCCGCAAACTAATAGAACTCATATAGCAATTCAGTAATGTGTCAGGATACAAAGTCAATGTATAGAAACAGAGGCTTTCTTTTACACTAACAATGAAAATACCGAAAGGGAATTAGGAGAATCAATTCCATTTACTATAGGACCAAGAAGCTTAAGATACCTGGGAATAAACCTAAACAAAGAGGTAAAACCACACCTACAAAATGTTAGAATTGACGGGAGACTTTCGTCCTGAATGCTGAATGAATTATTGTTAGGTAAGAAGTTCATTTTCTCATTTCGGTTGACTTCTGTCTTGAATTCTCTGTGCCTTTCCCTTTTATGGTATTTTCTTTGGGGATGCTTCATTAGTGCGATCTCTCACTTCCTCCCCCTCTTTCGCGTGTCTTCTCTGTGTGTGTGTTCATGTGTGTGTGCATGTGCATGTCTTAATGTGTGCGTGGTCTGTGTGTTTTTCACAAAAAAGTTATAATTAAATTTCAAGAGGTAGGAATTGGGTCTCTTAAGGTTAGCAATTCAATTTGACATGCCTTGAAAATACATTCCATCCGTTTCAAGAACATCTTCTGCAAGGAATGTCATCATTTGTACTCTTCCATAAACACGTATTCTCACAAAACTGCCTTCAAACAAACACCACATTTTGTGTGCCTCATTAGAATCGTATTGTTTGTCCCTATACCCCTTATTTTTCATATGTTTCTTGACTGTCTTGAGGGAGTGAAATCGTCTGTTTGTTTTCTTTCTGAGAATGATAGATATGAAAGAGCCCAAAGCTCTCTGCAAGCCTGTCACATGAAACATGTGGAAGAATCCATTCTTGCTTATGTCTCAGTAAGAATTTGCGGTGACATGGAGGACAGTGAGATGGTAGTTGTGTCTAATAACCTCGTGCTTGTCTTCAGCCATGAAGGCAAAAGGAAGATGACAACAATAACGGAAGCAGGGTGGAAATTGACCTGAACCCTACACAGTAAACTCCACAGAGTAAGAGATCGGAGGTCGCAGAAACTATGGGAGAAGTTTGGAGACATGGCTCATGGGAGATTTGGGTGGTTCGTGCATCAGAGGGCAGTGACCCATGCAAAGGACAAAGGAACCCACAAGGAACCCACAAGGAACCTGTTTCCCAGTGCAATTGGCTGTGACGAACGGAGGGTCTGAGTTCTTGACAACAAAATTGTTGAGGGCTGGAGTTTTCACATCAGCAGGCTTGGCAGAAATTGACTCGAAAGAACACCGTGTTTTTCTTGGAGGGGACACCAGCAGACAGCCTGGAGACCATGATCAGAAACAATACCAGGAGATGAAGTTGGAGGAGAGTGGGACCTGGCAGTGCATCCGTGAGAGGCAGTGTTTGTGGAAATGATTCAATGGGTGCATAAGAAATGTTTGGCTCTCAAACCAGTAGCAACAGGACCGAGCTACTGGCCAAGACAGGATGGTGAGACATTTGCTGCCTACCCTGCCAACACGAAAACCCAACCGTGGAACACTTGGAGGACTGCCTTCCTCAGTCCAAGATGCTTAGTCCAAGGAGAACACATTCTCCCATAGGGGACAAGAAGAATGCCTTGACCACATGCTCTCTTCTGAACACAGCATTCTGCAGGCCTGCATTCTATTGGGTTGTGGAATGTCTCCTTTCACACACACACCAGATCCTACTAAGCAAAACCTCAGCATATTCAGCCCGGGCCCCAAACACACTAACGCCAGACAAGGAGGGCCCTTGCAGTTAAATGGTCTCAAGGACAGGGACAGCAACAACACAACAACAGATGGCATGCATCACACACACACACACACACACACACACACACACACACACACCCATCATCCTTTAAGGGCCAGCACTTGGTCACTCCCGGATTTCCTCTTCTTAAAGACATTAACCTCAGTATGGAAAAAGAATGAGCTTTCAGAATATGGAGAGGAAGACAGAGACTTATATCCAAGGCAAAGATGGAAGAATCAACTGATGCTAAGGTAAAAGAACAAGAAATGAACACGGCTAGGCAATCAGAGAGAAACTTCTACATAGAACACGCCCGATGGGGTATAGAAAGGAGCGGCCTGGATACTTTCTGTACATCAGAAAACATAGAAGATATCAGAGAGTCTCGAACCACAGAGATAAACTGATAAAGATAAACGAACATAAATAGCTCCTGAAGAGAAGATTGGTAGGAGACTGGATGCAGTGTGGGAACATGGCAGAGGTAGAGGATCCAATGAGTGACCTGGAAGAACTAGTCTAGAAAAAAGGAAGCAAATTCCAAAAGAGAAGGAAGAATGACGGGACATGACAATGAGCTTAGGGAATCATCATTTCCAGGAATTGAAAGAGGTGCCTCTTGTAGGAGAAGTAAGAGTGAGTGAAAGAAAGAGAGCTGAACATGAGGGCTGAAAATGACCCTCATCTGGTAGCACAAACAGACGTCCACAATCAGAGGCAAGGAGATACTACCATCACCTTCCAAAGAAGCAGAGCACCAAAAGACATAATGTCCTTCCCCCTGGAAAATCTAGGCATGTAGGAATTCTCTTTAGGCAAATAGGCATCGGAGAATAGTTTGTCCATAGCCCAGTCACTGACTTCAAGAGGAAAAGCTATACCAGCTCTCGAAGCAGGCCGGATAGCTCAAGCAACACCCGGCCAAGCCAAAATCCTTATCCCCTGCATTTCTGAACAATGACAGAGCAGCGGTTCTTGTCTAGAACCAGGAGGTATTCAGAAGTCAAAGGTTGGGTCCCTTGTTGTGTCCATCAGTTCAGATGCGGCCTTCAGATCAACTCATGATTCCAGCGTCTTGGCAATGAGTGTGGTCTCAGGTTCTCTGCTCAGGGGCAAGTAAGCTTCTCCCTCTCCAGCTCCAACCCCTGATTGCGATCTCTCTGTCTATCTGTCCAATACGTGCATGTGTATAATTTGACAAGATAACAAAAACAAAACCAGGGTACATTAATTGATTGGTGCCAGAGGATGTTTTCTTGAATTTGGGCCTACGTTCCTGTGGAGGGTAGCCAGGTACAGAGAACCTCTCACCATCTTAAAATGCCCGACCTTCGCTTCGAGCTCCCTCATTTATTCTACTGCTCTTTGTCTCCCTGGATCTCCTCACCAACCTGAAGCATCTGCTGTCTGTCGTCCTGTACTGACCCCTTGATAACAATTGTGCATCTTCTCTGGGCTCCATTAGAACATGCTCATCTTCTGCAAGAGGCACTGTTTGCTTATCTCATGAAACAATTTGGGGATGATCATGAGAGGGTGAATGCAGGCTTGTGCTGCCACAGTTCCATGCAGTTCCTCAGAGGGTAGCTGCTCCAACCTGAGGGAGTGCTCAAGGTTCTTCCACATTAGAATCCTCTTCAATGTGTCCTTTTGAACATAAAAGTTGTCTTCCTGAAACGGTTAGGAAGTCTTTCAGATGGCTTCACTTGGGTTTTAGGTCTCTTCAAACATGCTCTCCATTTGCTCCTGTGGACTCCAAGTACATGAGTCCATCCTGGACCTAAGGATAAGGGTCTGCCTTGATGCATGGTCATTTTTGAAGATTGGGAGGCCTTGTTGGCACCGTTTGTGGAGACGCTCAAGGTACTCGTGTCCTCGCTGTGGAAGACTCCAGACATGCTTTGGCACGGTTGCGGGGGTTCATTTGGAGCTCTCCTTGGGTGGCCATTTTCCTGTTCAGAAGCACCGTGATAGGGTGGGAGGGCCTGACCCTTTTGCTGGGCTCAGATTTCCTCCCCTGAGTCTTTGCTTGAGGCCACATTGTTTCTAGGCCTGTCATGGTTAAGATGGAATGGTGGATGATTGCCTTTCTCTGGAGTCCAGAGGACTGGAGCTGACAGTCATGACCAAACACTACGAACTTGGCCATGGAGAAGGTGACACCAACTCGCATTGCAAACTGCCTTGATTTGAGACCCAAGCAGCTCCAGCAGTTTAGAACGGCTTGGTGTCCTCTTGTCCCACCCATGACTACTCCAGCCAAGTGTAGTGATCAGGCGTGGGTTGATGAGGAGTGGTTGCTATGACCTCAAAGCTTTGTGACATCACAGATGCTGGCTTCACTGTAGCAGCTGTCCCTCTCCAATGACCTTGGCGTCCTATGGCTTTAGGTAGGAAGCCCCGGGAAGGACAGAAGAAGAGCCCTCTGAGTCTGATGAAATACTCAGGTTGTCTTGGGGGTTAATGTCCCACTTCCCCTTTCTAGACTAAGAAGAAAGAAAATGACGTTCAGTATACCTTTCTTTAAGCCAACATTTCCCCAGATACGGAAAGGTGTCCTATTTCCACTAAAATCTCTAGAGAGCTCAAGACACAGGAGACCTCGTGTGTATCAACAGCTCTCCGTGGGTTTTGTCATCCTGTGGGTGAGAGCGTCCTTTGTCAGCGTCTTTTGCCTATGGGTCAGTGATGAGTAAGGTTGGAAGGTCCCTTTTCGAGGAAAAGGGTGAGGGCTTCGATATCCGGTGCTGTCTGTGGCCTCATCTCCTAGTGTTCTGAAATGCATGGCCAGGGATTAGGGCTCTGTCTCCCTGGTTTTCCCTTAATTACCTTTGCAAAGTCTTCGAGGAGACTGACCTTCGGCATCACAGCTAACTCTTAAGGGAGAGGCCTGGACTGCACCCGTTGTCATCATTAATTAACTATACTTGTTGTGGTACCGGGTATAGACACGCAGACCAAGTCTCTTTAGTCAGAATGAAAGGGACAGCCTATGCTGACGACTTGCAAGTCACATTCGAGCAGACCTTTGGAATGAGCCACAATGCCCTTACAAGGACTAGTGGATAAGGAAGGTTCAGTCCATTTTGGCAACACAGTATTTCTCAGCCGTTGAAGAAAATGAACCCCTGGACCTTGCCTTGACATGAATGTCCCATACCCTGCTGATGGGAAATGGAAAAGGCAAGCAGACAAAGGGAAATGTCATATGGCTTCCCAAAATATGTGCTTCGGGAGGAATACCTTGGCCCTTAGTAAAGGAAGGGAAAACTGAAGGGCAAGAAGTCAGAGAATGAGAACCACCAGGAGTGACTCAGGACTCTGAGAACCAAGCTGAGTGTTACAGAAAAGAGAACTGTTAAAGGGGTGTTCAGGAGTTGTGGCATATATTAGGAGGAGCACTGGGACATACATGCAACTAAAGCATCCGTGAATACTCTGTCAAAAACGGATGATGGATGATAGGCAGGCTTTCTCAACAAAACAGCAACAACAACAACAACAAAAATTCAGAGGAAAATAATCTGGCCCTTTCAAAACCAAAGGAAGTCACAGGGAGAAAAGGAAAGCATTATATTGTTTATTATCTTTCCTTATTGAAATGACATGGGATTGCTTTACCAAAATGTCCTTCTCTGAATTGTGTCTTTATTCTTGTGACTTATAGTCTACCCGCCTCTTCCATCTCTGGAATCGATGAGAGAACATGGCAATGCCTTCGCTCAATACCTAGAAGAGTGGCCCAGGAAAATGACTTGGACCTGGCCTTCTGTGTGTTGGCAGGTGTTGGATTACTGATTCAAACGCTTCAGTCACTACTAGAGAGCTGAGATTTTGTAAGTTTCCTGACCTAATCTTGGGAGTTGCTATGTGTCTGATAATTTATCCTCTTCTCTCCGGTCTTGGATTTGCTAGCATAAATGTGTGGATGTGTCTCTTAGGATATTCTTTTTTCCTTTCTACCAGTTCTCAATTTGTTTTATACTTTCAGCTGTGTTCTTGTCTCCCTTTTTATCCCAGTAATGGCTTCTGCAGTTTCTTCATGATTAATACACTGAATTGTGAGATCTCCTGATTTTTTTTCCTATTGGTTTGTTTGTATTTTCTTTATTTCGATAACTATATGCATTATTTCATTTTTTCTGTTAACTTTGGAATTTGGTTCTTCTTCTTCTTGTTCCTTCAACATCGAGGTGGGTTGCTTTACTTTTTTTTTTTTTTTTTTGGTGTTTTAAATTTTGGAAATGCATGCATTATCCCTATATGGTTTCCCCATGAAATGTTTTGGCATCACCCCATAAGTTTCTTGACATTCCTTTGTTCATAGCTCTTTCTGTTTTTCCTTTGGATTTTCTTTCTTACATTCATTGCTATTTTGTGACGTGTTGTGTTTTCCAACTTTTAGTGTCTGGCTGTATTTCCAATTTGAAAGTGATATCTTCCCGTTTTCATACCTTCATGATCATAAGTGCACCAGATAGGTTTTGACTTCTCTTCCATTAATTACCACTGGATTTGGACTCCAGATCATGACCTGTGATATACAAAGTTTGGTCTGCCTTTGAGAAGAACATATCTTATTGTCCTCAGATACGCAATCTTACTCATGGATCCCCAAAGCTCAGGAGGTCTAGAGAGCCAATGTGGACGTCCGTTATTCCTTAACACCTTTCCATCCCGATGATCTGTGCTGTGCTTAACGTGGATATCATAGTCCCCAACAATATTGGATTAAAGTCCCCATCTCCCTTCCTCTCTGTTCATATGCTTCCAACGTTTAGATAAACCAATGTTTTTGGTGTATATGTTGGCAATTCTTCCAGGTTTCTGGTGTTTGGATGCTCCATCAAGACAAAACACCTTCTGCTAATCTTTTGTCACTCGGAGGCATAAAATCGCTCCATTTCACGTAGGCACAATCACTTTGGCTTTCTTCCCCTTGGCAATAGTGTAACCTACGTTTTCCCAATATCTTCGCTTTCAAGCCATATGTATGTTTATATAGGAAGGAAATTTCCTATTGTCAACAGAAGGTCGAGCTTTTTAATATTTTTGTTTTCTTATGGATCTTTTTTGCCTTTTTTTTTTTTTTGGTGATTTCAAGCACACTTATGAAGTGCTTGTATTGTCGGGAGACTTTAATCCTGAATACTGAATTACCTATTGATAGGTAAGTAGTTCACATTCTCATTTCAGTTGGCTTCTGACTTGGATTCTCTTTGCATTTCCCCTTTATGGTATTTTCTTTGGGGTTGCTTCCTTAGTGTGATTCTGACTTCTTCTCCCTCTTTAGCGTGTCTTATCTGTGAGTGTGTTCAGGTGTGTGTGCATGTGCCAGTGTTCATGTGTGTGTGGTCTGTGTGTGTTTCACATAACACTTATAATTAAATTTCAAGTGATAAGAATTCGGTCTCTTAAGGATAGCAACTGAATTTGAAATGCCTTGAAAAATCACATTCCATTCATTTCGGAACATCTTCTGCAAGGGACGTGATCTATTTTCCTCTTCGAAAAACACGTATTCTCACAAAACTGCCTTCAAACAAACACCAAATTTTTGAGCCTCATAAGAATAGATTTTTTGTCCCTATATCCCTTGCTTTTTCATATATTTCTTGACTGTCTTGAGGCAGTGAAATCTTCTGGTTTTTGTCCTTCTGAGACAAACAGTCTGTTTGTTTTCTTTTTGAGAATGATAGATGTGTTGAAGCCCAATGGTCTCCGCAACCCTGCCACATGAGACAAGTGGAAGAATTCATTCTGGCTTATGTCTTAGTAAGAATTTGCAGTGACATGGAGGACAGTGAGATGGTAGTAGTGTCTAATAACCTCGTGTTTGTCTTCAGCCATGAAAGCAACAGAAAGAAGACAGCATAAACTGCAACAGGGTGGATATTGACCTGAAGCCTACAAAGTAATCTCCACAGCGAAGAGAATGGAAGTCGCAGAGACTAAGGGAGAAGGTTGGAGACATGGCTCAGTGGAGATTTGTGTGGTTCATGCATCAGAGGGCAGAGATACCATTCAAAGGACAAAGGCACAGGAAAGCAGGGCTCACTGGGAACCCACAAGGAACCTGTATCCCAGTGCCATTGGCTGTTATGAGCATAGGATCTGAAGGGCACAAGTTCTTGAAACACAAGTCGTGAGGGCTAGATTTTTCAAATCAGCAGACTTGGCAGACATTGGCTCGAAAGAACACCACGTTTTTCCTGCATAGGACACCAACAAGCAACCAGGTGCAGACAGCCTGGAGACAATGATCAGAGACAATACCAGGAGAAGCAGTGGGAAGATGGTGGTACCTGGCAGTGCATCCATGAGAGGCAGTGTTCGTGGAAATGACTCAATGGGGGCATAAGAAATTTAGGGCTCTCTCACCAGCAGCATCAAGACAGAGCTATTGGCCAAGAAGGACAGTGAGGACATTTGCTGCCAAGCCTGCCAACACGAAATCCCAACCATGGAACACTTGGAGGACTGCCTTCCTCAGTCCAAGATGCTTAGTCCATGGAGAACAGACTCTCCCATTGGGCACGAGAAGAAAGCCTTGACCACATGCTCTCTTCTGAACACAGCATTGTGCAGGCCTGCATTCTTTAGAGTTGGTGGAATGTCTCCTTTCACAGGCACACCAGAGCCCACCTAGGTAAACCTCAGCATATTCAGCCCAGACCAAAAACACATCAAACGTCAGGAAAGGAGGGCCCTAGCAGTTGACTGATCTCAAGGAAGGGTCAGACGTACACAACAGATGGCATGCATGCCATACACATACACAAACACACACACACACACACCAAAATCCCTTAAGGGTCAGCCCTTGGTCACTCCGGGATCTCATCTTTATAAAGAAATTAACCTCAGGATAGAAGACAGAATGAGATATTCAAATACAGAGAGGTATACAGAGACCTAGTTCCAAGGCAAAGATGGAAGAATCAATTGATGCCAAGGTAAAAGAACAAGAAATTATCCAGGCTAGGCAATCGGGGTGAAATCTCTACATATAAAAAGCCTAAGGGGATTGAAAGCAGCGGCCTGGATACTCCCTGTACATCAGAAAACATAGAAGATATCAGAGAGTCTCGAACCACAGAGATAAAACTAAAAATATAAAAGAACATAAAGAGCTACTGAAGAGAAGATTGGTAGGAGACTGGATGCAATGCCCGGGAACATGGCCGAGGTAGAGGATCCAATTAGTGACATGGAAGAACAAGCCTAGAAAATAAGGAAGCAAATTCTTGAGAGTAGGCAAAATGATGGAACATGAGAATGAGTTTAGGGGATCATCAACTCCAAAGAATTGAAAGAGGTGCCTCTTGTAGGAGAAGTAAGAGTGAGAGAAAGAAAAGAGGGCTGAACATGGATTTGAGAAATCGGGGCTGAAAATGACAATCATCTGGGAGCAGGAACAGAAGTCCAGAATCAGAGGCACAGGTGATTCTCATCAACTTATACAGAAGCAGAGCGCCAAAAGACATTGTGTAATTCCCCCTGGAAAATCTAGGCATGGAGGAATTCTCTTTAGGCAAATAGGCATTGGAGAATAGTTTGTCCATAGCCCAGTCTTGACTTCAAGAGGAAAAGCTATACCAGCTCTCAAAGCAAGCCGGATAGCTCAAGCAACACCAGCCCAAGACAAAACCTTATCCCCTGTACTTATGAACAATGACAGAGCAGCGGTTCTTGTCTAGAAACAGGAGGTATTCGGAAGTCAATGGTTGGGTCCCGGGTTGTATACATCAGTTCAGAGGTGGCCTTCAGATCAACTCATGATTCCAGGGTCTTGGCATTGACTCTGTTCTTAGGTTCTCTGCTCAGGGGCAAGTAAGCTTCTCCCTCTCCAGCTCCACCCCCTCACTGTGATCTCCCTGCCTCTCTGTCCAATACGTGCATGTGCATATATTGATAAGAAAACAAAAACAAAACCAGGCACAATAATTGACTGGGGCCAGAGGATGTTTAATTGAATTTGGACCTAGGTTCCTATGGAGGGTAGCCAGGTACCGAGAACCTCCCACCATCCTAAAATGGTCGACCTTCTCTCAGAGCTCCCATGTTCAATCTCCTGTTCTTTGTCTTCCTGGATCTCCTCACCAACCTGCAGCATCTGCTGTCTGTTGCGCTGTACTGACCCCTTGTTGACACATTGTACATCCTCTCCTGGCTATATTACAACATGCCCATCTTCTGCAAGAGGCACTGTTTGTTTATATCATAAAACCATTTGGGGGATGGTCATGAGATGGTGAAGGCAGGCTTGTGCTGCCACATCTCCATGCAGTTCCACAGAGGGTAGCTGCTCCACCCTGAGGGAGTGCTCAAGGTTCTTCCACATTCAAATCCTCTTCAATGAGTCCTTTTGGTCATATAAGTTGTCTTCCTGAAACGGGTGCGGATGTCTTTCAGATGGCTTCATTTGGGATATGGATCTCTTCCAACATGTTCTCCTTTTGCTCCTGTGGACTCCACATACATGAGTCCATTCTGGATCTTAGGGTGTAGAGTCTGCCTTGGATGCATGGTCATTTTGGAAG
Source organism: Mustela nivalis (assembly GCF_964662115.1). NCBI lineage: Eukaryota > Metazoa > Chordata > Mammalia > Carnivora > Mustelidae > Mustela > Mustela nivalis. The sequence continues at coordinate 497,707 of NW_028136237.1, forward strand.
TTTGGGAGGTCTGTTGGCACCGTTTCTGGAGACGCTCGAGGTAATCGAGTACTCCCTGTTGAATTCCAGACATGTCTCTGAGAAGGTTGCGGGAGTTCACTTTGAGCTTTCCTTGGGTGGCCCTCTTCCTGTTCAGAAGCTCCATGATTCGGTGGAAGGGCCTACCTTTACAAAGGCCAGGATTTCCTACACTGAGTCTTTGCTTACAGTCTGATTGATTCTTGGCCTATCCTGGTTAAGATGGAATGAGGGATTCTTGCCTTTCTCCAGAGTCCAGAGGGCTGGTGCTGAGAGTCACGACCAAACACTGCGAATTCGTCCATGGAGAAAGTGAAACCGACTCACTTCGTAAACTACCTGGGTGAGAGACCCAGGCGGCTCCAGCGGTTTGGGACGGCTTGGGGTCCTCTTGGCCCACCCAAGACTACTCTAGTCAAGGGTTGTGATGCGGTGTGGTTTAAAGAGGAGTGGCTGAAATGACATCAAAGCTTTGTGACATCACAGATGCTTGCTTCACTGAAGCTGCTGTCCCTCTCCCATGACCTTGGTGTCCTATGGCTTTAGGAAGCCCCGGGAAGGACAGAACAAGATCCCTCTGAGCTTGAGCAAGAACCCAGGTTGTCTTGTGTGTTAATGTCCATCTTCCACTTTCTAGACAAAGAGGAAAGGATATGACGTTCAGTATAGCTTCCTTAAGCCAACATTTCCCCAGAGATGGCAAGGTGTCCTATTTACACTACAGTTTCTAGGGATCAAGACACATTGAGGCCTCATGGATATCAACAGCTCTTCATGGGGTTTGTCATCCTGTGGGGAGAGCGACCTTTTTCAGCGTCTTTTGCCTATGGGTCAGTGATGACTAAGGGACAGAATCCCCTTTTCAAAGAAAAAGGTGAGGGCATCGATACATGGTGCTGTCTTTGGCCTCATCTTCTAGTATTCTGAAGCATGCAGCTAAGGGATTAGGGCCTGTCTACCTGGCTTTCCCTTAAACCCCTTTGCAAAGTCTTTGAGGTGAGTGACAATCTGCATTAGAACTATCTCTAAGGAAGAGGCCTGGACCGCACCCATGGTTATCATTAGTTAACTGTACTTGTTGTGGTAACGGGTATAGATATGTTTAACAAGTCTCTTTAGTCAGAAGGAAAGGGATGGCCTATATTGATGGCTTGCAAAGGCCACTCGAGCAGACCTTTGGATTGAGACGCAATGCTCCTGCAGGACTAGTGGATAAGGAAGGTTTGGCCCATTTTGGCAGCACAGTATTACTCAGCCGTGGACGAAAATGATCCCCTGGACCTTGCCTTGACATGAATGTCCTATGCTTCGCTGATGTGAAATCGAAAAGGCAAGCAGACAAAGGGAAATATCATATAGCTTCCCACAATATATGCCTCCAGAGGAATATCTTTGCCCTTAGTAAAGGAAGGGAAAACTGAAGGGGAAGATGTCAGAAAAGGAGACCCACCCGTAGTGACTCAGGACCATGAGAACCAAGCTGAGGGTTACAGAAAAGGGACGCATGCAGGGAATGAGGGAACTGCTAATGGGTGTTCAGGAGTTGTGGCATAAATTAGGAGGAGCACTAGGTCGTAATGCAACTAAGGTATCCGTGAATACTCTGTCAAAAACGGATGATAGATGATAGGCAGAATTTCTCTACAGAATAGCAACAACAACTACAACAATTCAGAGGAAAATAAGCTGGCCCTTTCCAAACCAAAAGAAGGCACAAGGAGAAAAGGAAAGAATTATTTTTTATTTATCTTTTCTTATTGAAATGGCATAGGATTTGTTTTCTTAAAATGTCCTTAACTGAATTGGGTCTTTATCCTTGTAAATTGGAGTCTACCCGCCTCTTCCATCTCTGGAATCGATGAGAAGACAGGACAATGCCTTCGCTATATACCTAGAAGAGTGGCCCAGGAAAATGACTTGAACCTGGCCTTCTGTGTGTTGGCAGGTGTTGGATTACTGCTTCAAACGCTTCAGTCAATACTAGAGAGCTGAGATTTTGTAGGTTTCCTTACCTAATCTTGGGAGTTTCTATGTGTCTGGGAACTTAAACTTTTCTCTCTGTTCTTGGATTTGTTAGCATAAATGTGTGGATGTGCCTCTTTGGTTATTCTTTTTTTTTTTCTACCAGTTGTCATGTGGTTTCATACTTTCAGCTGTGTGCTTGTCTCCCTGTTTTATCCCAGTAATGTCTTCTGCGGTTTGTTCATGTTTTCAAAACTGAAGTGTGAGATCTACTGATTTTTTTTCCTATTAGTTGGCTTGTGTTTTCTTTAATTCAATAATCATATGTATGATTTTATTTTTTCTCTTAACTCTGAAATTCGGTTCTTCTTGTTGTTCCTTCAGGCATCCAGTTAGGTTGCTTTTTTTTTTTTTCGGTGTATTTAAGTTTTGGAAATGCACGCATTTAACCCTATATGGTTTCCCCATAAAATGTTTTGGCATCATCCCATGAGTTTCTTGACATTCCATTTCATGGCTCTATCTGCTTTTCCTTTGGATTTACTTTCTTGCATTCATTGCTCGTTCGTGAGTGTGTTGTGTATTCCAACTTTTAGTATCTGGCTGTATTTCCAATTTGAAAGTGATATCCTTCTGTTTTCATACCTTCGTGATCATAAGTGCACAGGATAGCTTTTTACTTCTCTTCCCTGAATTATGACTGGATTTGGACTTGAGCTCATGACCTGGGATAGACAAAGTTAGGTCTGCCCCTGGAAAGAACATATCTTATTGTTCTCTGAGACGCAATCTTACTCATGGATCCCCAAAGTTCAGGTATTCTAGAGAGCCCATGGGGACGTCTGTTATTCCTTACCACCTTTCCATCCAGATGATCTGTCCTGTGCTTAACGTGCATATCATAGTCACGAACAATATTGGATTAAAGACCGCATCTCTCTTCCTGTCTGTTCATAGGCTTCCAACGTTAAATACACCCATGTTCGTGGTGTATATGTTGGCAATTTTTCCAGGTTTCTGATGTTTGGATGCTCCATCAAGACAGAACACCTTCTGCTAATCTTTTGTCTCTCGAACGTATAAAATACCTCTAGCTGCCTTAGGCACAATCATTTTGGCTCTCTTCTCCTTGGCAATAGCATAACCTACGTCTTCCTAATTTCTTCACTTTCAGGCTATGTGTATCTTTATAGCCGAAGGATATCTCCTATGGGCAACAGAGGACGAGTTGTTTAATATTTGTAGTTTTCTTATGGATCTTTTCTGTCTTTTTTTTTTTTTTTTTTTTTTTTTGTAATTTCAACCACTTCTACAAACTGTTTGTATTGTTGGGAGACTTTAATCCTGAATGCTGAATGAATTTTTGATAGGTAAGTAGTTCACTTTGTCATTTCGATTGGCTACTGACTAGGATTCTCTTTGCCTTTCTCCTTTATGGTATTTTCTTTGTGGTTACTTCATTAGTGCGATCTCACTTCCTCCCCATCTTTTGCGTATCTTATCTGTATGTGTGTGTTCGTGTGTGTGTGTGCATGTGCATGTGTTAATGTGTGTGTGGTCTGTGTGTGTTTCACATACATTACTATTAAATTTGAAGATAGGAATACGGTCTCTTATGGATAACAATTCAATATGACATGCCCTGAAAACTCACATTCCATCTGTTTCAGGAACAAACCCTGCAAAGAATATCATCTTTTGTCCTCTCCAATAAACACGTATTCTCACAAAACTGCCTTCAAATAAACACCACATTTTGGGTAACTCATTAGAATCTTATTTTTGTCCCTATACCCCTTGCTTTTTCATATATTTCGTGACTGTCACGAGGGAGTGAAATGGTCTGTTGTCTTTATGAGAATGATAGATGTGAGGAAGCCAAATGCTCTCCACAACACTGCCACATGAGGGAAGTGGGGGAATTCATTCTTGCTTATGTGTCAGTAAGAATTTGCGGTAACTTGAAGGACAGTGAGATGGTAGTAGTGCCTAATAACCTCGAGCTTGTCTTCAACCATGAAGGCAACAGGAAGATGACCACAACAACTGCAATGGAGTGGAAATTGACCTGAAGCCTACAAAGTAAAATACACAGAGAAAGAAAGGTAGTCACAGAGTCTATGAGAGAAGGTGGGAGACATTACTCATGGCACATTTGGGTGGTTTGTGAAGCAGAGGGCAGTGATCCCATGCAGAGGACAAAGGCACAGGAAAGCAGGGCATACTGGGAACCCAGGAGGAACCTGTTTCCTAGTGCCATTGGCTGTGAAGTGCACATGGTCTGAAGGGTACGAGTTCTGGACAACACAAGGCTTGACGGTGGGAGTTTTCAGATCAACAGGCTTGGCAGATATCAACTCGGAAGAACACCATCTTTTTCCTGCATAGGACACCAACAAGCATCCAGGTGCAGACAGCCTGGAGACCATGATCAGAGACAATACCAGGAGACGCAGTGTGAAGATGGTGGGTCCTGTCAGTGCATCCGTGAAATGCAGTGTTCGTGGTGATGTCTCAATGGAGACATAATAAATTTTGGGCTATCGCACCAGCAAAATCAAGACCAAGCTACTGGCCTAGCAGGATGGTGAGGACATTTGCTGCCTAGCTTGCCAACACGAAATCCAATCCGTGGATCACTTGGAGGACTGCCTTCCTCATTCCAAGTTGCTTAGTCCAAGGAGAACAGATTCTCCCATAGGGGACAAGAAGAAAGCCTGACCACGTGCTCTCTTCTGAACACAGCATTCTGCAAGCCTGCATTCAGCTGAGTTGGTGGAATGTCTCCTTTCACAAGCACACCAGAGCCCACCAAGGTAAACCACAGCATATTCAGCCTGGACACCAAACACATCAAATGGCAGGCCAGGAGAGACACTACAGATGACTGGCCTCAAGGACAGAGTCAGCCACAAACACAGTGGATGGCATGCATGCCACACACATGCACACACAAACACACAAACGCACATACACACAACGCACACACTCGACAAACCTTAAAGTCTAGTCCGTGGTCACTCCAGGATCTCTTCTTCCTAAAGAAATTATCCTCAGTTTAGAAAACAGAATGCGTTTTTCGAATACAGATCGGAGATAGAGATCTAGATCCAAACCAAAGATGGAAGAATCAATTGATGCCAAGAAAAAAAGAACAAGAAATGATCACGGCTAGGCAATCAGAGTGAAACCTCTACATAGAACACGCCCGGTGGTGTATTGAAAGCAGCGGCCTGAATACTCTCTGTCCATCTGAAAACATAGAAGATATCAGAGAGTCTCGAACCACAGAGATAAAACTGATAAAGATAAAAGAACATAAAGATCTTCTGAAGAGAAGATTGGTTGGAGGCTGGATGCAAAGTCCGGGAACATGGCATAATTGGAAGATCCAAATAGTGACTGGGAAGAATAAGCCTAGAAAGTAAGGAAGCAAATTCTAAGAGAAAAGGCAGAATGATGGAACATGATACTGAGCTTAGGGGATCATCATCTCAAGGAATTGAAAGAGGTGCTCTTGTAGGAGAAGTAAAAGTGAGAAAAAGAAAGAGGTCTGAACATGGATTTGAGAAATCATGGTCAAAAATGACCCTCATCTGGGAGCAGAAACAGAGGTCCAGAATCAGAGGTACAGAGGACTCTCATCTCCTTTCACAGCAACAGAGCACAAAAAGACATAGTGTCATTCCCCCTGGAAAATCTAGGCATGGAGGAAAATCTTTTGGCAATAGTCATGGGTGAATAGTTTGTCCATAGCCCAGTCACTGACTTCAAGAGGAAAAGCTATACCAGCTCTCGAAGCAAGCCAGGATAGCTCAAGCAACCCAGCCCAAGCCAAAATCCTTATCCCCTGCATTTTTGAACAATGACAGAGCAGCTCTTTTTTCTAGAACCAGGAGGTACTCAGACGTCAATGGTTGAGTCCCGGGTTGTGTCCATCAGACCAGAGGCGGACTTCAGATCAACTCATGATTCCAGGGTCTTGGTATTGAATCTGGTCTCAGGTTCTCTGCTCAGGAGCAAGTAAGCTTCTCCCTCTCCAGTTCCACCCCCTGATAGGGATCTCTCTGCCTCTCTGTCCAATACGAGCATGCGCATAGTTGTACAGGATAACAAAGACAAAACCAGTGAACAATAATTGACTGGGTCGTGAGGATGTTTTATTGAATTTGGACCTAGGTTCCTATGGAGGGCAGCCAGGTACAGAGAACCTCCCACCATCCTAAAATGCCCGACCTTCACTCAGAGCTCCCTTGTTCATACTCCTGTTCTTTGTCTTCCTGGATCTCCTCACCAACTCGCAGCATCCGCTGTCTGTCATGCTGTACTAACCCCTTGTTGACACATTATGCATCCTATCAGGGCTCCAAGGAACATGCCCATCTTCCGCAAGAGGTACTGTGTGCTTATCGCATGAAACCATTTGGGGGATGGTTATGAGAGGGTGAAGGCAGGCTTGTGCTGCCACATCTCCATGCAGTACCACAGAGGGTAGCTTCTCCACCCTGAGGGAGTGCTCAAGGTTCATCCACATTCGAATCCTCTTCAATGCGTCCTTTTCTACATACATTTTGTCCTCCTGTAACGGGCACGGAAGTCTTTCAGATGGCTTCACTTGGGCTACGGGTCTCTTCCAACATGCTCTCCATTGTCTCCTGTGGACTCCAAGTACATGAGTCAATCCTGGACCTAAGGTTCTAGGGTGTAGAGTCTGCCTTGGATGCATGGTCATTTTGGAAGATTGGACGCCTTGTTGGCACTGTATCTGGAGACGCTTGAGGTCTCATTCCTCACTGTGGAAGACTCCAGACATGTCTTTGGCATGGTTGTGGGGGTTCACTTTGAGCTTTCGTTGAGTGGCCCTGATGGATTGAGGGATGCTTTGCCTTTCTCCGGAGTCCAGAGGGCTGGTGCTGACAATCACGAGCAAACTCAAAGAAATGGGCCATGGAGAAGGTGACACCAACTCGCTTCGCCAACTGCCTTGATGAGAGACCCAGGCAGCTGCAGTGGTTTGGGACGGCTTCTGTTCCCCTTGCCCTCCCATGACTACTATAGACAAGTGTACTGAACAGGCAAGGGTTGATGAGGAGTGGTTGCTACGACCTCAAAGCTTTGTAACATCACAGATGCTGGATTCACTGAAGCAACTGTCCCTCTCCCATGAACTTGGTGTCCTATGGCTTTAGGTAGGAAGCCCCGGGAAGGACAGAACAACAGCTTTCTGAGCCTGAACAAGAACTCAGGTTGTCTTGTGGGATAATGTCCCACTTCCCCTTTAGAGACAAAGAGGAAAGAAAATGACATTCTGTATACCTTCATTTAGGCCACCATTTCCGCAGAGACATTAAACTGTCCTAGTTCCACTACAATTTCTAGAGATCTCAAGAAATGGTGAGGACTCACAGGTATGAGCAGCTCTCCGTGGGGTTTGTCATCCTGTGGGTGAGAGCATCCTTTTACAGCGTCTTTTGCCTATGGGTCAGTGATGACTAAGGGAAGGAAAGTCCCTTTTCAAGGGAAAAGGTGAGGGCATAGATATATGGTGCCGTCTGTGGCCTCGTCTCCTAGTGCTCTGAAACACGCGGCTAGGGGATTAGACCTCTGTCTACCTGGCTTTCGCTTAAAGCGCTTTGCAGAGTCTGCGAGGAGGGTGACATTCTGATCAGAGCTAACATTTAAGGAAGAGGCCTGGACCGCACCCATTGTCATCATTAGTTAACTGTACTTGTTGTTGTAACGCGTATAGACATGTTGACCAAGTCTCTTTAGTCAGAAGGAAAGGGATGGCCTATACCGATGGCTTGCAAGGCCCATTCGAGCAGACCTTTGGAGTGAGCCACAATGCCCTTGCAAGGATAGTGGATCAGGAAGTTTGAGTCCATTTCGGTACCACAGTATTCCTCAGCCGTTGAAGTGAATGAACCCCTCGACCTTGCGTTGACATGAATGTCCCATGCCTGGCTGATGGGAAATGGAAAAGGCAAGCAGACAAAGGGAAATATAATATGGCTTCCCACAATATGTGCCTCGGGAGGAATACCTTGGCCCTTAGTAAAGGAAGGGAAAACTGAAGGGCAAGAATTCAGAGAAGGAGACCTGCCAGGAGTGACTCAGGACCCTGAGAACCAAGTTGTGGGTTACAGAAAAGAGAACTGCTTAAGGGGTGTTCAGGAGTTGTGGGATATATTAGGAGGAAAACTAGGACATATATGTAACTAGCATCCATGAATACTCTGTCAGAAATAGATGATGGATGATAGGCAGGCTTTCTCAACAGAACAGCAACAACAACAAAAATTCAGAGGAAAACATTCTGGCCCTCTCAAAACCAAAGTAAGTCACAGGGAGAAAAGGAAGGAATTATATTTTTTATTATCTTTCCTTATTGAATTGACATGGGATTGCTTTACTAAAATGTCCTTATCTGAATTGGGTCCTTATCCTTGTGATTTAGAGTCTACGTGCCTTTTCCATCTCTGGAATCTATGAGAGGAAATGACAATGCCTTCACTAAATACCTAGAAGAGTGGCCCAGGAAAATGACTTGGACCTGTCCTTCTGTGTGTGTTTGCAGGTGTTGGATTACTGCTTCAAACGCTTCAGTCAATACTAGAGAGCTGAGTATTTGTAGGTTTCCTGACATAATCTTGGGAGTTTCTATGTTTCTGGGAATTTATCCTTTTCTCTCAGTTCTGGGATTGCTAGCATAAATGTGTGGATGTGCCTCTTAGGTTATTCTTTCTTCCTTGCTACCAGTTGTCATGTGGTTTCATACTTGCAGCTGTCTGCTTGTCTCCCTGTTTTATCCCAGTAATGTCTTCTGCGGTTTTTTCATGTTTTCAAAGCTGAAGTGTGAGATTTCCTGATTTATTTCCTATTGGTTTGTTTGTATTTCCTTAATTTTGATAATCACATGTATGATTTGAATTTTTCTGTTAACTTTGGAGTTCGATTTTCTTCATCTTGTTTCTTTGGTTGTCCAGTTAGGTGGGTTTCTTTCTCGGTGTTTTTAAATTTTGGAAATGCATGCATTTAACCCTATATGGTTTTCCCATAAAATGTTTTGGCATCATCCCTTAAGTTTCTTGACATTCCTTTGTTCATGGCTCTTTCTGCTTTTCCTTTCGATTACCTTTCGTGCATTCATTGCTAGTTCGTGAGTTTGTTGTGTTTTCCAACTTTTAGTGTCTGGCTTTATTTCCAATTTGAAAGTGATATCTTCCTGTTTTCATACCTTCGTGATCATAAGTGCACAGGATAGGTTTTGACTTCTCTTCCATGAATTACGAATGGATTTGGACTCGAGCCCATGACCTGCGATAGACAAAGTTATGTCTGCCGCTGGGAAGAACATATCTTATTGTCCTCAGAGACGCAATCTTACTCATGGATGCCCAAAGTTCAGGTGGTCTCGAGAGCCCATGTGGACGTCTGTTATTCCTTAGCACCTTGCTATTCGGAGGATCTTTCCTGTGCTTCACGCGGATATCATAGTTCCCAACAGTATTGGATTAAAGTCGCCATCTCCCTTATTCTCCGTTCATAGGCTTCCAACGTTTAGATACACCCTTGTTCGTGGTGTATATGTTGGCAATTCTTCTAGGTTTCTGTTGTTTTGATGCTCCATCAAGACAAAACTACTTCCGCTAATCTTTTGTCTCTCAAAGGCATAAAATCACTCTCGTCTACTTAGGCACAAACACTTTGGCTCTCTTCTCCTTGGCAAGAGCATAACATACGTCTTCCCAATTTCTTCACTTGAAAGCTATGAGTATCTTTATAGTCGAAGGAAATCTCCTATGGTCAACAGAAGGTCGAGCTTGTTTAATATTTGTTTTTTTCTTTGGATCTTTTCTAGCTTTTTTGGTTTGTTTTTGAATTTCAACCACTCTTACAAAGTGTTTGTATTGACAGAAGACTTTAGTCCTGAAAACTGAATGAATTATTGATAGGTAGTACCTCACTTTCTCATTTCGGTTGGCTTCTCACTTGGATTCTATTTGCCTTTCCCCTGTATGGTATTTTCTTTGGATTTCCTTCATTAGTACGATTCCTCCCTTCCTACCCACCTTTTGCATGTCTTATCCTTTTGTGTGTTCGTGTGTGTGCATATGCATGTGTTAATGTGTGTGTGGTCTGTCTGTGTTTCACATCACACTTATTATTAAAATGCGAGTGATAGGAATTTGGTCTCTTATGGGTAGCAATTCAATTTGACATGCCTTGAAAACTCACATTCCATCAGTTTCAGGAAAATCTCCTGCAAGGAATGTCATCTCTTGTCCTCTTCGAGAAACACGTGTTCTCACAAACTGCCTTCAAACAAACACCACCATTTTAGTTCTGCATAAGAGTCGTACTGTTTGTCCCAATACCCTTGCTTCTTCATATGTTTCTTGACTGTCATGAGGGAATGAAATTGTCTCTTTGTTGTCTTTCTGAGAATGATAGATGTGATGAAGCCCAATGCTCTCCGCAACACTGCCATATGAGACAAGTAGAAGAATTCATTCTTGCTCTTGTCTCAGTACGAATTTTCGGTGACATGGATGAAAGTGTGATGGTAGTAGTGTCTAATAACTTCATGCTTGTTCAGCCATGAAGGCAACAGGAAGACGACCACAACAACTGCAATGGGGTGGAAATTGACCTGAAGCCTACAAGGTAAACTCCACAGTGAAAGAGAAAGGAAGTCGCAGAGATGATGGAAGAAGGTTGGAGACATTGGCTCAGGGGATATTTGGTTGTTTCGTGGATTAGAGGGCCGTGAGGCCATACAAAGGACAAAGGCACAGGAGGCAGGGCACACTGTGAACCCACAAGGAACATGTTTCCCAGTGCCGTTGCCTATGAAGCTTAGAGGGACTGAAGGGTACAAGTTCTTGACAACACAAGTCTTGAGTGCTGGAGTTTTCAGATTAGCAGGCTTGGCAGACATCGAATCTAAAGAACACGTCTTTTTCCTGCATAGGACACCAACCAGAAACCAGGTGCAGACAGCCTGGAGGCAATGATCAGAGACAATACCAGGATATGCAGTGGGAAGATGGTTAGTCCTGGGAGTGCATCCGTGAAAGGCAATGTTCCTGGAGGTGTCTCATGTGGACATCATAAATTTTGTGCTCTTGCACCAGCACCAACAAGACAGAGCTACTGGCCAAGACAGGTACGTGAGGACATTGTCTGCCTACCCTGTAACACGAAATCCCAACCATGGAAGACTTGGAGGACTGCATTCCTCAGTCCAAGATGCTTAGTCCAAGGAGTACAGACTCTCCCACAGGGGACGAGAAGAAAGCATTGACCACATGTTCTTTCTGAACACAGCATTCTGCAGGCCTGCATTCTGTTGAGATGATGATTCCAGGGTCTTGGCATTGACTCTTGTCTCAGGTTCACTGCTCAGGGGCAAGTAAGCATCTCCCTCTCTAGCCCCACCCCCTGATTGGGATCTTTCCGCCTCTCTGTCCAATGTGCCTGTGCATCGTTGGACAAGATACCAAAGACGAAAGCAGTGCACAATAATTGACTGGGCCTGAAGATATTTTATTGAATTTGGACCAAAGTTCCTATTGAGGGCAGCCAGGTACAGAGAACATCCCACCTCCTAAAATGCCCGACCTTCGCTCGGAGCTCCCTCGTTCATTCTCTTGTTCTTTGTCTTCCTGGATCTCCTCACCAACCTGCAGCATCCACTGTCTGTCGTGCTGTACTGAACCCTTGTTGACACATTGTGCATCCTCTAGGGGCTCCATTGGAACATGCCTATCTTACACAAGAGGCACTGTTTGCTTATCGCATGAAACCATTTGGAGGATGGTCATGAGAGGGTGAAGATAGGCTTGTGCTGCCACATCTCCATGCAGTTCCACAGAGGGTAGCTGCTCCACCCTGAGGGACTGATCCAGGTTCTCCCACATTCGAATCCTCTTCAATTGTCCTATAGACATAAGAGTTGTCTTCCAGAAATGGGCACAAAAGAGGTACACATGGCTTCACTTGGGCTATGGGTGCATTCCAACATACTCTCCGTTGGCTCCTGTGGACTCCAAGTACATGAGTCCATCCTGGACCTAAGAGTCTGCCTTGGATGCATGGTCATTTTGAAGATTGGGAGGCCTTGTTGGCCTCGTTTCTGGAGACGCTCGAGGTACTCGTGTCCTCGCTGTGGAAGACTCCAGACATGTCTTTGGCACGGTTGCGGGGCTTCACTTTGAGTTTTCCTTTTGAGTCCCTTTTCCTGTTCAGGAGCTCCGAGATTGGGTGGGAGGGCCTCATTCTTGCGCATGGCTAGGATTTCCTCCCTTGTGGCTATGCTTCCGGTCTGATTGTTTCTTGGCCTGTCGTGGCTAAGATGGAATGAGGGATGCTTGCCTTTCTCCGGAGTCCATAGGCCTGGTGCTGACATTCACGACGGAAACTACGAATTGGGCCATGGAGAAGGTGACACCGACTCGGTTCTCAAAATGCCTGGTGAGATACCCAGGCGGCTCCCGAAGTTTGGGACGGCTTGGGGTTTTCTTGTAACACCCATGATTACTCCAGCCAGTGTAGTGATTAGGCATGGGTTGATGAGGAGTGGTTGCTATGACCTCAAAGCTTTGTGACATCAAAGATGCTGGCTTCACTGAAGCAGCTGTCCCTCTCCCATGACCTTGGTGTCTTATGGCTTTAGGTAGGAAGCTCCAAGAAAGTCAGAACAAAAGCCCTCTGAACCTGATCAAGAAATCAGGTTGTCCTAAGGGGTTATGTCCCACTTCCCCTTTCTAGAGAGAAAGAGGAAAGAAAATGACATTCAGTATACCTTCCTTTAGGCCAACATATTCCCGGAGACGGCAAGGTGTCCTATTTCCAGTACAATTTCTAGAGATCTAAAGAAACAGTGAGGCCTCACGGGTATGAGCAGCTCTCTGTGGGTTTTGTCATCCAGTGGGTGATAGCGTCCTTTCTCAGCGTCTTTTTCCTTTGTTAGGTGATGACTAAGGGACGGAAAGTCCCTTTTCGAGGAAAAAAATGAGGGCATCGATATATGGTGCCGTCTGTGGCCTCGTCTCCTAGTGTTCTGAAACACGCGGCTAAGAGATTAGGCCTCTGTCTACCTGGCTTTCACTTAAAAACCTTTGCAAAGTCTTCGAGGAGTGTGATATTCTGCATCAGAGCTAACACTTAAGGAAGAGGTCTGGACCACACCCGTTGTCATCATTATTTAACTGTACTTGTTGTGGTAACGGGTATAGACATGTTGACCAAGTCTCTTTAGTCAAAAGGAATGGGACGGCCTATACCGACGACTTGCAAGACCCATTCGAGCAGACCTTTGGAGTGAGCCTCATACCCTGGCAAGGTCTAGTGGATCAGGAAAGTTGGGTTCATTTCGGCACCACAGCATTCCTAAGCAGTCGAAGTGAATGAACCCCTGGAACATGCCTTGACATGAATGTCCCATGCCTCGCTGATGGGAAATGGAAAAGGCAAGCAGACAAAGGGAAATATCATATGGCTTCCCACAATATTTGCCTCTGGAGGAATACCTTGGCCCTTAGTAAAGGAAGGGAAAACAGAAGGGAAAGAAGTCAGCAATGGAGACCCACCAGGAGTGACTCAGGAATTTGAGAACCAAGCTGAGGGTTACAGAAATGAGAACTGCCTAATGATGTACAGGAGTTTTGGCATATATTAGGGGGAGCACTAGGACGTACATGCAACTAAAGCATCCATGAATACTCTGTCAAAAACGGATGATGGATGATAGGCAGGCATTCTCAACAGAACAGCAACAACAACAACATAAATTCAGAGGAAAACAATCTGGCCCTCTCAAAACCCAAGTTATTCAATGGGAGAAAAGGAAAGAATGATATTTTTAATTATCTTTCCTTATTGAAATGACATGGGATTGGTTTCCTAAAATGTCCTTCTCTGAATTGGGTTTTTATCCTTGTGAATTAGAGTCTACCCGCCTCTTCCATCTCTGGAATCCTTGAGAGGACATGACAATGCCTTCGCTAAATACCTAGAAGAGTGGCCCAGGAGAATGCCTTGGACCTGGCCTTCTGTGTGTTGGCAGGTGTTGGATTACTGCTTCAAACGCTTCAGTTAATACTAGAGAGCTGAGATTTTGTAGGTTTCCTGACCTAATCGTGGGAGTTTCTATGTGTCTGGGAATTTATCCTTTTCTCTCAGTTCTTGGATTTGCTAGCATAAATGTCTGGATGTGCCTCTTAGGTTATTCTTTTTTCCTTTGACATGTTGTCATGTGGTTCCATACTGTCAGTTGTGTGCTTCTCTCCCTGTTTTTTTACAGTAATGTCTTCTGCGGTTTTTTCATGTTTTCAATACTAAAGTGTGAGATCTCCTGATTTTTTTTCCTATTGGTTTGTTTGTATTTCCTTAATTTGATAATCACATGTATGATTTCTATTTTTCTGTTAACTGTGGTGTTCGGTTTTTCTTCATTCGGTTGCTTCAAATGTCCAGTTAGGTGGCTTTCTTTATTGGTGTTTTTAAATTTTGAAAATGCACGCATTTAACCCTATATGGTTTCCCCATAAAATGTTTTGGCATCATCCTCTAAGTTTATTGACATTCCTTTGTGCAGGCTCTTTCTGCTTTTCCTTTCGATTTTCTTTCTTGCATTCATTGCTAGTTCATGAGTGTGTTGTGTTTTCCAACGTTTAGGGTATGGCTATATTTCCAATTTGAAAGTGATATCTTCCCGTTTTCATACCATCATGATCATAAGTGCCCAGGATAGGTTTTGATTTCTCTTCCATGAATTACGACTGGATTTGGACTCGAGCTCATGACCTGCGATAGACAAAGATAGGTCTGCCGCTGGGAAGAACATACCTTATTTTCCTCAGAGATTCAATCTTACTCATGGATCCGCAAAGTTCCAGTGGTCTCAAGACGGACGTCTTTTCTTCCTAGGCTCCTTCCCATTCAGATGATCTGTCCTATGCTTAACGTGGATATCATAGTTGACAACAGTATTGGATAAAATTCGCCATCTCCCTACTTGTGTGTTCATAGGCTACCAACGTTTAGATACACCATGTTCTTGGTGTATATGTTGGCAATTCTTCCTGGTTTTGTTGTTTTGATGCTCCATCAAGACAAAACACCTTCCGCTAATCTTTTGTCTCTCGAAAGCATAAAATCATTCTCGCTGATTTAGGCACAAACACTTTGGCCATGTTCTCCTTGGCAAGACCATGTCCTGGGTCTTCCCAATTTCTTTTCCTGAAAGCTTTGCATATCTTTTTAGTCGAAGGAAATCTCCTATGGGCAACAGAAGGTCGAGCTTCTTTAATATTTGTTGTTTTCTTATGGATCTTTTCTACCATTTTCTTTTTTTTTTTTTTGGTATTTCAAACACTGCTACAATCTGTTGTATTGAAGGGAGACTTTAGGAATTATTGATAGGTAATAGTTCACTTTCTCATTTCGGTTGGCTTATCATTGGATTCTATTTGCCTTTCCCCTTAATTGTATTTTCTTGGGGTTGCTTCATTGGTACGATTCCTCTCTTCCTCCCCATCTATGGCATGTCTTATCCTTCTGTGTATTCATGTTTGTGTGCATGTGAATATGTTAATGTGTGTGTGGTCTGTGTGTTTTTCACATAACACTTATGATTAAATTTCGAAGGATAGGAATTCAGTCTCTTATGGGTAGCAATTAAAATTGACATACCTTGAATACTCACTTTCCATCAGTTTCAGGAAAATCTTCTGTGAGGAATGTCATCTCTTGTCCTCTTCGAGAAACAGGTGTTCTCACAAAACTGCCTTCAAACAAACACCATCATTTGAGTTCCTCATTAGAGTCGTACTGTTTGCCCCAATACCCTTGCTTTTTCGTATGTTTCTTGACTGTCATGAGGGAGTGAAATCGTCTCTTTGTTGTCTTTCTGAGAATGATAGATGTGACGAAGCCCAATGCTCTCCGCAACACTGCCATATGAGACAAGTGGAAGAATTCATTCTTGCTTATGTCTCAGTATGAATTTGCAGTGACATGGAGGACAGTGAGATGGTAGTAGGGTCTAATAACCTCGTGCTTGTCTTCAGCCATGAAGGCAACAGGAAGATGACTACAACAACTGCAATGGGGTCGAATTTTACCTGAAGCCTACAAGGTAAACTCCACAGCGAAAGAGAACGGAAGTTGCAGAGATGATGGGAGAAGGTAGGAGACAAAGCTCAGGGGTGATTTGGTTGGTTTGTGGATCAGAGAGCCGTGATTCCATGCAGAGTGTAAAGGCACAGGAGAGCAGGGCACATTGAGAACCCACAAGGAACCTGTCTCCCAGTGCCCTTGGCTGTGACATGCAGAGGGTCTGAAGGGCACTAGTTCCTGACAACACAAGTCTTGAGGGCTGGAGTTTTCAGCTCAGCAGGCTTGGCAGACATCGACTCGAAAGAACACTGTCCTTTTCCCTTATAGGACACCAACAAGCAAGCAGGTGCAGGAGCCTGGAGACAATGATCAGAGACAATATCAGGAGACGCAGTGGGAAG
The DNA here is from genome assembly GCF_964662115.1 of Mustela nivalis. Taxonomy (NCBI): domain Eukaryota; kingdom Metazoa; phylum Chordata; class Mammalia; order Carnivora; family Mustelidae; genus Mustela; species Mustela nivalis. The sequence continues at coordinate 514,212 of NW_028136237.1, forward strand.
ATGGTGAGTCCTGGGAGTGCATCCGTGAAAGGCAGTGTTTGTGGAGATGTCTCAATGGGGACATAAAAATTTTGGGCTCTCGCACTAGCAGCATCAAGACAGAGCTGCTGGCCAAGAAAGGTAGTTGATGACATTGGATGCCTACCCTGCCAACACGAAATCCCAACCGTGGAACACTTGGAGGACTGCTTTCCTCAGTCCAAGATGCTTTGTCTAGGAGAAAAGACTCTCCCATAGGGGACGAGAAGAAAGCATTGACCACATGTTCTCTCTGAACACAGCATTCTGCAGCCCTGCGTTCTGTTGAGTTGATGATTCCAGAGTCTTGGCATTGACTCCTGTAGGTTCTCTGATCAGGGGCAAGTAAGATTCTCCTTCTCCAGCTCCACCCCCTGATTGGGATCTCTCTGCCTCTCTGTCCAATACGTGCATGCGCATCGTTGGACAAGATAACAATGACAAAACCAGTGCACAATAATTTACTGGGGCCAGAGGATGTTTTATTGAATTTGGACCTAGGTTCCTATGGAGGGCAACCAGGTACTGAGATCCTCCCACCATCCTAAAATGCCCGACCTTCGCTCGGAGCTCCCTTGTTCATTCTCCTGTTCTATGTTCCTGGATCTCCTAAATAACATGCAGCATCCGCTGTCGCGCTGTACTGAACCCTTGTTGACACACTGTATCCTCTGAGGCTCCATTGGAACGTGCCCATCTTCTGCCAGAGGCACTGTTTGCCTATCGCATGAAACCATGTGGGAATTGTCATGAGAGGGTGAAGGCAGGCTTGTGCTGACACATCTCCATGCAGTTCCACAAAGGGTAGCTGCCCCACCCTGAGGGAGTGCTCCAGGTTCTTCACATTCGAATCCTCTTCAATTGTCCTTTTAGACATACAGGTTGTCTTCCTGAAACGGGCACGAAAGTCTTTCAGATGGCTTCACTTGGGCTATGGGTCTCTTCCAACATGCTCTCCGTTGGCTCCTGTGGACTCCAAGAACATGAGTCCGTCCTCGACCTAAGGTTCTAGGGTGTAGAGTCTCCCTTGGATGCATGGTCATTTTGGAAGATTGCGAGTCCTTGTTGGTACCATTTCTGGAGACACTTGAGGTACTTGTGTCCTCGCTGTGGAAGACTCCAGACATGTCTTTGGCACAGTTGTGGGGGTTCACTTTGAGCTTTCCTTGGGTGTCCATTTTCCTCTTCAGAGCTCCGTGATTGGGTGGGAGGGCCTCACCCTTGCGCAGGGCTCGGATTTCCTCCCCTGAGCCTATGCTTTCGGACTGATTGTTCCTTGGCCTGTCGTGGCTAAGATGGAATGAGGGATTCGTGCCTTTCTTCGAATTCCAGAGGGCTGGTGCTGACAGTCACGACCAAACACTACGAATTGGGCCTTGGAGAAGGTGACACCGACTCGCTTCGCAAAATGTCTTGGTGAGAGACCCAGGGAGCTCCAGCGATTTGGGACAGCTTGGGGTCTTCTTGGCCTACCCATGATTACTCCAGCCAAGTGTAGTGATCAGGTGTGGGTTGATGAGTCGTGGTTGCTATGACCTCAAAGCTTTGTGACATCACAGATGCTGGCTTCACTGATGCAGCTGTCCCTTTACGATGATATTAGTGTCCTATGGCTTTAGTTCGGAAGCCCCGGGAAAGACAGAACAAGAGCCCTCTGAGTCTGGTCAAGAACTCAGCTTTTCTTGTGGGTGTATGTCCCACTTCCCCTTTCTAGACACAAAGAAGAAAGATAATGACATTCAGTATACCTGCCTTTAGGCCAACATATCCCGGACCAGCAAGGTCACTTATTTCCACTACAATTTCTAGAGATCTCAAGAATCAGTGAGGCCTCGTGGGAATGAGAAGCTCACCATGGGGTTTGTCATCCTGTGGGCGAAAGCGTTCTTTGTCAGCGTCTTTGCCTATGGGTCAGTGTTGACTAAGGGACGGAAAGTCCCTTTTTGAGGAGAAAGGTGAGGGCATCGGTATATGGTGCTGTCTGTGGCCTAGTGTCTGAAACACGCAGCTAAGGGATTAGGCCTCTGTCTACCTGGCTTTCCCTGAAACACATTTGCAAAGTCTTCGAGGAGAGTGACATTCTGCATCAGAGCTTACTCTTAAGGGAGAAGCCTGGACCGCACCTGTCGTCATCATTAGTTAACTGTACTTCTTGTGGTAACGGGTATAGACATGTTGACCAAGTCTCTTTAGTCAGAAGGAAAGGGAGGGCCTATACCGACGGCTTGCAAGGCCCATTCGAGCAGACCTTTGGAGTGAGCCGCAATGCCCTTGCAAGAACTAGTGGATCAGGAAGTTTGGGTCCATTTCGGCACCACAGTATAACTCAACCGTCTAAGTAAATGAACCCCTGGACCTTGCAATGACATGAAGGCCTCATGCCTGGCTGATGGGAAATGGAAAAGGCAAGCAGAGAAAGGGAAATATCATATGGCTTCCCAATATGTGCCTTTCCAATTTGAAAGTGATATCTTCCTGTTTTCATACCTTCGTGATCATAAGTGCACAGGATAGGTTTTGACTTCTCTTCCATGAATTACCACTGGATTTGGATTCAACCTCATGACCTGGGATAGACAAGGTTAGGTCCGTCGTGGGAAGAACATATCTTATTGTCCTCAGAGACGCAATCTTACTCATTGATCCTCAAAGTTAAGGTTGTCTTGAGAGCGCATGTGGACGTCTTTTATTCCTTATCTCCTTCCCATCCAGATGTTCCGTCCTGTACTTAACGTGGATATCATATTTCCCAACAGTATTGGATTAAAGTCACCATCTCTCTTCCTGTCTGTTCATAGGCTTCCAACGTTTAGATACACCCTTGTTCGTGGTGTATATGTTCGCAATTCTTCCAGGTTTCTGTTATTTTGATGCTCCATCAAGACAAAACAACTTCCGCTAATCTTTTGTCTCTCGAAGGCATAAAATGTCTCTCGCTGACTTACGCACAAACACTTTGGCTATCTTCTCCTTGGGAATAGCATAACCTACGTCTTCCCTGTTTCTTCACTTGCAAGCTATGAGTATCTTTATAGTTGAAGGAAATCTCCTATGGGCAACAGAAGGACGAGCTAGTTTAATATTTGTTGTTTTCTTATGGATGTTTTCTAACTTTTTTTTTTTTTGATTTGGAATTTCAACCACTCTTACAAACTGTTTGTATTGATGTGAGACAGTGAGGTTACAGAGACCTAGATCCAATGCAAAGATGGAAGAATCAATTGATGCCCAGGTAAAGGAAGAAGGAATGATTACGGCTAAGCAATCACAGTGAAACCTCACATAGAACACGCCCGATGCTGGTTGGACAGCAGCGGCCTAGATACTCATTGTACATCAGAAAACATAGAAGATATCAGAGAGTCTCGAAACACAGAGATAAAACTGATAAAGATAAAAGCACCTAAAAACTCCTGAGGGGAAGATTGGTAGGAAACTGGATGCAAAGTCCGGGAAAATGGCAGAAGTGGTGGATCCAATTAGGAACCGGGAAAAACAAGCCTAGAAAATAAGGACGCAAATTCTAAGAGAGAAGGCAGAATGATGGAAGGTGATAATGAGCTTAGGGAATCTCCAAGTTAATGAAAGAGGTACCTCTTGTCGGCGAAGTAAGAGTGAGAGAAAGAAAAGAGGGCTGATCCTAGATTGGAGAACTCGGGGCTGAAAAGGACCCTCACCTGGGAGCTGAGACAGACTTCCAGAATCAGAGGCACAGAGGACTCCCATCACCTTCCACAGAAGCGGAGCACCTAAAGACATATTGTCATTCACCCTGGAAATTCTAGGCATGGAGGTATTTTATTTAGGCAAATAGGCATCGGAGAATACTTTGTCCATAGCCCAGTCAGTGACTTCAAGAGGAAAAGCTATACCAGCTCTCAAAAAAGGCCGGATAGCTCAAGCAACACCAGCCCAAGCCAAAATCCTTATCCCCTGCATTTCTGAACATGACAGAGCAGTGGTTCTGTCTAGAACCAGGAGGTATTCAGAAGTCAATGGTTGGGTCCCGGGTTGTGTCCATCAGTTCAGAGGCGGCCCTCAGTTCAACTCATGGTTTCAGGGTCTTGGTATTGACTCTGTTCTCAGGTTCTCTGCTCAGGGGCAAGTAAGATTCTCCCTCTCCAGCTCCACCCCCTGATTGGGATCTCTCGGCTTCTCTCTCCAATACTCGCATGCGCACGTTGGACAAAATAACAAAGACAAAACCAGTGCATGATAATTGACTGGGGCCAAAGGATGTTTTATTGAATTTGGACCTAAGTTCCTATGGAGGACAGCCAGGTATAGAGAACCTCCCACCATCCTAAAATGCCCGACCTTCGCTCGGAGCTCCCTTGTTCATTCTCCTGTTCTTTGCTTTCCTGGATCTCCTCACCAACCTGCAGCATCCGCTGTCTGTCGCGCTGTACTGACCCCTTGTTAACACATTGTGCATCCTCTCGGGGCTCCATTGGAACATGCCCATCTTCCTCAAGAGGTACTGTTTGCTTATCGCATGTAACCATTTGGGGGATGGTCATGAGAGGGTGAATGCAGGCTTGTGCTGCCACATCTCCATGCAGTTCCACAGAGGGTAGCTGCTCCACGCTGAGGGAGTGCTCCAGGTTCTTCCACATTCGAATCCTCTTCAATGCGTCCTTTTGGACATACAAGTTGTCTTCCTGAAACGGTCACCGAAGTCTTCCAAATGGCTTCACTTAGGCTATTGGTCTCTTCCAACATGCTCTCTGTTGGCTCCTGTGGACTCCAAGACCATGAGTCCTTCCTGGACCTAGGGTTCTAGGGTGTAGCGTCTGCCTTGGATGTATGGTCTTTTAGGAAGATTGGGAGGCCTTGTTGTCACCGTTTCTGGAGATGCTCGTGGTACTCCTGTGCTCGCTGTGGAGGACCCCAGACATGTCCTTGGCACGGTTGCGAGGGTTCACTTTGAGCTTCCCTTGGTGGCTCTTTCCTGTTCAGATGCCCCGTGATTTGGTGGGAGAGCCTCACCCTTGCGCAAGTCTCGGATTTCCACCCATGAAACTTAGCTTGCGGTCTGTTAGTTTCCTGGCCTGTCGTGGCTAAGATGGAATGAGGGATCCTTGCCTTTCTCCGAGGTCCAGAGGGCCGGTGCTGACACTCATGACCAAACACTACGAATTGGGCCATGGAGAAGGTGACACCAACTTGCTTCGCAACCTGCCTTGGTGAGAGACCCAGGCGGCTCCAGCGGTTTGGGATGGCTTGGGGTCCTCTTGGCCCACCCATGACTACTCCAGTCAAGTGCAGTGATCAGGCCTGAGTTGATGAGGAGTGGTTGCTATGACCTCAAAGCTTTGTGACATCACAGATGCTGGCTTCACTGAAGCAGCTGTCTCTCACCCATGACCTTGATGTCCTATGGCTTTAAGTACGAAGCCCGGGGAAGGACAGAACAAGAGCCCTCTGAACCTGATCAAGAACTCAGGATGTCTTGTGGGTTAATGTCCAACTTCTCCTTTCTGGAGACATAGAGGAAGTAAAATAACATTCAGTATACCTTCCTTTAGGCCAACATATCCCCGGAGACGGCAATGTGTCCTTTTCAACTACAATTTCCAGATATCACAAGAATAGGTGAGGCCTCGCGGGTATGAGCAGCTCTTCATGGGGTTTATCGTCCTGTGGGTGAGAGCGTACTTTGTCAGCGTCTTTTGCCTATGGGTCAGTAATGACTAATGTACGGAAAGTACCTTTCCGAGGTAAAAGGTGAGGGCATCGATAAATGGTGCTGTCTGTGGCCTAGTGTCCTTGTGTTCTGAAACACGCGGCTAAGGGATTAGGCCTCTGTCTTCCTGGCTTTCCATTAAACACCTTTGCAAAATATTCAGGGAGAGTGACATTGCATCAGAGCTAACTCTCAATGAAGAATCCTGGACCAAACCCGTTGTCATTATTAGTAAATTGTACTTGTTGTGGTAACTGGTATAGACATGTGGACCAAGTTTCTTTCCTCAGAAGGAAAGGGACGGCCTATACCGACGGCTTGCAAGGCCCATTCGAGCAGACCTTTGGAGTGAGCCGCAATGCCCTTGCAAGGACTAGTGGATCACGAAGTTTGGGTCCATTTCGGCACTACAGTATTCCTCTGCTGACGAAGTGAATGAACCCCTGGACCTTCCCATGACATGAATGTCCCATGACCTGCTGATAGGAAATGGAAAAGTCAAGCAGACAAAGGGAAATATCATATGGCTTCCCACAATATGTGCCTCGGGAGGAAATACCTTGGACCTTAGTAAAGGAAGGGAATACTGAAGGGCAAGAAGTCAGAGAAGGAGACCCACCAGGAGTGACTCAGAACTCTGAGAATCCAGCTGAGGGCTACAGAAAAGAGAACTGCTTAATGGGTGGTCAGGAGTTGTGGTATATATTAGGAGGAGCACTGGATGTACATGCAACTAAAGCATCCGTGAATACTCTGTCAAAAACGGATGATGGATAATAGGCTGGCTTTCTCAACAGAACAGCAACAACAACAACATAAATTCAGAGGAAAACAATGTGGCCCTCTCAAAACCAAAGGCAGTCACAGGGAGAAAAAGAAAGAATTATATTGTTTATTATCTTTCCTTATTGAAATGACATGGGATTGGTTTCCTAAAATGTCCTTCTTTGAATTGGGTCTTTATCCTTGTGAATTAGAGTTTACCCGCCTCTTCCATCTTTGGATTTGATGAGAGGACATGACAATGCCTTCACTAAATACCTAGAGGAGTGGCCCAGGAAAATGACTTGACCTGGCCTTCTGTGTGTTGGCAGGGGTTGGATTACTGCTTGAAATGCTTCCGTCACTACTAGAGAGTTGAGATTTTGTAGGTTTCCTGACCTAATCTTGGAAGATTCTATGTGTCTTCGAATTTATCCTTTTCTCTCCGTTCTTGGATTTGCCTGCATAAATGTGTGGATGTGCCTCTTCGATTATTCTTTTTTTCTTTCTCCGAGTTGTCATTAGGTTTCATACTTGCAGCTGTCTGCTTGTCTTCCTGTTTTATCCAAGTAATGGCTTTTGCGGTTTGTTCGTGTTGTCAAAACTGAAGTGTGAGATCTACTGATTTTTTTCCTATTTTTTTTTTTGTAGTTCCTTAATTTTGATAATCACATTCTTATTTCAATTTTTCTGTTATCTTTGGAGTTCGGTTTTTCTTCATCTTGTTCCTTCAGTCATCGTTTTAGGAGGCTTTCTTTTTCGGTGTTTTTAAATTTTGGAAATGCATGCATTTAACCCTATATGGTTTCCCCATAAAATGTTTTGGCATCATCTTATAAGTTTCTTAGAATCCCTTCGTTCATGGCACTTTCTGCCCTTCCTGAAGATTTTATTTCTTGCATTCATTGCTAGTTCGTGAGTGTGTTGTGTTTTCCAACTTTTACTGTCTGGTTGTATTTCCAATTTGAAAATGATATCTTCCTGTTTTCATACCTTCGTGATGATAAGTGCACAGGATAGGTTTTGACTTCTCTTCCATGAATTACGACTGGATTTGGACTCGTGCTCATGACCTGCGATAGACAAAGTTGGGTCTGCCGCTGGGAAGAACATATCTTATTGTCCTCAGAGACGCAATCTTTCTCATGGATTTCCAAAGTTCAATTGGTCTCGACAGCCCATGTGGACGTTTTTAGCACCTTCCCATCCAGATGATCTGTCCTGTGCTTATCGTGGAAATCATAGTTAACAGCAGTATTGGATAAAAGTCGACATCTCCCTTCCTCTGTGTTCATAGGCTTCCAACGTTTAGATACACCCTTTTTCGTGGTGTAGATGTTGGCAATTCTTCCAGGTTTCTGTTGTTTTGCTGCTCCATCAAGACAAAACACCTTCCACTTATTTTTTGTCTCTCGAAGGCATAAAACCACTCTCGCTGACTTAGGCACAAACACTTTGGCTCTCTTCTCCTTGGGAAGAGCATAACCTTCTGTTCTGATTTCTTCATTGCAAGCTAAGGGTATCTTTATAGTCGTAGAAAATCTCCTATGGGCATCAGAAGGATGAGCTTGTTTAATATTTGTTGCTCTCTTATGGATATTTCATAACATTTTTTTTTTTTTGGTTAGGAATTTCAACCACTTACAAACTCTTTGTATTGACGGGAGACATTAGTTCTGAGTACTTAATGTATTATTGATAGGCAATAGTTCACTTTCTCATTTCGGTTGTCTTCTCACTTGGATTCTATTTGCTTTTCACCTATATGGTATTTTCTTGGGGTTGCTTCATTGGTACGATTCCTCGCTTCCTCCCCATTTTGCATGTCTTATCTTTGTGTGTGTTCATGTGTGTGTGCATGTGCATGTGTTAATGTTTGTGTGGTCTTTGTGTCTTTCACATCACACTTATTATTAAAATACGAGAGATTGGAATTCGGTCTCTTATGGGTAGCAATTCAATTTGACATGCCTTGAAAACTCACATTCCATCAGTTTCAGGAAATCTCCTGCAAGGGATTCATCTCTTGTCCTCTTCAAGAAACACGTGTTCTCACAAAACTGCCTTCCAACAAACACCACCATTTGAATTCCTCATTAGAGTCATACTGTTTGTCCCCATACCCTTGCTTTTTCGTATGTTTCTTGAACTGTCATGAGTTAGTGAAATCGTCTGTTGTTGTCTTTCTGAGAATGATAGATGTGACAAAGCCCAATGCTCTCTGCAAGACTGCCATAAGAGACAAGTGGAAGAATTTCTTCTTCCTTATGTCTCAGTATGAAATGCGGTGATATAAAGGACAGTGAGAAGTTAGTAGTGTCTAATAACCTCATGCTTGTCTTCAGCCATGAAGGCAACAGGAAGATGACCACAACAACTGCAGTGGGGTGGAAATTGACTTGAAGCCTACAAGGTAAACTCCACAGCAAAAGAGAACAGAAGTTGCAGAGATGATGGGAGATGGTCTGAGACATGACTCAGGGGAGATTTGGTTAGTATGTGGATCAGAGGGCCGGAGCCCATGCAGAGGACCAAGGCACAGGAGAGCACACCTGGAACCCACATGGAACTTGTTTCCCAGTGCCGTTGACTGTGACATACAGAGGGTCTGAAGGGCACGTGTACTTGACAACACAAGTGTTGAGTGCTGAAATTTTCATATCAGCAGTCTTGGCAGACATCGACCTGAAAGAACAACATCTTATTCCTCCATAGGACACCAACAAGCAACCACGAGCAGACAGCCTGGAGACAATGATCAGAGACAATACCAAGAGACGCAGTGGGAAGATGGTGAGTCGTGGGAGTGCATCCGTGAATGAAGTGCATCAGTGTTAATGGAGATGTCTCAATGTGGACATAATAAATTTTGGGCTCTCACTACAGCAGCATCAAGACAGACCTACTGGCCAAGAAAGGTAGGTGAGGACATAGGCTGCCTAGCCAGCCAACACGAAATCCAAACCGTGAACACACGGAGGACTGCCTTCCTCAGACCAAGATGCTTAGTCCAAGGAGAACAGATTCTCCCATAGGGGACGAGAAGAAAGCTTTGACCACATGTTCTCTTCTGAACACAGCATTCTGGAGGCCTGCATTCTGCTGAGTTGGTGGATTTTCTCCTTTCACAGGCACAGCAGAGCCCACCATGGTAAACCTCAGGATATTCTGCCCGGACCCCAAAAACACCAAATGGCAGGAAAGTTAGAAGCACGGCAAATGACTGGGCTCAAGGACAGGGTCAGCCACAACACAAACAGCAGATGGCATGCATGCCACATACACACACACACACACGCACCCATGCACTCAACAAACATTAAGGGCCAGCCCTGGGTCACTCCTGGATCTCTTCTTTTCAAGAAATTACCCTCAGGTTAGAAAACAGAATGAGTTTAACGAATACAGAGAGGTGACAGAGACCTAGATCCAATGCAAAGATGGAAGAATCAATTGATGCCCAGGTAAAGGAAGAAGGAATGATTACGGCTAGCCAATCAGAAGGAAACCTCTACATAGAACACGCCCAATGCGGGGTTGAAAGCAGCAGCCTGGAGACTCACTGTACATCAGAAAACATAGAAGATATCAGAGAGTCTCGAACCACAGAGATAAAACTGATAATGTTAAAAGCACCAAAAGAACTCCTGAAAAGAAGATTGGTAGGAGACTGGATGCAATGTCAGGGAACATGGCAGAAGTGGTGGATCCAATTAGGGAACGGGAAGAACAAGCCTAGAAAATAAGGACACAAATTCTAAGAGAGAAGGCAGAATGATGGAACATGATAATGAGCTTAGGGAATCTCCAAGGAAATGAAAGAGGTGCCTCTTGTAGGCGAAGTAAGAGTGAGAGAAAGAAAAGAGGGCTGATCCTAGATTGGAGAACTCGGGCTAAAAATGACCCTCATCTGGGAGCAGAGACAGAGGTCCAGAATCAGAGGCACAGAGGACTCCCTTCACCTTCCACAGAAGTGGAGCACCTAAAGACATAGTGTCATTCACCCTGGAAAATCTAGGCATGGAGGTATTCTCTTTAGGCAAATGGGCATCGGAGAATAGTTTGTCCATAGCCCAGTCACTGACTCAAGAGGAAAAGCTATACCAGCTCTCAAAAGAGGCCGGATAGCTCAAGCAAAGGCAGCAAGAGCCAAAATCCTAATCTCCTGCATTTCTGAACAATGACAGAGCAGCGGTTCTGACTAGAACCAGGAGGTATTCAGAAGTCAATGGTTGGGTCCCGGGTTGTGTCCATCAGTTCAGAGTCGGCCTTCAGATCAATTCATGATTCCAGGGTCTTGGCATTGACTCTGTACTCATGTTCTCTGCTCAGGGGCAAGTAAGCTTCTCTCTCTCCGGCTCCACCCCCTGATTGGGATCTCTCTGCCTCTCTGTCCAATACTTGCATGCGCACGTTGGACAAGATAACAAAGAGAAAATCAGTGCAAGATAATTGACTGGGGCCAGAGGATGTTTTATTAAATTGGACCTAGGTGCCTATGGAGGGCAGCCAGGTACAGAGAACCTCCCACTATCCTAAAATGCCTGACCTTCGCTCGGAGAACACATGTTCATTTTCCTGTTCTTTGCCTCCGTGGATCTCCTCACCAACCTGCAGCATCCGCTGTCTGTCACGCTGTAATGACCCCTTTTTAACACATCATGCATCCTCTCGGGGCTCCATTGGAACATGTCCATCTTCCACAAGAGGCATTGTTTGCTTATCGAATGTAACCATTTGGGGGATGGTCATGAGAGGGTGAAGGCAGGCTTGTGCTGCCACATCTCTATGCAGTTTCACAGAGGGTAGGTGCTCCACCATGAGGGAGTGCTCAAGGTTCTTCCACATTCGAATCCTCTTCAATGCATCCTTTTGGACATACAAGTTGTCTTCCTGAAACGGGCACCGAAGTCTTTCAGATGGCTTCACTTGGGCAATGGGTCTCTTCCAACATGCTCTCTGTTGGCTCCTGTGGACTCCAAGAACATGAGCCCGTCCTGGACCTAAGGTTCTACGGTGTAGATAGAGTCTGCCTTGGATGCATGGTCTTTTTGGAAGATTGGCAGGCCTTGTTGGCACCGTTTCTGGAGAAACTCGAGATACTCATGTGCTCGCTGTGGAAGACTCCAGACATGTTTTTGGCCCTGTTGCGGGGGTTCACTTTGTGCTTCCCTTGGGTGGCCCTTTTCCTGTTCAGATGTTCTGTGATTTGGTGGGAGGGCCTCACCCTTGCGTTGTGCTCGGATTTCCTCCCCATAGCCTTTGCCTGTGGTCTGTTAGTTTTTTGGCCAGTTGTGGCTATAATGGAATGAGGGATCCTTGCCTTTCTCCGAGGTCCAGAGGGCTGGTGCTGACACTCACGACCAAACCCTACGAATTGGGCCATGGAGAAGGTGACACTGACTCGCTTCGCAAACTGCCTTGGTGAGAGACCCAGGCGGCTCCAGCAATTTGGGACGGCTTGGGGTCCTCTTGGCCCACCTATGACTACTCCAGTCAAGTGTAGTGATCAGGCCTGGGTTGATGAGGAGTGGTTGCTATGACCTCAAAGCTTTGTGACATCACAGATGCTGGCTTCACTGCAGCAGCTGTCCCTCTACCATGACCTTGGTGTCCTATGGCTTTAAGTAGGAAGCCCCAGGAAGGACAGAACAAGAGCCCTCTGAACCTGATCAAGAACTCAGGATGTCTTGTAGGTTAATGTCTAACTTCCCCTTTCTGGAGACATAGAGGAAGGAAAATGACATTCAGTTTACCTTCCTTTAGGCCAACATATCCCCCGAGACGGCAAGGTGTCCTTTTTCACTACAATTTCTAGATATCTCAAGAAAAGGTGAGGCCTCGCGGGTATGAGCAGCTCTCCATGGTGTTTGTCGACCTGTGGGTGAGAGCGTACTTTGTCAGCGTCTTTTGCCTAAGGGTCAGTGATGACTAAGGTATTGAAAGTCCCTTTCCGAGGTAAAAGGTGAGGGCATCGATATATGGTGCCGTCTGTGGCCTCGTCTCCTAGTGTTCTGAAACACGGGCTAAGGGATGAGGCCTCTGTCTATCTGGATTTCCCTTAAACACCTTTGTAAAGCCTTCAAGGAGATTGACCTTCTTTCAGAGCTAACTATCAATGAAGAGGCCTGGACCGAACCAGTTGTCATTATTAGTTAACTGTACTGTTGGGGTAACGGGTATAGACATGTTGACCAAGTCTCTTTAGTCAGAAGGAAAGGGACGGCCTATACAGACGGCTTGCAAGGCCCATTCGAGCAGACCTTTGGAGTGAGCCACAATGCCCTTGCAAGGACTAGTGGATCGGGAAGTTTGGGTCCATTTAGGCAGCACAGTATTCCTCTGCCGTCGAAGTGAATAAACCCCTAGACCTTGCCTTGACAGGAATGTCCCATGCCCTGCTGATGGGAAATGGAAAGGGCAAGCAGACAATGGGAAATATCATATGGCTTCCCACAATATGTGCCTCGGAAGGAATACCTTGGCCCTCAGTAAAGGAAGAGAATATTGAAGGGTAAGAAGTCATAGGATTAGCCCCACCAGGATTGACTCAGGACTCTGAGAATCCAGCTGGGGGTTACATAAAAGAGAACTAATTAATGCGTAGTTAGAGATGTGGCATATATTAGGAAGAGCACTAGGACGTTCATGCAACTAAAGCATCCGTGAGTACTCTGTCAAAAACGGATGATGGATGATAGGCAGGCTTTCTCAACAGAACAGCAACAACAACAACATAAATTCAGAGGAAAACAATCTGGCCCTCTCAAAACCAAAGGAAGTCACAGGGAGAAAAGGAAAGAATTATATTGTTTATTGTCTTTCCTTATTGAAATGACATGGGTGGGTTTCCTAAAATGTCCTTCTTTGAATTGAGTTTTTATCCTTGTGAATTAGAGTTTACCCGCCTCTTCCATCTCTGGATTTGATGAGAGGACATGACAATGCCTTCACTATATATCTAGAAGTGTGGCCCAGGAAAATGACTTGACCTGGCCTTCTGTGTGTTGGCAGGGTTTGGATTACTGCTTGAAATGCTTCCGTCACTACTAGAGAGCTGAGATTTTGTAGGTTTCCTGACCTCATCTTGGATGATTCTATGTGTCTGGGAATTTATCCTTTTCTCTTAGTTCTTGGATTTGCTAGCATAAATGTGTGGATGTGCCTCTTCGGTTATTCTTTTTTCCTTGCTACCAGTTGTCATGTGGTTTCATACTTGCAGCTGTGTGCTTGTCTCCCTGTTTTATCCCAGTAATGGCTTCTGCGGTTTGTTTGTGTTGTCAAAACTCAAGTGTGAGATCTCCTGATTTTTTTCCAATTGGTTTTTTGTATTTCTTTAATTTTGATAATCACATGTATGATTTAAATTTTTCTGTTAACTTTGGAGTTCGGTTTTTCTTCATCTTGTTCATTCAGTCGTCCTTTTATGTGGCTTTCATTTTAAGTGTTTCTAAATTTTGGAAATGCATGCATTTAACCCTATATGGTTTCCCCATAAAATGTTTTTGCATCCTCCTCTAAGTTACTTAGAATTCCTTCATTCATGGCTCTTTCTTCTTTTCCTTTGGATTTTCTTTCTTGCATTCATTGCTAGTTCATGAGTGTGTTGTTTTTTCCAACTATTAGTGTCTGTCTGTATTTCCAATTGAAAGTGATATCTTCCTGTTTTCATACCTACGTGATCATAAGTGCACAGGATAGGTTTTTACTTCTCTTCTATGTAGTACAACTGGATTTGGACTCGAGCTCATGACCTGTGATAGACAAAGTTAGGTCTGCTGCTGGGAAGAACATATCTTATTGTCCTCATAGACTCAATCTTATTCATGGATCCCCAAAGTTCAGGTGGTCTCGAGAGCCCATTTGGACGTCTGTTTTCCTAAGCACCTTCCCATCCAGATGATCTGTCCTGTGCTTAACGTGGATATCATAGTTCCCAACAGTATTGGATAAAATTCGGCATCTCCTTTCTGTGTTTTCATGGTCTTCCACGGTTTAGATACACCTTTGTTCATGGTGTATATGTTGGCAATTCTCCAAGGTTTCTGTTGTTTTGATGCTCCATCAAGACAAAACAACTAAGGCTTATCTTTTGTCTCTCGAAGTCAAAAAATCACTCTCGCTGACTTAAGTACAAACTCTTTGGCTCTCTTCTCCTTGGGAATAGCATAACCTATGTCTTCCCGATTTCTTCACTTGCAAGCTATGAGTATCTTTATAGTCGAAGGAAATCTACGATGGGCATCAGAACGACGAGCTTGTTTATAATTTGTTGTTTTCTTATGGATCTTTTCTAACTTTTTTTTTTTTGGATTTGGAATTTCAACCACTCTTACAAACTGTGTGTATTGACGGGAGACTTTAGTCCTGAATGTATTATTGATAGGTAATAGTTCACTTTCTCATTTCAGTTGGCTTATCACTAGGATTCTATTTGCCTTTCACCTATATGGTATTTTGGGGGGGTTGCTTCATTGGTACGATTCCTTGCTTCCTCCCCATTTTTGCATGTCTTATGTTCGTGTGTGTTCATCTGTGTGTTCATGTGCATGTGTTAATGTGTGTGTGGTCTGTGTGTGTTTCACATCACACTTATTATTAAAATACGAGAGATTGGAATTCGGTCTCTTATGGGTAGCAATTCAATTTGACATGCTTTGAAATCTCACATTCCATCAGTTTCAGAAAATCATCTGCAAGGAATCTCTTGTCCTCTTCAAGAAACACGTGTTCTCACAAAACTGCCTTCCAACAAACACCACCATTTGAATTCCTCATTAGAGTCATACTGTTTGTCCCAATACCCTTGCTTTTTCGTGTGTTTCTTGACTGTCATGAGTTAGTGAAATCGTCTGTTTGTTGTCTTTCTGAGAATGATAGATGTGACAAAGCCCAATGCTCTCTGCAAGACTGCCATAAGAGACAAGTGGAAGAATTCCTTCTTCCTTATGTCTCAGTACAAATTGCGGTGACATGGAGGACAGTGAGATGGTAGTACTGTCTAATAACCTCATGCTTGTCTTCAGCCATGAAAGCAACAGGAAGATGACCACAACAACTGCAGTGGGGTGGAAATTAACCTGAAGCCTACAAGGTAAAAGCCACAGCGAGGGAGAACGGAAGTTGCAGAGATGATGGGAGAAGGTCGGAGACATGGCTCAGGGAAGATTTGGTTGGTTCGTAGATCAGATGGCCAGATCCCATGCAGAGGACCAAGGCACAGGAAGCAAGGCACACTGGGAACCCACAAGGAACCTGTTTCCCAGTGCCGTTGACTTTTACATACAAGTGTATGAAGGGCACTAGTACTTGACAACAAAAGTGTTGAGGGGTGAAATTTTCATATCAGCAGTCTTGGCAGACATCGACCTGAAAGAACACCATCTTTTTCCTGCATATGACACCAACAAGCAACCAGGAGCAGACAGCCTGGAGACAATGATCAGAGACAATACTAAGAGACGCATTGAGAAGATGGTGAGTCATGGGAGTGCATCCGTGAATGGAGTACATCAGTGTTAATGGAGATGTCTCAATGTGGACATACTAATTTTGGGCTCTCACAACAGCAGCATCAAGACAGACCGACTGGCCAAGACAGGTAGCTGAGGACATAGGCAGACTAGCTAGCCAACACGAAATCCCAACCTTGGAACACCTGGAGGATGCCTACCTCAGTACAAGATGCTTAGTCCAAGGAGAACAGTTTCTCCATAGGGAACGAGAAGAAAGCTTTGACCACATGTTCTCTTCTGAACACAGCATTCTGCAGGCCTGCGTTCTGCTGAATTGGTGGAATTTCTCCTTTCACAGGCACACCAGAGCCCACCATGGTAAACCTCAGCATATTCAGCCCGGACCCTAAAACACCAAACGGCAGGAAAGGAGAGGCACTGCAAATGACTGGCCTCAAGGACAGGGTCAGCCACTACACCAACAGCAGATGGCATGCATGCCACATACACACACACACACACACACACACACACACACACAAACACGCACCTATGCACTCAGCAAACATTAAGGGCCAGCCCTGGGTCACTCCCGGATCTCTTCTTCCTAAAGAAATTACTCTCCGTTTAGAAAACAGAATGAGTTTAACGAATACAGAGTGGTGACAGAGACCTAGATCCAATGCAAAGACGGAAGAATCAATTGATGCCCAGGTAAAGGAAGAAGGAATGATTACGGCTAGGCAATCAGTGTGAAACCTCTACATAGAACATGCCCGATGCGGGTTTGAAAAAAGCGGCCTAATACTCGCTGTACATTGGAAAACATAGAAGATATCGGAGAGTCTTGAACCACAGAGATAAAACTGATAATGTTAAAAGCACCTAAAGAACTCCTGAAGAGAAAATTGGTAGGAGACTGGATACAAAGTTCGGGAACATGGCAGAAGTGGAGGATCCAATTAGGGACCAGGAAGAACAAGCCTAGAAAATAAGGATGAAAATACTAAGAGAGAAGGCAGAATGATAGAACATGATAATGAGCTTAGGGAATCTCCAAGGAAATGAAAGAGGTGCCTCTTGTAGGAGGAGTAAGTGTGAGAGAAAAAAAGAGTGTTGATCCTAGATTGGATAACTCGGGGCTGAAAAGGAACCTCATCTGGGATCATAGAAAGTGGTCCAGAATCAGAGGCACAAGGACTCCCTTCACCTTCCACAGAAGCGGAGCACCTAAAGACATAGTGTCATTCCCCCTGGAAAATCTAGGCATGGAGGTATTCTCTTTAGGCAAATGGGCATCGGAGAATAGTTTGTCCATAGCCCAGTCACTGACTTCAAGAGGAAAAGCTATACCAGCTCTCGAAGCAGGCCGGATAGCTCAAGCAACACCAGCCCAAGCCAAAATCCTTATCCACTGCATTTCTGAACAATGACAGAGCAGCGGTTCCGTCTAGAATCAGGAGGTATTCAAAAGTCAATGGTTTGGTCCTGGGATGTGTCCATCAGTTCAGAGGCGGCCTTCAGATCAACTCAGGATTCCAGGGTCTTGGCATTGACTCTGTTCTCAGGTTCTCTGCTCAGGGGCAAGTAAGCTTCTCCCTCTCCAGCCCTAGACCCTGATTGGGTTCTCTCTGCCTCTCTGTCCAATACGTGCATGTGCACGTTGGACAAGATAACAAAGACAAAACCAGTGCACGATAATTGACTGGGGCCAGAGGATGTTTAATTGAATTTGGACCTAGGTTCCTATGGAGGGCAGCCAGGTACATAGAACCTGCCACCATCCTAAAACCGGACTTTCGCTCGTAGCTCCCTTGTACATTCTCCTGTTCTTTGCCTTCCTGGATCTCCTCACCATCCTGCAACACCCGCTTTCTGTCACGCTGTACTGACCCCTTGTTAACCCATTGTGCATCATCCCGGGGCTCCATTGGAACATGCCCATCTTCCGCAAGAGGCACTGTTTGCTTATCGCATGTAACCATTTGGGGGATGGTCATGAGAGGGTGAAGGCAGGCTTGTGCTGCCACATCTCCATGCAGTTCCACAGAGGGTAGCTGCTCCACGCTGAGGAAGTGCTCAAGGTTCTTCCACATTCGAATCCTCTTCAATGCGTCCTTTTGCACATACAAGTTGTCTTCCTGAAACGGAAGGGCAGTCTTTCAGATGGCTTCACTTGGGCAATGGGTCTCTTCCAACCTGCTCTCTGTTGGCTCCTGTGGACTCCAAGAACATGAGTCCGTCCTGGACCTAAGGTTCTAGGGTGTAAATCTGCATTGGATGCATGGTCTTTTTGGAAGATTGGGTGGCCATGTTGGCACCGATTCTGGAGACGCTCGATGTTCGTGTGCTAGCTGTGGAAGACTACAGAAATGTCATTGGCACGGTTGCGGTGGTACACTTTGAGCTTCCCTTGGGTGGCCCTTTTCCTGTTCAAATGCCCCGTGCTTTGGTGGGAGGGCCTCACCCTTGCGATGTGCTCGGATTTCCTCCCCTGAGGCTTTGCTTGTGGTCTGTTTGTTTCTTGGCCAGTCGTGGCTAAGATGGAATGAGGGACCCTTGCCTTTCTCCGAGGTCCAGAGGGCTGGTGCTGACACTCACGACCAAACACTACGAATTGGGCCATGGAGAAGGTGACACCGACTCGCTTCGCAAACTGCCTTGGTGAGAGACCCAGGCGGCTCCAGCGGTTTGGGACAGCTTGGAGTCCTCTTGGCCCACCCATGACTACTCCAGTCAAGTGTAGTGATCAGGCCTGGGTTGATGAGGACTGGTTGCTATGACCTCAAAGCTTTGTGACATCACAGATGCTGGCTTCACTGAAGCAGCTGTCTCTCTCCCGTGACCTTGGTGTCCTATGGCTTTCAGTACGAAGCCCCAGGAAGGACAGAACAAGAGCCCTCTGAACTTGATCAAGAACTCAGGAAGTCTTGGTGTTTAATGTCCAACTTCCCCTTTCTGGAGACATAGAGGAAGGTAAATGACATTCAGTATACCTTCCTTAAGGCCAACATATCCCTGGAGACGGCAAGGTGTCCTTTTCCACTACAATTTCTAGATACTGCAAGAAAAACTGAGGCCTCGCAGGTATGAGCACTCTCCATGGGGTTTGTCGCCCTGTGTGTGAGAGCGTACTTTGTCAGCGTCTTTTGCCTATGGGTCAGTGATGAGTAAGGTATTGAAATCCTTTTCCAAGGTAAAAGGTGAGGGCATCGATATATGGTGCCGTCTTTGGACTCGTCTCTTAATGTTCTGAAATATGCAGCTAAGGGATTAGACCTCTGACTTCCTGGCTTTTCCTTAAACACCTTTGCAAAATCTCCGAGGAGAGTGACATTATGCATCAGAGCTAACTCTCAATGAAGAGGCCTGGAACAAACCCGTTGTCATTATTAGTTAACTGTACTTGTTGTGGTAACTGGTATAGACATGTGGACCAAGTCTCTTTTCTCAGAAGGAAAGGGACGGCCTATACAGATGGCTTGCAAGGCCCATTTGAGCAGACCTTTGGAGTGAGCCACAATGCCCTTGCAAGGACTAGTGGATCAGGAAGTTTGGGTCCATTTCGGCACCACAGTATTCCTCTGCCGTCGAAGTGAATGAACCCCTAGACCTTGCCTTGACATGAATGTCCCATGCCCTGCTGTTGGGAAATGGAAAAGGCAAGCAGACAAAGGGAAATATCATATGGCTTCCCACATTATGTGCCTCGGGAGGAATACCTTGGCCCTTAGTAAAGGAAGGGAATACTGAAGGGCAAGATGTCAGATGAGGAGACCCACCAGGAGTGATTCAGGACTCTGAGAATCCAGCTGACGCTTACAGAAAAGAGAAAGGCTTAATTGGTGTTCAGGATGTGGCATATATTAGGAGGAGCACTAGGACGTACATGCAACTAAAGCATCCGTGAATACGCTGTCAAAAACGGATGATGGATGATAGGCAGGCTTTCTCAACAGAACAGCAACAAGAACAACATAAATTCAGAGAAAAACAATGTGGCTCTCTCAAAATCAAAGGAAGTCACAGAAAGAAAAGGAAAGAATTATATTGTTTATTATCTTTCCTTATTGAAATGACATGGGATTGGTTTCCTTAAATGTCCTTCTTTGAATTGGGTCTTTATCCTTGTAAATTAGAGTTTACCCGCCTCTTCCATCTCTGGATTTGATGAGAGGACATGACAATGCCTTCACTAAATACCTAGAGGAGTGGCCCAGGAAAATGACTTGACCTGGCCTTGTGTGTTGGCACGGGTTGGATTACTGCTTCAAATGCTTCCGTCACTACTAGAGAGCTGAGATTTTCTAGTTTTCCTGACCTAAACTTGGAAGTTACTATGTGTCTTGGAATTTTTCCTTTTTTCTCAGTTCTTGGATTTGCTAGCATAAAGGTGTGTATATACCTTTTTGGTTATTCTTTTTTCCTTTCTCCCAGTTGTCATGTGGTTTCATACTTGTAGCTGTGTGCTTGTCTCCCTGTTTTATCCAAGGAATGGCTTTTGCGGTTTGTTCGTGTTGTCAAAACTGAAGTGTGAGGTCTCCTGATTTATTTCCTATTGGTTTGTTTGTATTTCCTTAATTTTGATAATCACATGTATGATTTCAATTTTTTGTTAACTTTGGAGTTCGGTTTTTCTTCATCTTGTTCCTTCAGTCCTCCTTTTAGGTGCTTTCTTTTTCGGTTTTTTAAAATTTTGGAAATGCATTCATTTAACCCTATATGGTTTCCCCATAAAATGTTTTGGCATCATCCTCTAAGTTTCTTAGAATTCTTTCTTTCATGGCTCTTTCTTCTTTTCCTTTGGATTTTCTTTCTTGAATTCATTGTAGTTCGTGAGTGTTTGTGTTTTCCACTTTAGATCTGGCTGTATTTCCAATTTGAAAGTGATATCTTCCTGTTTTCATACCTTCGTGATCATAAGTGCACAGGATAGGATTTGACTTCTCTTCCATGTATTACGATTGCATTTGGACTCGAGCTCATGACCTGCGATAGACAAAGTTAGGTCTGCCGCTGGGAAGAACATATCTTATTGTCCTCAGAGACGCAATCTTTCTCATCGATCCATAAAGTTCAGGTGGTCTCGAGAGCTCATGTGGATGTCTGTTATTCCTTAGCACCTTCCCATCCAGATGATCTGTCCTGTGCTTAACGTGGATATCATAGTTAACAACAGTATTGGATAAAAGTCGACATCTCCCTTCCTCCTGTGTTCATGGGCTTCCAACGTTTATATACACCCTTGTTCGTGGTGGATGTGTTGGCAATTCTTCCAGGTTTCTGTTGTTTTGATGCTCCATCAAGACAATACACCTTCCGCTTAGCTTTTTTTCTCTCGAAGGCATAAAATCACTCTCGCTGACTTAGGCACAAACACTTTGGCTCTCTTCTCCTTGGGAATAGCATAACCTATGTCTTCCCTGTTTCTTCACTTGCAAGCTATGAGTATCTTTATAGTCGAAGGAAATCTCCTATGAGCATCAGAACGACGAGCTTGTTTAATATTTGTTGTTTTCTTATGGATCTTTCCTAACTTTTCTTTTTTTTTTTTTTGGAATTTCTACCATTCTTATAAACTGTTTGTATTGACGGGAGACTTTAGTCCTGAGCGCTGAATGTATTATTGATAGGTAATAGTTCACTTTCTCATTTCGGTTGGCTTCTGACTTGGATTCTATTTGCCTTTCACCTATATGGTATTTTCTTGGGGTTGCTTCATTGGTACGATTCCTCGCTTCCTTCCCATATTTTGCATGTCTTATATTTGTGTGTGTTCATGTGTGTGTGCATGTGCATGTGTTAATGTGGGTTGGGTCTGTGTGTGTTTCACATCACACTTATTATTAAAATGTGAGAGAATGGAATTCGGTCTCTATGGGTAGCAATTCAATTTGACATGCCTTGAAAACTCACATTCCATCAGTTTCAGGAAATTTCCTGCAAGGGATGTCATTTCTTGTCCTCTTCAAGAAACACGTGTTCTCACAAAACTGCCTTCCAAAAAACACCACCATTTAAATTCCTCATTAGAGTCATACTATTTGTCCCAATACCTTGCTTTTTCGTATGTTTCTTGACTGTCATGAGTTAGTGAAATCGTCTGTTTGATGTCTTTCTGAGAATGATAGATGTGACAAAGTCCAATGCTCTCCGCAAGACTGCCATAAGAGACAAGTGGAAGAATTCCTTCTTGCTTATGTTTCAGTACGAATTGCGGTGACATGGAGGACAGTGAGATGGTAGTAGTGTCTAATAACCTCATGCTTGTCTTCAGCCATGAAGGCAACAGGAAGATGACCACAACAACTGCAGTGGGGTGGAAATTGACCTGAAGCCTACAAGGTAAACGCCACAGCGAAAGAGAACGGAAGTTGCAGAGATAATGGGAGAAGGTTGGAGAAATGGCTCGGGGGAGGTTTGGTTGGTTCATGGATCAGAGGGTTGGGACCCATGCAGAGGACCAAGGCACAGGAGAGCAAGGCACACTGGGAGCCCACAAGGAACCAGTTTCCCAGTGCCGTTGACTTTGACATACCGAAGGTCTGAAGGGCTTGAGTACTTGACAACACAAGTGTTGAAGGCTGAAATTTTCAAATTAGCAGGCTTGGCAGACATCGACCTGAAGGAACACCATCTTTTTCCTGAATATGACACCAACAAGCAACCAGGAGCAGACAGTCTGGAGACAATGATCAGAGACAATACTAAGAGACGCAGTGGGAAGATGGTGAGTCGTGGGACTGCATCAGTGAATGGAGTGCATCAGTGTTAATGGAGATGTCTCAATGTAGACGTAATAATTTTGGGGCTCTCACAACAGCAGCATCAAGCCAGACCTACTGGCCAAGACAGGTAGGTGAGGACATAGGCTGCCTAGCCTGCCAACCCGAAATCCCAACCGTGTAGCTCCTGGAGAACTGCCTTCCTAGGTCCAAGATGCTTAGTCCAAGGAGAAGAGATTCTCCCATAGGGGACGTTAAGAAAGCTTTGACCACATGTTCTCTTCTGAACACAGCATTCCGCAGGCCTGTGTTCTGCTGAGTTGGTGGAAATTCTACTTTCACAGGCACACCAGAGCCCACCAAGGTAAACCTCAGCATATTAAGGCCGGACGCTAAAGACACCAAACAGAAGGAAAGTAGAGGCACTGCAAATGACAGGCCTCAAGGACAGGGTAAGCCACTACACAAACAGCAGATGGCATGCATGCCACATACACACACACACACACACACACAAATGCATGCACTCAACAAACATTAAGGGCCAGCCCTGGGTCACTCCTGGATCTATTCTTCCTAAAGAAATTATTCTCAGCTTAGAAAACAGAATGAGTTTAACGAATACAGAGAGGTGAAAGAGATCTAGATCCAATGCAAAAATAGAAGAATCAATTGATGCCGGGGTAAAGGAAGAAGGATTGATTATGGCTAGGCAATCAGAGTGAAACCTCTATATAGAACACGCCCGATGCAGGGTTGAAACCAGCGGCCTGGATACTCGCTGTACATCAGAAAACAGAGAAGATATCAGAGAGTCTCGAACCACAGAGTTAAAACTGATAAAGATAAAAGCACCTAAAGAACTCCTGAAGAGAAGATTGGTTAGAGACTGGATGCAAAGTCCGGGAACATGGCAGAAGTGGAGGATCCAATTAGGGACCGGGAAGAACAAGCCTAGAAAATAAGGACGCAAATTCTAAGAGAGAAGGCGGAATGATGGAACATGATAGCGAGCTTAGGGAATCTCCAAGGAAATGAAAGAGGTGCCTCTTGTAGGCAAAGTAAGAGTGAGAGAAAGAAAAGAGGGCTGATCCTAGATTGGAGAACTCGGGGCTGAAAAGGACCCTCATCTGGGAGCAGAGAAAGTGGTCCAGAATGAGAAGCACAGAGGACTCCCAACACCTTCCACAGAAGTGGAACACCTAAAGACATAGTGTCATTCCCCCTGGAAAATCTAGGCATGGAGGTATTCTCTTTAGGCAAATAGGCATCGGAGAATAGTTTGTCCATAGCCCAGTCACTGACTTCAAGACGAAAAGCTATACCAGCTCTCGAAGCAGGTCAGATAGCTCAAGCAACACCAGCCCAAGCCAAAATCCTTATCCCCTGCCTTTCTGAACAATGACAGAGCAGCGGTTCTGTCTAGAACCAGGAGGAATTCAGAAGTCAATGTTTGGGTCCGGGTTGTGTCCATCAGTTCAGAGGCGGCCTTCAGATCAACTCATGATTCCAGGGTCTTGGCATTGACTCTGTACTCAGGTTCTCTGCTCAGGGGCACGTAAGCTTCTCCCTATCCTGCCACACGCCCTGATTGGGATCTATCTGCCTCTCTGTCCAATACGTGAATGTGCACGTTGGACAAGATAACAAAGACAAAAACAGTGCACAATAATTGACTGGGGCCAAAGGATGTTTTATTGAATTTGGACCTAGGTTCCTATGGAGGGCAGCCAGGTACAGAGAAACTCCCACCATCCTAAAATGCCCGACCTTCGCTCGGAGCTCCCTTGTTCATTCTACTGTTCTTTGCCTTCCTGGATCACCACACCAACCTGCAGAATCTGCTGTCTGTTGCGCTGTACTGACCCCTTGTTAACACATTGTGCTTCCTCTCGGGGCTCTATTGGAACATGCCCATCTTCCGCAAGGGGCACAGTTTGCTTATCACATGTAACCATTTGGGGGATGGTCATGAGAGGGTGAATGCAGGCTTGTGCTGCCACATCTCCATGCAGTTCCACAGAGGGTAGCTGCTCCACGCTGAGGGAGTGCTCCAGGTTCTTCCACATTCGAATCCTCTTCAATGCGTCCTTTTGGACATACAAGTTGTCTTCCTGAAACGGGAAGGGAAGTCTTTCAGATGGCTTCATTGGGCTATGGGTCTCTTCCAACATGCTCTCCGTTGGCTCCTGTGGACTCCAAGAACATGGGTCCGTCCTGGACCTAAGGTTCTAGGGTGTAGAGTCTGCCTTGGATGCATGGTCTTTTTGGAAGATTGGGAGTCCTTGTTGGCACCTTTTCTGGAGACCATCGAGGTACTTGTGTGCTCGCTGTGGAAGACTCCAAACATGTCTATGGCACGGCTGCGGGGGTTCACTTTGAGCTTCCCTTGGGTGGCCCTTTTCCTGTTCAGATGCTCCATGATTTGGTGGGAGGGCCGCACCCTTGCGCAGGGCTCTGCTTTCCTCATCTGAGGCTTTGCTTGCGGTCTGTTAGTTTCTTGGCCAGTCGTGGCTAAGATGGAATGAGGGATCCTTGCCTTTCTCGAGGTCCAGAGGGCTGGTGCTGACACTCACGACCAAACACTACGAAATGGGCCATGGAGAAGGTGACACCGACTCGCTTCGCAAACTGCCTTGGTGAGAGACCCAGGTGGCTCCAGAGGTTTGGGACGGCCTGGGGTCCTCTTGGCCCACCCATGACTACTCCAGTCAAGTGTAGTGATCAGGCCTGGGTTGATGAGGAGTGGTTGCTATGACCTCAAAGCTTTGTGACATCACAGATGCTGGCTTCACTGAAGCAGCTGTCCCTCTCCCATGACCTTGGTGTCCTATGGCTTTAAGTAGGAAGCCCCAGGAAGGACAGTACAAGAGCCCTCTGAACCTGATCAATAACTCAGGATTTCTTGTTGGTTAATGTCCAACTTCCCCATTCTGGAGACATAGAGGAAGGAAAATGACATTCAGTATACCTTCCTTTAGGCCAACATATCCCCGGAGATGGCAAGGTCTCCTTTTCCAGTACAATTGTAGATATTTCAAGAAAAGGTGAGGCCTCGCGGGTATGAATAGCTCTCCGTGGGTTTTGTCGTCCTGTGGGTGAGAGCGTACTTTGTCAGCGTCTTTCGCCTATGGGTCTGTGATGACTAAGGTATGGAAAGTCCCTTTCCGAGGTAAAAGGTGAGGGCATCGAAATATGATGCTGTCTGGGGCCTAGTCTCCTAGTGTTCTGAAACACACGGCTAAGGGATGAGGTCTCTGTCTACCTGGCTTTCCCTTAAATACCTTTGCAAAGACTTCGAGGGAGTGACCTTATGCATCAGAGCTAACTCTCATTGAAGAGGCCTGGATCGAAACCGTTGTCATTATTAGTTAACTGTACTTGTTGTGGTAACGGGTATAGACATGTGGACCAAGTCTCTTTAGTCAGAAGGAAAGGGACGGCCTATACCGACGGCTTGCAAGGCCCATTCGAGCAGACTTTTGGAGTGAGCCGCAATGCCTTTGCAAGGAATAGTGGATCAGGAAGTTTGGGTCCATTTCGGCACCACAGTATTCCTCTGCCGTCGAAGTGAATGAACCCCTGGACCTTGCCTTGACATGAATGTCCCATGCCCTGCTGTTGGGAAATGGAAAAGGAAGGGAATACTGACGGGCAAGAAGTCAGAGAAGGAGACCCACCAGGAGTGACTCAGGACTCTGAGAATCCAGCTGAGGTTTACCAAAAAGAGAACTGCTTAATGGGTAGTCAGGAGTTGTGGCATATATTAGGAGGAGCACTGGACGTACATGCAACTAAAGCATCCGTGAATACTCTGTCAAAAACGGATGATGGATGATAGGCTGGCTTTCTCAACAGAACAACAACAAGAACAACATAATTTCAGAGGAAAACAATATGGCCTTCTCTAAACCAAAGGAAGTCACAGGAGAAAAGGAAAGAATTATATTGTTTATTGTCTTTCCTTATTGAAATGACATGGAATTGGTTTCCTAAGATGTCCTTTTTTGAATTGGGTCTTTATCCTTGTGAATTAGCGTTTACCCGCCTCTTCCATCTCTGGATTTGATGAGAGGACATCACAATTCCTTCACTAAATACCTAGAGGAGTGGCTCAGGAAAATGTCTTGACCTGGCCTTCTGTGTGTTGGCTGGGGTTGGATTACTGCTTCAAATGGTTCCGTCACTACTAGAGCTGAGATTTTGTAGGATTACTGACCTAACTTGGATGTTCCTATGTGTCTGGGAATTTATCCTTTTCTCTCCGTTCTTGGATTTGCTAGCATAAATGTGTGGATGTGCCTCTTCGGTTTTTCTTTTTTCCTTTCTCCGAGTTGTCATGTGGTTTCATACTTGCAGCTGTGTGCTTGTCTCCCTGTTTTATCCCAGTAATGGTTTCTGCGGTTTGTTCGTGTTGTGAAAACTGAAGTGTGAGGTCTCCTGATTCATTTCCTATTGGTTTGTTTGTATTTCCTTAATTTTGATAATCACATGTATGATTTCATTTTTCTGTTAACTTTGGAGTTCGGTTTTTCTTCATCTTGTTCCTTCAGTCGTCCTTATAGGGGGATTTCTTTTTCAGTGTTTTTAAATTTTGGAAATGCATGCTTTTAACCCTATATGGTTTCCCCATAAAATGTTTTGGCATCCTCCTCTAAGTTTCTTAGATTTCCTTCGTTCATGGCTCTTTCTTCTTTTCCTTTGGATTTTCTTTCTTGCATTCATTGCAGTTCGTGAATGTGCTGTGTTTTCCACTTTAGTGTCTGGCTGTATTTCCAATTTGAAAGTGATATCTTCCTGTTTTCATACCTTCGTGATCATAAGTGCACAGGATAGGTTTTGACTTCTCTTCCATGAATTACGACTGGATTTGGACTCGAGCTCATGACCTGCGATAGACAAAGTTACGTCTGCTGCTGGGAAGAACATATCTTATTGTCCTCAGGGACGCAATCTTTCTCATCAATCCCCAAAGTTCAGGTGGTCTCGAACGCCTATGTGGATGTCTGTTATTCCTTAGCACCTTCCCATCCAGATGATCTGTCCTGTGCTTAACGTAGATATCATAATTGCCAACAGTATTGGATAAAATTCGCCATCTCCCTTCCTGTGTGTTCATACCTTCCAACGTTTAGATACACCCTTGTCCGTGGTGTATATGTTCGCAATTCTTCCAGGTTTCTGTTGTTTTGATGCTCCATCAAGACAAAACAACTTCCGCTTATCTTTTGTCTCTCGAAGGCATAAAATGACTCTCGCTGACTTATGCACAAGCACTTTGGCTCTCTTCTCCTTAGGAATAGCATAACCTACGTCTTCCCTGTTTCTTCACTTGCAAGCTATGAGTATCTTTATAGTCGAAGGAAATCTCCTATGGGCAACAGAAGGACGAGTCTGTTTAATATTTGCTGTTTTCTTATGGATGTTTTCTAACTTTTTTTTTTTTTAATTTGGAATTTCAACCACTCTTACAAACTGTTTGTATTGACGAAAGACTTTAGTCCTGATACTGAATGTATTATTGATAGGTAATAGTTCACTTTCTCATTTCGGTTGGCTTCTGACTTGGATTCTATTTGCCTTTCACCTATATGGTATTTTCTTGGGGTTTCTTCATTGGTACGATTCCTTGCTTCCTTCCCATATTTTCCATGTCTTATCATTGTGTGTTTGCATGTGCATATGTTAATGCTGTGTGGTGTGTGTGTGTTTCACATCACAATTATTATTAAAATACGAGAGAATGGAATTCGGTCTCTTGTGGGTAGCAATTCAATTTGACATGCCTTGAAATCTCACATTCCATCAGTTTCAGGAAATCTCCTGCAAGGAATGTCATCTCTTGTCCTCTTCAATTAACACATGTTCTCACAAAACTGCTTTCCAAAGAACAGCACCATTTGAATTCCTCATTAGAGTCATACTGTTTGTACCAATACCCTTTCTTTTTCATATGATTCTTGACTGTCATGAGTTAGTGAAATCGTCTGTCTGATGTCATTCTGAGAATGATAGATGTGACAAAGCCCAATGCTCTCCGCCAGACTGCCATAAGAGACAAGTGGAAGAATTCATTCTTGCTTATGTTTCAGTACGAATTGCGGTGACATGGAGGAGAGTGAGATGGTAGTAGTGTCTAATAACCTCATGCTTTTCTTCAGCTATGAAGGCAACAGGAAGATGAACACAACAACTGCATTGGGGTGGAAATTGACCTGAAGCCTACAAGATAAACTCCACAGCGAAAGAGAACGGAAGTTGCAGAGATGATGGGAGAAAGTTGGAGAAATGGCTCAGGGGAGATTTGGTTGGTTAGTGGATCAGAGGGCTGGAGCCCATGAAGAGGACCAAGGCACAGGAGAGCAGGGCATACTGGGAACCCACAAGGAACCTGTTTCCCAGTGCCGTTGACTGTGAGACGCAGAGGGTCTGAAGGGCACGAGTACTTTACAACACAAGTGTTGAAGGCTGAAGTTTTCCTATCAGCAGGCTTGGCAGACATCAACTTGAAGGAACACAATCTTTTTCCTGCATATGACACCAACAAGCGACCAGGAGCAGACAGCCTGGAGACAATGATCAGAGAGAGACAATACTAAGTGACGCACTGGGAAGATGGTGAGTAGTGGGACTGATTCCGTGAAAGGCAGTGTTCGTGGAGATGTCTCAATGTGGATATAATAAATTTTGGGCTCTCGCAACAGCAGCATCAAGACAAAGCTACTGGCCAAGACAGGTATGTGAGGACATAGGCTGCCTAGCCAGCCAACTCGAAATCCCGACAGTGGAATACTTGGAAAACTGCCTTCCTCAGTCCAAGATGCTTAGTCCAAGGACAACGACTCTCCCATACGGGACGAGAAGAAAGCTTTGACCACATGTTCTCTTCTGAACACAGCATTCTGCAGGCCTGCGTTCTGCTGAGTTGCTCGAATTTCTCCTTTCACAGGCACACCAGAGCCCTCAAGGTAAACCTCTGCATATTCAACCCGGACCCTAAAAACAACAAACGGCCAGAAAGGAGAGCTACAGCAAATGACTGGCCTCCAGAACAGGGTCAGCCACAACACAAACAGCAGTGGCATGCATGCCACATACACACTCACAAACACACACACACGCACGCACTCAACAAACCTTAAGGGCCAGCCCTGGGTACTCCGGATCTCTTCCTCCTAAATAAATTACCCTCTGGTTAGAAAACAGAATGAGTTTAACGAATACAGAGAGGTGACAGAGACTTAGATCCAATGCAAAGATGAAAAAATCTATTGATGCCCAGGTAAAGGAAGAAGGAATGATTATGGCTAGGCAATCAGAGTGAACCCTCTACATAGAAATCGCCCGATGCGGGATTGAAAGCAGGGGCCTGGATACTCGCTGTACGTCAGAAAACATAGGAGATATCAGAGGGTCTCGAACCACAGAGATAAAACTGATAAAGATAAAAGCACCTAAAGAACTCCTGAAGAGAAGATTGGTAGGAGACTGTACACTGCAGCTCCATGCAGGATCCCATGATCTTACCTCCAGAAGCTTTTCCAAAAATTCCAATGCTGTTTCAGTTCTCATCATTTGAATTCGGGTGGCCCTCCAAAAATAGGGTCCTTATTCAAAGGAGCGAGACTGATACAAAGTGAAGGTCAAGCAAACGTTAATTTTGCACAAAGCATCGAGAATCATATTGACCGGTCAGGGCCTTCTCTTGCAAAGTGGCAACCCATCCCAGCCTCAGAGACTGACATTTATAGCGGTAGTTTAGCCAGGCTATACAGACGTGGCCAATGAGATAACAATACAGAAAAAACTGCACAGTCGTGCTAAGTCTGCTACACCACAAAAACAAAAATGCTAGGTAACACATGGGTGGACAATTGGATCTCAATTTACCCTAGTAGATATATGCGTGCCCCTCTAATGGGATGTCTTCACCTGGCCTGATTCACCCTTGTATCTAGGCTTTGAGTGTAAGCTCCTCTGGGAGGAGTAGGGTCAATTTTGTTTACAGCATGGGTTCAATATAAGTTTACTGCAGAAACACAAAATGACTCCCTCTGGCCTAGCGGACCTTATAATGAGTAGCTGTAGCATCCCAAGAAATAGAGCCAAGATGACTTCCAAATCTTCAAAACTGACAATTTACCAAAGGCAGATTCTACATCCTAGAACCTTAGGTCCAGAATGGACTCATGTACTTGGAGTCCACAGGAGCAAGCATGGAGCATGTTGGAAAAGACCCATAGCCCAAGTGAAGCCATCTGAAAGACTTCCGTGCCCATTTCAGGAAGACAACTTGTATCTTCAAAAGGACGCATTGAAGAGGATTCAAATGTCAAAGAACCTGGAGCATTCCCACAGGGTCCTGCAGATACCCTCTGGAGGAGTACATGTACATGTGACAGCACAAGCCTGCCTTCACCCTCTCATGAACATCCCCCAAATGGTTTCATGGGATAAGCAAACAATGCCTCTTGTGGAAGATGGGTGTGTTCTAATGGAGGCAGCAGAAGATGAACAGTGGGAAAACAAAGGGCCATTAGAGAGCCACAGACAGCGTATGCTAGAGGTTGGTGAGGATATTCAGGAAGACAAGGAACTGGAGAATGAACATTGGAGCTCTGAGCGAAGGTCTGGCATTTGAGGATGGTGGGAGGTTCTCTGAACCTGGCTGCCTTCCATAGAGATCTAGGTCCAAATTAAAGAAAACATCCCCTGGCCACAGTCAATCCTTGTACCCCGGTTGTGTTTTTGTCTTTTTGTCAAACAATGCACATGCACATATTTGACATAGAGACAGAGAGATCACAATCAGGGTGTAGAGCTGGAGAGGGAAAAGCTGACTTACCCCTGAGCAGGGAACCTGAGACCAGAGTCGATGCCAAGACCCTGGGAACATGAGTTGAGCTGAAGGCCGCCTCTGAACTGATAGGCACAATCCATGACACAATCTTTGACTTCTGAATACGTCCTAGTTCTAGACGTGAACCACTGCTCTGTCATTGTTCACAAATGCAGGGGAAATGGATTTTGGCTTGGGCTGGTGTTGCTTGAGCTTTCTGGCCTGCTTTGAGAGCTGGTATAGTTTGTCCTCTTGAGGTAAGTGACTTGGCTATGTACAAACTACACTCCCACGCATATTTAGGTAAAGAGAATTCCTCCATTGAATGAAACTATGTCTTGTGGTTCCATGCTTCTGTGGATGGTGATGTGAGTCCTCCTTGCCTCTGAATCTGGATCTCTGTTTCTGCTCCCAGATGAGGGACAGTTTTAGCTCTGAATTCTCAAATCCATGTTCAGCCCTCTTTTTTTTCTCTCACTCCTACTTCTCCTACAATAAGCACCTCTTTCTATTCCTTGGAGTCAATGACTTTCCTAAGCTCATTGTCATGTTTCATCATTCTTCCTTCTTTCTTTGGATTTGCTTCCTTATTTACCATTCCTTTTCTGACAGGTCAAAAATTTGGTCCTTTGCTTCTGCCAGCTTCTTGGACTTTTCCTTCAGTCTGCTACCAATCTTTTCTTTAGGAATTCTTTTTTATTTTATTTTATTTTATTTTATTTTATTTCTATCAGTTTAATCTATGTGTTTTGAGACTCCCTGATATCTTTCTGCTTTCAATCCTCCATTGGGCGTGTTATATGTGAGGTTTCACTCCCATTACCTGGCCATGATCATTTCTTGTCTTCTTCCTTGGCAACAATTGATTCTTCCATCTTTGTCTTGGATATAGGTCTCTGACTTTTTCTCAGTATTTGAAAAATCAATTCTGTTTTTTATCATGATGGTAATTTCTTTAGAAATAAGATATCATGGAGTGCCCAAGGGCTGGCCCTTGAGGGAGTCTCGGGTATGTGTGTGTGGCATGCATGCCCTCTGCTGTTGTATCATAGCTGCCCCCTGTCCTTGAGACCAGTCATCTGCAGAGGCTCTCTTTGCCAGCCATTTGGTGTGTTTGGGGTCTGGGCTGAATAGGCTGAGGTTTAGCTTGGTGGGATCTGGTGTGCCTGTGAAAGGAGAAATTCAACCTTCACAACAGAATGAATGCCTGTAGCATTCTGTGGTCAGGGGACAGCCTGTGGACAGGGCTTTCTTCTAGTCCCCTATGGGAGAATCTGTGCTCTTAAAATGAAGCAAGTTGGACTGAGGAACACAGTACCCTATGTGTTCCATGGTTAGAATTTCGTGTTTGCAGGAGAGGCTATTAAAGCCCTCACCAACCTGTCTTTGGCCAGTAGCTCGGACTTGATGCTGCCTGTGCGAGAGCCCCAAATTTCTTTTGCCCCCATCAAATCATCTCCAAGAACACTGCCTCTCACTAATGTACAGCCAGAACCCACCATCTTCCCACTGTGTCACCTGGTATTGTCTCTAATCGTGGTTTCCAGGCTGTCTTCACCTGGCTATTTGTTGGTGTTCTCTGACAGAGAAATACAGTGTTCTTTTGAGTTGATATGCCAAGGCTGCTGATCTAAAATCTCCAGGCCTCAAGGCCCTTTGTTAGCATGAACTAGTATGATTCAGACCCCCTGATGGTCAGAATCAATGGAATTGGAGAACGTACTCCTTGTGGGTTCCAAGTGTGCTCCCATCTTTTGTGGCTTTGCCCATTGCATTGTCTCACTGCCTTCTGAATTACCAACTTTCCACTTTTCCCCTAAACCATGTCTCCAATCTTCTCCCATAGTGATTGCAACTTATTCTCTCTTTTGCTATGGAGTTTGCTTTGTGGGCTCCAGTTCATTTCTGCCATGTTGAAGTTGATGTGGTAATCTTCCTGTTGTGTTCCTGGATAAAGACAAGTCTGGAGTTACCAGACACTACTACCATCTCACTGTCCTGAAAAAGCCCCACAGAATCTTACCCAGCCATAAGCAAGAATGAATTCTTTCCACTTGCCTCATGTGGCAGAATTGTGGAGAGCATTAGCCTACGTCACATCTATCAGTCCCAGAAAGACAAATAACATACAATTTTACTCTCTCATGACTGTCAAGAGACATATGAAAAAGCAAGGGAAAAAGGGACAAATAATACGACACTACCCAGGCACACAAAATGTGGTGTTTGTTGAGGTCAGGTTTGAGAGAATATGTGTTTATCAAAGAGGACAAAAGATGACATTCTTTGTAGGAAATGTGGCTGAAAGAGAGGGAATGTGAGTTTTCAAGGCATGTCAAATGGAACTGCTATCCATTAAATACCGACTTCCTATCTCCATCAATTTAATTATAATTGTTATTTGAAACACACTCAGCACACACACACACACACACACACACACACACACACACACACACACAGATAAGACACACAAAAGATGGGGAGGAAGTGAAGAATAGCACTAATGAAGCAAACCCAAAAGAAAAGAACTGAGAGAAAAGGATAAATTCCAAGACACATATTCACTCCAAAGATTAGGTCAGGAAACCTACAAAATCTCAGCTCTGTAGTAGTGACTAAAGCGTTTGAAGCAGTAATCAAACCCCTGTCAACACACAGATGGCGAGGTGCAAATCATTTCCTGTGCAACTCTTCTAGACATTTAGAGAAGGCAATGCCATTTTCTTCTCATCAATTCCACAAATGGAGGAGGTGGATGAACTCCACTTTACTAGTATAAAGACCCAATTCAAATAATGACATTTTAGGAAATAAATTATATTCCATTTCAATAATTAAACATAATAAAAATATAATTCTTTCCTTTTCTCTGTCTGTCTTCACCTGCATTTGAAAGGGCCAGCTTGTTTTTGTATTATTTTGTACTGTTGAGGAAGCCAGCCTGTCATCCATCATCCATTTTTGACAGAGTATTCACTGATGCTTCAGTTCCATATATGACCTAGTACTCCACCTAAGATATGCCAGAACTCTTCAACACCCATTAGCCCGTTCCCTCATTCCCTGCATGTCTCTTTTTTCCTTGACTCTCAGCTTGATTCCTCAGAGTTCTGAGTTACTCCTGGTTTGTCTCCTTCTCTGACTTATCCCCTTCAGTTTTTCCTTCTTTCTACTAAGGGCCGTGGTATTCGTCCTAGGGCACATATGAGAGAAGCCATATGATATTTCCCTATGTCTCCTTGCCCATTTCATTTCACAAACCCAGTCCTGTGGCATTCATGCGAGTGCAAGAATCAAGAGTTCATCCTCCCTAATGGCTTAGGAATACTCTGTTGCCAATATGGACCACACCTTCTTTATCCACTAGTCTTGGCAAGGACATAGCAGCTCAATCCTCAGTTCTGTTCAAGTGAGCCTTGCAGATCATCGATATAAGCCATTAATTTTCCTTTGATTAAAGAGACTTGGTCAACAGGGTTATACCCATTAACACAGTAGGTAGAGATAAATAATGGTAACAAGGAGTGTTGTCCATTGCTCCTCCTTAAGGATTAGCTATAATGTATAGTGTCACTCTCTCATGCAAAGGATGACAAACCTCAGAGAGACGGGATGATATACAAGAGGCCTTGTTGTTTCTGATATCTCTAGATATTTCAGAGGAAATAGGAAAACTTTGCCATCTCTGGAGAAAGGTTGGCCTAAAAGATCATTTTCCTGGGCCACTTTTCTAGGTATTTAGTGAAGGCATTGTCATGTCCTCTCATCAAATCCAGAGATGGAAGAGGCAGGTAAACTCTAATTCACAAGGATAAAGACCCAATTCAAAGAAGGACATTTTAGGAAACCCACCCAATGTCATTTCAATAAGGAAAGATAATAAACAATATAATTCTTTCCTTTTCTCCCTGTGACTTCCTTTGGTTTTGAGAGGGCCACATTGTTTTCCTATGAATTGATGTTGTTGTTGCTGTTCTGTTGAGAAAGCCTGCCTATCATCCATCATCCATTTTTGACAGAGTATTCATGGATGCTTTAGTTGCATGGACGTCCAAGTGCTCCTCCTAATATATGCCACAACTCCTGACCACCCATTAAGCAGTTCTCTTTTCGGTAACCGTCAGCTGGATTCTCAGAGTCCTGAGTCACTCCTGGTGGGTCTCCTTCTCTGACTTCTTGCCCTTTATTATTCCCTTCCGTAAGTGGGCCAAGGTATTCCTCCCAAGGCACATATTGTGGGTAGCCATATGACATTTCCCTTTGTCTGCTTGCCTTTTCCATTTCCCAACAGCAGGGCATGGGACATTCATGTCAAGGCAAGGTCCAGGGGTTCATTCACTCGTCAGCAGAGGATTACTGTGGTGCCGAAATGGACCCAAACTTCCTGATCCACTAGTCCTTGCAAGGGCATTGCGGCTCACTCCAAAGGTCTGCTTGAATGGGCCTTGCAAGCCTTCGGTATAGGCCGTCCCTTTCCTTCTGACTAAAGAGTCTTGGTCCACATGTCTATACCCGTTACCACAACAAGTACAGTTAACTAATAATAACAACGGGTTCGGTCCAGGCCTCTTCATTGAGAGTTAGCTCAGATGCAGAATATCACTCTCCTCAAAGACTTTGCAAAGGTATTTAAGGGAAATCCAGGTAGACAGAGGCCTCATCCCTTAGCCACGTGTTTCAGAACACTAGGAGACGAGGCCACAGACGGCACCATATATCGATGCCCTCACCTTTTACCTCGGAAAGGGACTTTCCGTACCTTAGTCATCACTGACCCATAAGCAAAAGACGCTGACAAAGTACGCTCTCACCCACAGGACGAAAAACCCCACGGAGAGCTGCTCATACGCGAGAGGCCTCACCTTTTCTTGAGATATCTAGAAATTGTAGTATAAAAGGACACCTTGCCGTCTCCGGGGATATGTTGGCCTAAAGGAAGGTATACTGAATGTCATTTTCCTTCCTCTATGTCTCCAGAAAGGGGAAGTTGGACATTAACTCACAAGACATCCTGAGTTCTTGATCAGGTTCAGAGGGCTCTTGTTCTGTCCTTCCCGGGGCTTCCTACTTAAAGCCATAGGACACCAAGGTCATGGGAGAGGGACAGCTGCTTCAGTGAAGCCAGCATCTGTGTTGTCACAAAGCTTTGAGGTCATAGCAACCACTCCTCATCAACCCAGGCCTGATCACTACACTTGACTAGAGTAGTCATGGGTGGGCCAAGAGGACCCCAGGCCGTCCCAAACTGCTGGAGCCGCCTGGGTCTCTCACCAAGGCAGTTTGCGAAGCGAGTCGGTGTCACCTTCTCCATGGCCCAATTCGTAGTATTTGGTCGTGAGTGTCAGCACCAGCCCTCTGGACTTCGGAGAAAGGCAAGGGTCCCTCATTCCATCTTAGCCACGACTGGCCAAGAAACTAACAGACCGCAAGAAATGCCTCAGGGGAGGAAATCCGAGCCCTGCGTAAGGGTGAGACCCTCCAACCAAATCATGGAGCATCTCAACAGGAAAAGGGCCACCCAAGGGAAGCTCAAAGTGAACCCCCGCAACCGTGCCAAAGACATGTCTGGAGTCTTCCACAGCAAGCACATGAGTACCTCGATGGTCTCCAGAAACGGTGCCAACAAGGCCTCCCAATCTTCCAAAAAGACCATGCATCCAAGGCAGACTCTACACCATAGAACCTTAGGTCCAGGACGGACTCATGTTCTTGGAGTCCACAGGAGCCAACGGAGAGCAAGTTGGAAGAGACCCAAGCCCAAGTGAAGCCATCGGAAAGACTTCCGTGCCCGTTTCAGGAAGACAACTTGTATGCGCAAAAGGACCCATTGAAGAAGGTTCGAATTTGGAAGAACCTTGAGCACTTCCTCAGCGTGGAGCAGCTACCCTCTGTGGAACTGCATGGAGATGTGGCAGCACAAGCCTGCCTTCACCCTCTCATGACCATCCCCCAAATGGTTACATGCGATAAGCAAACAGTGCCTCTTGAGGAAGATGGGCATGTTCCAATGGAGCCCCGAGAGAATGCACAATGTGTTAACAAGGGGTCAGTACAGCACGACAGACAGCGGATGCTGCAGGTTGGTGAGGAGATCCAGGAAGGCAAAGAACAGGAGAATGAACAAGGGAGCTCCGAGCGAAGGTCGGGCATTTTAGGATAGTGGGAGGTTCTCTGTACCTGGCTGCCCTCCATAGGCACCTAGGTCCAATTTAATAAAACATCCTCTGGCCCCAGTCAATTATCTTGCACTGATTTTCTCTTTGTTATCTTGTCCAACGTGCGCATGGAAGTATTGGACAGAGAGGCAGAGAGATCCCAATCAGGGGGTGGAGCTGGAGAGGGAGAAGCTTACTTGCCCCTGAGCAGAGAACCTGAGAACAGAGTCAATGCCAAGGCCCAGGAATCATGAGTTGATGTGAAGGCCGCCTCTGAACTGATGGACACAACCCGGGATCCAACAATTGACTTCTGAATACCTCCTGGTTCTAGACAGAACCGCTGCTCTGTCATTGTTCAGAAAGGCAGGGGATAAGGATTTTGGCTTGGCTGCTGTTGCCTGAGCTATCCGACCTGCTTCGAGAGCTGGTATAGCTTTTCGTCTTGAAGTCAGTGACTGGGCTATGGACAAACTATTCTCCGATGCCTATTTGCCTAAAGAGAATACCTCCATGCCTAGATTTTCCAGGGGGAATGGCACTATGTCTTTAGGTGCTCCGCTTCTGTGGAAGGTGTTGGGAGTCCTCTGTGCCTCTGATTCTGGACCACTTTCTCTGCTCCCAGATGAGGGTCCTTTCCAGCCCCGAGTTCTCTAATCTAGGATCAGCCCTCTTTTCTTTCTCTCACTCTTACTTCACCTACAAGATGCACCTCTTTCATTTCCTTAGAGATTCCCTAAGCTCACTATCATGTTCCATCATTCTGCCTTCTCTCTTAGAATTTGCGTCCTTATTTTCTAGGCTTGTTCTTCTCGGTTCCTAATTGGATCCTCCACTTCTACCATGTTCCCGAACTTTGCATCCAGTCTCCTGCCAATCTTCTCTTCAGGAGTTCTTTAGGTGTTTTTATCTTTATCAGTTTTATATCTGTGTTTCGAGACTCTCTGATATCTCCTATGTTTTCTGATGTACAGCGAGTATCCAGGCCACGGCTTTCTATCCTGCATCGGGCGTGTTCTATGTAGAGGTTTCACTATGACTGCCTAGTCGTAATCACTCCTTCTTCCTTTACCCCAGCATCAATTGATTCTTCCATCTTTGCATTGGAATCGTACCAATGAAGAAACCCCAAGAAAATACCATATAGGTGAAAGGCAAATAGAATCCAAGTGAGAAGCCAACCGAAATGAGAAAGTGAACTATTACCTATCAATAATACATTCAGTACTCAGGACTAAAGTCTCCCGTCAATACAAACAGTTTGTAACAGTGGTTGAAATTCTAAATCAAAAAAAAAAAATAGAAACATCCATAAGAAAACAGCAAATATTAAACAGACTCGTCCTTCTGTTGCCCATAGGAGATTTCCTTCGACTATAAAGATACTCATAGCTTGCAAGTGAAGAAACAGGGAAGACGTAGGTTATGCTATTCCCAAGGAGAAGAGAGCCAAAGTGTTTGTGCATAAGTCAGCGAGAGTCATTTTATGCCTTCGAGAGAAAAAAGCTAAGCGGAAGGTGTTTTGTCTTGATGGAGCATCAAAACATCAGAAACCTGGAAGAATTGCCAACACATCCAGCACGAACAAGGGTGTATCTAAACGTTGGAAGCCTATGAACACACAGGAAGGGAGATGGCGACTTTTATCCAATACTGTTGGCAACTATGATATCCAGGTGAAGCACAGGACAGATTATCTGGATGGGAAGGTGATAAGGAATAACAGACGTCCACTTGGGCATTCGAGACCACCTGAACTTTGGGGATCCATGAGTAAGATTGCGTCTCTGAGGACAATAAGATATGCTCTTCCCAGCTGCAGACCTAACTTCGTCTATCACAGGTCATGAGCTCGAGTCCAAATCCAGTCGTAATTCATGGAAGAGAAGTCAAAACCTATCCTGTGCACTTATCATCACGAAGGTATGAAAACAGGAAGATATCACTTTCAATTGGAAATACAGCCAGACACTAAAAGTTGGAAAACACAACAAACTCACGAACTAGCAATGAATGCAAGAAAGAAAATCCAAAGGAAAAGAAGAAAGAGCCATGAAGGAAGGAATTCTAAGACTCTTAGAGGATGATGCCAAAACATTTTATGGGGAAACCATATAGGGTTAAAAGCATGCATTTCCAAAATTTAAAAACACTGAAAAAGAAAGCCACCAAAAAGGACGACTGAAGGAACAGAATGAAGAAAAACCGAACTCCAAAGTTACCAGAAAAATTAAAATCATTCATGTGATTATCAAAATTAAGGAAATACAAACAAACCAATAGAAAAAAAAATCAGGAGATCTCACACTTCAGTTTTGACAACACGAACAAACCGCAGAAGCCTTTACTGGGATAAAACAGGGAGACAAGCACACAGCTGCAAGTATGAAAGCACACGACAACTGGTAGCAAGGGAAAAAGAATATCCGAAGAGGCACATCCACACATTTATGCTAGCAAATTCAAGAACTGAGAGAAAAGGATAAATTCCCAGACACATAGAAACTTCCAAGATTAGGCCAAGAAACCTACAAAATCTCAGCTCTCTAGTTTAGACGGAAGCATTGAAGCAATAATCCAACCCCTGCCAACACACAGAAGGCCAGGTCAAGTCATTTTCCTGGGCGACTCTTCTAGGTATTTAGTGAAGGCATTGTCATGTCCTACATCAAATCCAGAGATGGAAGAGGCGGGTAAACTAATTCACAAGGAAAAAGACCCAATTCAAAGAAGGACATTTTAGGAAACCAATTCCATGTCATTTCAATAAGGAAAGATAATAAACAAATAATTCATTTTTTTTTTCTCCCTGAGACTTCCTTTGGTTTTGAGAGGGCCACGTGTATCCTCTGAATTTATGTTGTTGTTGTTGCTGTT
Organism: Mustela nivalis; assembly: GCF_964662115.1. Lineage (NCBI taxonomy): Eukaryota > Metazoa > Chordata > Mammalia > Carnivora > Mustelidae > Mustela > Mustela nivalis. Next base: position 554,732 of record NW_028136237.1, read on the forward strand.
CTGTTGAGAAAGCCTGCCTATCATCAATCATCCGTTTTTGATAGAGTATTCACGGATGCTTTAGTTGCATGTATGTCCTAGTGCTTCTCCTAATATATACCACATCTGCTGACCACCCATTAAGCACTTTTCTTTTCTGTAACACTCAGCTTGGTTCTCAGAGTCCTGAGTCACTCCTAGTGGGTCTCCTTCTCTGACTTCTTGCCCTTCAGTTTTCCCTTCCTTTACTAAGGGCCAAGGTATTCCTCCCGAGGCATATATTGAGGGAATCCATATGATATTTCCCTTTGTCTGCTTGCCTTTTCTATTACCCCTCAGCCAGGCAAGGGACATTCATGTCAAGGCAAGGTCCAGGGTTTCATTCACTTCGACGGCTGAGGAATACTGTGGTGTCGAAATGGACCCAAACTTCCTGATACACTAGTCCTTGCAAGTGCATTGTGACTCACTCCAAAGTTCTGCTCAAATGGGCCTTGCAAGCCGTCAGTATAGGCCGTCCCTTTCCTTCTGACTAAAGAGACTTGGTCAATATGTCTATACCCATTACCACAAAAGTACAGTAAACTAATGATGACGACGGGTGTGGTCCAGGCCTCTTCCTTAAGAGTTAGCTCTGATGCAGAATATCACTCTCCTCGAAGTCTTGCAAAATTTTTTAAGTGAAAGCCGGGTAGAGAGGGGAAAAATCCCTTAGCCGCGTGTTTCAGAACACTAGGAGACGAGGCCACAGACTGCACCATATATCGACGCCCTCACCTTTTTCCTCGAAAAGGGACTTTCCGTCCCTTAGTTATCACTGACCCATAGGCAAAAGACTCTGACAAAGGAGGCTCTCACCTACAGGATGACAAACCCCACGGAGAGCGCTCAACCCGGGAGGCCTCACCGTTTCTTGAGATCTCTAGAAATTGTAGTGGAAATAGGACAACTTGCCGTCTCCGGGGATATGTTGGCCTAAAGGAAGGTATACTGAATTTCATTTTCTTTCCTCTTTTCTGTAGAAAGGGGAGTGGAACCTTATCCCACAAGACAACCTGAGTTCTTGTTCAGGCTCAGAGGGCTCCTACTCTGTCCTTGTTGGGGTGCTTCTGACATAAGCCATAGGACACCAAGGTCATGGGAGAGGGACAGCTGCTTCAGTGAAGCCAGCATCTCTGATGTCACAAAGCTTTGAGGTCATAGCAACCACTACTCATCAACCCACGCCTGATTACGACACGTGGCTGGACTATTCATGGGTGCGACAAGTGGACCTCAAGCTGACCCTAACCGCTGGAGCCGCCTGGTTCCCTCATCAAGGTAGTTTGCGAAGTGAGTGGGTGTCACATTCTCCATGGCCCAATTCGTAGTGTGTAGTCGTGACTGTCAGCACCAACCCTCTGGACTCCGGAGAAAGGCAAGCGTCCTTCATTCCATCTTAACCATGACAGGCCAAGAAACTATCAGACCGCCAGCAAAACCTCAGGGAAGGAAATCCGAGCCTTGTGCAAGGGTGAGGCCTTTACACCCAAATTCGGAGCTCCTGAACAGGAAAAGGGCCACCCAAGGAAAGCTCAAAGTGAACCCCCGCAACCGTGCCAAAGGCATGTCTAGATTCTTCCACAGCGAGGACACGAGTACCTCGAGCTTCTCTAGAAACGGTGCCAAAAGGCATCCCAATCTTCCAAAACCATGCATCCAAGGCAGACTCTACACCCTAGAACCTTAGGTCCAGGATGGACTCATGTACTTGGAGTCCACAGGAGCCAACGGAGAGAGTGTTGGAAGAGACCCTTAGCCCAAGTGAAGCCATCTGAAAGACTTCCATGCCCGTTTCAGGAAGACAACTTGTATGTCCAAAAGGACACATTGAAGAGGATTCGAATGTGAAAGAACCTGGAGCACCCCCTCAGGGTGGAGCAGCTACCCTTTGTGGAACTGCATGGAGATGTGGCAGCACCAGCCTGCCTTCACCTCTCATGACCATCCCCCATTGGCTTCATGCGATAAGCAAACAGTGCCTCTTGTGTAAAATAGGCATGTTCCAATGGAGCCCCGAGAGGATGCACATTGTGTCAACACGGGGTCAGTACAGCACGGCAGACATTGGATGCTGCAGGTTGGTGAGGAGATCCAGGATGACAAAGAACAGGAGAATGAACAAGGAGCTCTGAGGGAAGGTTGGGCATTTAAGGATGGTGGGAGGCTCTCTGTACCTTGTTGCCCTCCATAGGAAGCTAGGTCAAATTTCAATAAAACATCCTCAGGCCTCAGTCAATTATTGTGCACTGGTTTTGTTTTGTTATATTGTCCAACGATGCGCATGCTCGTATTGGACAGAAAGGCATAGACATCCCAGTCAGGGGGTGGAGCTGGAGAGGGGGAAGCTTACTTGAGACCAGATTCAATGTCTAGACCCAGGAATCATCAGTTGATATGAAGGCCGACTCTGAACTGATGGACACAACCCGGGACCCAACCATTGACTTCTGAATACCTCCTGGTTCTAGACAAGAACTACGGCTCTGTCAGTGGTCAGAAATGCAGGGGATAAAGATTTTGGCTTGGGCTGGTGTTGCTTGAGCTATCCGGCCTGCTTCGAGAGCTGGTATAGCTTTTCTTCTTGAAGTCAGTGACTGGGCTATGAACAAACTATTCTCCGATGCCTATTTGCCTAAAGAGAATACCTCCATGCCTAGATTTTCCAAGGGGTTGGCACTATGTCTTTTGGTGCTCTGCTTCTTTGGAAGGTGATGGCAGTCCTAGGTGCCCCTGATTCTGGACCTCTGTCTCTGCTCCCAGATGAGGGTCGTTTTCAACCCCAATTTCTCCAATCTATGTTCAGGGCTCTTTTCTTCCTCTCACTCTTACTTCTCCTACAAGAGGCACTTCTTTCAATTCCGTGGAGATTCACTAAGCTCAATTTCCTGTTACACCATTCTGCCTTCTCTATGCAGGAAAATGACGTTGTTCAAAGGTATTCCTCTGGAGGCATATATTGTGGGAAGCTATATGATATTTCCCTTTGTCTGCTTGCCTTTTCGATTTCACATCAGCGAAGCATAGGACATTCATGTCAAGGCAAGGTCCAGGGGATCATTTTCGTCCACGGCTGAGTAATACTGTGCTGCCAAAATGGGCCAACCAAACCTTCCTTATCCACTAGTCCTGCAGGAGCATTGCGTCTCAATCCAAAGGTCTGCTCGAGTGGCCTTTGCAAGCCATCAATATAGGCCATCCCTTTCCTTCTGACTAAAGAGACTTGTTAAACATATCTATACCCGTTACCACAACAAGTACAGTTAACTAATGATAACCATGGGTGCGGTCCAGGCCTCTTCCTTAGAGATAGCTCTAATGCAGATTGTCACTCACCTCAAAGACTTTGCAAAGGGGTTTAAGGGAAAGCCAGGTAGACAGGCCCTAATCCCTTAGCTGCATGCTTCAGAATACTAGAAGATGAGGCCAAAGACAGCACCATGTATCGATGCCCTCACCTTTTTCTTTGAAAAGGGGATTCTGTCCCTTAGTCATCACTGACCCATAGGCAAAAGACGCTGAAAAAGGTCGCTCTCCCCACAGGATGACAAACCCCATGAAGAGCTGTTGATATCCATGAGGCCTCACTGTGTCTTGATCCCTAGAAACTGTAGTGTAAATAGGACACCTTGCCATCTCTGGGGAAATGTTGGCTTAAGGAAGCTATACTGAACGTCATATCCTTTCCTCTTTGTCTAGAAAGTGGAAGATGGACATTAACACACAAGACAACCTGGGTTCTTGCTCAAGCTCAGAGGGCTCTTGTTCTGTCCTTCCCGGGGCTTCCTAAAGCCATAGGACACCAAGGTCATGGGAGAGGGACAGCTGCTTCAGTGAAGCAAGCATCTGTGATGTCACAAAGCTTTGATGTCATTTCAGCCACTCCTCTTTAACCCACACCGCATCACAACCCTTGACTAGAGTAGTCTTGGGTGGGCCAAGAGGACCCCAAGCTGTCCCAAACCGCTGGAGCCGCCTGGGTCTCTCACCCAGGTAGTTTACGAAGTGAGTCGGTTTTACTTTCTCCATGGACGAATTCGCAGTGTTTGGTCGTGACTCTCAGCACCAGCCCTCTGGACTCTGGAGAAAGGCAAGAATCCCTCATTCCATCTTAACCAGGATAGGCCAAGAATCAATCAGACTGTAAGCAAAGACTCAGTGTAGGAAATCCTGGCCTTTGTAAAGGTAGGCCCTTCCACCGAATCATGGAGCTTCTGAACAGGAAGAGGGCCACCCAAGGAAAGCTCAAAGTGAACTCCCGCAACCTTCTCAGAGTCATGTCTGGAATTCAACAGGGAGTACTCGATTACCTCGAGCGTCTCCAGAAACGGTGCCAACAGACCTCCCAAACTTCCAAAATGACCATGCATCCAAGGCAGACTCTACACCCTAAGATCCAGAATGGACTCATGTATGTGGAGTCCACAGGAGCAAAAGGAGAACATGTTGGAAGAGATCCATATCCCAAATGAAGCCATCTGAAAGACATCCATACCTGTTTCAGGAAGACAACTTATATGACCAAAAGGACTCATTGAAGAGGATTTGAATGTGGAAGAACCTTGAGCACTCCCTCAGGGTGGAGCAGCTACCCTCTGTGGAACTGTATGGAGATGTGGCAGCACAAGCCTGCCTTCACCATCTCATGACCATCCCCCAAATGGTTTCATGATATAAGCAAACAGTGCCTCTTGCAGAAGATGGGCATGTTGTAATATAGTCAGGAGAGGATGTACAATGTGTCAACAAGGGGTCAGTACAGCACAACAGACAGCGGATGCTGCAGGTTGGTGAGGAGATCCAGGAAGACAAAGAACAGGAGATTGAACATGGGAGCTCTGAGAGAAGGTCGACCATTTTAGGATGGTGGGAGGTTCTCGGTACCTGGCTACCCTCCATAGGAACCTAGGTCCAAATTCAATTAAACATCCTCTGGCCCCAGTCAATTATTGTGCCTGGTTTTGTTTTTGTTTTCTTATCAATATATGCACATGCACGTATTGGACAGAGAGGCAGGGAGATCACAGTGAGGGGGTGGAGCTGGAGAGGGAGAAGCTTACTTGCCCCTGAGCAGAGAACCTAAGAACAGAGTCAATGCCAAGACCCTGGAATCATGAGTTGATCTGAAGGCCGCCTCTGAACTGATGTATACAACCCGGGACCCAACCATTGACTTCCGAATACCTCCTGTTTCTAGACAAGAACCGCTGCTCTGTCATTGTTCATAAGTACAGGGGATAAGGTTTTGTCTTGGGCTGGTGTTGCTTGAGCTATCCGGCTTGCTTTGAGAGCTGGTATAGCTTTTCCTCTTGAAGTCAAGACTGGGCTATGGACAAACTATTCTCCAATGCCTATTTGCCTAAAGAGAATTCCTCCATGCCTAGATTTTCCAGGGGGAATTACACAATGTCTTTTGGCGCTCTGCTTCTGTATAAGTTGATGAGAATCACCTGTGCCTCTGATTCTGGACTTCTGTTCCTGCTCCCAGATGATTGTCATTTTCAGCCCCGATTTCTCAAATCCATGTTCAGCCCTCTTTTCTTTCTCTCACTCTTACTTCTCCTACAAGAGGCACCTCTTTCAATTCCTTGGAGTTGATGATCCCCTAAACTCATTCTCATGTTCCATCATTTTGCCTACTCTCAAGAATTTGCTTCCTTATTTTCTAGGCTTGTTCTTCCATGTCACTAATTGGATCCTCTACCTCGGCCATGTTCCCGGGCATTGCATCCAGTCTCCTACCAATCTTCTCTTCAGTAGCTCTTTATGTTCTTTTATATTTTTAGTTTTATCTCTGTGGTTCGAGACTCTCTGATATCTTCTATGTTTTCTGATGTACAGGGAGTATCCAGGCCGCTGCTTTCAATCCCCTTAGGCTTTTTATATGTAGAGATTTCACCCCGATTGCCTAGCCTGGATAATTTCTTGTTCTTTTACCTTGGCATCAATTGATTCTTCCATCTTTGCCTTGGAACTAGGTCTCTGTATACCTCTCTGTATTTGAATATCTCATTCTGTCTTCTATCCTGAGGTTAATTTCTTTATAAAGATGAGATCCCGGAGTGACCAAGGGCTGACCCTTAAGGGATTTTGGTGTGTGTGTGTGTGTGTTTGTGTATGTGTATGGCATGCATGCCATCTGTTGTGTACGTCTGACCCTTCCTTGAGATCAGTCAACTGCTAGGGCCCTCCTTTCCTGACGTTTGATGTGTTTTTGGTCTGGGCTGAATATGCTGAGGTTTACCTAGGTGGGCTCTGGTGTGCCTGTGAAAGGAGACATTCCACCAACTCTAAAGAATGCAGGCCTGCACAATGCTGTGTTCAGAAGAGAGCATGTGGTCAAGGCTTTCTTCTCGTGCCCAATGGGAGAGTCTGTTCTCCGTGGACTAAGCATCTTGGACTGAGGAAGGCAGTCCTCCAAGTGTTCCATGGTTGGGATTTCGTGTTGGCAGGCTTGGCAGCAAATGTCCTCACTGTCCTTCTTGGCCAATAGCTCTGTCTTGATGCTGCTGGTGAGAGAGCCCTAAATTTCTTATGCCCCCATTGAGTCATTTCCACGAACACTGCCTCTCATGGATGCACTGCCAGGTACCACCATCTTCCCACTGCTTCTCCTGGTATTGTCTCTGATCATTGTCTCCAGGCTGTCTGCACCTGGTTGCTTGTTGGTGTCCTATGCAGGAAAAACGTGGTGTTCTTTCGAGCCAATGTCTGCCAAGTCTGCTGATTTGAAAAATCTAGCCCTCACGACTTGTGTTTCAAGAACTTGTGCCCTTCAGATCCTATGCTCATAACAGCCAATGGCACTGGGATACAGGTTCCTTGTGGGTTCCCAGTGAGCCCTGCTTTCCTGTGCCTTTGTCCTTTGAATGGTATCTCTGCCCTCTGATGCATGAACCACACAAATCTCCACTGAGCCATGCCTCCAACCTTCTCCCTTAGTCTCTGCGACTTCCATTCTCTTCGCTGTGGAGATTACTTTGTAGGCTTCAGGTCAATATCCACCCTGTTGCAGTTTATGTTGTCTTCTTTCTGTTGCTTTCATGGCTGAAGACAAACACGAGGTTATTAGACACTACTACCATCTCACTGTCCTCCATGTCACTGCAAATTCTTACTAAGACATAAGCCAGAATGAATTCTTCCACTTGTCTCATGTGGCAGGGTTGCGGAGACCATTGGGCTTCAACACATCTATCATTCTCAAAAAGAAAACAAACAGACTGTTTGTCTCAGAAGGACAAAAACCAGAAGATTTCACTGCCTCAAGACAGTCAAGAAATATATGAAAAAGCAAGGGATATAGGGACAAAAAATCTATTCTTATGAGGCACAAAAATTTGGTGTTTGTTTGAAGGCAGTTTTGTGAGAATACGTGTTTTTCGAAGAGGAAAATAGATCACGTCCCTTGCAGAAGATGTTCCGAAATGAATGGAATGTGATTTTTCAAGGCATCTCAAATTCAGTTGCTATCCTTAAGAGACCGAATTCTTATCACTTGAAATTTAATTATAAGTGTTATGTGAAACACACACAGACCACACACACATGAACACTGGCACATGCACACACACCTGAACACACTCACAGATAAGACACGCAAAAGAGGGAGAAGAAGTCAGAATCACACTAAGGAAGCAACCCCAAAGAAAATACCATAAAGGGGAAATGCAAAGAGAATCCAAGTCAGAAGCCAACTGAAATGAGAATGTGAACTACTTACCTATCAATAGGTAATTCAGTATTCAGGATTAAAGTCTCCCGACAATACAAGCACTTCATAAGTGTGCTTGAAATCACCAAAAAAAAAAAAAAAGGCAAAAAAGATCCATAAAAAAACAAAAATATTAAAAAGCTCGACCTTCTGTTGACAATAGGAAATTTCCTTCCTATATAAACATACATATGGCTTGAAAGCGAAGATATTGGGAAAACGTAGGTTACACTATTGCCAAGGGGAAGAGAGCCAAAGTGATTGTGCCTACGTGAAATGGAGCAATTTTATGCCTCCGAGTGACAAAAGATTAGCAGAAGTTGTTTTGTCTTGATGGAGCATCCAAACACCAGAAACCTGGAAGAATTGCCAACATATACACCAAAAACATTGGTTTATCTAAACGTTGGAAGCATATGAACAGAGAGGAAGGGAGATGGGGACTTTAATCCAATATTGTTGGGGACTATGATATCCACGTTAAGCACAGCACAGATCATCGGGATGGAAAGGTGTTAAGGAATAACGGACGTCCACATTGGCTCTCTAGACCTCCTGAGCTTTGGGGATCCATGAGTAAGATTGCGTATCTGAGGACAATAAGATATGTTCTTCTCAAAGGCAGACCAAACTTTGTATATCACAGGTCATGATCTGGAGTCCAAATCCAGTGGTAATTAATGGAAGAGAAGTCAAAACCTATCCGGTGCACATATGATCATGAAGGTATGAAAACGGGAAGATATCACTTTCAAATTGGAAATACAGCCAGACACTAAAAGTTGGAAAACACAACACATCACGAAACAGTATATGGTCTACTTTTGAGAAGGTTCCATGTGCACTTGAGAAGAACGAGTGTTCTGCTCTTTTAGGAAGGAGTGTTCTGTATATGTCTATGAGGTCCATCTGGTTCAATGTGTCATTCAATGATTTTGTTTCTTTATGAATTTTCTGCATGGATGCTCTGTCAATTTCTGAGAGAAACATGTAAAGATCTCCTACTATTAATCTATTCATATCAATATGACTCTTTATCTTGACTAACCTTTTTTCTCATGTAATTGGTTGCTCCCATATCGGGTACACAGATATTTACAATTGTTAGATCATCTTGGTGGATAGTCTCCTTAAGAATGATGTAGTGTCTTTCTGTATCTCTGACTACTGCCTTTAGTTTAAAATCTAAATTATCTGATATGAGAATCGCTACCCCGGACATCTTTTGAGGCCACTTTCAGTCTGGGTTTATCTTTAGGTTCATAATGGGTCTCTAGTAGACACCATATGGATAGGTCCTGTCGTTTAATCCAATCTGCAACCCTGTGTCATTTTATGGGCGCATGTATGCCCTTCACATTGAGAGTGTTTATTGATAGATATGTTTTTTATTGACATCACGTTTCTTTGAAACCTTTTATTCTGTAGATTTTTTCTATATTTCTGTTCAATGCTATTCTTAGGATCTTTCCACTTTTATAGAACTCCCCTTAATATTTCCTGCAGTGTCGGTTTGGTGGTTGCATAGTCCCTTAAGCCTTGCCGTTCTTGAAAACTATTTCCCCATCGATTTTGAATGTCAGTCTTGCTGGATAAAGTATTCTTGGTTGCATATTCTTCTCATTTAGTACCCTGAAAATATCTTGCCTGCCCTTTCTGGCTTGCCAGGTCTCTCTGGACAGGTCTGACATGATTCTGATCGGCTTTCTTCTGTATATAAGAATCCTCTTTGTCATAGCAGCTTTAAAGCGATTGTATCTATACTTATGATTTCTAAATTTTACTATCAGTGCCCTTACATTTTTTTTTGGAATCTATAATTTTAGGGGGAGACTGTTCTGCCTCTAGAACATGAACACTGGTTCCATTCATGAGATTAGGAAAATTTTTATAAAGATGTTGTTCCACTATATCTTCTAGACTTCTTTCACTACATCTTCCTCCTCCACTATATCTTCCTCCCCTTCAGGAATTCCAATAATTCTGACATTGGTACATTTGATGGCATCATTTATTTCCCATATTCTGTTTTTGTAGCTTCTAAATTTCTGCCAGACTTCCTCCTGATACTTTCTCTGTCTTTTTTTCCTGCAGATCATTAATTCTATCTTATTTTGTGGTTACCCTAGCTTTTAGAGAATTTAGATTAGATTGGAACCGATTGAGAGCATTGTGAACATCATCCCTAGTGGTTTTAGTTCTTCCCTTACATTGTGAATGTCATCCCTGGTGGCTTTCAGTTCTGCTCTAATCAATTTTGTTTGATCATGCATGGCTTTCTGCAACCTAGCTATTGTGAGCCTGAATACTCTTTCCGACATACTGAATATGTTGATAGCCATTAGGTCAGTTGCAGAAGGCCCATCCATTTTTCTTCTGTTGTGCATTCCTCCTCCAAGTCATTTTTGTGAGAGATGACTGAACGGATGCAGGTGGATGTATCGACCATGTTGTAGTGAAAGTACACCCTGGGATGCTTTTGAGCAATAGGATTCCCGACCCAAACAAGAGAAAAAAGAAAAGAGAAAGAATAGAGAGAGATAGAAAGATAAAAGAGAAGGCTCAGCCCAAATGGGCCCCAAGGAAAATTTGTGAAGTATACAAACAGAAACAGACAAACAAAAAACTGATAAAATTATAGGCAAATAAAAAAAGAAACTCGGCAAAAAGAACCCCAAATATAAGATTTATATATTGTTAGGACAAACAAGAAAACATGGAAACTTTGGCAGAGAAAAATGATGTGAGTGTGGTTATCAATTCTCAGTGTGGGCGAGGAAGATTGTGTTGATTCTTCCTGGATGTATCTTGATATCTTTGTTAAAAAAAACTCAACTTATCTAAGATATAGTGGGATTAAAAATTGGTTTACCTATAGGGGTAGCATTGATTGGAGAAAGGGGATTGCCATAATGTTAAATTCTATACGAATATTAGAAAATAAAAATTATAAAGAAACAAACTGGTCTAAACTAAACTCAAATTTAAAAAAAAAATGAAAAAGAAAAAATGCAAAAGAGAACACAGGTGTATATACCAAAAGTTCAGATTAGAAGGTTATTCTATAATTAGATTTTCTGGACATCTCACTGTGATGATAAATATGTTAATACAGCAAAGACGATTCTAAGGTGGAAATACATAACCATCCAAGCATCCCTCAAAAAAAATTGAAAAATTCAGAACACACCAACTGTCTGTACACCTTAAAGAACTGGAGAATCAATAACAAATAAAACCAACTCCACACATAAGAAGGGAAATAATCAAGATTAGAGCTGAGATCAATGAGTTAGAAACCAGAGATACAGTAGAATGTTTCAATGAAACTAGAAGCTGGTTTTTTGAAAGAATCAATAATATCGATAAATCATTGGTGACACTAATCCAAATGAAAATAGAGAAAGCTCAAATTCATAAAATTATGAATAAAAAGGGAGAGATCACAACGAACACCAAGGAAGTAGAAACAATCGTCATAAATCATTATCAACAGTTAAATGAATATAAGCTAAGCAACCGAATGAAATGGATGCATTCCTGGAAAACGATAAACTCTGAAATTGCACCAGGAAGAAATTGACAACCTGTATAGACCAATATCTAGTAACGAGATTGAAGTGGTGATCGAACTAGAGCGTATCATGCTTAGCGAAATAAGTCAAGCAGAGAAAGACAACTATCATATGATCTCCCTGATATGAGAAAGTGGTGATGCAACATGGAGGCTTAAGTGGGTAGGAGAAGAATAAATGAAACAAGATGGGATTGGGAGGGAGACAAACCATAAGTGACTCTTAATCTCACAAAACAAACTGAGGGTTGCTGGGGGGAGGGGGTTTGGGAGAAGGGGGTGGGATTATGGACATTGGGGAGGGTATGTGCTTTGGTGAGTGCTGTGAAGTGTGTAAACCTGGTGATTCACAGACCTGTACCCCTGGGGATAAAAATATATGTTTATAAAAAATAAAAAGTTAAAAAAAAAAAAAAAACCTCCCAAAAAACAAGAGCCAAGGACTTGATGGATTCCCTGGGGAATTCTACCAAATTTTCAAAGAAGAAATAACACATATTCTCCTGAAGCTGTTTAAAAAAAAGAAAAAACTGAAGCAGAAGGAAAACTTCCACTCTTTTTGAAGCCAGCATTACCCAGATCCCCAACTAGGCAAAGACCCTACCAGAAAGAATTTCAGACCAATATCACTGATAAATATTGATGCTAAGATTCTCAACAAGATCCTAGCAAACAGGATCCAACAGGACATTAAAAAGATTATCCACCATGACCAGTTTAGATTCATCCCTGGGCTACAAGGATGGTTCAACATTCGCTAATCAATCAATGTCATAGAAAAAATTAATATGAGAAGAGACAAGAACCACATGGTCCTCTCAACCAATGCAGAAAAAGCATTGAACAAAATCCAGCACCCGTTCCAAATTAAAATGCTTCAAAATATAGGAATAGAGAGAACATTCCTGATCTTCATAAAATATATCTATGAAAGACCCACAGTGAATATCATCCTCAATGGGAAAAAGCTTGCAGCCTTCCCATTCAGATAAAGAACATGACAAGGATGCCCACTCTCACCACTCTTGTTCAACACAGTATTAAAAGTCCTAGCAATATCAATCAGAAAATAAAGAAAAATAAAAGGTATCCAAATTGGTATTAAGAAGTCAAACCTTCTCTCTTTGCAAATGACATTATTCTTTATATGGAAAACCCAAAACACTCCACCCCCAAACTACTAGAACTCATAAAATTCAGCAAAGTGACAGGATACAAAGTCGCTCTACAGAAATCAGTGGCTTTCTTATACACTAGTAATGAAAATAAAGAAAGGGAAATTAGATAATCGATTCTATTTACTATAGCACAAAGAACCATAAGATACCTGGGGATAAAACTAACGAAAGAGGTAAAGTATCTGTACTCGAGGAACTACAGAACACTCATGAAAGCATTTGAAGAAGACACAAAAAGATGGAAGAGCATTCCATGTTCTTGGATCAGAAGAATAAACATTGCTAAATTGTTTATACTGCCTACAGCAATCTATACTTTTAATGCTATTCTGATAAAAATTCCACCGATACTCTTCAAAGAGCTGGAGCAAATAATGCTAAAATTTGTATGGACTCAGAAGAGACCCAGAATCGCTAAGGAAATGTTGAAAAACAAAAATAAAATGGGGGGCATTACGTTACCTGATTTCAAACTTTACTACAAAGCTGTGATCACCAAGACAGCATGGCACTGGCATAAAAACAGACACATAGACAAGTGGAAGAGAGTAGAGGGCCCAGATATGGACCCTCAACTCTATGGTCAATTAATCTTTGACAAGGCAGAAAAAAATATACAATAGAAAAAGACTATCTCTTCAACAAATGGTGCTGGGACAACTGGGCAGCTATATAGGAGAATCAAACGGGACCATTATCTTACACCGTACACAAAGATAAACTCAAAATGGATTAAAGACCTCAATGTGAGACAGGAATCCATCAAAATATTACAGGAGAACATAAGCAGTAATCTCTTCGATATCAGCCACAGCAACTTCTTTCAAGATATATCTCCAAAGGCAAAGGAAACAAAAGCATACATGAACTTTTTCAACTTCATCAAAATAAAAAAAAAATAGTCAAGAAAACAAAGAGGCAACCCACGGAATGGGAGAAGGTATTTGCAAATGACAGTACAGACAAAAGATTGATATCCAGGATCTATAATGAACTCTTAAAACTCAACAGACACAAAACAGACAATCATATCAAAAAATGGGCAGAAGATATGAACAGACACTTCTCCAATGAAGACATACAAATGGTTATCAGACACATGAAAAAATGTTCATCATCACTAGCCATCAGGGAGATTCAAATGAAAACCACATTGAGATATCACCTTACACCAGTTAGAATGGCAAAAATTAGCAAGACAGGAAACAACATGTGTTGGAAAGGATGTGGAGAAAGGGGAACCCTCTCACTGTTGGTGGGAATGCAAGTTGATGCAACCTCCTTGGAGAACAGTATGGAGATTCCTCACGAAATTAAAAATAGAGCTTCCCTATTACACTGCAATTGCGATACTGGGTATTTACCCCAAAGATACAGATGTAGTGAAAATAAGGGCCACTTCTACCCCAATGTTTATAGCAGCATTGGCCACGGTCGCCCAACTGTGGAAAGAACCAAGATGCCCTTCCATGGACGAATGGATAAGGAAGATGTGGTCCATATACACTATGGACTATTATGCCTCCATCAGAAAGTACGAATACTCAACTTTTGTAGCAATATAGACGGGACTGGAAGAGATTATGCTGAATGAATCAAGTCAAGCAGAGAGAGTCAATCATACTATGGTTTGACTTCTTTGTGGAGCATCACATATATCATGGAGGACATGGGGAGATGGAGAGGAGAAGGGAGATGGAGGATATTGGAAGGGGAGGTGAACCATGAGAGACTATGGACTCTGAAAATCAATCTGAGGATTTTGCAGGGGCGGGGGTGTGGGCGGTCTGGCTACCAAGTGGTGGCTATTATAGAGGGAATGAATTGCATGGGGCACTGGGTGTTGTGTAAAAATAATGAATACTGTTAAGCTGAAAATAAAAAATTTACTTAAAAAAATCTATATAAAAAACCAGAATATTGGGAATGAATTAAAATTAAAGTTGTATCTATGAAATAGTGGTGGTTGTTCTCTTGTAGTCTTTTAATTTTTTACTTTGCTGGTTTTATTTGTGAGGGAGGGGCCTGCCACGTGGGTTTTCAGTCAATGATGTTACCTGATTTAAGTCCTCCCTCCCCGCTCATGGGGGTGGGCTCTGAGGAAACCGGTTTTTTTCAGGCTTTTGTTTTTGTTTTTGTATTTGTTCACTTTTTCCCTCTCGCCTTGACTGCTTTTGATGGTTCTTGGAGTTTTAGAGGAAAGTAAACTGCAGCCTGACCTCCCTGACAGAGAGAAACCTCTATCTGCTCCTCTGTAGGTTCTGCAGGGCACATATAAATTCCCTTTTGGCCAATGGCAGAGCTTATATTGAGATACGGTCCCAGGGGATGCAGGATCTTTTGCTTGTACTGAAAACCACAGCAGCAGTGTGGTCAGCTCCAGACCACCAGAGTGGTTCCAAGAAGTGACTGCACACTGAGATTTTCCCACTGGCCTGGGCTTGGAGCACCTGGTCTTTCCGGGTCTAAGAGCGCCGGGCATGTGACACCTTTCATAGGGTAGGGTGTGGGTCACAGGCGCCTCTCAGGCTCTGATAGTATGTCAAGGGTTTAAGAGCACCAAGCTGGGCCTTCAGGCAGGGGAAGGTGAGGGGTGCACGTGTCTCAGGCAAGGCTCGGCAATTTGCTGTATGGTGTGGCTCCCACCCCTTAAAGAAACTGGACACAACACACCTCAGGTGCACTGGTGGCTCAGGAACAAGGAGCTGGTTAATCTGCCACACTCTCTCTAGCTCAGCACCAGAAAATTCTAAACTTGTTCCGGGACATAAGCCCCTGTCCTTAGCCGCCTCAATTGTCAGTGATCCTTTAACCCCGTGATCCTTTGCTGTTTTTGAGTGCTTTCAACATGAGTCCAAGTTAATGGTGGTCCCAAGACAGAGGGCACTATTGTATTGGGGCATTACTTTCCAATCGGTCGACTCTGGTGGCTCTTTCCCCCTTTATATCTTCCGATATCAGACAAAGAGAAATAAAAGGTATTAAAATTGGCAATGAAGAAGTCAAACTTTCTCGCTTCGCAGATGACATGATTCTTTATATGGAAAACCCCAAAGACTCTATCCCCAAATGTCTAGAACTCATACAACAATTTAGCTACATGGCAGGATACAAAGTCATATATGGAAATCAGTGGCTTTCTATACACTAACAATGAAAATGCATAAAGGAAAATTAGAGAATCGATTCCATTTACTATAGCACCAAGAACTATAAGATATCTGGTAATAAACCTAACTGAAAAGGTAAAGGAGCTGTACTTGAGCAACTACAGAACACCCATTAAAGAAATTGAAGAAGACACACACAAAAAAGGAAGATCATTCCATGATCTCGCATTGGAAGAAAAAACATTGTCAAAATGTCTATACTGCCTAGAGCAATCTATCGTTTTAATGCCATTCCTATCAAAATTCCACCGGTATTTTTCAAGGAGCTGGAGCAAATAATCCTAAAATTTTGTATAAAATCAGAAGAGACCCAGAATTTCTAAAGAAATGTTAAAAAACAAACATAAAACTGGGGCATTGCGTACCTTATCTCAAGATTTACTACAAAGTTGTGATCACCAAAACAGCATTGTCCTGGCATAAAAACGGACACATAGACGAGTGGAATAAAGAGGATAGCCCATATATAGACCCTCAACTCTATGGGCAAATAATCTTCGTCAAAACAGGAAAAAATATACAGTGGAAAAAAGACAGTCTCTTCAATAAATAAATGGTGATGGGAAAACTGGACATCCATTTGTAGAAGAATGAAACTCGACCATTCTCTTACACAGAGGTAAGGTCAAAATGGATAAATGACCTCAAGGTGAGACAGGAATCCATCAGATCCTAGAGGAAAACATAGGCAGTAATCTCTTCGATATCAGCCACAGCAACTTCTTTCAAGATATGTCTCCAAAGGCAAAGGAAACAAAAGTAAACATGAACTTTTGGGACTTCATCAAAATCAAAAGCTTCTACACAGCAAAAGAAGCAGTCAACAAACAAAGAGGCAACCCACGGAATGGGAGAAGCTATTTGCAAATGAGAATAGAGATAAAAGGTTGATATCCAGGATCTATAAAGAACTCCTCAAACTCAACATATACAAAGCAGACAATCATATAAAAAATGGGCAGAATATACGAACAGACACTTCTCCAAAGAAGACCTACAAATGACTATCGGACACATGAAAAAATGTTCATCATCACTAGCCCTCAGGGGGATTCAAAGGAAAACCACATTGAGATACCACCTTACACCAATTATAATGGCCCAAATTAGCAACACAGGATCAACATGTGTTGGAGAGAATGTGGAGAAAGGGGAACCCTCTTACACTGTTGGTGGGAATACAAGTTGGTGCAGCCAGTTTGGAAAACAGTGTGGAGATTCCTCAAGAAATTAAAAATGAGCATCCCTATTACCCTGCCATTACACTATTTGGTATTTACCCCAATGGCACAGATGTAGTGAAAAGAAGGCCCGTTTGTACCACAATGTTTATAGCAGAAATGGCCACGGTTGTCAAACTGTAGAAAGAAACCAGATGGACAAATGGATAAGGAAGATGTGGTCCATATAGACTGTGGAGTATTATGCCTCCATCAGAAAGGATGAATACACAACTATTGAAATACCATGGACAGGACAGGAAGAGATTATGCTGGAGACAATCAAGCAGAGAGAGTCAATTATATATGGTTTCACTTATTTGTGGAGCATCACAAATAACATGGAGAACAAGGGGAGATGTAGGAGAGAAGGGAATTGAGGTAAATTGGAAGGGAAGGTGAACCATGAGAGACTATGTACTCTGAAAACCAAGCTGAGGGTTTTGAATGGGTGTGGGATGGGTAATTGGGAATACTAGCTGGTGGGTATGAGAGAGGGCATGGATTGCATCGAGCACTTGGTGTAGTGCAAAAACAATAAATACCGCCAGACTGAAAAGAAATTTAAAAAAAAATAGAAAGTAAACAATAAACTGGTAACTTAAATTAAAAAAAATTACTGTGTACCAAAAATTCTTGTATACCTTCCCATTTTATTTTTGTTGTTTTTATTTAAATATAATTGATGTACAGTGTTATATTAGTTTTGGATGTACAATAAAATAAATCAACAATTCTAAAAAACAAACAAACAAATAAACAACAACAACAACAAAACTGGCCCTTTCAAAAGCAGTTGAAGACCTACAGTGAAAAGGAAATAATTATATTTTATTATCTATACTTATTAAAATGACATGAAATTAGAGTCTAACTGAGTCCTCCATTTCTGGAATCAATGAGAAGACACGACATTGTCTTCCTTAAATGTCTAGAAATGTTGACCAGTAAAATGATAGAGAAGGGACTTTCTGTATGGGTCAGTCTTTTCTGACCCTTAAGGAAAAGACGCTGGGAAAGGACTATCACCCACATGATGACATACCTCTGAGAGCTGATAATACCCAAGATGCCTCACTGTTTCTTGAGATCTCTAGAAATTGCATTGGAAATAGCAAAACTTTGCCATCTCTGGAGAAATGTTAGTCTAAATGAAGCTACACCTAACATCATTTCTCATTTCTTTGTATACAAAGGGGACGTGGGAAATTAACACACAAGACAACCTAAGTTCTTGACTAATCTAAGAGGGCTCTTTTTCTGTCCTTCCCGGGTCTTAGTACCTAAAGCCATATGACTCAAATGTCATGAGAGAGGGACTGCTGTTTCAGTGAATCCAACTTCTGTGATGTCACCAAGGTTTGAACTCAAAGCAACCACTCCTTTTCAACCCACGCCTGATCACTACTCTAGGATGGAGTGGTCATGGGTGGGCTTAGAGGATCCCAAGCCCTCCCAAACCACAGGAGCTACCTGGATCTCTCACGAAGGCAGTTGTGAAGTGAATCGGTGTCATGTTTTCCATGGTCAAATTCGTAGTCTTTGGTCATGACTATCACCACCAGCCTCTGGACACCGGAGAAAGGCAAGAATCCACCATTCCATCTTACCCATGATAGGACAAGAAAGATTCAGGCATCAAACAATGACTCAGGGGTGGAACTCCATGCCCCGCACATGTCTATGGTCCTCCCACTCAATCAGGGAGCTTCTGACCAGGAAAAGTGCCATCAAGTAAAATTCCCAGGGAACACCCAAAACCATGCCAAAGACATGTCTGGAGTCTTCAACAGTGAGGAAACGAGTAAACCTAGTGTCTCCAGACACCGTGCCAAAACGGTCTCCCAATCTTCAAAAGTGACCAAGCACAAGGGCAGACCCTACACCCGAGAACCTGAGGCCCAGTTCGGACTCATGTACTTGGAGTCCACAGGAGCAAGCGCAGAGCTTGTTGGAAGAGAACCATAACCCAAGTAAAATCATTTGAAAGACTTTCGTGCACGTTTCAGGATGACAACATGTATCTCCAAAAGGAAGCAAGGATGAGAATTTGAATGTTGCAGAACCTTGAGCATTCCCACAGGTTGGTGCAGCTGCCCTCTGGGAAATTGAATGGAGATGTGGCAGCACAAGCCTGCCTTAACCCTCTCATGACCATCCCCCAAATTGTTCATGCGATAAACAAAAAGTGCCTCTTTCCGAAAATGGGCATGTTCTAATGGAACCAGGAGAGGATGAACAATGTGAAAACAAAGGGACAGTAGAGCGGGACAGACAGCAAATGCTACAGGTTGGTGAGGAGATACAGGAGGACAAAGAATAACAGAGTGAAAAGGGGAGCTCAGAGTGACGGTCTGGCATTTCAGGATGGTGGGAGTTGCTCTGTACCTGGCTTCATTCTATAGGGACCTAAATCCAAATTAAATAAACCATCCTCTGGCCCCAGTCAATACTTGTACACTGTTTTTTGTTTGTTTATTTGTTTTTGTTTTTTGCCAAAATATCGGCATGCATGTATACGACCGACAGACTGGGAGATCACAATAGGGGATGGAGCTGGAGAGGGTGAAGCTGACTTGCCCCAGAGCAGGGAACCTGAGACCAGAGTCGATTCCATAACCCTGGGCTCATAAGTTGAGCTGAAGGCGGCCTCTGTACTGATGTACACACCACAGGACCCAATCTTTGTCTTCTTAATACATCCTATTTCTAGACAAAAACCAGTGCTCTGTCATTGTACAGAATGCAGGGGATGCAGATTTTCCCTTGGGCTGGTGTTGCATGCTCTATGCAACCTCATTCAAGAATGGGTATATCTTGTCTTCTTGAAGACCGTGACTTGGCAATGGACAAACTATTCTCCCGAGCATATTTTGGTTAAGAGAATTCCTCCTTGCTATATTTTGCAGGGGGAATGACACTATGTCTTGTGATGCACTGCTTCTGTTGACGTAGATGGGACACTTCTGTGTCTCTGAATCTGGATCTCTGTTTCTGCTCCCAGATGAGGGACATTTTCAGCTCTGATTTCTCAAAGACATGTTCAGCACTCTTTTTTCTCTCTCACTCCTAGTTCTCTTAAATTAGGCACCTCTTTCCTTTCCGAAGAGTTGATGACTTCCCTAAGCTCATAGTCGAGTTCCACCATTCCTTTTTCTCTCTCTGGATTTGCTTCTGTATTTTCCAGTATTTGTCTTCTAGATTACCAATTTGATCCTCTGCTTCTGCCACCTTCCTGACTTTTGCATCCCGTTTGTTTCCAAACTTTTCATCAGGGACTCCTCATTTTATTATTTAAATCACTTTTATCTCTGTGGTTCGAGACTCCCTGATGTCTTCTGTGTTTTTCTGGTGTACAGTGAGTATGCTGGCTGCATATCCGGGTGTGTTCCATGTAGACGTTTCACTTTGATTGCCTAGACAGGATCATTTCTTGTTCTTTTTCCTTGTTGTCAAATGATTCTTCCATCTTTGCATTCGATCTAGGTCTCTGTCTTCTTCTCTTTATTCAAAAAGTCCTTTCTGTTTTCTAACCTGAGAGTAAATTCTTTAAGATGACGAGATCATGGAGTGCCCAAGGTCTGGCCTTTGTGGGAGTCTCAGATTTGTGTAGCATGCATGCCCTCTGCTGTTGTTTTGTGGCTGTCCCCAATCCTTGAAACCAGTTATCTGAAGAGGCTCTACTTCCCTGTCATTTGGAGTGTTTGGTGTATGGATGAATATGGTGAGGTTTAGCATCGTGGGCTCTGGTGTGCCAGTGAAATGAGACTTTCAACCCAAACAATAGAATGAAGACCTATAGAATGCTGTGGTCAGGAGAAATCACGTGGGCAGGGCTTTCTTCTATCCCCCTATGGGAGATTCTATTCTGGGAAAAAGCTACTTGGTTTGAGGATGGCAGTACCCCCTGATTTTCATGGTCAGGACTTCATGTTTGCAGTTTCGGCAGCTAATGTCATCACCATCCTGTCTTTGGCCAGTACCTCCATTTCATGCTGCTGGTACGAGAGCCCAAAATTTCGTGTACTCCCATCGAGTCATCTCCATAAATACTGTTTCTCACGGATACCCTGCCAGAACCCACCCTCTTCCCACTGTGTCTCCTCTGATTGTTTCTGATCATGGTTTCTGGGCTGTCTGCACATGGTTGCTTGTTGAGGTACTCTCCATGATAAACACAGTGTTCTCTAGAGTCGATGTCTGCCAATTCTAATGATCTAAATACTCCGGACTCGAGACCATTTGTTAGCAAAAACTCGTGCCATTCAGACTTTCTGCAGGTCGAAACCACTGGCATAAGGATGCATGCTCCTTTGGGGTTCCCAGTGTGCACTCTCCTGTGCCTTCTTTCTTTGGATTATCTCACTGCCCTCTGAAGCACCAATCCCCTATCTCCCCTAATCACGTCTCTAGTCTTCTCCCAAAGTCTCTGTGACTTCTTTTATCTTTTGCTGTGGCATTTACTTTGAAGGCTTCAGGTCCATTTCCTCCATGTTGCACTTGATATAGTAATCTTTTAGTTGTGTTGCTGGCTAAAGACAAGCCTGGAGTTCCCAGACACTACTAACATCTCACTGTCCTCCAAAAGCACCACGGACTCTTGCCCAGCCATAAGCAAGAATGAATTCTTTACACTTGCCTCATGGAGCATAATTGTGGAAAGCATAGGGCTATGTCACATCTATCAGTCTCAGAAAGACAAATAACATACGATTTTGCTCTCTCATGCTAGTCAAGGAGCATGTGAATATGCAAGGGAAAAGGGGACAAACAATACTACTCTAACCAGGCTCTTAAAATTTGGTGTTTTTTTGAAGGCAAGTTAGTGAGAATATGTGTTTATAAAAGAGGACTTAATGGGACATTCCTTGCAGGAAATGTGGCTGAAAGTGATGGAATGTGGGTT
Source organism: Mustela nivalis (assembly GCF_964662115.1). Taxonomy (NCBI): domain Eukaryota; kingdom Metazoa; phylum Chordata; class Mammalia; order Carnivora; family Mustelidae; genus Mustela; species Mustela nivalis. The sequence continues at coordinate 576,512 of NW_028136237.1, forward strand.
TTCAAGGCATATCAAATTGAATTGCTATCCATAAAGGAAAGAAATCTAACTACTGATATTTCATTATAATTGTTATGTGAAACACACAGACAACATACACACGCACACATACACACACAAATAAGACACACAAAAGATGGGGAAGATGGGAGGAATCGCACTGAAGGAAGCAAACCCAAAGGAAAATACCATAAATGGGAAAGGCACTGAGAATCCAAGTCAAAAAAACAACGAAAATGAGAAAGTTAACTCTGTACACATCAATAATTAGTTGAAGTATTCAGGACTAAATACTCCTATTCCTATAAACACGTTGTTGGAAGGATGAAAATTGAAAAAAAAAGGCAAAAAAGACCAACAAGAAAACAAACAAACAGACAAACAAACAAAACAAAACCAGCTCGACCTTATGTTAGCCATAGGAGATCCTTCGACTATAAAGATACAATAGCTTGGAAGTTATGGATTTGGGAAAACATAGGTAGTGCAATTGGCAAAGATAAGAGAACCAATCCATTGGTGCCTATGGCAGATAGAGAAATTTTATGCCTTCAAGAGACAAAATATTACCAGAAGGTGTTTTGTCTTGATTGAGCATCAAAACTTCAGAAACTTGGAAGAATTGCCAACAGATACACCACCAACTTGGTTGTATCTAAATGTTGGAAGCATATTACCAGAACAGAAGGGAGTTGGGGACCACAATCCAATATTTTGAGGACGATGATATCCACTTTTAGCACAGGACAAATCATGCAGAGGGATAGGTGGGAAGGAATAACAGATGTCATCATGGGCTCTCTAGACCACCTGAGCATAGGAGAAACATGCATAAGATTGTGTCTCCGAGAACCATAAGAGAAGTTCTTCCCAAGGGCAGACCTAACATTGTCTATCAGATCCTGTGCTGAAGTAAAAACCCAGTAATAATTAATAGAAGAGAATTCATATCCTTTCTTATATACTTATGACCACAAAGATATGAAAAAGGAAAGAAATCACTTATGAATGGGAAACACAGCCACACACTAATAGGTGGAAAACACAAACACTCCCAAACTATCAATGCCTTAAAGAAGGACAATCAAAAGGAAAGTCATAAAGTACTTTCAACAAAGTAAAGTAAAGAAACTTATGAGATGATGCCAAAACATTCTTTGGGGAAAGAATATAGGGCTAAATGCGTTTATTTCAAAAAATTCAAAGCACCAAATAAAAGCAACCTAACCGATGGCATAAGGAACTAGAAAAAGATGAAATGGAATCCAAAGTGAACAGAAAAAGAGAGATAATATATATGATCATTGGAATAAAAGAAATACAAACAAAACAATAGAAAAAAATCTGGAGAACTCAATTGTCAGTTTTGAAAACTTTAACAAACGGGAATAGCCATTACCTGGATTAAACAGGGAGACTAGCATACAGATGAAATTATGAGATCATATGACAACTGATAGAAAGGAAAAAAAAATAACCGAAATGACACATCTACACAATTATTCCAGCAAATCCAACACTGAGAAAAAGGATAAAATTCCAACACTGAGAAAAAGGCTAAATTCCAAGACACATATCAAATTAGGAACACATATTAAGTCAGGAACCCTACAAAACCTTAGCTCTCTAGTAGTGACTAAAGCGTTTGAAGCAGTAATCCAACACCTCCCAACACACAGAAGGTCAGATCCAAATCATTTTTCTGGTCAACATTTCTAGACATTTGATGAAGTCAATGTCGTTTCTTCTCATCAAATCCACAAATGGAGGAGGCAGGTAGACTGTAATTTACAAGTATGAAGACCCAATTCAGATAAGGACATTATAGGAAACAAATTCCATGCCATTTTCATAAGTAAAGATAATATAAATATAATGTTTCGTTTTCTCTGTCTATCTTTACCTGCTTTTGAAAGGGCCAGTTTGTTTTTATTTTAATTTTTTGTTCTGTTGAGGAAATAGGCCTATCATCCATCATTCGATTTTGACAAGTATTCACGATGCTTTAGTTCCATATATGACCTAGAGTTCATCCTAAAACTCTAAGATGTTCCACAACTTCTCAACACCCATTAGCCAGTTCCCTCATTTCCTGCATGTCTTTCTTTTCTGTAACCTCAGAGTACTGAGTCACTTCTGGTTTGTCTCCTTCTGTGACTTCTTCCCCTTCCATTTCCCCTTCTTTCTACTAAGGCCCATGGTATTCATCCTGGGGCACATATGAGAGAAGCCATATTATATTTCCCTTTGTCTGCTTGCCTTTTTCATTTGGCATCCTGTGACATTCATGTCAATGCAAGTACCAGGGGTTCATCCTCTCTGATGGCTGAGGAATACTCTGTTGCCAATGTGGACTGCACCTTCTTTATACAATAGTCCTTGTGAGGGCAATGCAACTCAATCCACAGTTCTGATCTATTGGGCCTTGCAGGCCATCCATATAAGCCGTTCATTTTCCTCTGATTAATGAGAAGTAGTCAACATGGCTATACCCATTACCACAGCAGGTAGAGTTAAAACTAAGATGACAAGGAGTGCTCTCATGGGTTCTTCCTTAAGGGTTAATTATCATGCAGAATATCAATCTTCTTGAAGCATTTGAAAAGCTGTCCAAGGTAAAGCCAGGTAGACAGAGCCCTAATCCCTTATGAATAGTGTTTCTTAACACGAGGAGATGAGGACACAGACAGCATAATACATACATATTCTAACATTTATCCTTGAAAAAGGACTTCCCGTCCCTTAGTCATTACTGACCCATAGGTAAAAGATGCTGAGCAAGGACTCTGTTACCCACAGGATGACAAACATCACAGAGAGCTGATGATACCCAGGGCCCCACTGTTTATTGAGATCTCTAGAAATTGCAGTGGAAATAGGAAAACCTTGCCATCTCTGGAGAAATGTTGGCCTAAAAAAAAAAAAAAAAAGGTATGCTGTACATGCTGTACATCATTTTCTTTTCTATTTTTCTAGAAAGAGGAAGTGGAAATTAACACATAGACAACCTGAGTTCTTGATCAGGCTCAGGGCTCTTTTTAGCCCTTCCCTGGCTTCCTACCTAAAGCCATAGGAATCAAAGGTTATGAGAGAGGGACTGCTGCTTCAGTTAAGACAGCTTCTCTGATGTCACAAAGCTTTGAGGTCATAGCAACCCCTCCTCCCCAAACCACGCCTGATCTACACTTGGATGTTGTAGTCAGGAGTGGTCCAAGAGGATCCACAGCTCCCCCAAATACTGTAGCCGCCTGGGTCTCTCACCAAGTCAGTTTGAGAAGCGAGTCAGTGTAGCATTCTCCATAGCCGATTTTGTAGTCTATTGTCGTGACAGTTACCAAAGCCATCTGGACTCCGGAGAAAGACAAGTATCCCCCAATCCATCTTACCCACGAAAGGCCAAGAAAGAATCAGGTCTCAAAAAAGAGACAGGAGATGAACTCCATGTCCTGCATATGTTATGGTCCTCCCTCCCAATCAGGGCGCTTCTGACCAGGAAAAGTGCCACCCAAGGAAATCTCATAGGGAACACCCGCAACCCTGCCAAAGTTATGTCTGGAGTCTACAACAGCAAGGATATGAGTTCCTCTAGCATCTCAAGAAATCATGACATAGGGCCTCCCAATCTTCAAAACTGACCAAGCACCAAAGTCAGACTCTACACCCTAGAACCTGAGTCCCAGGATGGACTCATTTACTTGGAGTCCACAGGAGCAAGCATGAAACATGTTGGAGGAGACCTATAGCACAAGGGAAGCCATCTGAATGGCACTCTTGTTCGTTTCAAGATAAAAACGTGTATCTACAAAAGACAAATGGAAGAGGACTCGAATGATGCAGAACCTTGAGCATGCCCACAGGGTGGTGTAGCTACCCTCTGCAGAACTGAATTGAGATATGGCAGCACAAGCCTGCCTTAACCTTCTCATTACCATCCCCCAAATGGTTTCAGGTAATAACCAAATGGTGCTTCTTGCAGAAGATGGGCATGTTCTAATGGAACCAGGAAAGGATGAACAATGTGACAACAAAGGGCCACTATACTGGGACAGACAGTGGGTGATACAGGTTGGTGAGGAGGTACAGGAAGACAAAGAACAGGAGAATGGACAAGGGAGCACAGAGTGAAGGCCTGGCACTTTAAGACGGTGGGAGGTGCTCTGTACCTGCGTGCATTCCATAGGGACATAGGTCCAAATTAAATAAACAATACTCTGGCCCTAGTAAATCATTGTAAACTTTTTAAAATTTATTTATGTCCAACAATATACATGAACGTACTTGAGAGAGAAACAGAAAGATCACACTCACGGGATGGAGATGTGGTGGGGAATCAGAGTTGCCCTTGAACAGGGATCTTGAGACCAGAGACAAGGCCATGACCCTGGTATCATGAGCTGAGCTGAAGGCCGTTTCTGAACTGATGGACACACCCCAGGACCCAATCTTTGTCTTCTTAATACCTCAGAGTTCTAGACAGAATCACTGCTCTGTCATTGTTCAGAAATGCAGGGGATACGCATTTTGGCTTGGGCTGGTGTTGATTGTTCTATCCGACCTGCTTTGAGAGCTGGTATAACTGGTCGCCTTAAAGTCAGTGACTTGGCTATGGACAAACTACTCTCGCACACATTTTTGCATTACGAGAATAACTCCCTTGCTATCTTTTGCAGGGGGGATGACACTGTATTGTATTGCTCTGAATCTGTTGATGGTGATGGGAGTACTCTGTGCCTCTTAATATGGAGCTCTGTTTCTACTCCTAGATCAGGGACATTTTCAGCTCTGATTTCTCAAAGAAATATTTGGCCTTCTTTATTCTTTCACTCCTAGGTGTACAAGAATAGGCACCTCTTTTTTTTTTTTTCTTGGAGTTGATGTTTTCCATAAGCTTATTGTCATGTTCCATCATTCTTCCTTCTCTCTTTCACTTACCTTCCATTATTTTCCAGTATTTTTCTACCACGTCACTAATTGTATCCTCTGATTCTGCCAGCTTCTTGGCCTTGCAACCAGTCTACTACCAATCTTATTATCAGAGACCCTAGATTTTATTTTTTTATCACTTTTATCTCTGTGGTAGGAGACTCCCTGATGTCTTCTGTCTTTTTCTATGTACAGTGAGTATTCTGGATATTGCTTTCAATCCTTCATTGGGCTTGTTACATTTAAAGGTTTAACTTTGATTGCCTGGCTATGATCATTTCTAATTCTTTTCCTCAGCATCAATTGAGTCTTCCATCTTTGCATTGGATCCAGGTCTCTGTCTTCTTCTCTCTATTCACAAAGCCCATTCTTTTTTCTACCCTTAGGGTAATGTCTTTAGGAAGAAGAGATCATGGGGTGGCCAAGGTCTGGCCATTGAGGAAGTCTCGGGTGTTTGTGGAGTGCATGCCCTCTGTTGTTGTGTTGTGGCTGTCCCCTGACATTAAGACAGTCATCTGCAGGGTCTCTCCTTGCATGCCATTTTAGTGTTTCTGTGCTGAATATGGTGTGGTTTAGTTTGGTGTGCACTGGTTTGCCTAAGAAAGGAGACGTTCAACCAACTCAACAGACAAACGCCTGCAGAATGCTGTGTTTTAAAGAGAGCATGGTAGAAGGGCTTTCTTCTAGTCCCTTACTGGGGAATCTGTTCTCCTTTGGCTAAGCAACTTGGACTGAGGAAGACAGTCTCCACAGTGTTCCATGGTTTGGACTTCGCTTTTGTACGTGAGGCAGCTAATGTCCTCACCGTCCTGTCTTTGCCAGTAGTTCGGTCTTTATGCTGTTTGTGCTAGAGCCCCAAATTACTTTTGCCCCCATCAAATCATCTCCACGAGCCGTGCCTCTCACAGATACACTGCCAGAAACCACCATCTTCCTTCTGTGTCTGCTGGTACTGTCTCTGATCATGATTTCCAGTCTGTTTGCACCTGGTTGTTTGTTGGTGTCCTCTCCAGGAGAAACACAGTGTTCTCTCAACTCGATATCTGCCAAGACTGATGATCTGAAAACTCCAGACTCAACACCCTTTGTTGGCAAGGACTTGTACCATTCAGATAAGCTGCTGGTTAGAGCAAGTGGCATTGGGAAACATGCTACCTGTGGGTTCCCAGTGTTCTCGTCTCTCCTGTGCCTTTGTCTTTTGCATTGGCTTACTGCCGTCTGAAGCACCACCGCCTACTTCTCCCTAAGCCATGTCTCCAATTTTCTCCCATAGTCTCTTTGACTTCTTTTCTCTTTTACTGTAGAGTTTGGTCTGTAGGCTTCAGGTCAATTTCCACCAAGTCACAGTTGATGTAGTCATCTTCCAGTTGTGTTCATGGCTGATGACAAGCCTGGAGTTCCCAGATACTACTAACATCTCACTATCTTCCAAAGGCATCACAGACTCTTACCCAGCCATAAGGAAGAATGAATTCTTGCCACTTGCCTCATGTGGCAATGTTGTGGAGAGCATTGGGCTATGTCACATCTCTGAGTCTCAGAAAGACAAATAACGTATGATTTCACCCCATCATGGTAGTAAAGAAACATGTGAAAAAGCAGGGGAAAATGGACAAGCAATACTACTCTAACCAGACACTTAAGCTTTTGTCTTTCTTTGTAGGCATGTTAGTGGGAATACGTGTTTATAAAACAGGACAAAATGGGACATTCTTTGCAGGAATTGTGGCTGAAAGTGATGGAATGTGAGTTCTCAATGCACATGAAATTGATTTGCTATCCATAAAATGCCAAATTCCTATCTCTTGAAATTTTCTTATAAGTGTCATGTGAGAGGAAACAAGATGATGGGCAAGTAAGAGGAGGTGCCATTTCAACCTGTACTCCAAATTGAAGTTATTTCCTACCAAAGAATTCTGATTACCCATGAAAACAGCCTGAGATCAGAATTATATATGTCTGGATCTCTGCCAGCGCAGAAGTCATCAGTGGGCAGGAAAAGTGGAGTGAGAACGTTGGACTGTTACTGAAATAAACAAAAGTTCAAGGGACCCACCCAAGGCCACCAATTGGAAAGTAATCCCCCAATACAAGAGTGTTCTGAGTCTGGTGACCAGCACTAACTTGGACTCTGGTTGAAAGCATTCAAAAAGTGCAAAGGATATTGAAAGTAAATTGTGTGAATCATGGCAGCTAAGGACACGGGCTTAAGTCCCCACACCCAGTACAGATTGCCTGGTGCTGAGCCAAAGAGAGTGTGTTGGAAAAACGATGTTTTGGTCCCTGAGCCAACAGCACACCCATGATCATGTGGGGTTCAGCTCCTGTTAGGGGCTTAGAGCCTCACCAAGCAGCAGAGCAATGAGACTTGCTAACAGAGCCTGAGACACCTGCACCCCTTACCATCCCCTGAGAAATGTGTGCAAAGGCCCAGTCCATTGCTTAGACCCGTGCCATACTATCAGAGCATGAGACACGCGTGCACCCCACACACTCTCCTGAGAGAGGTGCGTGAAGGCCCAGGCTCATGCTCTCAGACACGCACCCTTCTATCAGAGCCTGAGACACGTGTGACCCACACCCTCCCCTGAGAGAGTGCTTGCAAGCCCAGAACTCTTAGACAGAGAAAGACCAGGCACTCCCAGCCAGGGCCAGCATGAAAATATCAGTGTGGGATGGCAATTGGAACCTCTCTGATGGTCAGGAGCTGCCTAGACAGACACTGCTGCAATGGTTTGGGTACAAGCAGAAGATTCTGTGCTCCCTGGGACTACGACTCAAAATTTGCTCTGGCAGCAGGCAAGGGCGAATTTATATGAGCTCTGCAGCACCCACAGGTGAGAAGACTGAGGATTATCTCTGAGAGAGAGAACAGGGTGCAGTTTGCTTTCATCTCCAAAAGCCATCAAAAGAGGTCAAGGCAAGAGAAAAAAAAAATAACAAACATAAAAACCTCCAAAGAATAAAGACCTGAAAAAACAGGATTCCTCAGAGCCCATCCCCTTGAGAGGGGTGGGAGAATTTAAATCAGGGAACATCATTGACTGAAACCCACGTGACAGGCCTCTGCCTCAGAAAACCAACCAGGAAAGAAAAAAAGACTACACAACAACAACCACTGCTACTTCATAGATACAACTTTTATTTTTAACTCATTCCCACTATTCTGGTTTATTTGTAATATATAGATAACTTTTTAACCTATTTACCTTCAAACTGAGATGTCCAGTATATCAAATTCCATATTAACCTTCTAACCTGAACTTTTTGATACATACACTTTTTTTTTTCATTTGCATTCTAATTTTTTAAAAAATTTAGTTTAGTTTAGTCTAGTTTATTCCTTTTTCATTTCTATTTTCTAATGTTCATATAGAGTTAAACTTCAAGGTAATCCTCTTTTCCCAAACAATGCTATACCTATAGGTAAAGAAATTTTTTATTTTTTTAATTCATTTTTTATTTATCTTATAGTTATATAAAATTCATATTAAAGTCACATAAAAGTCACATAAAAGTCATATTCAGAGTCATAGCCAAGACCCTGGAATCATGAGTTGATCTGAAGGCCGCCTCTGAAATGATGGACACAACAAGGGACCCAACCTTTGACTTCTGAATACCTCCTGGTTTTAGACAAGAACCGGTGCTCTTTCATTGTTCAGAAATGCAGGGGATAAGGATTTTGGCTTGGTCAGGTGTTGCTTGAGCTATCCGACCTGCTTCGAGAGCTGGTATAGCTTTTCCTCTTGAAGTCAGTGACTGGGCTATGGACAAAGTATTCTCCGATGCCTATTTGCGTAAAGAAAATTCCTCCATGCCTAGATTTTCCAGGGGGAAGGACACTATGTCTTTTGGTGCTCTGCTTCTGTGGAAGGTGATGGGAGTCCTCTGTGCCTCTGATTCTGGACCTCTGTTTCAGCTCCCAGATGAGGGTCATTTACAGCCTGATTCTCAAATCCATGTTCAGCCCTCTTTTTTTTTCTCTCACTATTACTTATCCTACAATAGGCACCTATTACCTTCTTTTTGGATGATGATTCCCTAAGCTCATTGTCATGTTCCGTCATTCTTTCTTCTCTCTTAGAATTTGCTTCCTGATTTTCTAGGCTTGTTCTTCCAGGTCACTAATTGGATCCTCTACTTCTGCCAGGTTCCCAGACTTTGCATCCAGTCTCCTACCAATCTTTTCTTTAGGAGCTCTTTAGGTTCTTTTATCTTTATCAGTTTTATCTCTGTGGTGGGAGATTCTCTGATATCTTCTATGTTTTCTGATGTATAGGGAGGATCCATGCCGCTGCTATCAAACCCACATCGGGCGTGTTATATGTAGAAGCTTCACTCTGATTTCCTAGCCGTGATCCTTTCTTGTTCATTTTCCTTGGCATCTATTGATTCTTCCATCTATATTAGATCTAGATCTCTGTCTCCTCTCTGTATTCGAAATACTTATTCTGTTTTCTATCCTGTGGGTAATTTATTTAGGTAGAAGAGATCATTGAGTGTCCAAGGGCGGGCCCTTAAGGTTTGTCTAGTGTGTGTGTGTGTGTGTGTGTGTGTGTGTGTGTGTGTGTGTGGCATACATGCCATCTGATGTTTGTGTTGTGGCTGATGCTGTCCTTGAGACCAGCCATCTGCAGTAAATCTCCTTGCCTGCCGTTTGGTGTGTTTGGGGCCTGGCCTGAATATGCTGAGGTTTACCTTGGTGGGCTCTGGTGTGCCTGTGAAAGGAGACATTCCACAAAATCATCAGAACGCAGACCTACAGAATGCTGTGTTCAGAAGAGATCATGTGTTCAAGGCATTCTTCTCATCCCCTTTGGGATAGTCTGATCTCCTTGGAGTAAACAACTTGGAGTGAGGAAGGCTGTCCCTCAAGTGTTCCATGGTTGGGATTTCGTGTGGGCAGAGTCGGCATCTAATGTACTCACCATCCTGTATTGGCCAGTAGCTCAGTCTTGATTCTCCTCATGTGGGAGCCCAATATTTCTTATGCCCCCATTGATACAACTCCACAAAAACTGCCTCTCATGGAGGCACTGCCAGGACCCACCATCTTCCCACTGCATGTCCTGGTATTGTTGCTGATCATGGTCTCCAGGTTGTCTGCACATGGTTGCTTGTTGGTGACCTATGCAGGAAAAACACGGAGTTCTTTCGACGTTATATCTGCCAAGCCTGCTGATCTGAAAACTCCAGCACTCAAGACTTGTGTTGTCAAGAACTCGTGCCCTTCAGACCCTCTTCTAGTCACAGCCAATGGCACTGGGAAACAGGTGCCTTGTGGTTTTCCAGCATTCCCTGCTCTCCTGGGCATTTGTCCTTTGCAAGGGATCACTGCCATCTGATGCATGAACCAACGAAATCTCCTATAAGCCATGTCTCCAACCTCTCCCTTAGTCTCTGGGACTACCTTTCTTCTTGTCGAGTTTCCCTTGTAGGCTTCCGGTCAATGTCCACTCCGTTGCAGTTGTTCTGGTCATCTTCCTGTTGCCTTCTTGGCTGAATACAAGCACGAGGTTATTAGATACTACTACCATCTCACTATCCTCCATGTCACCACAAATTCTTACTGAGACATAAGAAAGAATGAATTCTTCCACTTGCCTCATGTGGCAGTGTTGCGGAGAGCATTGGGCTTCGTCACATCTATCATTCTCAGAAAGACAACAAACAGATGATTTCACTCCGTCATGACAGTCAAGAAACATATGAAAAAGGAAGGGGTATAAGGACAAACAATACGACACTAATGAGGCACCCAATCGTGGTGATTGTGTGAAGGCAGTTTTATGAGAATACGTGTTTATTGAAGAGGACAAAGCACCAAGGTATTCCTTAGGAGGTACATATTGTGGGAAGCCATATGATATTTCCCTTTTTCTGCTTGCCTTTTCATTTCACATCAGCCAGGCATGGGACATTCATGTCAAGGCAAGGTCCAGGGCGTTCATTCTCTTCGACGGCCGAGGAATACTGCTTGCCAAAATGGACCAAGCCTTCCTCATCCACTAGTCCTTGCAAGGGCATTGCGGCTCACTGCAAAGGTCCTCTCGAATTGGCCTTGCAAGCCATCGATATTAGCCATACCTATCCTTCTGACTAAAGAGACATGGTCAACATGATTATACCCGTTACCGCAACAAGGACAACTAATGATGACAACGGGTGCTGTCCGGGCCTCTTCCTTAGGTTTAGCCCTGATGCAGAATGACACTCTCCTCTAAGACTTTGCAAAGGTGTGTAAGGGAAAGCCAGGTAGACAGAGCCTTAAACCATTAGCCGTGTGTTTCAGAAAACTAAGAGATGAGACCACAGACAGCACTATATATCTATGCCCTCACCTTTTTCTTCGAAAGGGGACTTTCCGTCCCTTAGTTATCACTGAGCCATAGGCAAAAGACGCTGAGAAAGGACGCTCTCAAACACAGGATTTCCAAACCCATGGAGAGTTGTTGATACCCATGAGGCCTCAACGTTTCTTGAGATCTCTAGAAATTATAGTGGAATTAGGACACCTTGCCATCTCTGGGAAAATGTTGGCCTACAGGAAGGTATACAGAACATATTTTCTTTCCGCTTTTTCCAGAATGTGGAAGTGGGACACTAACCCACAAGACAACCTGAGTTCTTGATCAGAATCAGAGGGCTCTTGTTCTGTCCTTTGGTGGCTTCCTCCCTAAAGCCTTAGGACACCAAGGTCATGGGAGAAGGACAGCTGCTTCAGTGAAGCCAGCAATTGTGATGTCACAATGCTTTGAGTTCATAGCAAACACTCCTCATTACATCACACCTGATCACTACAATTGGCTAGAGTAGTCGTGGGTGGGCCAAGAGCACCCCAGGCCGTCCCGAACCGCCGGAGCTGTCTGGGTCTCTCACCGAGGCAGTTTGCGAAGCGAGTCGGTGTCACCTTCCACATGGCCCAATTCATAGTGTTTGGTCGTGATTATCAGCACCAGCCCTCTGGATTCCAGAGAAAGACAAGCATCCACCATTCCATCTTAACCACGACATGCCAAGAAACAAACAGGCCTCAAGCAAAGCCTCAGGGGAGGAAATCTGAGCCCTGCACAAGGATAACGCCCTCCCACACAATCACGGAGCTTCTGAACAGGAAAAGGCCCACCCAAGCAAAGAAAACTGAACACCCGCAACTGTGCAAAAGACATGTCTGGAGTCTTCAAAGGGACAACACAAGTACCTCGAGCCTCTCCAGGAATGCTGCCAACAAGGCCTCCCCATCTTCAAAAATGACCATGCATCAAAGGCAGTCTCTACACCTTAGGTGTAGAACCTTAGGTCCAGGATGGACTCATGTACTTGGAGTCCACAGGAGCAAATGGAAAGCATTTTGGAAGAGACCCATAGCCCAAGTGAAGCCATCTGAAAGACTTCTGTGCCTGATTCAGGTAGACAACTTATATGTACAAAAGGATGCATTGAAGAGGATTCGAATGTGGAAGAACCTTGAGAACACCCTCAGGGTGGAGCAGCTACCCCTGTGGAAATGCATGGAGATATGGCAGCACAAGCCTGCCTTCTAACTCTCAAGACCCTCAGCCAAATGATGTCATGTGAGAAGCAAAGAGTGCCTGTAGTAGAAGATGAGCATGTTATAATGGAGCCAGAAGAGAATGAACATGTGTCAACAAGGGGTCAGTACAGCGTGACACACAGCGGATGCTTCAGGTTGGTGAGGAGATCCAGGAAGAGAAAGAACAGCAGAATGAACATTGGAGCTCCGAGCAAAGGTATGGTATTTTAGGATGGTGGGAGGTTCTCTGTACCTAGCTTCCCTCCATAGGAACCTTGGTCCAAATTCAATAAATCATCCTCTGCCCCCAGTCAATTATTGTGCCTGGTTTTGTTTTTGTTATCTTGTCAAACGATGCGCTTGCACTTATTAGGCAGAGAGACCGAGAGTTCGCAATCAAGGGATAGAGCTGGCGAGGGAGAAGCTTACTTTCCCCTGAGCAGAGAACCTGAGACCACAGTCATTGCCAAGACCCTGGAATCATGAGTTGATCTGAAGGGTGCCTCTGAACTGATTGACACATCCTGGGGCCCAACCGTTAACTTCTGAGAACTTCGTGGTTCTAGACAAGAACCGCTGCTCAGTCATTGTTCAGAAATGCAGGGGATAAGGGTTTTGGCCTGGGCTGGTGTTGCTTGAGCTATCTGGCTTTCTTCGAGGGCTGGTATAGCATTTCCTCTTGAAGTCAGTGACTGGGCTATGGACAAACTATTCTCCCATACCTATTTGCTAAAGTGAATTCCTCCATGCCTAGATTTTCCAGGGGTAAATGGCACTATGTCTTTTGGTGCTCTGCTTCTGTGGAAGGTGATGGGAGTCCTCTGTGCCTCTGATTCTGGACCTCTGTTTCAGCTCCCAGATGAGGGTCATTGACAGCCCTGATTCTCAAATCCATGTTCAGACCTCTTTTCTTTCTCTCACTCTTACTTATCCTACAATAGGCACCTATTACCTTTCTTTTTGGATGGTGATTCCCTAAGCTCATTGTCATGTTCCATCATTCTTCCTTCTCCTTTAGAATTTGCTTCCTTATTTTCTAGGCTTGTTCTTCAGGGTCACTAATTGAATCCTCTACTTCTGCCATGTTCCCAGTCTTTGCATCCAGTCTCCTACCAATCTTTTCTTCAGGAGCTCTTTAGGTTCTTTTATCTTTATCAGTTTTATCTCTGTGGTTTGAGACTCTCTGATATCTTCTATGTTTTCTGATGTATAGGGAGGATCCATGCCGCTGCTATCACAAACATCGGGCGTGTTTTATGTAGAAGCTTCACTCTGATTTCCTAGCCGTGATCCTTTCTTGTTCTTTTTCCTTGGCATCTATTGATTCTTCCATCTATATTAGATCTAGATCTCTGTCTCCTCTCTGTATTCGAAATACTTATTCTGTTTTCTATCCTGTGGGTAATTTATTTAGGTAGAAGAGATCATTGAGTGACCAAGGGCGGGCCCTTAAGGTTTGTCTAGTGTGTGTGTGCTTGTGTGTGTGTGTGTGTGTGTGTGTGTGCGTGTGTGTGTGTGTGGCATACATGCCATCTGATGTTTGTTTTGTAGCTGACGCTGTCCTTGAGACCAGCCATCTGCAGTGGATCTCCTTGCCTGCCGTTTGGTGTGTTTGGGGCCTGGGCTGAATATGCTGAGGTTTACCTTGATGGGCTCTGGTGTGCCTGTGAAAGGAGACATTCCACAAAATCATTAGAATGCAGACCTACAGAATGCTGTGTTCAGAAGAGATCATGTGTTCAAGGCATTCTTCTCATCCCCTTTGGGATAGTCTGATCTCCTTGGAGTAAACAACTTGGATTGAGGAAGGCTGTCCCTCAAGTGTTCCACGGTTGGGATTTCGTGTGGGCAGAGTAGGCAGTCTTTTGGTTCTCTGAATGAGGTGAGGATGCTCCTCACCATCCTGTATTGTCCAGTAGCTCGGTCTTGATGCTCCTCGTGTGGGAGCCCAATATTCCTTATGCCCCCTTTGAGACAACTCCACGAAAACTGCCTCTCATGGATGCACTGCCAGGAACCGCCATCATCCCACTGTGTCCTGGTATTGTCGCTGATCATGGTCTCCAGGTTGTCTGCACATGGTTGCTTGTTGGTGACCTATGCAGGAAAAACACGGAGTTCTTTCGACGTTATATCTGCCAAGCCTGCTAATCTGAAAACTCCAGCTCTCAACACTTGTGTTGTCAAGAACTCGTGCCCTTCAGACCCTCTTCTCGTCACAGCCAATGGCACTGGGAAACAGGTGCCTTGTGGTTTTCCATCGTGCCATGCTATCCTGTGCCTTTGTCCTTTGCAAGGGATCACTGCCATCTGATTCATGAACCAACGAAATCTCCTATAAGCCATGTCTCCAACCTTCTCCCTTAGTCTCTGCGACTACCTTTCTTCTTGTTGAGTTTCCCTTGTAGGCTTCCGGTCAATGTCCACTCCGTTGCAGTTGTTCTGGTCATCTTCCTGTTGCCTTCTTGGCTGAATACAAGCACGAGGTTATTAGATACTACTACCATCTCACTGTCCTCCATGTCACCACAAATTCTTACTGAGACATAAGAAAGAATGAATTCTTCCACTTGCCTCATGTGGCAGTGTTGCGGAGAGCATTGGGCTTCGTCACATCTATCATTCTCAGAAAGACAACAAACAGATGATTTCACTCCGTCATGACAGTCAAGAAACATATGAAAAAGGAAGGGGTATAAGGACAAACAATACGACACTAATGAGGCACCCAATCGTGGTGATTGTGTGAAGGCAGTTTTATGAGAATACGTGTTTATTGAAGAGGACAAAGCGCCAAGGTATTCCTAATGAGGCACATATTGTGGGAAGCCATATGATATTTCCCTTTTTCTGCTTGCCTTTTCATTTCACATCAGCCAGGCATGGGACATTCATGTCAAGGCAAGGTCCAGGGCGTTCATTCTCTTTGATGGCCGAGGAATACTGTCTTGCCAAAATGGACCAAGCCTTCCTTATCCACTAGTCCTTGCAAGGGCATTGCAGCTCACTGCAAAGGTCTGCTCGAATGGGCTTTGCAAGCCTTCGATATTAGCCGTACCTATCCTTCTGACTAAAGAGACATGGTCAACATGATTATACCCGTTACCGCAACAAGGACAACTAATGATGACAACGGGTGCTGTCCGGGCCTCTTCCTTAGGTTTAGCCCTGATGCAGAATGACACTCTCCTCTAAGACTTTGCAAAGGTGTGTAAGGGAAAGCCAGGTAGACAGAGCCTTAAACCATTAGCCCTGTTTTCAGAAAACTAAGAGATGAGACAACAGATAGCACCATATATCTTTTTCCTCGAAAGGGGACTTTCTGTCCCTTAGTCATCACTGAGCCATAGGCAAAAGAAGCTGAGAAAGGACGCTCTCACACACAGGATTTCCAAACCCATGGAGAGTTGTTGATACCCTTGAGGCCTCACCGTTTTTTGAGATCTCTAGAAATTATAGTGGAAATAGGACACCTTGCCGTCTCTGGGAAAATGTTGGCCTATAGGAAGGTATACAGAACATCATTTTCTTTCCCCTTTTTCCAGAAAGCGGGAGTGGGACACTAACCCACAAGACAACCTGAGTTCTTGATCAGAATGAGAGGTCTCTTGTTCTGTCCTTCGGTGGCTTCCTACCTAAAGCCTTAGGACACCAAGGTCATGGGAGAATGACAGCTGCTTCAGTGAAGCCAGCAATTGTGATGTCACAATGCTTTGAGTTCATAGCAAACACTCCTCATTACATCACGCCTGATCACTACAATTGGCTAGAGTAGTCGTGGGTGGGCCAAGAGCACCCCAGGCCGTCCCGAACCGCCGGAGCTCTCTGGGTCTCTCACCAAGGCAGTTTGCGAAGCGAGTCGGTGTCACCTACTACATGACCCAATTCATAGTGTTTGGTCCTGATTATCAGCACCAGCCCTCTGGATTCCAGAGAAAGACAAGTATCCACCATTCCATCTTAACCACGACATGCCAAGAAACAATCAGGCCTCAAGCAAAGCCTCAGGGGAGGAAATATGAGCCCAGCACAAGGGTCAGGCCCTCCCACCCTATCACAGTGCTTCTGAAAAGAAAAATGGCCACTCAAGTAGAGCTCAAAATGAACCCCCGCAACCGTGCCAAAGACATGTCTGGAGTCTTCCACAGCGAGGACAGGAATACCTCGAGCATCTCCAGAAACAGTGCCAACAATGCCTCCCAATCTTCAAAAATGACCATGCATCAAGGCAGACTCTACACCCTTAACCTTAGGTCCAGGTTGGACTCATGTACTTGGAGTCCATAGGAGCAAACGGAGAGCATGTTGGAAAAGACCCATAGCCCAAGTGAAGCCATCTGAAAGTCTTCCCTGCCCGTTTCAGGAAGACAACTTTTATGTCCAAAAGGACGCATTGAAGAGGATTCGAATGTGGAAGAATCTTGAGTACTCCCTCAGGGTGGAGCAGCTACCCCTGTGGAACTGCATGGAGATGTGGCAGCACAAGCCTGCCTTCTAACTCTCATGACCCCCAGCCAAATGATGTCATGTGATAAGCAAACAGTGCCAGTAGTAGAAGATGGGCATGTTATAATGGAGCCAGAAGAGAATGAACATGTGTCAACAAGGGGTCAGTACAGCGTGACACACAGCGGATGCTTCAGGTTGGTGAGGAGATCCAGGAAGAGAAAGAACAGCAGAATGAACATTGGAGCTCCGAGCAAAGGTATGGTATTTTAGGATGGTGGGAGGTTCTCTGTACCTAGCTGCCCTCCATAGGAACCTTGGTCCAAATTCAATAAATCATCCTCTGCCCCCAGTCAATTATTGTGCCTGGTTTTGTTTTTGTTATCTTGTCAAACGATGCGCTTGCACTTATTAGACAGAGAGACCGAGAGTTCACAATCAAGGGGTAGAGCTGGCGAGGGAGAAGCTTACTTTCCCCTGAGCAGAGAACCTGAGACCACAGTCATTGCCAAGACCCTGGAATCATGAGTTGATCTGAAGGGTGCCTCTGAACTGATTGACACATCCTGGGGCCCAACCGTTGACTTCTGAGAACCTCGTGGTTCTAGACAAGAACCGCTGCTCAGTCATTGTTCAGAAATGCAGGGGATAAGGGTTTTGGCCTGGGCTGGTGTTGCTTGAGCTATCTGGCTTTCTTCGAGAGCTGGTATAGCATTTCCTCTTGAAGTCAGTGACTGGGCTATGGACAAACTATTCTCCCATACCTATTTGCTAAAGTGAATTCCTCCATGCCTAGATTTTCCAGGGGTAAATGGCACTATGTCTTTTGGTGCTCTGCTTCTGTGGAAGGTGATGGGAGTCCTCTGTGCCTCTGATTGTGGACCTCTGTTTGTGCTACCAGATGAGGGTCATTTTCAGCCCCGATATCTCAAATCCATGTTCAGCCCTCTTTTTTTCACTCACTCTTACTTCTCCTACAAGAGGTACCTCTTTCAATTCCTGGAGATGATGATTCCCTAAGCTCATTGTCATGTCCCGTCATTCTTCCTTCTCTTTTAGAATTTGCTTTCTTATTGTCTAGACTTGTTCTTCCAGGTCACTCATTGGATCCTCTACTTCTGCCATGTTTCCAGACTTTGCATCCAGTCTCCTACCAATCTTCTCTTCAGGAGCTATTTATGTTCATTTATCTTTATCAGTTTATCTCTGTGGTTCAAGTCTCTCTGATATCTTCTATGTTTTATGATGTACAGGAAGTATCCAGGCCGCTGCTTTCTATACCCCATCAGGCGTGTTCTATGTAGAAGGTTCTCTCTGATTGCCTAGCCGTGATCATTTCTTGTTCTTTTACCTTGGCGTCAGTGGATTCTTCCATCTTTGCCTTGGATATAAGTCTCTCTCTACCTCTCCATATTCTGAATGCTCATTCTTTTTCCATCCTGAGGTTAATGTCTTTAAGAAAAGGAAATCAGGAGTGACCAAATACTGGCATTTAAGGGATGATGGGTGTGTGTGTGTGTGTGTGTGTGTGTGTGTGTGTGTGTGATGCATGCCATCTGCTGTTGTGTTATGGCTGACCCTGTCCTTGAGACCAGTCAACTGTAAAGGCCCTCCTTGCCGGGCGTTTGGTGTGTTAGGGCCCGGGCTAAATATGCTGAGGTTTCACTTAGTAGGGTCTAGTGTGAGTGTGAAAGGAGACCTTCCACAACCGAATAGAATGCAGGCCTGCAGAATGCTGTGTTCAAAAGAGAGCATGTGGTCAAGGCATTCTTCTTGCCCCTATGGGAGAATGTGTTCTCCTTGGACTAAGCATCTTGGACTGAGGAAGGCAGTCCTCCAAGTGTTCCACAGTTGGGTTTTTGTGTCGGCAGGGTAGGCAGCAAATGTCTCACCATCCTGTCTTGGCCAGTGCTCAGTCCTGTTGCTACTGGTTTGAGAGCCGATCATTTCTTATGCACCCATTGAATCATTTCCACAAACACTGCCTCTCACGGATGCACTGCCAGGACCCACTCTCCTCCAACTACATCTCCTGGTATTATTTCTGATCATGGTCTCCAGGCTGTCTGCACCTGGCTGCTTGTTTGTGTCCCCTACAAGAAAACACGGTGTTCTTTTGAGTCAATTTCTGCCAAGCCCGCTGATCTAAAAACTCCACCCCTCAAGAATTGTGTTGTCAAGAACTCAGACCCTCTGTTCATCACAGCCAATTGCACGGGGAAACAGGTTCCTTGTGGGTTCCCAGTGGGCCCTGTTCTCCTGTGCCTTTGTCCTTTGCATGATATCACTGCCCTCTGATGCACGAACCACCCAAATCTCCCATGAGCCATGTCTCCAAACTTCTCCCATAGTTTCTGCGACCTCCGATCTCTTACTCTGTGGAGTTTACTGTGTAGGCTTCAGGTCAATTTCCACCCCGACCCCATTATTGTTGTCATCTTCCTTTTGCTTTCATGGTTGAAGACAAGCATGAGGTTATTAGACACTACTACCATCTCACTGTCCTCCATGTCACCGCAAATTCTTACTGAGACTTAAGCAAGAATGAATTATTCCATATGTCTCATGTGACAGGCTTGCAGAGAGCTTTGGGCTCTGTCATATCTATCATTCTCAGAAAGAAAACAAACAGACGATTTCACTCCCTCAAGACAGTCAAGAAACATATGAAAAATCAAGGGGTATAGGGACAAACAATACGATTCTAATGAGGCACAAAAAATGTGGTGTTTGTTTGAAGGCAGTTTTGTGAGAATACGTGTTTATGGAAGAGTACAAATGATGACATTGCTTGCAGAAGATGTTCTTGAAACGGATGGAATGTGAGTTTCTAAGGCATGTCACATTGAATTGCTAACCTTAAGAGACCCAACTCCTACCTCTGGAATTTAATTATAAGTTTTTTGTGAAACACACACAGACCACGCACACATTAAGACATGCACATGCACACACAGACGAACACACACACAGAGAAGACATGAGAAAGAGGGGGAGGAAGTGAGAAATCGCACTAATGAAGCATCCCCAAAGAAAATACCATAAAAGGGAAAGGCACAGAGAATTCAAGTCAGAATTCAACCGAAATGAGAAAGTGAACTTCTTACCTAACAATAATTCATTCAGCATTCAGGACGAAAGTCTCCCGTCAATACAAACATTTTGTAGGTGTGGTAGAAATTAGAAAAAATAAAATAAAATAAAACAAACAAACAAACAAAAAACCAGAAAGGATCCATCAAAAAACAACAAATATTAAACAAGCTCGACCCCTGTTGCCCATAGGAGATTTCCTTTGACTATAAAATACACATAGCTTGAAAGTGAAGAAATTTGGAAACGTACGTTATGCTCTTGCCAACGAGAAGAGAGCCAAAGTGATTGTGCCTAAGTCATCTAGAGTGATTTTATGCCTTTCAGAGACAAAAGAGAGCGGAAGGTGTTTTGTCATAATGGAGCATCAAAACATCAGAAACCTGGAAGAACTGCCAACATATATACCAGAACATGGCTGTATCTAAACGTTGGAAGCATATGATCAGAGAGGAAGGGAGATGGGGACTTTAATCCAATATTGTTGGGGACTATGATATCCACGTTAAGCACAGCACAGATCATTTGGTGGAATGGTGGTAAGGAATAACAGAGGTCCACATGGGCTCTGGAGACCACCTGAACTTTGGGGATCCATGAGTAAGATTGCGTCTCTGAGGACAATAAGATATGTTCTTCCCAGCGGCGGACCTAACTTTGTCTATCGCAGGTCATGAGCTCGAGTCCAAATCCAGTCGTAATTCATGGAAGAGAAGTCATAACCTATCCTGGGCTCTTATGATCATGAAGGTATGAAAACGGGAAGATATCACTTTCAAATTGGAAATACAGCCATACCCTAAAGGTTGGAAAACACAACACACTCACGACCTAGCAATGAATCAACAAAGAAAATCCAAAGGAAATGCAGAAATAGCCATGAACAAAGGAATGTCAAGAAACTTATGGGGTGATGCAAAAACATTTTATTGGGAAACCATAAAGGGTTAAACGCATGCATTTCCAAAATTAAAAAAAAAAAAACGAAAAAAAAAAAAAAAAGGAACCTAACTGGATGCCTGAAGGAGCAAGTAGAAGAAGAGCCTAACTCCAAAGTTAACAGAAAAAATGAAATCATATATATGATTATAAAAATAAAGGAAATACAAACAAACCAATAGAAAAAAAAATCCGGAGATCTCACACTTCAGTTCTGAAAACATGAACAAACTGCAGAAGCCATTACTGGGATACAGCAGGGAGACAAGCTCACAGCTGAAAGTATGAAACCACATGACAACTGGTAGAAAGGAAAAAAGAATAACCTAAGAGGCACATACACACATTTATGCTAGCAAATCCAAGACCGGAGAGAAAAGGTTAAATTCCCAGACACATAGAAACTCCCACGATTAATTAGGTCAGGAAACCTACAAAATCCCAGCTCTCTAGTAGTGACTGAAGCGTTTGAAGCAGTAATCAAACACCTGCCAGCACACAGAAGGCCAGGTCCAAGTCATTTTCCTGGGCCACTCTTCTAGGTATTTAGAGAAGGCAATGTCATGTCCTCTCATCAATTTCAGAAATGGAAGAGGTGGGTAGACACTAATTTACAAGGATAAAGACCCAATTCAGATAAGGACATTTTAGGAAACAAATCCCATGCCATTTCAATAAGGAAAGATAATAAAAACTATAATTCTTTCCTTTTCTCCCTGTGCCTTCTTTAGGTTTTGAAAGGGTCACATTGTTTTTCTCTGAATTTTTTTGTTGAAAATCTTAGAATTCTTCTTGGAATTTTTTTGTCATTTTTTTTTGACACAGTATTCACGGATCTTTTAGTTTCATATGCGACCTAGTGCTTTTCCTAATATATGCCACAGCTCCTGAACACCCATTAAGCATTTCACTTATTCCCTGCATGTGTCTCTTCTCTGTAACACTCAGCTTGGTTCTCAGAGTCCTGAGTCACTCTTGGTGGGTCTCCTTCTCTGCATTCTTCCCATTCAATTTTCCTTTCCTTTACTAAGAGCCAAGGTATTCCTCCTGAGGAACATATTGTGGAAAGCTATATGATATTTCCATTGTTCTGCCTGTCTTTTCCATTTCCCATCACCCAGACATGGGAAGTTCATGTCAATGTAAGGTCCAGGGGTTCATCCTCCCCGATGGCTGAGGAATACTCTGTTACCAAGATGGACCACACCTTCTTCATCACTAGTCTGCAAGGACCTTGAGGCTCAGTCCACAGTTCTGCTCAAGTGGGCTTTGCAAGCCATCGATATAGGCCATCCCTTTCCTTTTGACTAAAGAGACTTGGTCAACATGTCTATACCCGTTCCATTACAAGTACAGTTAACTAATGATGACAACAGGTGTGGTCCAGGCCTCTGCCTGAAGAGTTAGCTCTGATCAGAACGTCACTTTCCTCGAAGACTTTGCAAAGTTATGGGAAAACCAGGTAGACAGAGCCCTAATCCCTTAACCTTGTGTTTCAGAACTCTAGGAGATGAGGACAAAGGCAGTAGCATATATCCATGCCCTCACCTTTTTTCTCAAAAAGGAACTTTCTGTCCATTAGTCATCACTGACCCGTTGGGAAAAGACACTGACAATGGACTTTTAGGAAACAAATCCCATGCCATTTCAATAAGGAAAGATAATAAAAACTAGCAATGAATCAACAAAGAAAATCCAAAGGAAATGCAGAAATAGCCATGAACAAAGGAATGTCAAGAAACTTATGGGGTGATGCAAAAACATTTTATTGGGAAACCATAAAGGGTTAAACGCATGCATTTCCAAAATTAAAAAAAAAAAACGAAAAAAAAAAAAAAAGGAACCTAACTGGATGCCTGAAGGAGCAAGTAGAAGAAGAGCCTAACTCCAAAGTTAACAGAAAAAATGAAATCATATATATGATTATAAAAATAAAGGAAATACAAACAAACCAATAGAAAAAAAAATCCGGAGATCTCACACTTCAGTTCTGAAAACATGAACAAACTGCAGAAGCCATTACTGGGATACAGCAGGGAGACAAGCTCACAGCTGAAACAGGATGACAAACCCCATGGAGAGCTGTTGGTACCCAAGATGCCTCACTGTTTCTTGAGATCTAGAAATTGTAGTGGAAATAGGACACCTTGCTGTCTCTGGAGAATTGTTGGCCTAAAGGAAGGTATAATGAACATCATTTTTTTCCTATTTATCTAGAAAGGGGAAATGGGACATTAACCCACAAGACAACCTGAGTTCCTGATCAGGCTCAGAGGGCTCTTGTTCTATCCTTCCCGGGGCTTCCTACCTAAAGCCATAGGATACCAAGGTCATGGGAGAGGGACAGCTGCTTCAGTGAAGCCAGCATCTGTGATGTCACAACGCTTTGAGGTCATAGCAACCAATCCTCATAAACCCATGCCTGATCACTACACTTGGTTGGAGTATTCATGGGTGTGCCAATAGGACCCCTAGCCATCCCAAACCGCTGGAGCCGCCTGGGTCTCTCACCAAGGCAATTTGTGAAGCGAGTCGGTATCACCATCTCCATGGCCCGATTCGTAGTGTTTGGTCCTGACTGTCAGCACCAGCCCTCTGGATTTCGGAGAAAGGCAAGAATCCACCATTCCATCTTAGCCAGGAAAGGTCAAGTAACAATCAGGCCTCAAGCAAACCTCAGGGGAGGGAATCTGAGCCCTGCACAAGGGTTAGGCCCTCCCACCCATTCACCAATCTTCTGAACAGGAGAAGGGCCACCCAAGGAAAGCTCAAAGGGAACACCCCCAATCATGACATAGACATGTCTGGAGTCTTCCACAGTGCAGACACAAGTGTTACGGTTTTTAATCAAAGGAGCAAGACTGATACAAAGCGAAGGTCAAGCAAAGCTTAATTTCATTCCAAACATCGAGAATCATACTGACTGGTCAGGGCCTTCTCTTCCAAATTCGACCCCCTCCAGCATCACAGACTAACATGTATAGATGTAGTTTAGCTGGGCTATACACAGGTGGCCTTGAGATTACAATACACAGAGAAAACTGCACAGTGGTGCTAGGTCTGCCAGACATAGAAAAAAACTGCTAGTAACACACGGATGGACAATTGAATCTCAATTTACCTAGTAGATATAAGCTCCCCACTGACTGGATATCTTCATCTGCCCTGACCTGCCCTTATATCTAGGCTTTGAGAGTAAATACCTTTGGAAGGGGCAGTATCAATCTAAATTTACTGCATGAGGTCAATCTATGTATACTGCATAAACACAAAATGATTCCCCCTGGCCACCCAGGCTCTTACATTCCTCTCTATTCTTTGGAGATTAGTCCAATCCTTGACTTTTCATCCAGTTCTACATTCTCTGGTTATAAAAGGTTTATTGAGCATGTAATTCTAACATTTTTATCGCTCTCATTTTCTTTTGTACATGACACTAGTGTACAGTCGGCTGTATATTTACACTAGTGTAAATGACACTAGTGCACAGTCGGCTGATGACTTACCCATTTACCACTTCATAGAACCCTTTCCATTTTTTTTTCTAATTTCCTTTATCTAATTAACTACCTATAATTTACATAAACAGGTAAAAATAGGAGCAACAAAAAACTCATAGTCTTTTCAGTCTTAGATTTAGTCCACAGTGAACGGGATCTTTGGCTGTGGCTTCCACCTTTTGGGGTCATCTTCATCCTTGGCTCGTTTGATGTGACATGCGTGAATCCAGGCCCTGATGTGTTCTACTTTTACTGCTGTGGTGTAGTCAGGGTAACAGTAAAAGGTCCCATCCAGCGAGGCTCCAAGCTTCCCACTTGATAATGTCATATCCAAACCAAGTGATTGGGTTGGAAAAGAAGTGGTTCCACCTCCGTATCCATACCAGTGTGGGCAGTCTGGATCCCTGCATTTTTTTTTTTTAATACAGACTGTAATGCCTGCAGTGACTGGAGTACAGACTGATCAGTCATTTCTGCTAGGGCAACCTTTTGTAGCCAAAAACAGAGCGGGAGCAGGGGTTCTCCCAAACATTTCAAATGGGGTCACCCTGTTTAAATAGTGTGTACATCTTGCCCTGAGTAGGGTGAAAGAAAGCAGATCCACCCATCCACTGCCCGTCTCCAGGGTTAGTTTTGTCAAGGTCTCTTTAAGAGTCCGGTTCATTCTCTCTACATGCCCAGAACTCTAGGTCTGATAGGCACAATGTAGTTTCCAATTTGTGCCCAGGGCCTTGGCCAATTCCTGTGAGACTGAACTCAAAATGCAAGGCCATTGTCTGACTCAACCGTGAGAGGCAGCCCAGACCTAGAAATTATTTTTCTTGTAGCTTTCTGGCTATCACTCCTGCCGTCTCATGTTTCTCGGAAAAAGCCTCAACCTGGCCTGAAATGGTATCTACAAAAACTAACATATACTTGTCCCCATATTTTCCGGGTTTTATTTCTGTAATATCTATTTTCCAATAAATTCCTGGTACCCTACCTCTTTCTCTTTTCCCTCTTCCAATTCTAGTTCCTCCCACATTAACTGCCTGGCACTGAGCACATCTATCAACTATATCCTGAACCATACACCGTAATTTAGAAGCCTGGAAGTTCCTTGAGTTTGAGTGACCCCAGGTGAGTACCCTGATGTATCTGGTCTACTAATTTCTTACCTAGTCTTCGAAGAAGAATTAAATTTCCTCTTTTAGTCTTAGCCCAGTCTCCTCTATAATATAATTTAGCCATTTTTATAAATACTTTAAATCTTCCTCTGAATACTCCAGTTTATCCAGTTTATCTGGTAGGGATAGATCCAGGTGTGTAACCAGCTCTTGCATTGTTTCTCAGGCTGCTTGCTTTAAATCTCGATCTGATAATTGGTTTCCTTTTGAAATCAGATCAGTCCCCTTTTGGTGTCACAAGACATGCATAACAGCCACCTCTTTTGGGTCCCAATATTTCTCTTCTGTTTTAATTCCTTTTCCTTCTGCTGTTAATAGGCTCCTTACTTTGTAAGTAGCTCCATGTATATGGAGAGTAGCAAAGACATACCTGTGGTCCGTATTGATGTTGGTGGTTTTACCTTTAGCCATCTGCAGTGCCTTAGTGATTTCAATCAGTTCTGCTTGTTGTGCCGAAGTTCCATGTGGCAGGGTGCTGCCCAGAATTCCTGCTCAGGATAAACTACCACAGCCCTCACATACCTCACATACCTCTTTCCATGAACAGAGTCATGTCTGCATCTGGGAAGGGCATGTCTCTGAGATCCAGTCTTATTCCTGTGACTTGGTTTAGGACCTCCGCACAGTTGTGTGGATGTTCAGCCAGCTCCTCTGGGAGCAGTGTGGCTGGATTTAGCACCACTTGTGGCTGTGAGATCACTCTTGGTTTGTTGAAGAGGAGGGCCTAATACCCTGTCACTCGGGTGTTCACCATCCATCAGTCAGTTGGAGTCTACGAAGGTCCGCGATAGCGTGTGTGGTGGTCAAGATGAGATTTTGACCTAATGGTCTAGCATTATATCTCATTTGGTTAAGACCTACATGTCCAACAAATTTAATTCCATTTGTCATTCAAGCAACCCTTCACAGTTTCAGGTTACCAAAGACTTTGGAAGCCACTTTAACAATTACCCATTAAAACCTTGAGACAGACAAATAACTATCTCCACTTCAGATGCCATGCTCTCCCGCCAACAAGGGGGAGGGGCTAGGCAGTCCACATCAGGCCAGAGAAGGCAAAGAATTCCCCAAAACAAAGAGGGTTTCGGCAGCTGCTGGGGAATATTTTTTAAAGTCTTTGGCTCAAGGTCGGTTCATCCCACAGTGCCAGTTCTGCTTACCAAAAGTGGTCCATTAGGCACTCATATTCCATGCTCAGCTCCAATAAGCATCAGCATGGGCACCTTAACTCACTCTTAGACTAACCCCAGTTGGCTACAGTCATAGCCCTTAACACACAAAATGAGTGAGTGAGAAGCCTCACATCTATTATGAAGAACAGAGAGATGAAAGTCAGAGTCCCTTTACTCTCTGCTTGCCCCATTCCTTCAATCATAACAAACAATACAACAGACAACAAAAGGACCAGGCAAAGACAACCGTAGGCCCAAAGATTCTTACCCATAACCTGCCACTGGTGGGGGTTTTCTTTATCCCCTGATCGCCTAGGAGGACTCGAACCCCCAAACCGCCCAGGGGGACTTGAACCCCCTGAATGTCTAGGGGTACTCGAACCCCCCTGACTATCCAGGGGGACTCGAACCCCCTGGAGTTCACCTAGGGGTATTTGAACCCCCTCTAACCGCAAAGGGGAACTCGAGCCCCCTGACCATCTAGGGGGAATCGAACCCCCTGACCACCCAGGGGGACTTGAACCCCCATACGATCTACCAGCAGAGGATGGGGCATCTCCGCATCCACACCAGCTCTGGGGAGCATGGCTGCTGCCAACTTCTACCAGTGGGCCATACCCTGCAGCTCCATGCAGGATCCCATGATCTTACCTCCAGAGGCTTTTCCAAAAATTCCAATGCTGTTTCAGTTCTCATCATTTGAATTCGGGTGGCCCTCCAAAAATAGGGTCCTTATTCAAAGGAGCGAGACTGATACAAAGTGAAGTTCAAGCAAACGTTAATTTTGCACAAAGTATCGAGAATCATATTGATCGGTCAGGGCCTTCTCTTGCAAAGAGGCGACCACTCCCAGCCTCACGGACTAACATTTATAGCGGTAGTTTAGCCAGGCTATACAGAGGTGGCCAATGAGATAACAATACAGAAAATAACTGCACAGTTGTGCTAAGTCTGCTACACCACAAAAACAAAAATGCTAGGTAACACATGGGTGGACAATTGGATCTAAATTTACCCTAGTAGATATATGCGTGCCCCTCTAATGGGATGTCTTCTCCTGGCCTGATTCACCCTTGTATCTAGGCTTTGAGAGTAAGCTCCTCTGGGAGGAGTAGGGTCAATTTAGTTTACTGCATGGGTTCAATATAAGTTTACTGCTGAAACACAAAATGACTCCCTCTGGCCTAGCAGCCCTTTAACGAGTACTTGTAGCGTCTCTAGAAATCGAGCCAAAATGTCTTCCAAATCTTCAAAACTGACGATGTACCAAAGGCAGATTCTACATCCTAGAACCTTAGGTCCAGAATGGACTCATGTACTTGGAGTCCACAGGAGCAAGCATGGAGCATGTTGGAAAAGACCCATAGCCCAAGTGAAGCCATCTGAAAGACTTCCGTGCCCGTTTCAGGAAGACAACTTGTATCTTCAAAAGGACGCATTGAAGAGGATTCAAATGTCAAAGAACCTGGAGCATTCCCACAGGGTCCTGCAGATACCCTCTGGAGGAGTACATGTACATGTGACAGCACAAGCCTGCCTTCACCCTCTCATGAACATCCCCCAAATGGTTTCATGGGATAAGCAAACAGTGCCTCTTGTGGAAGATGGGCGTGTTCTAATGGAGGCAGCAGAAGATGAACAGTGGGACAACAAAGGTCCATTAGAGAGCCACAGACAGCGTATGCTACAGGTTGGTGAGAATATTCAGGAAGACAAGGAACTGGAGAATGAACATTGGAGCTCTGAGCGAAGGTCTGGCATTTGAGGATGGTGGGAGGTTCTCTGAACCTGGCTGCCTTCCATAGAGATCTAGGTCCAAATTAAAGAAAACATCCCCTGGCCACAGTCAATCCTTTTACGCCGGTTGTGTTTTTGTCTTTTTGTCAAACAATGCACATGCACATATTTGACAGAGAGACAGAGAGATCACAATCAGGGTGTAGAGCTGGAGAGGGAAAAGCTGACTTACCCCTGAGCAGGGAACCTGAGACCAGAGTCGATGCCAAGACCCTGGGATCATGAGTTGAGCTGAAGGACGCCTCTGAACTGATAGGCACAATCCATGACACAATCTTTGACTTCTGAATACGTCCTAGTTCTAGACGTGAACCACTGCTCTGTCATTGTTCACAAATGCAGGGGAAATGGATTTTGGCTTGGGCTGGTGTTGCTTGAGCTATCTGGCCTGCTTCGAGAGCTGGTATAGTTTGTCCTCTTGAGGTAAGTGACTTGGCTATGTACAAACTACACTCCCACGCATATTTAGGTAAAGAGAATTCCTCCATTGATAGCTTTTGCAGAGGGAATGAAACTATGTCTTGTTGTTCTATGCTTCTGTGGATGGTGATGTGAGTCCTCCTTGCCTCTGAATCTGGATCTCTGTTTCTGCTCCCAGATGAGGGACAGTTTTAGCTCTGAATTCTCAAATCCATGTTCAGCCCTCTTTTTTTTCTCTCACTCCTACTTCTCCTACAATAAGCACCTCTTTCTATTCCTTGGAGTCAATGACTTTCCTAAGCTCATTGTCATGTTTCATCATTCTTCCTTCTTTCTTTGGATTTGTTTCCTTATTTACCAATCCTTTTCTGCCAGGTCAAAAATTTGGTCCTTTGCTTCTGCCAGCTTCTTGGACTTTTCCTTCAGTCTGCTACCAATCTTTTAATGATGATTCTAAATGTTATTTAGAGAGACATTCTGTTCTTAATATATTTCAAATATTCTACACAAGGCAAAGTAGATCCAAGTAATCTGTAGGCAAAATAAGATTTTAGAGAAGTATATGTTTCCAACAGTATTTATAAAATATTACCTTTATGTAAGGCATCATCCTGGACTTTGTGGAAAACACACAAAGGAGTAAGAAGTGGCCCTTCAAGAAACATATACAATATCAAGGTTTAACATGAAGCAGCATGTCTTCTCTAAGTAAAAAAACATTGTACCAACTGACTTTACTGAAACTTTATATTTATTGCTCTCATTTTAGGTCATAGTGTCCTTCTGCATGCAGGCTGCTATAACGGACATGATATAGACTGAATAGCTTATAAAGAACAGGAATTTATTTCTCACAGTTCTAGAACTGAGAAGTTCAAGATTAAGGAATGGGCAGATCCAGGGAGAGCCCACTTCCTCATAGATGGCTATCTTCTCACTGTAAACGTACATGATGAATGAATCAAGAGAACTCTCTGGGGTCTCCTTTAAAAGGACTGTAAACCCACTTATAACCTAATCACCTCCCAAAGGCCCCTATGTTTTAACACTATCACTTCCAGAGTTAGATTTTGTAATATGATTTTGGGAGACATAAACATTCACACCAAAGTATATATAAACAAAAGAGACACAAAAACAACAAACAACAAAAATTATTTTAACTACCTATTATTTTCAACTACATAAAATTTTAATTTGTTTCCATATAATATTAAATAACTCATTTGAGTGATTCACTTATATCCAATGCATCTGAGTGCAATTAAATTTGCTTACCCAACATATCCAGCAGCATATTTCTTCAGACTATCCCATTCCCCACCTTACAGGATTTACCACAATTAGAAGACAGGGGATAGAGGATAGATAGATAGATGTATACATAAACACACTTGTACATACACATATGCATATTTTTTCCTGTTAATGATACTCATGCAAAGAAAATTTAAGCTCAAGGAAACCTGTCTTGTGTGTTACTTAATATCCAGTTTTTAGTCAACATCCAAAAACAAATAATCCAATAAAAACATGGATAGAAGACATGAACAAGTGTTTCCCCAAAGAACACATTCAAATGTTCAGTAGATACATGAAAAGATGTCCATCATCATGTATCATCAGGAAATTGCAAAGCAAAACTAGAAAGAGATACCACCTCACACCTGTCAGAATGGCTAACATCAACACTACAAGAAACAAAAGGGGTTGGAGAGGATGTGAAAAAGTAACACTTGTGGGGGCTGCCTGGGTGGCTCAGTGGGTTAAGCCTCTGCCTTCAGCTCAGGTCATGATCTCAGGGTCCTGGGATCAAGTCCCACATTGGGCTCTCTGCCAGGCATGGAGCCTGCTCCCTCCTCTCTCTCTCTACTTGTGATCTCTCTCTGTCAAATGAATACAATCTTAAAAAAAAAGAAAAAGTAACAATTGTGAACTGTTGGTGGTGATGCAAACTGATACAGCCATATTTGAAAACAGTATGGAATTTCCATAAAATTTAAAAATAGAAGTCCTTTGTGATCCAACAATCCTGATGGTGTGTATTTACCCAATGAATTTAAGAGAACTTATTCAAAGGGATGCTAGCACCCCTATGTTTATCGCAGCATTATTTGTAAAGCTAAGATATGGAAAGAGCGAAGTATCCATCAATTGATGAATAAATAAAGAATAAGTGGTATGTATATACAATGGAATATTATTCTGCCATAAAAAAGACTGAAATCTTGCCATTTGCAATAACATGGCTGGAACTAGACAGTATAATGCTAAAAGTGAAATAAGTCAGTCAGAGAAAGACAAATACCTTTACTCATATATGGAATAAAAGTAACAAAACAAACAAGCAAAGGGGAAAATAATAACACATAGAAAGAGAAACAAAGCTAGAAACAGATATTTCATAACGGAGAACAAACTGATGGTTACTTGAAAGGATCTGAAAGGAGTGATGGATTAAATAAGTGATGGGGGTTAATTAGAGCACTTGTCATGATGAGCACCGAGTGCTGTATGTTATATTGTACACATGAAACTAATACAACCATATATGTTAACTAACTGGATTTCAAATGAAAATTTTTTAAAATCCCAGTTTTTAGCTCACATTCTGGCTTACAAAAGGGATTTAGTCAGGAATTTGGAGATTAGTTAATGAACAAATAAGGGGTGAACAGGCAGTTGTTAGATAAAATTACTATCCTTTCTGGCATGACTTATACCTTTTATCTAGAATTAATTTTAGCACTTTAGACTCTTCCTATTTTATTTTGAGTCATTAAACAAAAATTTCCTCAAAGGTCCTTAGACTCCATCCAATTTGAGCAACAGTGTGAGAGAGGAAATGGTGTCCAGGAGGAAAAAAAAAAAGATAAAACTACTTTTGTTTACTAGTGAATGCATAGTTCTTCCACAGAAGAAGCTCTAAATGGTCATGGCTCCAGCTTTATATGTGTTCAGTCATATGTTCAGAAGTAGGTAACACTATCAAAAAATATAAAGCATCTGAGATTATTTTCCCTTATTTGAAAGCTTGTGTATGAGTCTGCTGTGGTTTCTTGGGTGTTGATAGAAGACGCAGACTCAGGGTTCAGAAATAATATAGTTTATTATTCACAGCATTAGAGGTAGCCAGAATATTAACAGTATTTGTGTGTGTGTGTGTTTCTGTGTTTGTGTGTGTGTGTGTGTGTGTGTGTGTGTGTGTGTGTGTGTAGGGGTGGGAGTTATATATCAGTTCTGAGCCTCAGTTCCCACAAGAAGAATCAAAACAGAGGCAGATAATATTTGCAAACACAACAGGTTAAGTTAAAAAAAAAGATACTATTTCTGTCCTCCAAGTCTATTCAATACAACCATCTTCAAAGGATGGTCTAGAACAAATAATAAATGCAGAAATGTAAGCAACCAATTGAAAAGTGTCTCCCAAGAAACACACTTTGAGAGTCTTCCTTTGACAAAAATACTATAGGATATTACATGAATCAGGTGCATTGAATACTGGAAGGTTAAAATTACAAGGGACCAAATATTTTTAAGCAGTCTGGCATCCAGTAGAGTTCAAATAGGTTTTATAAGATTGAGGAAAGAAGCCATCAAAACCTGGGCCCAGGGGCGCCTGGGTAGCTCAGTGGGTTAAGCCTCTGCCTTTGGCTCAGGCCATGATCTCAGGGTCCTGGGATCGAGCTCTGCATCAGGCTCTCTGTTCAGCAGGGAGCCTGCTTCCCCCCCTCTCTCTGCCTCTCTGCCTACTTGTGGTCTCTGTCTGTCAAATAAATAAATAAAATCTTAAAACAAAACAAAACAAAAAACCTGGGCCCAATTTTCCCAAAAGTATGATTCTGATTCTAGTCTCTATGATGTTATCCCTTGAAGACAATGTCTCTAATTGAGTTGAATTAGTTTACTAAAGAGCATACCCCCATTTGTTGTAGGAGATGAACAATATGCAAGAGGCAAAATGCCACGTGGAAGCCACCTGGTCTTCAGTGGAATATAGAATCAGTTCCTTTGGGATGAATTTGTTCCACATTTGACTTCCCACTTAAGGGAAAATAAGAGTGCCTTCCAATAGATTTTAAATAGGAAATGACAACGGAAGCTTATACAAGATTATAAAATGGGAAATTTCATTTAGATAAGCAATAATTTCAAAGTCATCTTCTTAATATTACAGACTCTTCACATAATCATAATTTTATTTTGGTATTATATGGTAATTTCAAATATAGTAAATATAAAGAATTTACCTCTGTAATTATAGCGATTCTGGTCGTAGTTTAATGGCAACAAAACTTCAAGTTAGAAGTATGGTCTACCAATTATGAATACATTTGGAAATGGTGTGTCATCTTCACTCCACTTGTCTCACTAAAACAGTGAGCCAAAAAAAGTAGGTCCAAGCTGTTTACTATGGTCAAAATGAGTTGCTTTTGCACTTGGTAAAGAAGCAGTCATATTTTGGAAGAAGAAACTGAGGCTATTAATATTTTCAACTTATTTTCAGAAAAGGAAAGAAAGGATAATCTAAGCTAAAGCCAAAATCTTACACAAGGTGGCAGGAGAATGATCTTTTCCCAGATAAAGGGTTTTTCAACTTAGCCATGTTAGGAGGAAGAAGAGATGAGACATTGTGGACTTGACTAACGTTTGTACACTGTTCAAAAAGTTTTCAAAATAATGTGTATTATTTTTCTTCTTTTAGTTGAGACAAAAACAAACAAACAAAAAACCACTAATGAGCTTACTCTTAAAAGGAGGTAAACAAGAAACTAGCAAAGATTGAGTGTTAGGTATTGTCCCCGTCTCCTTTTTTTTTAAAATTATGTTATGTTAGTTACCATACAATACATCATTAGTTTTTGAAGTAGTGTTCCATGATTCATTGTTTGTGTAAAACACCCAGTGCCCCATGCAATATGTGCCCTTCTTAATACCCATCACCAGGCTCACCCATCCCCACATCCTTCTCATCTTTAAAACCCTCAGTTTGTTTCTTGGAGTCCATAGTTTTTCATGTTTCATTTCCCCCTCCAATGCCCCCACTTCATTTTTCCTTTCCTTCTCCTAATGTCCTCCATGCTATTCCTTAGGTTCCACAAATAAGTGAAACCATATGATGATTGACTTTCTCTGCTTGACTTATTTCACTTAACATAATCTCCTCCAGTCCCATCCATGTTGATGCAAAAGTTGGGTATTCATCATTTCTGATGGCTGAGTGATATTCCATTGTATCCATAGATCACATCTTCTTTATCCGTTTGTCTGTTGAAGGGGATCTTGGCTCTTTCAACAGAATGGCTATTGTGGACATTGCTGCTATGAACACTGGGGTGCATATGGCCCTTCTTTCCAGTAAAATAGAGCTAGCCTATGACCCAGCAATTGCACTACTGAGTATTGACCTCAAAGATACAGATGTAGTGAAAAGAATTAGGTATTGTTAAAGCACAAATGCAGGGGATAGAAGTTATGGTACAGAAGAGGGAAGGGCAACCATATGGCAGAGTAGAATAAAGTAGCTCAGGAAGAAATTAGTCATATCCAGATATTGTAAGGCATGTGGGGTTGGCAGGGAGAGCATGAGAAATCATGAGAGAAGAGAGAGAATATGGACCAGGCAGGAGGGTTTATAACATTTTAACATCTAAGGTAAGCATATGCAAAGCAGAATAGGGAAAGAAATAAACGTTTTTATAAGACTCAATACATAAGGAATAACGTGGAGGACACTGGGAGATGGAGAGAAGTGTGCTGGGGGAAATCGGAGGGAGAGACAAACCATGAGAGACTGTGGACTCTGAGAAACAAACTGAGGGTTTGGAAGAGGACGGTGGCAGGTGGTTGGGTGTGCCCAGTGGTGGGTATTAAGGAGGGAATTTATTACATGAAGCACTGGGTGTGGTGCATAAACAATGAATTTTGGATCACTGAAAATAAATTAAAAGAAAAAAAAAGACTGACTACAGACATGGACCTCAGTGTAACACAGATATGGAACTCACTGGAATACCAGCCACTTCCCACAGACACACACAGACTATGATAATAATAAATAATAATGCAATTGAGAAAATTGCCTGCCAAATAATTTTTCCTCTTTTTTATTTTTATGATTATTATTTTTATTTTATTTTTAAAGTTTTTATATAAATTCCAGTTAGTTAAAATAAGGTTAATATTAGTTTCAGGTATACAATATAGTGATCAACACTGCCATACAACGGCTTAAATAAAAAAATGAAAAAAAAATTTTTTAAAAGATTTTATTTTTAAAAACCTCTACACCCAAGGTGGATTTCAAACGTACAACCCCAAGATCAAGAGTTACATATTTTACTGACTGATCCAGCCAGGCACCCCAACAAATAAAAATTTTATAAAATTGTTGAGTTTGTGGGAGTCTCATTTGCTCAGTCAGTTAAGTGTCTGCCTTTGGCTCAGATCATGATCTCAAGAGTCCTGGGATCGAGCCCCATATTGCTCATGTGCTCTCTCTCTCTCTCTCTCTCTCTGGCTTTTGCTCTTAAATAAATAAATAAAATATTTTTTAAAAAAATTGTTGAGTTTGTTTAACTAGTTTTAAACTAGTAGACAGAGATGAAGATAAAGTATGATCTCATGGCAGGGAAAAATACAACTTACACGTTTTAAAAATAAAATGTGCAATGCAAGTTACATCACTTCTTTTATCACCACACAGGG
The DNA here is from genome assembly GCF_964662115.1 of Mustela nivalis. NCBI lineage: Eukaryota > Metazoa > Chordata > Mammalia > Carnivora > Mustelidae > Mustela > Mustela nivalis. Next base: position 612,213 of record NW_028136237.1, read on the forward strand.
ACTTTCCCTACTGAGTTGTTGTAATGTAAGGACCTACTATATATTTTTATATTTTAGCAAGAGGCTTCCATTGAGGTTAACCCTGAAACTGTCCTTGCTCCCCTTCCCCCAGGGGATTCACTTAAAAACAAGACCTGGAAATCAGCTCCAGGTAACAAAGCCCATATACAAGGGTGGGTCAGGCCAGGTGGAGACATCAATCAGTGGGAGGGGTGGGCGGTGTTTGCATATTGTCTCCCTAGATACTAAGGAGTATGCCCCACTCTTCTGCCCTTTGGGAACCGTTTTGGCACCAATCCTAATCAAGGTGTAATAGGCTGGGTCAAATGTCTATACTAGGGTAAATTGAACCTCAATTGGTCACCTAGCCTCGCTGTGGAGTTTCCTGTGTGTGTTAAAATCTCATTGGTCACCTGTGCATGGCCAGGCCTGACTTTATGGCCTTTGCCCTTAAAAGCTAGACTGTGAAACAGTGAAGGGTTGCCTTCTCTCATAAGAGGTGTGGCTCTGAACGTTCGGTTAGATTCTTGATGCTTGGCATGAAATAAGGCTTTGCTTGACCTTCGCTTTACATCAGTCTCGCTCCTTTAATCATAGACCCATTATTGGGGCATAACAGTATTAATCTTATATTTATAAGTCCACAATGCATCCATCATCCATTCTACCCCTTAACGTTCCCCTTTGGACAGACCCATGATCTAGAACAAGCCTTATTTTATAGTGCCTTGTAGGAGATTTTTGCTGCTGCCTAAATTGCCTACTTTCCTCTCACCATTACCACAGAAATTGGGTCCACTGAAACAAAGGGGTAGTGTAAGAAATTAACAACTTCCATAAATCTCTTTAAATCATAAAGTATAAGATAGTGATACCTTTTTTTCTGCCACATAACCAATTCTTGCAAGAATAAGATCATATAAGAGAATTTACAACACATGCTAGCATTATCCTACTGGACCCAGATCATTTGTATGTTTCTCTGTCTCTGAGAAATGTAGTTATTTACATGACTGAAACCTACAAATTGTTTGATATGACTACTAATATCACCTACATTATTTTAAAGCCTGTTTAAGGCTTCGGAAATACATAGGTTTTGTAAACACTTATTAAGCATCTTGTATATATCAAACACTTTAAAAATCTCTGCTTTAGGGACGCCTGGGTGTCTCAGTTGGTTAAGCAGCTGCCTTCGGCTCAGGTCATGATCCCAGTGTCCTGGGATCGAGTCCCACATCAGGCTCCTTGCTCCGCAGGGAGCCTGCTTCTCCCTCTGACTCTTCCTTTCACTCTGTCTGCCTGTGCTCGCTCTCACTCACTCTCTCTCTGACAAATAAATAAATAAAATCTTTAAAAAAAATAAAAATCTCTGCTTTAAAAACAGAACAAAAAAACTCTACCTCAATGGAACTTTGAGTCTGAAAAAGATACAGGCAATATACAAGGCAACAGATAGAATAATTACATATTTGATTATATACTCCGAGGATGTCACATTAAATTGATATGAAAATGATGAGAAGGATCTGGATTTCTTGTCAAAATTTTTTGCCTTAAAAAGAAATTGATATTTAGGGAAAGTTGTTACTGAAAGAGGTCCTGTGTCAACCAAAAATGTTAAACCATGATCTGAATAAATTTTCCAGTTGTGACCATTGCTTTGCTTAGCTGTCTTATATTAAGACTGAATTTAGTAATTCAGTCTCAGATTTCAGTAAGTCTTTTTTTTAATGATTTTATTTATTTATTAGAGAGAGAGAGGGAGGGGCAGAGGGAGAGGAAGAACCAGACTCCTTGATGAGCAGGCAGCTGATGCATGACTGGATCCTAGTACCCTGGCATCATGGCCTAAGCTGAAGGAAGACACTTAACCAACTGAGCCACCCAGGCACTCTAGACTGTAAACTTCTTAAAGGTAAAAAAGTTTATTCTTCTAGAAGTTCCACAGACATTTCTAACATCCATAAGAAAGCAGGTACTGATGTAAAATGCCAGCAAATCAAATTATTTAGAAAAGAAAGAAAGAAAGAAAAGATATATCTGGAAAAGAGAAAAACAGAAAATCTAATAATACATTGAATTATTAGAGCAAAGAGTGGAGGAAGAGAAAATAAATATGAAATAGAGATTTCCACTAAAAGAAAAAAATTGAATAAGGCAGGAGATTTAGAAAATTATTATGACAGACTTGAGAAAAAATAAAATAGGAGTTTTTAGAAAATAGCAATGAATGAAAAGGTAAATTGTTCCTACCTCTATAATATTAGCTGTTTGTTGTTGTTGTTGTTGCTAATTTACCTATTTAAGCTAATAAACAAAGAAAGGTTTCATTTAGGGATAAGGTTTCTATATATATATTTTTTTTCCAATATATATATACATAAATTTTCATTGTTAGAAAATGTGTCACAGAAAGTGTTTAAACTTTAAGATACAGATGCAACATGTAAAAAACTACATTGTTTGAACGTCTAATTTGTAAATGCTGTTAGAGGAAACTTGGTGGAAATGTCCTTATGTGGTTGTGTTTCTGGAACTAAGTATATTTATTAATAAGGAATAGTTTAAAATTATGAAATGACCAGGAGTGGACAATTTTCCTAATCCTATCAGCTCTTTGCAGCTCTTTTATTAGCCCCCTTCAGGAATACCAGCTTTATTTATCTAATTAAATTTTATATTAATATGCTTTTGACTTTTGGCCTTTCTCTTCATTCTGTTCTTTTTTTTTCCCGTAAATTACATGTTTCTGCTTAACAGCTACTATCAATTCTTTGATATGAATTCTCAGCATCAATTTACTAACTCCAGAGATGAAGCAGCATCAATATTTAGAAGCGAAGAATACAAAGCCTTGGGCATCTGGATGGCTCAGTCAGTTAAGCATCTGCCTTTGACTCAGGTGGTGATCCCAGGGTCGTGGGATGGAACCCCAGTTTGAACTTTCTGCTCAGCTGGGAGCCTACTTCTCCCTCTCCTTCTGCCTGCAGCTCCCTTTGCTTGCGTTCTCCCTCTCTTTGTCAACTAAATAAAATAAAGTAAAATAAAATAATGTAAATAATACATTTATTTATTTATTAAAATGCAATTATTACACAATACATAATGTATTGCATAATTATAATAATGATTAAATGATTTATTAAATATTTATATTAAATATATCGATTTAATTAAATAACTATTTTTTAGAATTTAAAATATTTCAAATTTAGATTGTTAAATATTAAATCATTGATTTAATAAATAAATATCTAAACATAATTAAATAAAATAATTTATTTATTAAAATGAATAAAATAATGTTGTCATTATCTGAGCATGTATTTTTAAATAGTCTAAAAACAACCATCTAATAAAGTCTAAATACATTGAGATCAGATATTTATACAAGTTCACCCAGACACTCAACCCACAGACAGTTTCAAAACATTTGTTTTTTTTAAAGATTTTATTTTTTTATTTGACAGAGAGAGATCACAAGTAGGCAGAGAGGCAGGCAGAGAGAGAGAGGAGGAAGCAGGCTCCCTGTGGAGCAGAGAGCCTGATGCGGGACTCGATCCCAGGACCCTGAGATCATGACCTGAGCCGAAGGCAGTGGCTTAACCCACTGAGCCACCCAGGAGCCCCTCAAAACATTTGTTTTTATCTATTACTCAAAATACGATTGTAATGTATTTATTTATAACTTTGATGTAGCAAGGAAACTTCGAGGAAAAGGAGACATTTGCTTTTAATATTTGAAAATTATTTTGTTGATTAAAAAAAAATAAATGAAACAAGATGGGATTGGGAGGGAGACAAACCATAAGTGACTCTTAATCTCACAAAACAAACTGAGGGTTGCTGGGGGGAGGGGGTTTGGGAGAAGGGGGTGGGATTATGGACATTGCGGAGGGTATGTGCTTTGGTGAGTGCTGTGAAGTGTGTAAACCTGGCGATTCACAGACCTGTACCCCTGGGGATAAAAATATATGTTTATAAAAAAAAAAAAAAAAAAGAAAGGACCAATACCCAACTTTTGTAGCAACATGGACGGGACTGGAAGAGATTATTATGCTGAGTGAAATAAGTCAAGCAGAGAGAGTCAATTATCATATGGTTTCACTTATTTGTGGAGCATAACAAATAGCATGGAGGACATGGGGAGTTAGAGAGGAGAAGGGAGTTGGGGGAAATTGGAAGGGGAGGTGAACCATGAGAGACTATGGACTCTGAAAAACAATCTGAGGGTTTTGAAGGGGTGGGGGGTGGGAGGTTGGGGTACTAGGTGGTGGGTATTATAAAGGGCACGAATTGCATGGAGCACTGGGTGTGGTGAAAAATAATGAATACTGTTATGCTGAAAATAAAAAATAAATTAAAAAAAAAAAAAAAAAAAAAAAAAATAAAAACCTTAACACATGAGCATTTCTTCTTAAATAACACTGTGAAGTTTCTGAGTCGCATTCTATTAAAAGTGCTGATAAAATGGCCTCAGTTACTCATTTAAATTATCAGCTGAATGGGTAACAAATGAAGTAGAGAGCTTTTTAATTATTTATGAATGTATTGCTTGTGGATGGAGTGCCACATAGAGGCACCTCTCTTTTTGGCTTAGTTTTGTGAGCAGCAGTGGAATCTATGAATGAGATTAAACATAAGGACATTCACAGAAACTCTTAATGAACTTCTGGGGAAGGGCAATAAGTGCAAGGAAAAACTGCAGCAAGACTAATTACAAATTTCAAGTGGTCATTGCTTAATTATAGAAACTTTTAAGTTCAAGTAATATATCTTTTTTATGAGCCTATCATATTGTATTAATTACCACAAACTGCACTCTTGAACACTTATCGTTTCACATATTTCTTATTCTTAGTACTTAAAATTACCCTTATGATTGATAAGTAAATGGATTTTACTGACAATGCATTTATTTACATAAATAAATAATGCTGTTTATATATATAAAAACAATTGAATATGTGTATGTGTTCAATGAAATTTTTTTTTCAAATTAACATCTTAATTCTACCACATTGGTTACAAATAGATATAGACTTTATAGATTCATCAAATATTTTATTCTCAAATTTATATCTCCTTTGTGAAGTAAAGGAAACTGTATATATTAAATATAATCCTATCACATGTAACAGTTACTAGTGCATCCCAGGACATACATAGGTCAGGTCCTACTCAAGGCATCACGGATAACTGGATTTAACTTTCTATCCTGGGAGTCTTCTGTATATTTCTGTGGCTTTTATACTACAATCAGGAGGAAGAATTCTTTTGCTAAAAGCTTCCAAATGACTATGCGAGTAGATTATTTGTAGACTAGTGATATAATATTATAGTTTAATATGTAAAGCATGATAAAATAAAATGCTATTGCCATATTTAATTTATTCAGAAAAGCATTCATTTAGTTATCAAGCATTCATTTGCTTTTTTAAAAGATTTTATTTATTTATTTGACAGACAGCACAAGTAGACAGAGAGGCAGGCAGAGAGAAAGGAAGGGAAGCAGGGTCCCTGCTGAGCAGAGAGCCTGATGTGGGGCTCTATCCCAGGACTCTGGGATCATGACCTGAGCAGAAGGCAGGGGCTTTAACGCACTGAGCCACCCAAGAGCCCCAAGCATTCATTTTCTTTATACAGAAGAGATAGAACAATATTATATAGTAGAAAACACAGTAAATAATCTAGAAACCTTGATCATTGTGTTTGGCAATTTTAGAACATAAAATTAGCTAAAGCTCAAGTGCAAGTTATATTTGTATCCTAGGAGGAAAAGTTAATTAAAAGTTTGTTTATTACCATAGTTTAACACTTCAACAAAATGATAATGAGTCAAAAATTAATGAATAAATGAAGTATACAATAAAAACAATAATCTTGAGTGTATGTGACTCACTGTAGGTATTGATAGGTTAGAAATCAAAGGGAAAGTATCTATAGGGTTTGTTCAGTTCCATGCTCATCAGATTAATAGGCTTTCTCATATTGCTTCCTTCAACACATTAATTTGTCTAATGAAGTTCTCAAGAGTTAAAGACAGTGATAGGTTCATGGCTGGAGAGAAGGTACAGAATCTAAGATAGTTCAGCAGTGCTTATTATTTAAGAGAAAGACAGCATGGGAGGTGAGGGGTGGAAGGAAAGGGATAAGAAGAGAGAATCTTAAGCAACCTCCTTGCCCAGCACAGAGCCTAAAGGGGCTTCATCTCATCGCCCTGAGATAACAACCTGAGCTGAAATCAAGAGTCAGATGCTTATCTAATTGAGTCACCCAAGTGCACCATTTTTTTCCCTGTATCTTTATTTTCATCTCTTTCTGTAACTGAGTTTCCCTTCAAAATCAGGACTTGCATACACAACCTAAATAATTATTTTGGGATTTGATCACGTGGAAGAGGAGAGAATGAGAAGAGCTAAGTGGTCCAGGAGAAACATATATGAGTTCAGACTGAGTGGATTATGATTGTGGACAACTGAGCATCAATCCTAATGCACAGAATACATCTCAGAATTATTTTCCTGAAACAAGAAAGAATCTGTTTAACCCACTGGCTTCTGCATCCTATCCACAGTGGTTAAAATTCATCCCAGAAGTAATTAATGTCCCTGACTTTTCTATTAATGGGCATGAGAGAGGAGCTGAGTGGGCTTGGTCAGTGTCCCACCTAATGAAAGGCAGAGCAGATTCAGGCTATATATATATATATATATATATATATATATATATATATATATTAGTTCTTTCCAAATTAGATTTAATGGGATTCTGTTTTTCATTCATGAATTCATTTTACATTTTATATTTTATCGATTTTTCTAAGCTTTGGCCAATATTCACTGCATTTTTGAATAGCTTTTATCTATTATTGTAAATCATTTTTCTGCTACATTTGTTTAGTCATGGTTATCCATTTCTTCTTCCAAGATTTTCAGATATGTGATATCAATTTCCAAATGAATTATTTAAAATGATTATTTTTTATACTAAACTTCTATGAAAAACATTGATATATGTATTATGGCATATTGTTCCCCTTTCAACTTATTTTTTAAAATGTGAATGTGCCTTGGCAAATATATATTGTTTCATTTTATGTTTATGTAGATTCTTCATAATTTTTCCAAGTTCATTGGCTTATGGTTTATATTTTTTTAATAATTTTCCTACTGCCAATTAATAGATTTTTTTCCATTACCTTGTCTAAGTTGCTATTGCCATTATAAGTAAAAAGCATCTGGAAATTTATATCCCTGTCCAGTTTCCTCAAATCACTCATTATTTTCAGGATCTAGTTGGATTTTCTTACATGTTCCAGGTGGACAAGCTTTTGAACTGGTGCTAATTATTATTTGTTTGTTTCTGGCTTCCTGCATTTACCAGCTTAGGGATCATTTTTAACAATTATGATGAAATGAGGCATCATATTCTTATTCTCAACTTCATTAATAATGATATTAGTGTAACATGTCCTACAAGATAATAATAGATACATGTAAAATAATTTCATTGACCAAAAAAGTGGTGGAAAATGTAAATAAAGCACAGTGGCAGCCAACTAGTCATTTCAAGTTGAGCTATTTTTCCCCCTTTATCTCCCTGTCTCTTTAATTTCCTGTAGCACATTCCTACAAAGTATTTTAAGGTGTTTTATATGCACATACATAGAGATCATCATGGAGTCTAAATCTAATAATTCCTTGTCAGTTTTAAATATTTTAAGTATTGTTCATTCCTATGTCAGTTGTCTAGTAACTTTTTCTCCACACTGCACTTAATTGCAAGGAAATATTCAATTTTAATATAAATTAATTAATCACTTTAATAAATATTTTTACCTTATGGATTAATCTTTGATGCTTATTTATTAATTTTTTTTAACTTTTAAAATTTTATTTATTGAGAGAGAGAGTGAGAGAGAGAGAGAACAAGCACAAGCAGGGGAAGCTGCAGAGGGAGAGGGAAAAGAAGAAGCACGTTCCCCACCAAGCAGGGAGTCAAGCTCAGTCTCAGGGCCTTGGGATCATGATCTGAGGTGAAGGCAGAGGCTTAGCTGACTGAGCCACTGAGTCTAATTGTTATCTTTGATATTTATGGAAATACTTTATCATCTCTAATTGATCCCCTATGTCACAAATACAGTTTTCTCTATGGTGCTATTAATTTTATTGTCTTCAAATGAGATTCTTTTTCTAGAAGCATTTTTAATCAGTCTCTTAGGTCTATAATTTAGTTTTTATACATTTCATTTAGTATTTTATTTTATCTTCATCATCTCTGAGTATTCCTGACCAGTACTCATTGGTCAAATCTTTCTTATTAATCTATTCCAAAAATTTGTTTGTTTCTATAATATTTTGTTATGACTGCTGTCGTTCTTAGGTTTTGCCTTTATATTCTTTTTGTTTTGTTTTGTTGTTTTATGCTTTGGTGTTTTTGTTGTATTGTTTTGGTTTTCTTTTGAATTAATACAATTAAACCTTTAGATTTCTTTCATACCTTTAATTATTGTCACTTATTTTCACAAATGATATTACCGTAGTACAGTAATTCTAAATATTTCTGAATTAGCTGTATTATTTCTTTTTAGGTATAAAGTTAACTTCCAGTTACATGGACTTAATATTTTGGTCATTCTATTCTAGTTTTATTGCCTTATCATTGGAAAATATAGCCTGATACTTAACTCTAGGGAATGATGTGGGAGAGCTAGGTTCTTGTCTCTTGGAGTCAAAGAAGGAATCTCGTGGGCAATGGAGAGTGAGGAAGTGACAGAAGTTTATCAAGTGAATATATAGAAAAAGCTCTCACAACTAAGAGGGGTCCCCACACAGTTAACAATGAGTGCCTTCAGGGTTTATTTTTTATAAAAAGGTAACCAGGCAACTTTAATCCTTTTAACATCTCTATCAATAACTCCTGCAATGGCTTACCTCCTTTTGAGGGTCTGATTATTCTTTTTTGGTTACAGGTGTTTATCATAGAGACACCCACCCCACATGACCCACTCCATACACCTAGGGCAGGGTGGTCCTCCATCCCACATGCCTAGATCAGGGTGCTCTTCCCGGGGTAGGGTGGTCCAATTTATCTCTTTACCACACCGCATTTTGGGGATTTCTGAGAGCCTGTTCACAAAGTTCCCTATGGATCTCTTCCTCCCTAGCCCCACCTGTCCGTTACTCATTTTGAGAGTTGATATTACCAAAGTACTGTAATTCTAAAAATTTCTGAATTAGCTGTATTATTTCTTTTTAGGTATGAAGTTAACTTCCAATTATATGAATTTAATATTTTGGTTATTGTTTTCTAATTTTATTGCCTTATTCTTGGAAAATATAGCCTGATATTTAACTCTAGGAATTTATTGGCATATACTTCTGGCCTAAATAATGGCCTGTTTGTGTAAGTGTTCAACTTATGCTTATATACTTACTGAAGACTATTGTTTTGGGGTCAGGATGGCTACATTTATTAATAGATCAGGACTATTAGATTCTCTAAATTTTGATGTCTCTTAATTTAATCTAATTAAATTATCAGTTAATGAAAGAAGTTAAATTTTTTATGTACTACTGCATCTAAACTTATCAAAGTCTTTTGCTATCATTAGACAAGTATGTCATCCTGTTTTTATACCAAGTCTTACATTAAAAAAAATCATACTATATGAAATATGAAATATTACTTATTATTATTATTATTATTTTTAAAGATTGTATTGATTGGGGTACCTGAGTGGTTCAGTCAGTTAAGTGTCTACCTATAGCTCAGGTCATAATACCCGGGTCCTGGGATAGAGCCCCGCAGGGGGTTCCCTGCTCAGTGGGGTGCTTCTTTCTCTCCCTCTGTTATTCCCCCTCCTGTGTGCATGTTTTTCTTTTCTCACTCTCTCTCAAATAAATAAGTAAAATTTAAAGATTATCTCTCTCAAATAAATAAGTCAAATTATTTTTCTCAATGGGAGGGAGAAGCAGACTCTCCACTGAGCAGGGAGCCTGATGCAGGGCTCAATACCAGGACCCTGGGATCATCACCTGAGCTGAAGGCAGACAACTTGAACCGACTAAGTCACCCAGGCACTCCAGTTGTTTATTTATTTATTTATTTTTATTATGCATATGTTTTATCTCTCTTTTCTTCAAGTCTTTTTTTCGATCTTTTTACTTTTTTACTTTTTTCATAAAACTGAATTATTTCAAGATGACTTGGTCATCCTCTTTTACCCCACCCCATAGGTCATAGAGTACATTTTAACTGTTAAAATATTAGTATTTAAGTGCTGCCTACACAAATTAAGGCAAATTATATGTGGTCTGTATTCCTGAAAATATTTTTTTTTTATTATGCCTTCCTATTCCAATGACATTTTATAAGGATCTAAATGTTTACATTTGTGATTATTTTTTTCAAAATAATAAAGCTATTACTTCATTCTTTTTTATATCTGATGTTATTTAAAAAATTTCTGTCAGTCGGATTCTTGTTTCTTTATTAATGAATTATTTTTTTTCTCTCTAACACTTATGATTTTTTTTTGTCTTTGGTATGTATGCCCTAGTTTGGGATTCATAGAGTCAACTATAGTTATGAATATTTTCTTTCTTTTTTTGTATGTAAGTTTTAATCCAGTGTCTTGACTATTTTATCCTTGAGAAATAGATGTACATTAATATTCAAATATTTCTTTCCTTTTTCTTCTTTCATTTAAAAAAAGTCATTTATTTTATTTTATTTAAAAAAATATGTATTCATTTATTTGGAGTAGAGAGAGAGGGTCATGAAGAGTGGCTGATTATATACTTTCAATTTGGGAGGAGGTTAGGGATAGCACAAGCCTCCAAGGTATTTTATAAACAAGGTTTCCAGGACCTTGAGGGGGGCTAGCTATTGTTAGGGAAAGGTCATTTATTACTATTTAGTAAAAACTCAGGGAAGAGACTCTTCTGATGTGTATCAGTGGGTATATGCTTGGGAGATGATTGCAAATGTATATCTTGAGGGCAGGGGTGGGGAATAGAGATAAAGAAGTTTCCAAAGTAATTTTTACATGTAAAAGTAGATTTTCAGTATCCTGGGGGGGTGGACTAAGAATGCTTTTTGCCCTGAGTAGATGTGTCCACATGGAAGCAGCTGAGTCCCCAGAGGAACTTCAAGGACTTGTCAACAGGCTATGAGTAGTAAGGAAATCTAATTTTTTCTCTAGCTTTTGTTCCACACGTATCACCTACATCTTACACCTCTTTTATATTGATAATTTTAATGCTTTGCTGGTATCCAGATGACTATATCCTTAAGTGACTTCTTATCTCTATTGAATCCATTACGTATTCTATCCATTGTATTCTTAATTCAACTAGATTACATATATTTAATCTATTATTACCACTAGGTTCTTATTCTTGTTATTATTTCAAAATCTTTCCTTAATTCCTTACATTATTTATTGGGTATATTTTAAATCCCTGATATACTCACTTATTATATATAAGCTGTCAACCTTATTCTTATTTTGAGGTAGCTATATCTTTTTGGATTTTAGGATGAAAGAACCACAGATCCCCTTACCCAAGAATCCAACACTGCCACTGGATGCAAACAGCAAGAGGTTTATTGTCACGCAGGTACCGGCGGGTGGTCGGCAGCTCCAGCTAACCGAGCACACCGACCAGAGTGAAGCGGGGTCTTTTATAGGAAGGTAAAAACAAGTTTTGGGTGGGGCGCAACTGATTGGTGGACAGTTTGAACTTTTGAAAAAGGCATACTTGGTGTTAGTGGATTGGCCCTGGAAGACCCCCCTCGCGGGAAGAGAAAAGGGGGAAGGGGAAACAAAGAGGGGAAGTTTGACCTTATTACTGGGCAGAAAGGCATCCTGTCTACGTGACCTATGTGACCATGCAGCCCCCTTGCCTACGTGATCTAGGGGACCATGCAGCCCCCTTGCCTACGTGACCTACGGGACCATGCCCCGGCTATTAGGAGAGGGTATCTTGTTCAAACAGGAGTCAAGTGTCATGCCCTAAATGCCAAGCGGTTACAGAAAGGCAAAAGAGCAGTTACATTGAATTCAACCCTGGGGGAAGGGTCTTTTCATTGCAAGGGGAGGAGGGGTACTTTTACACAACAAAGAGCAGTTAATTACTTAACGACGGGGGGGGGGTCTTTCAAGGACATCATAACAACAATGCCAAATAATTTTCAGTCAACAGCAGGATATCCAAGAATTCAACTAAATTCTGACACTATCTACCTGAACATAGCGTAAGATTTCATCAGTTAAGGGATCAGTCCTCCAAGACTATCTCCAACCCCATCTCAGATGCCAGTCTCACTGTAGGCCCCAGGTTATTACCTGTGCTTGTGACTGAGCAACTACAGGTTGGAGGTCCCAATGGCCTACTTCTTACGTTCTTTTAATTTGCTACAGGGACTCACAAAACTCAGAAAAATACTTACTTTATGTTTGCCAGCTTATTAAAAGATATAATAGAAGATTTAAATCAATAGATAGATAAAGAAGTGCACAGGGCAAGGTATGGAGAATGGGCACAGAGCTTCTATTACTTTCTGTAAGACTGCCACTCTTCCTGCCTTTTTATACATTTAACAAACTAAAAGCTTTCTGAACCCAGTCCTTTCAGGTTTTCTGTGGAGGCTTCATGACATAGTCATGACTGACTAAATCATTGTCATTTGCTGATCTAATCTCCAGCTCCTCTTCCCTCCCCAAATAATCCTGAATTGGGAGGAAGGGGAGGCATGTTGGGCAAAAAGTTATGAAGGCTTTCACCAAGTCCTTCAGGCAAACAGCCCTTGCCTTGAGTGAGGTCTGAAGGTCACTTCATTAACATAACAAAACACACCTCTCTCACCCTTCTCACAGGAAATTCCAAGAGTTTTAGGAGCTGTGAGTCAGTAGCCATGGTTGAAAACCAAATATTCAGATGACCAAAATATATTTCTTGTAAACCCCTATATTACCCTACATGCTTAAGTATTTAATTATGTGATCTTTTAAACTAATATTTTTCTAAGAGTCTAAACTGTTCTGTCAGTAATCTGGATTGGGAAGTGATGTATTGCCAAATTTCTGTCGTTTCAGTCCAGGAAGTCAAAGAGAAACAACAGGAGAGCCCCTTAGGGCAGGAAGTTCAAAGTAACAATGTTGACTACTACTCCCTTTTCTTGATTTGTTTTAAAACAAGCAAAGCATCTCTTCAGAGTTGCAGTTTAAAGCCAAGAACATGCGGAATTGGGAGAAAAAAATAGTTAAATTTGGAGACTTGCAGAGGTAGAATCAGAGTAGTGAAAGCCATTACAGTAACGGAACTAACTGAGGTCAGTCTTTGCTGAATCACAGAAACAGGTGGAGTTGTCAAACAAAGGAATCTTTGTTTACAACATACAAGGAGATCACAGGGAATAAGTTCCAAAGCCTTGACTGTTTGAACAGGAGAGAGATTTTTACTTAGTATTTAAGATGAATACTCAGAAGGGAGAGTTTTATTATCCCGTGTATGGTTGGTCATAAGGTTGTGGATGCATGCACATCCACATATGTATTTGTACAATATGTATTGCATGTTCACCTGAATGAAGCTTGTATTCCACCGAGGGCAGAAACTTCAACGTTAGAATAAAGCAGAGGTAACTGTTGGACAAGGGAAAGGGACTCTGCAGGCTTCAAGAGCAGATATAAACTAGATGGGGTCTTGGGCTCATTTTCTGGGACAAGGAATGCAAGGCCTTGATTACTTTTGAAATAGCACTAGGAGTTTTACCACTGATTTATTGTCTCAATAGCTTAGGCTATTTCCTGGTCTGGTGGTGACTGTTAGTTTTCCCATTGCCTTGTTCCCTCAAAATCCTTAACTAGTGAGGTTTTTGCATTTCTTTGTAAGAGCCTCCCAGGAAATTTTGGAAGAAGTGTGCTTGGGCAAGTACACAGGTGGGGTACAGATCATTGAAAATAGCTGGGGACAAAAAATGACTTTTCTTATGTCAGGAAAACTATATCTCATCTTTAATTTTCTGGGAACCTCTAACTCTTTCTGCTGATGTTACCAGCAGGCATCTGAGATATTACTGATTGTTCTCTTGAACCTAAGGAAAAGGAAATGTAGAAAGCAAATGACAAAACTTTAAAATCTATCCTGCAACTCATAATTCACTGCAGCCACCTCTCTGTCTTTCCCTTTCTCTTTTTCTCTCTTTCTATTTCTCTCTCACATATGCACAACACATGCAAATCAACTTAAAACAATTTTTAATTTTCCCTATTCCATTTTAATATACTTGAGGCATGATCATTTTCTTAGTAAATACAAGAAAAAATATCTAGGATTCCATCATTCTGTGTGATTAAAGTATTGAGGAATTTACTTCCAATAGCACTTATAAAAACATATTTTATTTAAGTAATATTATATAATCAGGGGCCTGCATTTTTCTTATTCTCCAACTAGTGTTATTTGGCAATTAATATTTTGTCAATCAATATTCCCCTATATCTGAATGTGTGGGCAGTGAGAGATGAGTTAGAGGCAAGGATGGTGAACACTCCCAACAACTGCAGACTACATATATCTTAAGCCATGATTTTCTTTGCAAAGGTCAACATTGATAATGTTCTAGTCATACCTCCGTGTACCAGGAAAGAAGTAGCATATTTCTTGAAAGACACAGCTATCAAAGATCCATTGAGAAACCGTAAAGATGGAGAAGGGATTTGCAAATTATATATCTGATAATGGACATCTACTCTGATTATTAAAAGATGAATAAAAATAAAAAAACCTTACTAATAACCAAACAGAGTATCCAATTTTACATGTGAAGGAAATAATGGAAGAGACATGTCACCAAAAGGATATGGATGGCTTATAAGCACATGACAAATTTCTCAACATTAAGACATTAAAGAAATACAAATTAAAATCATAATGAGACATGCTTACATATCTATTAGAATGGCTAAAATTATAAAGGCTAATTGTTCTTCGTCTGAGCTAAATTGAGAAGCAACAAAAAATCTAAACTGTTGTTGGCATATATCATGATACAACCACTTTGGAAAATAGTCTGAAAATTTTTTTAAATGCAAAATATGTTGCAGTTACACAAATAGCCATTTTACTTCTAGGCATTTAACCAAGAGAAACAAACCCTATGTTCATACAAGGACTTGTATATGAATTTCATAGCAGCTTTATTTTTAAGAATTGAAAACAATGGAAATGTTCATCAATGTCCATCAATAGAGCAAAGACAAATTATGATCTATTCATTAAAGAGATTACTATTCAACATCAAAATGAACTATTTACAGTTGGAGATTCTCAAAATAATGATGCTGAGAAAAGAAAAGCCAGGCAACGAATAATATATACTGTGTGATTCCATGACTATAAAAAATCTAGAAAATACAAATTTATATATAGTCACAGTCACCAAATATATTGGTGAGATTTTAGTGCCTTCTTCTGTGCTCCCATAGCTTCCTACACTTGGATCTCCGAGCATTTGTTACACCATGTGAAAATATGAACTCTTTTTCTTTACTCTGTCTTACTACAATAAGAATCCTTGAAATTTTATGGACATTTGAACTCTCAGTTATTAGCAGAAATTCTATCACACAGTAAGTTTCCAAATATAAAAGCCAGAGTTTTACAATGACTTCTAAGCTTTTACATGATCTAGCCACTCATTTAACCTCTGTGACCTCTTTCCCTGCTACTCTTCAGTCACTCACAGTGGCCTCCTTGCTATTCCTCAGATATGCCAGGCATGATCCAACCTTATGGCCTTCAAGATAGCCAATTCCTTTGTCTGGAGTGACCTTATTGCTGATAGTTCTGGACAAATTCATCACCTTTCCATACCTTTGTTCAATTGTCAGCTTCATTGTAACTACCCTGATCTTCCTATTAAAAATTTTAACTCCCCATCCCCTGCCTAGCAACCTTGATTTTTCTCACCCTGATCGAATTTTTCTTTTTCCCCATTATACTCATCAATTTTGAATGCACTATGCAATTTTTATTAAGGTTTATAGCTTTTAATTGTCCCACCCATGAAAATAAAAGTTCTACAAAGCCAAGTATTTCATTTACCAGTGTAGTCTGAAGTAATATCTGCCATATAATAGGTTCAATAGACAATTGGTAAATTTCAGAATAAATTAATGTTGAGAGTATACTGAATTTCATAAGTCATTTCAATAATTTTTTTCCAAAATATAAACTATGTAAAACATACCTTAAATTTACTTTCAAAATATTTTATAGCATATAATGGACAATATACATAAGCCTTAAAGAAACAATCATATAAATAACCATTTCATACCTACTTAAAAACTGCATAATACCGCACTCCTAGATCCTCTCTGAACGTTCTAAATTAACCCTTCAAAGGAAATACATTTTTAAAAATAACAGATTTTTTGTCAAATAATTTAATAAAATAAAAGTTTCATTCATCTATGTAGATCATAATAAATGTTTTTAATAAGCATGAAATTATAACTCTGAAGTGTGCTAAAATGAAACCACCTGCGAAGGGTGAGAGAACAAAAATAAACATCATTTTTCCAAATAAGAGGAATTTATTACTTTTGAATCCAAGCATGTGGATTTGTTCAAACTGGCAATAAAGGAATATGGAAACACAAACCATAGAAAGTCATATTTTAGATTTCTAAAAGACTTCAAAGTGAAGAGTATACATTTTTTAAATGCTACATAATGCTACATAATGACAAGATGACAGGTTGTGACAAATAGCATTTTAAAAGCTCTACTCATAATGGAACGGAAGGTGTCATTTCCCTATAATTTTATATATATCATTAATTTACTATATCTGTATACAACATATTACCAAACAGATGTTCATCAAAGACTAAATCATTTTTAATGGAACATAATAATTTGAACCTACATGTATTAATCATTTTTTTCGATCTAACATTTATAGTCTCGCTAAACATTTTATCAGTTGTCGACAAAATTAAAAAAAAATAGGATAAAAAGTCGTGTTTGGAAAAGTAGATTTTTTTTTTCAAATTTGCATTTAAATGAAAATATTTGATGATATTTTTAAAACTTTAAATGTAATTTTATATATATCTGACCTATCAGATGATATAAAATTTTTGGAGAAAATATGACATATTTTTTGATCTTGGTTGAAGGTATTAATAAAGAGCAACTGTTTGTATTATTTGTATTGTGATATCTTAGTTAATAAACATGAATAACTGGTATAAAATATGTTTTTTAAAAAATTTTATTTATTTACTTGACAGAGATCACAGGAAGGCAGAGAGGCAGCCAGAGAGAGAGGAATGGAAGCAGGCTCCCTGCTGAGAAGAGAGCCCACTGTTGGACTCAATCCCAGGAACCTGGAATCATGACCTGAGAAGAAGGCAGAGATTTTATCCCACTGAGCCACCCAGGCACCCTAAAATATGTGTTTTTTTTATATATAGAATTATAGTTCTTGCCAGACTATGGAACTAGCTGGAACTGAATATGCCTCCTTCAAAGTCAGCTCTGGAGAAATTATGCAAGTGTAATATGGAACTATTTCAGATATTAACCAAAAACAAAGAAATGATGATAAATTCCTTAAAAGACTCAAAGTTGCTCTTGACTGGTATGTTTCAAGCTCTATTCCTGGTTTGAAGACAGGTTTTTAACAGGCCTGTCACTGTAGAAATCAGCTGGATGTTTAGAGGCTATCAGAACTGTACAAAAACCTTGAAGGGGTAAAGACTTGAAAATTCTTTAGAGAGATTAGCTCCCTAAGGCATTATTCCTACACACATTTTCCTCCAATCAATTAAGACTGATGGATGAGGGGCACCTGAGTGGCTCTCTCATCACGTGGGTGGTGGGTTAAGCCTCTGCCTTCATCTCAAGTCATGGTCTCTGGGTCCTGGGATCCAGCCCCACATCGGGCTCTGCTCAAAAGGAAGCCTGCTTCCCTCCATGCTTGCCTGCCTCTCTGCTTACTTGTGATCTCTCTCTCTCTCTCTTTATCTCTCTCTGTGTCCAATAAATAAATAAAATCTTTAAAAAAAAGGCTGATGGATGATAAATTATGAAAACTGCTCCCTCCAAATGATGCTTCTTCATAAGGATTTAAGAATTTAAAATTGTAAGAATTTAAAATTGAAACTTGATCGTAGGATTTATCTTATAGAATAACATCAAGTGAAGGCAGTTATTATTAGTTTTGAAGTATTTGTGATTCTGAATTCTTGGCCTCATTAGTAAATTTATTTTTAAATTCTCCCATGGAGTGGTGATTGGCCTTCAGTCTTTCATTGATGTACATCATTGGGTCAAATGAGATGTGTGTGCCCAGAACTATATATAATCTTCTTTGTATTTCACTGGAGATGGCATTTCTGAGTTTTGTTCAATTGAATTTGGACAGATGTTTTAATAGTCACTTCTAGAGTTGGCCCTGGAGAATAACTTCTTTTCTCTTCTCGATTCTCTGAAAAACCCTGACTAATTCACATTATCACAGTGATATCACAATTCAAGTTTTTCCAAACACTATAGCTGCAAAATAGAAGAAAGCTACTCAGAATGTAATACTATTGTGAATGATTGAGAAAGAAAACATTATTATAATTAAGCTACCAGGTTTCAATGTATTTTATTGTTGCTTAGAAAATCCTAGCATACCCAGACTTTACAGAGATTTGATGATCCGAAGAAGAGCTGAACTCATGGACCAAAATAACTATGCATATAAAAAGTACAATTACTTACCTAAAAAAAGATGATGTGGTTAACTTTATATGGCAATCCAAGTGTTATTGGAACAGGAATTAAAAAAATAGCTTAGGGGCGCCTAGGTGGCGCAGTGGATTAAGCCGCTGCCTTCTGTTCAGGTCATGATCTCAGGGTCCTGGAATCAAGCCCCACATCGGGCTTTCTGCTCAGCAGGTAGCCTGCTTCCCTTCCTCTCTCTCTGCTCGCCTCTCTGCCTACTTGTGATCTCTCACTGTCAAATAAATAAGTAAAATATTTTTTAAAATAGCTTAAAAGTATATGATAAAATAATGATATAATATACAAAGAAAAGATACTATACTGTGAATATAAATAAAGTGAAAATTGTTGAAATAATGAATACAATAAATGGAGATTAAGATGAATATAGCTGTAAAATGAATAAATGAGTTGGGAAAAACAAACAAACAAACAAATTAATGACTTCTGCCCAAATGCAGCAGAAAAGGAAAAAAAATAAAGAAAATATTTAAATAAGTACTGAGATAAATTTTGGAGAATTAAAGAAAGATAAAAATTACCAGACTTAAAATGATGCCAAACATGAGAAGTCAGAAACAAAACAAAACAAAATCCACACACACACAAAACCACTCATATACATTATGGTGAGTTTTAAGAATATCAAAAACAGAGAAGAGCATAAATGATGCCCAAGAGAAGAACAGATCACCTAAAATGTACAAGAATAATACTGACAGCAGAATTCTCAATAGTAATAGCATATAAAGGAAACAGCTGGGGGTTTGTATAGATGGAAAAGATATTTGAAACTAGATATTATACATCAAGCCAAATTATTGATTAAATTTGAGAGCACAGTAAAAATACAATGAAGCATGTTAGGTCTTAGAACATTTATCACACAGAGACACACATTTTAGAAAACTTCCTTGGAGGACAGCTCAATTTAGATAGAGAAAACAGAATTATGTACTCAAAGGCACATTTTGAAGGAAGGATTGAATATAGTCTGCACTGCAAATATTCTTTAATCGTATGTTCTGAATTTCCTAAATTTAAGAAGTATTTGTTCAAATATTTATCTTTAAATAAACCCTAGGAGACTTTTTCTTGGATTCTGGAAAATCAGTCCATTTGGATACAAATCTTTTTGTCACTGATGGAAATTTTGATAGCCCTTAACAGTGGAATGCCTAATGTATTGTTACAGCAATTGTAATTTGCCAATACATGGGTGATGTGTGTGTGTTGTGTGTGTTTATTATTATTTTTGATGGTTTTACTCTTCTATGAGATTTTTAAGTAGACATAATTTTAATAAAATATGATTTGTTGAAATTTATCTGAGGTTATATATAATAAAATGAAATTTGTGTGAACTAAAGAAGTGCGTCTCCATTTTTTTAGAGTAGACTGGTCTTTAAAAATTGTCCAAAGAAGTACATTATATTATTAAATTTGATAATATACAATAAAGTATTTATGGGCATATGGAACCATATCAAATTCTACTATTAATTCATATTAATAATTACCATAAGAGGAAAAAGGGATATTTTTCAAAATGAAAATTAGCGTATTTTTCAGAATATGATATAGTGTTATTCACTGAACAGAGGGAACAAATGTCAAAGTTTAACACAGTTTACAGAATGTTTTAACATAAATTGAAATTTAAATCTGACCCAATTTCACAGTTTTAAGTAAAATGGTAGCACTTATAGTTGGGGATGCCCAGCTTGCTCAGGGCGGAACACCGCCCCTTCACAGAAGCTGGGCAGCGGGGGATACCTCGTTGCTCATGGCGGAATGCAGCCCCCTCACAGAAGCTTCGCTGGCTGGAAGCCCGGCTGGCCCAGGGTGGAATGCCGCCTGCTTCAGGAAAGCGGAGCACCCGGGAACGACAGGTTAGCTCAGGGTGGAATGAAAACCGCCTGCCTCCCTTATCCGCCATAGAGCCTTTCTCTTCCCAGAAGTGCTGTTGCTAGTTAGAAGAGTTCTTTCAATGTGCTTGTTTAACTATAAACTTTATCCTCCTTCTTGCTTGTCAGCAAGATGGGATTAACATTTGACCTTCCTCAATCCTTCTATTGGCTATTGTTTTCTATCCAATAAAAGTGAGACTGTCGAGTTGCTCTTGGCAGACGTCCTTTTCGACTGTTGTCCCCTGCTCCCAGTCTTTTCCAGCTGACTGGTTCGTGCCTAATTCTTCTCTCGTTGCCATCTGGAAGCGGCACCCAAGTTTTCTTGGGCTTCCTGTTTTTAGTGTTCTGTTCCACTCATCTCTGCCACCGCCCCCAGGTCCTCAAAATGGTTTTCTATGGTATCTTCCAGAAAACTTCTGATGTCCTCTTTAGTATGTAGGCTACATCAGTAGGGAATAGCGTTAAAACCTCTTCTGTTCCATGTGGATATTCACGTTGTTGAGCACCGCTTGGTCAAAGTCTGCCCTTTTCTGTTGGTCTGTTTTCTCTGGTCACTTCAGGAGTCCTTTTGTAAGAAATCCTATCCCATCAGATGCTCCTCTCACTCTCTTTCTCCCTTACTCTTGCTCTGGCTTCTTTCTTCAGATTTGCCGGGGAATGACGAGTCCTTTTCATTCCTATGAAGATAGAAGAATTGGCTAATCCACAGATACCATTTTTAGTGATATACAAGTGTATATATAATAACTGATATGGAGATGTACATGTGCACCTATGTATATATTCTATAATCTATAAAGTATGGAGGTTGGATTAAGTCTGAAGTCTCTCATACAGCTTGATAACCTGTGACTCTTTGATCAATAACTTCCATTTTCCCACAGGTCAGAGAAATGGGAAAAAATGCACATATGAACATATGTAGCACGTTAAAAAATGATCACAAATCCTATGACTCCCATTTCCCTTTGATTCACATGGGCTATGTGACTGTGTTAAACAGTGAAATAAACGTGTCAGTTTCAGGCCCAAGTCCAAAAGGAACCCCTCTCTTGGAACATTTGCTATTGGAGCTCTGAGTGGACAGGAAATAAGTCCAACAACCTTGTTACAAAGACTGCACGGAAGTGGAGGGCCATCTGAGCCTCATCTCCCAACTGTACCCATCAAAGTGACAGGCATGTGCATAAAGTCATCCTGAATCCTCTAGACCAAGCAGCCGCCTGCTGAAGGCCACCACCCACTGACCTCAGTTAATGCCGTATTAAGCATAAAAATTGCCCCATGAGATCCTGCCCTAATTTCTGACCCCCAAAACATATGTAATATGACAAAGGGTTGTTTTAAGCCCCCAAATTTTGAAGTCATTACATAACTAATTGGGTAACATGGCAAATACGTATCCAAACTAATGGAAATCAAGGAATATGTTTAAAGGCACCAAGTTATCTTAAAAAGTTCTCTGAACACACAGAAAAACAGAAAGAGACCCATAACTACAGAGAACAAATTGATCGTTTCCAAAGAGGAGGCAGCGGGTGGACAGGCAAAATGCGTGAAATACAGTGGGAGATAACAGGCTTCCAGTTACAAAATTAATAAGTTGCAGGACGAAAGGCACAGCATAGGGAATATGGTTGGTGGTACAGTACGGCGAGCACAGCATAACATACAGACTTGTCAAATCTTGTTGTTTTATATCTGAAACGAATGCAACATTGTGGGTCAGCTATAATTCAATTAAAAAATCAAAGGAAGTTTAAAAAAATTAAAAGTGAGCTCTGTTATCCAAATAGGACATACGAGATGGATTTCCCATCATACCATAAATTGAAAACGACTTCTCTTGATAGAACAATGCTTTCCTTAGTCTTAGTCCCTACTCCCTCCACAAAAACAAAACAAAACAAAACAAAAAAACAAAAAACAAAAAACAACTACTTTTGAAAAACATCTTGGTATTTTGAAAATTATAACTGCAGTGAGTGATGAGAGTGAAAACAAACTGATAATCCACGTTTCCTCATTTCTTATCCCTTTTATGAAGATGAACAGTAAAATCATATGTAAGAATTAACCAGAGAGAGGTCCATTTTCCACTCACTATAATCAAGCTGGAATTCTCAACTATTATTTAGTATTAGTTGATTCTGGTGGCAAATGCAAATATGGTTTCACTTCTTGGGCACATGAGGAAGATTTGGTTGGTGAAACAGACATACCAGGTTGGCCCAGGCCTGCACTGCCAGGGTTCAGAAAATTGCAAGATACAACCTGACACTTAAAACTTTCCATCAACAACTACCGCTGCCCTCCCAACATCTTGTTTCTTCCCACAGACAGCTCATACTGAGACCTGTCCACTGTCAGGGTCAAGCTAAAGGAGGATGCCCACAAACTAGGTGGGAAATGAGAGGATGCAACTGCAGCTCTCTGGGGATGCCTAAGGCCACTGAATGCCCCGTCATGATTCTCCAGCACAGATGGGGGCAGCCTGCACCACGTGGGTGGAGCTCTACGACACAGAAAGTACTGGAGTGGCAGTCAACAAACAAATGTGTTTGTGTAACATATAAACCCCCATAGGGTTGTCAATTGGTGGGATTCACTTTTTCTAACTGTTCACCCCATGACATACAACTTCAGGAAACCCAGAGCCCATGGATTATTGTTGAAGGGCACATTCGGACTCAATCAAAGTGTAACTAAGCGTAATCATACAAATAAATACAAATATCATTAAAAAATCAATACCACCTCAACCTTTATTTTTCATTCCCAAATGAGCTTTTATGGGTTTTAATATCAATTAATGTGCTTATAGAACTGGTAAAAAAAAAAACAGTCAATGATGAAATTTTAAAATTACCACTCTGCTTTCCCTAATTTCTGTTGATGTACTTTTATCTCACACAAAAATGAATTACTAAGGAATAAATCATACTTCACTGAACACGTTTCAGCTGAAATGATGCACCAAGATGTACAGCTTTGGTCAGGCTTATACTGTTGTTGTCAACATAGTATATGGGGTGTAAGAGCTACTGTCTTTTCCTTCTCCCATGAATATTAGTCCTAACAGATTCTTCACGTGGAAAGAAAACTTAGTCTAGAAGATACACTAATTCCTCTCCTCCCTGGTGAAAAATACTGTTAGAGGTATTAGTTTTAGATAGAGAAGCAAGTTCACTTTGGAAAAAAGCACACACACACAAAACCCTCCAACATGACCTTTAATACAGTGATAAGGGTGAAAGTGTAAACTTCATTTGGAAACAGCACTCAAAATACTGTTTTGAAGGGCCTTTACAACAGCGGTATACTCTTTGAAAAGATTTTTCAGATCAACTGATTGAATCATATTTAATTTACCTAGGGACAATTAGATAAATTTTAAAATTCCAAACAAAAACTTTTAGGACACAAATAAAATTATATGAGCTTTTATTCCTGCAACTATCTCCAAAATCTAATATTCAATGGTTTAAATTGCTGCATTTCTCATTTGCAATGCAGATGAAGAGAGGAACACAGCAGACACATGTGAGATGAGGTGTGAGGCATAAAAGGGAGCACAGGAGGCAACTGACCAGCTGAATAGCGACTGCCCCAAAGATGACCATATCCTGAGCCCAAGAAGCTCTGAGTACTTTACCTTACCTGGCAAATGGGATTTAGCAAGCATGATTAAATTAAGGTGTGAACGGGGAGAGATTATCCTGGATTACCTCGGTGGTCCCAATGTAATCATGAGGATCCATAAGGAGACAGGAGGATCAGAATCAGAAGGCAATGTGAAGTTGGAAACAGAGGGATAAAAGGTGGTGCAATGAAGGGCCACAAGTCAGGGAATGCAGGCAGCTTTAGAAGCAGGACAAGGCAAGAAAGTGGATTCTCCTCTAGAGCCTCCAGAAGGAACACAGGCTGCTAACACCCCGATTTTACCACACTGAGACTGATTTTTGAACTTCTGACCTCCAGAACTGCAAGATAATCAATTTGTGTTGTTTCAAGCCACTGAGAATTTGTCATTTGCTACAGTGGCACTAAAAACTAATAGAAGAACTCACTGAGACATATTGAGTCTGTACAATGGCAGGGACCATTTCTAGGTAGGACTATCTTCAGGGTGTGGTAGTACTGGATCTGGAGAGTTGACTGCCAGCATCCTTCCTCCCTCCCCCTCCCTGAACCCCAGTGCACTGTGTGCCTCCTCCACTGCAGCCCAGGTGACTCACAGGAAGCTGGCCCCATCCACACTACAGGGAAGGGGTCTGTCATGGAAGCCAGTCATGTTCCTCCTGGGCCATTCACACAGCCAGCTGCACGACAGTCAGTGCCTTGTTACTGTTCTATGAGAGACAGTAACCTAGGTTGTCCCACACACACAAACGGGAAGGGCTTTACAGAAATATCTGGGTTGTCTCTGAATGTGAACAAGAAAAGCAGTGCCCCCACTGCGGGCAGCCATCACACAGTCAGCAGGGGGTGGAAGACAAACTGGCCAGAGGGAAAGGGCACAGTAGGGAAAAATGGAGAAAATCATGGAGACAGTGTGAATAAAACACATTCTCTGCAAGCACTGCCATGAGCTGCTTCTTCATGAGATTGAAGGTTTTTTTTTTTTTTTTTAATCTTTAAGACAGTTTGAGTTAGGATGAGACAACCATCCAAACTGATTCAGGAGGTCAGACTTTACGGAAACTAAAAAATCCAGATAATAAAAGTAGATGACTCACATGTGTGAAAAGTTTCCTTTCCCACTAAGGGCGGGGGGAAAACTAGAACCTTGAATTTGTGGCTATTCCATTATTCTTGCTATTTTTCATCACTCAAATGTATTTTTCAAGAATGAGGAAATTATTCTCAATAAATACAGTGATGGTTCCCTGAAAATTTGTAACCAAGTAGGGAACAGTCAGAGTCTCTAAACAGATTGTTTTGAATTGACTTAACAATCACACAAAATAGACTGTAAAATTTATCAAAGAGTGGGGCTGAGTTTCTTATATATGATTTCATGCAAATTTTTGTCTACCTGATGATTTTTAGTTTTTGTCTACAGGGTGAGTGAATAAAGGTGTCTCAACATGGTCCAGATCTAATGGTGTTCCCTGGCTCACTATGAAATCCAGGGTCATTTCTGTTTCCTTTTCCATGAACTTCTTCCTCTCATTTGGTCTGTTTTTCAATCGGACTGTTTGTCTTCTTCTCAATTTGTAGGCACGTCAGAGACATGAACTCCTTGAACAGCTGATGTTACAGACGCTTTTCACAGCCTGTTGCCCACATGCAGCTTTACTCTTTTTTGATATACAAATCTTTTTCAAATTTTTAAAATAAAGAGGCATGTCATTTCTTCTATGGCCTGTGGGTCTTATCTCTACCTAAGGTAGTCTACCACTTCCCAAATTTTTACATGCCCCTAGATTGTCTCCAAATTCTTTATCATTTTGTTTGTAGAGTTAGAACTTAAACCAATTTACAAGGTTAATCAACCTGAAATCTCCTTACATATGTGATAGGAAGCAAGAGTTCTAAGAAAGAGAGTTCTTTCAGCTCTGAGGGATAGAGCTTAAAGTCAATATTCAATGATACTCTGTCTCATTTTCTAGAAGGAACTGGTGGTTTCTGTTTGGAACTCTGACAATTTTTTTCTTAGTCCCTGAAAGTCAAATAGGTTTACGTCTGTTTTGGTTTGAGTCTGTTCAGCTAATTCTCCCTGGGACTTGAAGGCTTTATGAACTGAAGGCATGACTGTTTTTCAGCTCAAGTAAATGCTGCATTAGTTCAGTTATAACTTCTGTTATTTTCTCCTTTTGTCCTCAGGGTACTTGCAAGGTAGATTTGGACCTGACCTCAGATCTTACTTATTCGTTTCTCATTTCCATCTCTTTGAAATTTTCCTCAGTGTTCTGGGATATTCCTTTGGAAAATCAATTTTGTGGGGCACCTGGGTGGCTCAGTGGGTTAAGCCACTGCCTTCAGCTCAGGTCATGATCTCAGGGTCCTGGGATCGAGTCCTGCATTGGGCTCACTGCTCGGTGGGGAGCCTGCTTGCTCCTCTCTCTCTGCTTGCCTTTCTGCCTACTTGGGATCTCTCTCTGCCAAATAAATAAAATCTTTAAAAAAATCAATTTTGTTCTCAGCAGTGATCATTACTGTTTACAGGGTTCCTATTACATGTTACAACTAGTGAATTTAAGTTTCAAATCTTTCTTGTATTTTTATGTTTTAAAAGATTTATAAAATTTATTTGACACAGAGAGACAGAGAGTAAGTGAGCACAGACAGGGAGAGTGGCAGAGGGAAAGGGAGAGGGAGAAGCAGACTCCTCACTTAGCAGGGACTCCCCACACCCCACCACAGGGTTTGATCTCTGGCAGACATTTAACCAACTGAGCCATCCACGCACCCCAAAGCTCCCTTTCAAAATCTTCAGTAAGTATTTTGCTGCTCTTTACTGTAACTGTATCCCCCTCAGACTTCTTGACAATAAGTTTGTCTAGCTCTGTAGTCAGTTCTTAATCAATGAGGACACGTGCTCTGGACCTCAGTTTGGTGCTCCTCCACCAAGATGCTACCTGCCACTCAGGTGTGTGAACTCTTGCAGCTCAGGCCTAGTCACACTTTTGGGAACTCTGGGGCATCAGCGAAGCTACTCTAAGGGGACCATGCTTTGTGCATAAAAGCAGGCCCCTGCCATGAAGCAGCCCCTCTCAAACCTCCCCAAGTTGTCCTTCCTTACACAGCACAAAGTCTCTAAGAAACTCAACCTGCTGGGAAAGCCCATTTCTCTATGACCAAGGACCACAAGAGAGGGAATGTATACCATGGGCCCCACACAGAAAGAGGTCTTCACTGAAAGCCTTCTAAAGAGAGTCTGCCTTTTCTTCCAGGCATTCCATCATGGCACCTCAAAATCCTGAGATCTCTTCCACTGCTCCCTCTGAGATGCCAAGAGGCACTTGGCAGTCAAATAGGTCCTTCCCACAGCCCACCTACATGATTATTGAGGGCCTGCCTGGTGCTGGGGATGGGTGAAGGCAACACAGGCCCCTGGTCTTATGCTCTGATGTCACTGGCTCTTGAGCAAAGGAAGGAAAATGAGAGGGTCCAGGAGACTGCACACAACATCATGTTTTCAGAACTTCTCCCTGGCCCCCAAAATCACCTTGTCATGGCAATGTCAGCAGGGCATGGCAAGTGCTATCTCAGAAGTCCCTCTCACACCTCAGCAACAGAGAGAGAGCCCACCCATAAACATAATCCCTAGAACCAGCATCCTTTAGGAACCCAAACCCCTATGAGTCAATTACTTTGGTATGTGTTAGTGTATTTTTACCTATGTAAAATATAAGAAAAAGAGGAATGACATACCTGTATGATTTGGGGCAGTACAGCAACTCGATTTTGAGTGTTTTGGATTATAGCTAGATACTTTTTTCCAAAAAGAAATTTATAATCCATTTAATAAAAACAATGTGAATTGCCATGTATGGAATTTTTATACTATAAATGTTTTCATTGTCTTGAGTTGTAGTAATGTACATACACTGGCGCTGGTCTCAAATGGGGGATGTCTGGAAGGAAACAGAATACATGATTAGGGGAGTGAGTGTAAGCCACCACCCTAAACAGTTCAATTTCTCACAAACATATACCTCAGCTCTATATTTGATTGGATGAATATCAACTAAAACTTTAAAATTAAAGTACCAGAAATTATTAGGGATGACATTTTTTGGTAGACTTGTTTCTGATTCTGCCTTGTGACCTGACAAAGGTGGGATGGTGACTCCTGTTACTGCTTGCTTATTATAGCTATGGCATACAGCGGTGGAAGTACTAAGTACTAAGCCACTAGAAAATTTGAGAAAGGATAAGCAATTCTAATAGTAAGGATATTTTCACATACATTATAACTAATTTAATATTTTAGGACTGAAACAAATCTAGAAGAATGTACAGACATTCTTCATCATTTCAGGTACTTTAACATCCAATACTACCCTAATCCAATCCATGGGACTTTAGTTTTATAGCCTTTTCCTTGTCGATGAATCTGAAGAATAGAATCAGTATAAACTACTTTATGTCTGAAAAAATTCATCTTTGAATTTTGACTTGACCAGCTCCACAGAATTAATAACAAGTCCCTTTCTTGGTGCAGCCACATTGGGAAACAGTGTGGAAATTCCTCAAAAAAATTAAAATGGAGCTGCCCTATGACCCTGCAACTGCACTCGGTATATACCAAGAAGATACAGATGTAGTGAAAAGAAGGGCCATCTGTACACCAATGTTCATAGCAGCAATGGCCAAAGTCACTAAAGTGTGGAAATAACCAAGATGCCCTTCAATGGATGAATGGATAAAGATGTGGTCCATATACAATATGGATTATTATGCCTCCATCAGAAAGAATGAATACCCAACTTTTGTATCAACATGAACTGGTCTGGAAGAGATTATGCTGAGTGAAATAAGTCAAGCAGAGTCAATTATCATATGGTTTCTTACTTCTGGAGCATAAGGAATAACACAGACGACATTGGGAGATGGAGGGGAGAAGTGAGTTGAGGGAAATTGGTGGGGGAGACAAACCATGAGAGACTGTGGACTCTGAGAAGCAAACTGAGGGCTTTAGAAGGGAGGCAGGTAGGGGGTTGGGTGAGCCTGGTGATGGGTATTATGGAGGGCACATATTGCATGAAGCACTGGGTGTGGTGCATAAACAATGAATTCTGGAACACTGAAAAGAAATAGAATAATAAAAAAAAAGTCCCTTTCTCCTTTAAATTTCATAATCAATACAAAAAGTTACATGGTATTGGACTTGAGCTACTACTTGCTGTATGTCCAGCTCTCTTACTTTCTTTTTTTTTTTTTATTTTCAGCATAACAGTATTCATTGTTTTTGTACCACACCCAGTGCTCCATGCAATCCATGCCCTCTATATTACCCACCACCTGGTACCCCGACCTCCCACCTTTTATATACCTGGAGGCACTTGCATGAGGCAGACAAGTTCTCAATAAAGAACTTTAATTCAATATATTAAAGTATACTATGTTTTCCACAGTGAATATAGACTATTTATCAAATCAGAATCAAGTTCTGAAAAAAATACCCATATACAGATAGCTAACAAATACACAGCCCGGTACCTCTAAAGGTTAGTACTTCTACATATTTCAAAAGGCATCAAGTTTTTGCTGCTTTCCCCTGATCCAAGCATGCACATTTGTGTGTATGTAAGTAAACACCCAAAGACAACTGAATTAGTAGTCCACATTCACCACATGGATTAATGCCTGTTGTGATCTCTTTCCCTCCCAAATTGTTTCTGATTATTCACTTTAACTAATTTTGCCTGCTTTCCAATAATAGGGAGAAGAAAATTTGCTTCCCCACCCCAGCACCAATCAAAGGGATACTTATGTCCTGTGAGCCTTCATTTTTCATAGGGGAAAACAAACAAACAAACAAACAAAAACCCAAAAAACCCTGAGCAGTGAAACTAGAAATTCCCTCATGTTTCCTTCCTTTCTGGAGCTTACTGCCCTTAGGTTGCACAGTTGCCCAAATATTGGCCCCTCCATAAGAAGCTGTAAGTAGCACGTAGAGGATGAAAGATTCAGGATATAAGGAAGGGCTACTCTGGGCAGTTGCATGGCCTGGGATGGTCTGCCTCACCACTGGGCAAGGTCTGGGGTCTGCAGTCACCGTACCTCAACACCGTTAAGAGAAGACTTCAACGAGAATGTTTATTTCAACATCTTTGCATGAGAAAATAAACACTGCCTTCAATAAACAGTTTCAATTAAAAATTAAAATTTTAAAACTTAATTTTAAATATAATTATACCAAGAAGAATCATGACACATGTTGAATTATTTTAGGAGCCACAGTCTTCCTGAGGTACAAATAAATAGTTTGTACAAATAGGTAAAATCATTTATTAGGAAACTTTAAACCTCTTACAATAAAGTTACCATTAAATATAAGAATAAAGTGACTATTTTGCTTAAAAATAAACAAAGGTCACTTTGAAAGAGAATGGCAGCTTCCCTGTGGACATCCTCTATACCCAGCCCAATCAGTACTTACCAAGTACAAGTTTGTAGATTTTGCTACATGGTAAATGATGGAAATAAATGAGGAAGACAATATTTTCAAAACAGTGTAAAAAGAACTTTAAAACAAGTATCTTGATTCTCCTTATTCTTCCACTCTAATTTGTAGCCTTTGGATAATATGTGGGAAAGAACATATATACATTTAAATTTTAACTTAAATGTCTACTGAAATAAAATGCTATCTTATTAAAATTCCTATCCAAAATTTAAAAAAAAGTCATGGTGACAAATAATGTTGACAATCATGTAATGTAATCCTATCTTAAAACTCAAATTATGCTAAGAATGAATATTTCAAAACTAAATGGTTCACTTTGTTAAAAATATTCTTACTGAGTATTAAAAAAATCACCCAATGGTATCATGTTTTTAAACTCATTCTACTCATCATGCCTGTATTTTATCCTACCAGTTCTCTCTAATGACAGCATTCTTTCTTGTCTGCTCTCCTCTCTCATTTCCTTTCACCAGCACCAAAAACACAAAGACTCCAAAGTCCTGAGAGCAGACTGAAGTATCCCTTTGCCTTCTAGAAGCTGTGCATTTTGACCCTACTGGTCCATTCCACCTGCCCAATAGGCAAGATTGCCCAATAGGACAGTGCAGTCAGGAAGGGAGGCAAGGACAGAATCTTGAGGGATAGCAGAGAGAAAGAATCACCTTAAGAAAACTGGCAAGAATTCCTATCTTACATTGAGGTCTTCCATCCATTTTGAGTTTAATATTTTGTTCTGATAACACAACTCTGGGTGGGATCCGAGATGGCTCCTCAGTGGGGACACATCACCAGGAAGACCACACCATGATTAGAATTTAGAATCTTCGGCACCCCCACCCCAACCCCTACATTCCCACAGAGAGGGGAGGGGGCTAAAAGCAGAGCACATCTATGTAAGGAAGCCTCCATAAAAATCCTCATAGCAGGGACGCCTGGGTGGCTCAGTTGGTTAAGCAGCTGCCTTCGGCTCAGGTCATGATCCCAGCGTCCTGGGATCGAGTCCCACATCGGGCTCCTTGCTCAGCAGGGAGCCTGCTTCTCCCTCTGCCTCTGCCTGCCATTCTGTCTGCCTGTGCTCGCTCTCTCCCCCTCTCTCTCTTTGATAAATAAATAAAATCTTTTTAAAAAAATCCTCATAGCAGGGGTTTCAGGAAACTTCCAGGTAAGTCAACATATCCAGGTACCAGGAGGGGGATAAAACCCAGCTCCACAGGAATAGACATTCCTGTGCTTGGGACCCTCCCAGACTGTGCCCTTTGTGTCTCTGCATCTGACTGTTCATCTGTATCCTTTATCATATCTTTCATAAATTGCAAATGAAAACAAATGTTTCCCAGAGTTCTGCGAGCCACTCAGTTGAACCGGAGGAGGATTTGAAGGAACCTCTGATTTGTAGCCAAGTTGTAGAGAAGTTGTGGGTAACCTGGGCTCCTCCTACTTATGACTGGCACCTGAATATGATGGAACAGTCTCACGGGACGGAGCCCTTAACCTGTGGGATCAGATGCCATATCAAGGCCGACAGTGTCAAAGCTGAGTAAAACTACAGGACACCCAGCTGGTGTTGCAGAGTTGCCTGGTGAGGGAAAAATCCACAGCCTCAGCCACAGTGTTAGAAGTGAAGTGTTCTGTGTGAATATGGTAATATAAAAGCCGATGGGAGAACTGAAATGTTTGCTTGACATACACTCTCACACAAAATATTATGTATGCCAGGTCTTTGCTGATGTGATATAGCACATATTCAAATTCTAGTGAAATATCATAAAGAGTCAACTCAAAAAACAAACAAACAAACAAACAAGCAAACATACAAAATATGGATGAGCTGGGAGAAAATAAGCAATGTTTCCTCTTTCCTATCAAGAGAAAGACCATTCCTGAATTATCCAAGATTTTGCTTTTACCTGAATAACCATACAGTTCAATAGTACTTGAAGGAAAAAGCATGTTTGGTCCTCAGCGATCCTTTCCCCTGATATGGCCGGCAAGAGTGGAGTGATTCTTGTGGATATATCTTTGCTCCAGAGTGGGGAAAAAAAGGAGTTCTTTCACCAACGTTCAAAGGGTTTTTAAAAAATGGCCTTCATTAAAATACATCGGCCCCTCCTTTGGAACCTGCTCACGCTACACTCCAGGCCAGCGAGCATCAAGGGGTTGGAAATACGGTACAAACTCCCATGAAGCCACCTCTCCCTCTAAACTATTCTTCTCTCTGCCAAATTCTGCTTCGGTCAGCCTAAGGATCAAATACCTGTCTTTGGGCAATAAAGTGATGTGCATTAATCAATCATTGGCCCTAACTGGCAAGTTCCTTAAAAACTCATGGGACACAGATGGTTGCCATGACTTTCCCAGGAAGCAGCTACTGTCTTTCCATGAATGCGGCATGAAAATACAGGTCTGGGTGAGCAGATGAATGTCCACTCGTGAAACAATCATGCTGAGGACAATAAACAGTAGTTTTGGATGGCAGATTTAAATTTCATTCACACTGGGAAGCCTGGGTGGCTCAGTTGGTTAAGCGTCTGCCTTCCACTCAGGTCATGATCCCAGCATCCTGGGATCGAGTCCCACATCTGGCTCCTTGAGCCTGCTTCTCTCTCTCTCTGCCTGCCACTCTGTCTGCCTGTGCTCGCTCTCTCTCTCTCTCTCTCTCTCTCTCTGACAAATAAATAAGTAAAATCTTAAAAAAATAAAATGAAATAAAATAAAATAAATTTCATTCACAGCCAAGAAAACACTCCAGATACATGATGTGTCTCCACTTCCTGTTGTTTCCAACATCTGAGTCCTCCCTTCCATTCCTGTTTCCACCACTTCAGTAAATGTCTCCCATCCTCATTGCATATAAAAAAGGCTCTGATTCTTTCTATTCTAATGTCTGTAAGACATTACTGTGAACAAGAGCAGGGGATAATTCCTCCTCCAAACCCATCTACGAAATAAAGGGTTCTATTCAGGATCATGACAAGCTGAGGAATCCCTCTA
Source organism: Mustela nivalis (assembly GCF_964662115.1). Taxonomy (NCBI): domain Eukaryota; kingdom Metazoa; phylum Chordata; class Mammalia; order Carnivora; family Mustelidae; genus Mustela; species Mustela nivalis. The sequence continues at coordinate 646,055 of NW_028136237.1, forward strand.
GAGAACTTTCAGAGTCATTTCAACCTGTAAGGCTGGCTAAAATGTTCCTCACCATCCGCCACACCAGGGCTAGGACTGATGAGTGTCTCCACCATGCAGGTCCCTCTGGATGACATGATCGCTGGGAAACCAGGCATGAGGCAAGCAAAAATCAGCACCTGCTCTTCTGCAAAGTTTGTCTGAAGTGCTTGAAGCCACAGAAGAAACAGATTGACTCCTTCAGATCTTACCTAAAAACAAAATTAAAGGTGACAAAATTAAACACATGTTTATGCAGAGATGCACTGCAATGCAGATTCAGTTCTGAGAAAGAAAAACTAGAAGTTAAAGGTACCGTTAAACTCCTGCACCAAGTTCTTAGTGACAAGAAATCAGGCGTGCTGCAAGAAGCCCAAGGGTGAAGAGTTGGGGTCTGGAGCCACAGTTCCTGGTTCCAATGCAGGCTCTGCTTTTTGCTTTTTGCTTGCTTAGCTGTGGCCAGTGGAGAACCACCAAACTTCTCCCTTTGCATCAGTCTCTACCTCTGAAAAATAAGGATGATAAAAGAATTTACCACAAAGTGTTTGCACAGGGATAAGTGACTTACAACAGTGCCTGTATCATCAACTGTCATTTAATCACAAAAATAATGCAAAGACAATCATCCTCCATATTTACAGTATGCTTTGAATAGGGTTTTTTCTATAATATGCTTATGTATCATGGAAAGTTCTTGAAAAATCTCAGAGCTAATAAGACCTTAAAGACCTTGAAGCCCATTCATCAGGCATTTCTACACCAGCCCTCCTTTTTTTTTTTTTTTTTTTTTTTTTGCCTGTGCAGGTAGCTACCTTGAGGGCTGCCGCCAAATCATCACTTCCACAAAGAACCATTCAGAAATTTCTGGAACTCATATCATTGCTGGACTTCTGGCATAAGTCCATTGTTCCTGGTGGATGCTTCCAGTAGTAGGAAATGGAACATGCTCAATGAGGGCAGGGGGTTGTGTTTGACTTGCCCACTGCCATATCTCCAGCACCTAGAAAGGTGCCTGAAACACATAGCTGGCATCCAGTAAATGTGTGCAATAAATGAGTGAACTAGACAAAAATAGATATGCACTGGTAGACGTGGCCTGTGGAGTACAGCTTCAAAAGCAGAAGAGTATTGAGAGTCCTACATGGTAGGTTGCATGGCACTGAGTTAAAGAAAATGGGTCCTACAATCAGACCAAAGGTTAAACCTCGAAAGTTGTGCGATCTTAAACAAGTCACCTACAAGAACAAAGACCCCTGTCTTCTATTGATAACAGCTGGGAAGAGAGAATCCATTTCAGAAAGAAAGGGGACACTGGACGGCTGTGTACGACACTTATATTGTGGTCAAGATGGCAGTGTAAATTCACTTCATGGGGTCCCACACCATCATCCCTCACTACCATTTGAAATACATGGTAATAAGAGATGAAATATATATATATATATTTTTTTCAGTGTAACAGTATTCGTTGTTTTTGCACCACACCCAGTGCTCCATGCAATCCGTGCCCTTTCTAATACCCACCACCTGGTTCCCCCAACCTCCCACCCCCTACCCCTTCAAAACCCTCAGATTATTTTTCAGAGTCCATAGTCTGTCATGGTTCACCTCCCCTTCCAGTTTCCCTCAACTCCCTTAACTCCATCTCCCCTTGTCCACCATGCTATTTGTAATGCTCCACAAATAAGTGAAACCATATGATAATTGACTCTCTCTGCTTGACTTTTTTCACTCAGCATAATCTCTTCCTGGAAGAAATTATATATATATATTTTTAAAAGATTTATTTACTTACTTATTTATTTGACAGAGAGAGATCAAAAGTAGGCAGAGAGGCAGAGAGAGAGAGGAGGAGGAAAAGGGCTCTCTGCTGATGCAGGACTCAATCCCAGGACCCTGAGATCATAACCTGAGCTGAAGAGACAGGCTTAACCCACCCACTTAGCCACCCAGGTGCCCCTAGATTAAACACATATATTTTTTAAAGATTTTATTTATTTATTTGGCAGACAGAGATCACAAACAGGCAGAGAGGCAGGCAGAGAGAGAGGAAGGGAAGCAGGCTCCCTGCTGAACAGAGAGCCTGATGTGGGGCTCAATCCCAGGACCCTGGGATCATGCCTTCAAGCCGAGCCGAAGGCAGAGACTTTAACCCACTGAGCCATCCAGGCACCCCTAGATTAAATATATTTTTTTTTAAGAGAAGAGAAAAGTTAGCAAGTGAACCTCGGTAAAAAACAAAACAAAACAAACAAAACCCAAAACTGACAAACATCTCCATGAAGCAGCAACCGCAGAAATTCTCAGTGATGCACAGATGTGTAGCGACAGGAAAAGATGTCTGGAGGCTGACTTCAAGGAGGACAAGTCGCTCCCACTGGAGATAAAGGCAGACAGAAAGGCCTGCTCGCTTGCTGCCTGAAGCCACAACTTCAACTGGGCTGCGGACTTGATTGCACACCACTTGCTTCACCAGAACACTGTGAGGTTTCCAGTAGCTCATTACATCTAAACACTACTGCCTCCTTTAACAAGGTTTCCCTTCCGGATTGCCCCTGACTTACAGGGATAGGCAGTAGGTGTCCCTCCACGTGCTCCTTCCAAATTCTCTCCTCTCTCTGCTTTCTTCTGATCCACTTTTTATTTATGGGCTAGCTTTACAGGATATCCCTTCTGTGATTAAACAGGTCTTAATAATTCTACCTTTTGTAAAGGAAGCCTTCCCCAATTATTTAGATGTTGATATTTACCTCTGAATCTCCATAAATCATCACTTTATATGGCACCAACATGTAGAAAATAAGAATGAAGTTACCCAATTTTCAGAATGAACCATACAAATGACAACCTACCATCTAAAGCCAGAGACAGAAAGAGAACATCTGCATAAACTAAAGTAATGCGGGTTCCTTATTCATTCATATTTATTATGCAAAATGGAAGTTTTAGGAAGATTAGAATAATGCATACTTGTTCTATTATATAGGCAACTAATCCTCTGTAGATGGTAATGTATCCATAACTCCATCTCCAATCTAGAATTTCTGAACACGAGGAGAGGGTATTAAAATCTCCTCTGTGGGAGGCAGAGCATTACAGTGTCTGGCTCTGGCCTTCCTGCTGCAGGATGAGACTTGCAATTAGTGATGGCAAATGGAATTCACAAAACATTTCTGGGCTTTAGAAGCCATCGGAAAACTAGCAAAGGACTTAGAAAATGGTAGGAAAGGAAGCAGGAAGAGGGAGGTGGCAGAAACAAGTGAGCCAAAACCTGATCTGAAAGCAACAAGCTCAAGAGAAACAAATCAGGGTGCCAGAGAACAAATGCCATTTTCACTGCAGGATCTCTACAGGCCTGTGCCCTCCAGACCCCGTTCCCACCACACGGTAAGTTGGGGGAACTGAACCTGAGATTTCCTTAATAAACCAGGACCCTCAAATGGAACCAAAGTGATCCCAACCAAGAACACTCCCAGCCTCCTGGCAAAGGAAAGACAAACCCTCCTGGAAAAAACAGACAGACAAACAAACAAACAAACAAACAAAAACACCAAAAAACAGAATTAAAAGAGATTACATCTATGTTCCAATAATACTGGTCTCAAAATCCCTTCACAGAGCATGCAAGAAATGAGGCCACTGTGAGAGACAGAAGACTGAGGGAAAATGAAGACTTTAGACATTGGAATGATCAGATACAGAATAGAAAATATTACATGTTAATTGTTTAAGAACACAAAAGAGGTTTAAAAATGAAGAAGGATCAAGAGCCTATCAAAAGCAACAGGCCAAGTGTGAACATGGAACTGAAGGAAGATAAACAGGGACCAAAAATCACTGAGACGTAAAACACAACAGAAAACACACCAGAATGGTGGGGCAGTAGATGAGCCCCGAATGAAGGACTTCACAACCCTGCACCAAGAAGTGAAGACATTCCCCAGAATGCAACACAAGGAGGCAGGAGAAGAGGATGAACGCCAGCTTGAGAGACACGAACAACAGACTGGAGGTTTAAATAAGAATCCTGGGAAGTACAGCAGAAGGACAGAGTCAAAATTTCAGAAGAAAACAGCTGAGGATATTACAGAAATGATAAATCCAGAAATACAGGAAATGCACAGATACCAAGCAAGATGAGAAATCTTCAATTCAACATTTTGTGGTAAAGCTATAGAACACCAAAAACTAAGAAAAGGTTTTAAGGAAAAGGCATTTAAAGGAATTAACAGGGTGGAAACAGGGTTTAAAGCTGCTACAGTGGTAAGGAGATGCTAGTAAAATGGTACCTGTAAAGGGTGACAGGAGTATTTTTACTGCCACTACTGCTAATACTGTGTCTAATGCACATAACAACTGAAGACTGCGAAGGTTAAGCTGGAGCAGAAAAAAATTAAATGAATTATGACCCTCAAAAGAAGGATCATGTCAGGGCGCCTGGGTGGCTCAGTGGGTTAAGCCTCTGCCCTCAGCTCAGGTCATGATCCCAGGGTCCTGGGATCGAGCCCCGCATCGGGCTTTCTGCTCTGCAGGAAGCCTGCTTTCTCCTCTCTCTGCCTGCCTCTCTGCCTACTTGTGATCTCTGTCTGTCAAATAAATAAATAAAATATTTTTTTAAAAAAAAGAAGGATCATGCCAATGAATTTCACAACTCTGGTGATCACTTTAAAAGCATCTCTTCTTTTTATCATAGCATTTGTATCATGTCCAGGATGAGATATTACAGCACACATGATAGAATATTTTAAAACAATAGTCCATTTTGCTCAAACTCCATGTTGAAAGCAAACGACTCTGTCAAACACTTTGAAGAAGGTAATAGTAGTGGAACCATGTTTTGTCAAGAAAGCCCAGGGAGAAAAGCAGGTAGTAAAACCAAGTAGCAGTATCGAGGAAGGGCAGCCTCAGGAAGAAAATGAACACCGTTTTCTTCTGCTTTGTTCTCTTTTTTGTTTTCTTGTTGTTGGTATCTTTTTTACTTTTTATTTTTTTGGTCTTTCCCAGAAATCACTTCATATATATACACTTATCTGTTCAACTTCAGTGAAAGTTGGGAGGAAAAGGTGCCAGAACTTTTGAATGGTTGTCTTCAGCTGAGTGCTTATTTTCTTCCTTCAGTTTCTCTGGGGTTTCCCAATATTCTTCAATAAACATGTGTCGCTTTCTGGCAGGGTAAAGCCAAATGCATTTTTAAAAGAAGTAATGGCAGGTCATCCGTCCATCTAGATCAGGAGAGAGCCCATACCAGAAAAGGCAGAGAGGGCAGTAGACTCCCCTCTGTGAGTTCCTGCCCTCTTGGTCTTTCCTCAGCCCTTGATCTCTGCTATGTCTCTCCAGTCACACTCCAAACCCAGAGAAACAAAAGGACTCTTCAAAACTTAAACCCTGTGAGAAGGGCCACGTGGAAACAAGGAGAGCCCTGTAAGACTCTGAGTCATGTGGTCTGTATCTGAGACTGCACATCTCCTTGAGCCACGTTCCATTCCCTCCATGCCTAATGTTGGCCTTGTGTTCTACAGAAACAGTCAGGGCATCCATACACTCCTCTCTGTGTGCTTTTCTGTATACCTGATCCCATCTCAACCCACAACATCCAGCAGCATGCACCATCTGTCATCTCCCTTCAGTCAACCTGCAAATAGGTAAACACAGCCTGTAAAACCCACCCTTGTCCAAGCTATGTCTGGAGTTATGATCGTCTGTGTCTTTACCATCAAACTTTCTAAAAGGCTATTCTTGTGTGTGACCTCCATGGTCTCACGCCCAGTCACTCTATCTCTATGTCTGGCTTAGGACTCCACTACTCACCTCCCATTTTCTTTCAGTACTCAGTGACAACCTCCTCGATCTACCCCCACCCCCTAATCAAGCTGCTTTGCAACTTTTCACATCATCGAACATTGCTGACATTTCATTCCTTGAAATCTCTCTTCTCTAGACATCTGTGCAAAAATGCCTTCCTGGCATCAAAGCCACGTCCCTCCCCTTCCATCCACTACTCCTTTATTCTTCCCCTTTATCTGCCCAAGAAAAGAAGGAATTACCCTAAATCCTTAACTGTCACTCTCTCTACAAGGAATATATCCCTTGGCAACAGCATGATTGCATCTCTCTTCCCCCAAGCACCCATTCCTACATTTTGACTGTCCAACCAGAACCTACACCTGCACGTCCAACAGACACCTCAACTCAGATTGCCTAAAGCTGCACTCCTCCTCTTACCTCCTGCACCTGGCTCCCTTCCTGAGTAGCCACGACTGTTGTGGCAGTTGACACATCAGACTCAACATTCTGAAAGCACAGAGGCACCCCTAAGCCTACTGCAGCATTTATTTTTCCATAGCCGAGATATGGAAGCAGCCCAAGTGTCCAGCAACAGAAGACAAAGTGGTACATACACACAATGGTATATTACTCAGCCACCAAAAAGGATGAGATCCTGATATTTATAACAGTATGGATGTACCTAGAGGGTATTGTGCTAAGCAAAATAAGTCAGACAGAGAAAAACAAATACTGTATCTCCAGGGATGAATCCTTAAAAAATGCCCTACATATTCAAGTTTTAAGGCAGGACCAGAAGCAACAGTTTTAGCATATATCACCACGATATAAAATAAAATCTTAAAAAAAAAAAGGAAATAATAGGATAACAGCAATTAGGGTAAAAAGAATTAACAACTGTCTTGCTCAACATCACCAGCACCACACCAGCTACACGTCTGACCCCCAGACCAGCATAGCAGGTGTGAGGACAGGTCCAAGCAGAGAAAGTGATACTTGTTACATTTTTTGAAAAATGATAAACAGAAAGGATGCCTGGGTGACTAGGCTGGTTAAGCGGCCAACTCTTGATCTCAGCTCGGATCTTGATCTCACGGTGGTGAGTTTGAGTTCCACACTGGGCTCTGCACTGGGTGTGGAGCCTGCTTTAAACTAAACTAAACTAAAATAAAATAACACCTCTGTCAAAAGTACGTGAATTCAAAACTTACATGTTATAAGTCAAGTTCTACTTGTTCTAAGACAGCATGAAAACCAAGATGTCGTTATCAAGACAGGAAGCAAGATAAATTGTGTATTCCATGTGCCGTGAGATGACTCCAACTGCATCCAAGTCAGCCATGGCCCTCCACACATCTGCAAGAGAGGGTATATTATCCACATTAGCACAGAGGAAACCAAGGCTCAGAGAGGTTAAAAAAAAAAAAAAAGAGTCCAAGATCATAGCATCATTTAGCAGCATAGCCAGAATGTATAGGAATTACCTCAAAACAGACCACACTAGTGGAAGAATAATTAGTGTGGAGTTATGAAAACCCAGGTAGAATGCTGCCTCAGAAAGGCAGATAATCAATAAAGGAAAAATAAAGAGGCGCCTGGGTGGCTCAGTCGGTTAAGCATCTGCATTGGGCTCAGGTCATAAATAATCCTGGAATCTTGCCCTATGTCAGACTTCCTGCTCAGCAGGGAGTCTGCTTCTCCCTCTGCCTCTGCTCCCCATTCATTCTCATAAACAAACAAATCAATAAAATCTTACCCCAAAAAAAGAAAAAAATAAAGATTATAAGCTTACAATAAAGATATGAATGATGAGTCAAAGCTTTCAGTGACACACCCACACCTGCCTACAGTTCTCTGGCTAAAACATTGGTGGAATTGATGGGGTTAGAAGAACAGGAGGCACATAGGCCCGGACAGCACAGCCCCAGCAGATACAGAATCCTGGTGTAGGTTTAGCTAGCTTTCATTGTCCTTTAAAATGTCAAAGATAAAGAAATCTGGTAGGGTTATTGAAGTCTGATCCTGGGGGATGCCTGGTTGGCTCAGTCTGTTAGGCAGCAGCCTAACATGACTCAGGTCATGATCACAGGGTCCTGGGATCAAGTCCGGCATCAGACCCCTTACCCAACCAGAAGCCTGCCTCTCCCTCTGCCTGTTGCTCCCCCTGCTTGTGCTCTCTCACTGACAAATAAATAATCTTTAAAAAGAAAGAAGAAAGAAAAAAAAGAAAAGAAAAATAAAATCTGATCCACAGTATAGAACAACACAAAGGATCGTACTTTTTTGGGCTGATTTCTGTTTGTTTGATTTTAAGTAGGTTCCACAGCCAGCACGGACACTAGTGCAGGGTTTGATCTCAGGAACCTAAGACCATGAACTGAGCCAAAGGCAGACAATCGATTAAGCTACCCAGGCACCCCACTTTCTTGGGTTCTAATGGGACTTTTCCTAGGTTCTAATCCTAGCTGTACTGGCTGCCAGGGGGAATGAAGTCCAGCACCACAAGAAAAGCATCCCAAGGCAGCAGTCCTCTGCAGAAGATTTGCTGGTGGCTGCCATCATCAAAGAGTCAGTGGGTGAAGTTGTTGAAGCACAGTGGGAACAATGATAGCCACTGCCTTTTGGGTGTCACTGAATCATCCTACTCATCTTCAGGAAGCCTGGCCCTTCTCCAGTCAACGCAGCAAAAGCAAACTTGTTAGAAGAACAGGGGAGGGGGTCATCTCCCTCCCTCCCAGAAACTGAAGCAACCAGCCAAACAGTGCAGCACTGGAGTAAAAATAAAAATATGAAGGAATGTGGCTGCACCTGGGTAGCTCAGTCTGTTAAGCATCTGCCTTTGGGTCAGGTCCTGATCTCAGAGACCTGGGATCTGAGACCCACATCAGGCTCCATGCTCAGTGAGGAGTCTCCCTTTCCTTCTCCCTCTGCCCCTGCTCCTAGCTCATTCTCTCTCTCTCTCAAATAAATAAAATCTTTAAAATAAGAAATTTAAAAATGAAGGAATGAATCAAAATGCAGAATTCAGAAACAGAACTACAGATATAAAAACTACATATAAAAACCTGAAATATGACCTGGTGAGTGAGGAAGGATTATTAAATCATGATACTGTATGAATTGATTGCCAATTTTTTCTTAGAACATAGAGCACACTGCACTCCACGAAAACGAAAACACAAAATTAGGATTGAATACAAAAACAAAATTATCAGTGTTATTCCATCAAGTGTTTCTCTAACCTACTGATCAAAACCTCAGTTCATCCTCCAAAAGAATCTGGGCACCACCTCAGCACACATGAACACATTTTCAGGCCACAGTTCACACTGCTCCAGTCCCCACTCTAAGTCCTGAGCCATGGGCTCCTCCAGGCAAAGCCACCACCAACTAGGCCCCTGCCCTAGAAATCCCCAAACCCAACCACTTCACAACAGCGAGACTCAGGGAGATTCAAATGGGCAGAAACGTGGGACTTTGACTTTTTTTTTTAATTAAAAGAAAAATACAGCAAGAAACATTTCTAGCACAAAGGGAAGAGCTCATCTTTCACAATGTTGAGAGTATTAGAATTATCAATACACCATCAGTAGTTTGATAGGTCAAACAGGCCAAAAGCTGGAAACACAAGAGGAAATGCTCACAGCAAATAGACCTGAAAGCCAGGGCCTGGACCGGCTGACATGGCTCTGCTGCTTACCACAGCGAGAAAGTGTAACTTTCCTGGGCCTCAACTTCCCTCCTGGCCAGCAGGAAAGTGGCAACACCACAAAATTCATATCTGGTCGGGGATTACGTGAAAGGAGAATGCTCATTGAGAGCCCCGCCACAACGCCTGTCCAGCCACAGTCTGTGCCCAGTGAATGGGAATTTCCTCTACTGCAGCCACATGAAGAGCTGAAGGATCTGCACAGGATGCCTGTTTATTTACCAGTCACAAAACCACGTTCTGCCATAAACAGAGAGGGCAAGAGACCCCAAGAGATGGGAATATCCTTCACCCTTGCCTGGACCAGGCTTTCAAGACAAGTTGGAAAGCCCACAGCAGCTCTGCCACTGACTCTGAATGAGCCTTTGGAAGACAACACCATCCCAAACAACAGTTTAATTTACTTCTCTTTAAAAAGCAGTGAGACAAGGTCTTGGCCACATCTTCATAAATTAACAGCTCAGGAGGCTAAACCCCAATGATTTAGTTATGTCCCCAGCAGGCACACCTCCACTCGTGGGCAGCTTCAGGGAGAAAGGGTGCCTCCCCATCCATGAGGACACCCTCTGACATTCATCTGAAGATGCTTCCTACCCATGGGCATTTACTCCCTGGAACCCCCCCATCTAAGTTCCTCTCTGGATGCTGCACGAGGCAACTTCCTCACACCCCCATCACCACTGCTGACACCGCAGCTACCCCCGAGCCTTCAAGCAGGGTGCACCTATCTTTGCTGCCAAGCGTCCCATCAGCCCAGCTCTATCACTGATTTCTGTACCCTTAATTAATTAACTTATGCATGTATGTATTTATTTATTTTTACAGCTTCATTTATTTTAGGGAGAGATAGACAGAGAGAGAGATACAGAGAGAGCACACACACACAAATACAGGGAGATAGAACCTCCAGCAGATTCTACACTGAGAGCAGAGCACACCTCAGGGCTCAATCCCACCACCCTGAGATCATGACCTTAGCTGAAACCAAGAGTTGGATGCTTCAACGACTGAGCCACCAGGCACCCCTCTGTACCCTTAATCTTAAGAAAAGACAGACACCGCTTCTTTCTGTCAGCCACGGCCTCATAAGCCATCTGTCACACAGCCAAAGTTTCCAGAGGGTAGGACCAGGTCTGCAACACCAGTGATGCCAGAGTATCTCCATAAAACTACAATCTAGTGAGTACCAGGCTCTGCTCTAAGCTCCTAATATGGCCTTCTATTTTGTAACCCTCACAGACCTACATGCTAGGTATTATCCACAGTGCACAGAGGAGGACACTGATGTCCATGGCTTACCCAAGCAATCTACTTTTATGTGGCAGCAGCAGGGGCCTGAACCCAAGTCTGTGACTCCAAGGCCCCTCCGTCAACTCTGTTACTCATGCAGCCCCAACACAGTCATCAAATACCTCCCTAAACCCTCATCCCTCCTGTGAAAAAGCATGGTCTTCTGCCATTTCCCAGATGGGAAGAAAGCTGGCGTGAGCCAGATATAGTGACCTGCCCATGATGGTACAGGCGATGTCCCCCCTGTTCTCCCCACAACACCCATGTCATTCTGCACGAGGCCCCATGGGGTCCTTCATGCTTCCAGTGGAAAACTCTGGTGAGACCACCAGTCTCCTGGCAGGCCTTCATCTTGACCCTGGAGGACAGGACCAGTTAGGAGAAAGCGGCTAGTTAAGCCTCTGAAATGGGGTCCTACCACCCAGGAAAAGCCCCTTATCTCCAGGGCATCGCCCGTGTGAATTAGCTGGATTTGTAGAGGGCTCCACAAGCACCAGCCTTGCTGAGTCACTTTCTCTAAGGTGGTGGCTGAGACAAAAAGGACCCAGGAAAGAAAGGCATAGGCTGTTGTGGAACTCCAGTACCTTGGCATCAACAATTAATGTGAGAAGCTGCCTCTGCTCACCAGATCTGCATTTTATGTGGGGCACACTGTTCAAAGTTTACACCCCCCATCTCTGTAACCTTCACGACAACACCTGGAGCTCCCTGCATCATCATTACCACCTCACAGACAAGGAGACAAGGCATGAGGGGTGTGTAGAATGATGCAGCTCTGTGCTGGGGCCAACCGGGGGAGGACTCCCACAGGCTTGCTCTTCCCACTGCTGCAGAAGCAGCTGAAAACAACGAGTTTTTCAGTTTGCATTATGTAGAGTGGAAAAGTCAACCATAAAGGTCATTCAATTTTTAAATGGGTTATTCCTCAGGATAAAAACAGTTCCAAAAAATAATTTCCGAGAAGTTCAACATATTCCTCCTTCCAGGTGCCTGTAATGTGATGGAATGTTGATAAAATAAGTTCTGGCCCGTCAGTATGCCAGACAGAAACTGGAAGTAAGCTGTTGCAGGTCCCCAAAGGCTCTGTCACAACCCTAAGGAGAAGACATATAACTTTCACTGTCCCAAAGTGGTTATGTTTAAAAAAAAAAAAAGGCACAGGTGGAACATTTTAAATTACAGACTTTCAATGCAGGGGCAGTGGGGGCGGGGGGGGTGTCCCCCAACTACCCCCAAATGTTTCAGCTATATATAGTGACTTACCAAAGTGACTCATCACAAGTACCTACAAGGCGACTGACAGGCAACTGACCGATGAGGAAGGTATTTGGACTGCTTAACAAAACCAACACAACTTAGAATTTTCATTATTAAGAAGAGAAAACCATTTATTAAACACTCGCCAGGCACCAAACCCGCTAGGCACTGTCACACGCTCTACTCATCACAAGGCTGCCAAACTCAGTGCAGAAACTGAGGCTGAGTAAGTCACCTAAGATCATGCAGCACCAGAAACTGGATTCCAACCAGTTCTGACATCAAAGCCCACCCCAGCTTGCTGCAATGCTTCAGAACCTAAGCTTTGTGATGATCAATAAACTACATGCTTAACAATGTTTACACATCTCTGTTAGAATTCAGGGAAAGGTTTTTAAAAATGACATACACAAGGGGAAAAAATAATACAGTTTCTGGAGGCAGGCTGCCCAGGGTTCAAATCTTGGCTCCTCCACTTGAAAGCTGTGTGACCTTGGACTCCTTTAGCTCCCCTGTGCCCATATTTCCATGCATTAAAATGGTAGCCATAACAGACCCTATCTCCTAAGGCAAATAAAGCATTTTGGTGGTGTTGTTCTTGTTTTAAGATTTTATTATTTATTTGACAGAGAGAGAGAGAGACAGGGTGAGAGGGAACACACACAGGGGGAGTGTGAAAGGGAGAAGCAGGCTTCCCACTGAGCAGGAAGCCTGGTGAGGATTAGATCCCTGCACCCTGGGAGCATAACCTCAGCTGAACAACTGAGCCACCCAGGTGCCCACAAATAAAACATTGAGAATCATTCCTGGCATGAGTTAAACCTCAGAAGGTGTGGGCTGGTGTTACTTCTTGCTGGCCACTAGATAGAGTCAGCAGCCTCAGGCCCACTGTTTTAGCAACTCATTTGCATAAACAAAGCCCAGGCTCAGCCACTTTGTGCTTACCCTATGATTTCTTCCTGTCACTAACATCTCTCCTGACTCCTGCTCTGTGGCACTAAGCTCTGGGCCTCAACTTCCCATCTGTCAAATGAGGTGAGGAGCCCAGCTGATCTATCTGAGGTCCTTCCAGCTGGGCAACCTAGGGTTCTTGGTAACTCAGGGCCCAGAAATTTCAGAACCATCCTAACACAAACATTACCAGATGGCACTCACTCAATTTCCTCAAATCTTCTCTTCCGTGTTATGTATAAATGCTTATTTTCATGGCAAATCTTCTCCAAGATCCCAGAGCTCCACGAGCACCCAGAATAGGCTGGGCAGGCATTCCCAGTGCTGAGGCTGGGGACATGATGGTCAGAAGCTCTGACCTCCAGGGGAGATGGATTCCAAATCAAGCTGCTCTGATAAGCAGGTCTTCCCTGTTAGAGAGGATTTCAACAGAGCACAGTTAAGAGGAAGTGCAGGTAAGAAACTCAGAACTTGGCCCACCGGACAGAGGGCAGTAGGACAGTGGGCCGGAGGGGTGACAGAGGGATTGAGAGGAATGGCACGATCAACAGAGGCCAGCCAAGGCAGCCCTGATGCTCAATGTGAGAGGGTGGGCTGGGGATACACTGTGAAAATGGCTTCAAAGGCAGGAAGCAAGCCCAGCTCAGCACAAAGCAAAGTCCTGAGCAGGAACCTTCTGGGACCAGGTTGGACACTAAGGTGAGCTGATAATGGCTGTGGCACCCAGTGCAGTCTGAATCTCACCCATGCCTCTCACAGGCTGGGTGACCCCGGACCAGTTATGCTATGTCCTTTAATGTTTCCTAAAGGGTATATTCACTCCATAACCCTGAGCCATGTTCTCATTTCGGTGAGTGTGGGAGGCCGCAATAAGGCTTGAGACGAGAACCAAACCAGACCCTGACTTGTGCCTCCTTTAAAGTCCAAATAACCTAACAAAAGGTTTAGGACGGGAAAAGTTCAGTAGCACTGGGCAAGAGTCTGTGCTATGTGTTGTGCGCTCGCCTACGTGACTTCCCACACGCTTACTAAACAAATGAGAACAATTCGGTTGGGCTAAAAAGTTCGTTGCTGGTCCTTGCTGCCTTAGTACAACCCATAATTTACTTTCAGGTTTGCTGATTTGTACTGGCATCAGCCATTTGGCGTCATGAGGAACCATAGTTGCTTAACTAAACACAGATGTAATGTCACTATATATATGGCCTTAAGGCTTTGAATAAACTTAGCACTGTTGGACATCCTCCTCAGTGCTCCTCCTGTCCCCCATCTCTTTGCTTCTCGAGTTCTTTTCTTCATCCTCTTACCCTCATGTTCCTGGTTGATTTGTTGCGCCGGCCACGACAGGTGAGGATCTGATGGTGCCCACAATCTACAGAGATCCAATATATACAACTAGGACAGCCTGGAGGGGGGTGGGCAACCCAGGCTGGACAGGGAGTTAAGAAGGAGTCAGGAAGGGTGCCTGGGTGGCTCAGTGAGTTAAGCCACTGCCTTCGGCTCAGGTTATGATCTCAGGGTCCTGGGATCGAGTCCCACATCAGGTTCTCTGCTCAGCAGGGAACCTGCTTCCTCCTCTCTCTCTTTCCGCCTGCCTCTCTGCCTACTTGTGATCTCTCTCTGTCAAATAAATAAAATAAAATAAAAAATCTTAAAAAAAAAAGGAGTCAGGAAGAAGTCATTCCCACACTTGAGGCATGGGTTGGTACTGACCAGAGACACTGGGCAAGAGACAGTGTCCTAGGACTGCTGTAAGACTAGCTGGGTCCAGGCAAAGCACATAACAGTGGGTAGATGTAACCCATCTGTAAAAGGTGGACGGGGGGTGGTGGTTGCAGCTGGTTGAGCATCTGACTCTTTGTTTTGGCACAGGTCCATTCACCTGGCCCATTCACCTGTGCCTGCATGTGTTCTGTGGTGTGCTCTTTATCTCTCTCTCTCTCTCTCAAATAAATAAATCTAAAAAAAAAAAAAGGAAGTCAGGAAGGATCAGGATACCTGCTGTGAAGGTCCCAAAGACTCCACCCTCCTCAACTAGCCTCCGGAAATAAAGTAAGTGGATGCCCAGGAGCCTCCTGGACACAAAACTTTCCAAAGCAAAGCTTTCAATTTCATACTGGAGAAAAGGTTGCTATGCAAATTCAAGACAAAAAAGCCAGCCAGGGTGGGGTGGGTTTGGACGGGGTTGGTCCTGTAGGGCTCTGGCCACTAAATGTCCACTGCCCAAGCCAGAAGCCTGGAGTCTGTGCAGCCAGTGCTTCCTGAGGCTTCCACATCATGACCTCGCCCTGAAGTTTCCTCCTGGAAGCTCCTTACCCAGGGAGGCCACCTGTGAGCACCCACTCACACACACCCCAGCTTCTGCCCCTCCATCCAGCTGGAGTGAAGGATCCCCAAGCCTGCTCTCTCTGGTCTCTCCTGCACAGAGAGGAGTATGTGCCCCGGAAAGGAGGGTCCCTGAGGATACCTGAGTCCCTGGCCCGAAGACAGCTGGCTTGAGAATGTGGGGTTTCAGTGCTCTAGGCTCCTAGAGGAAACAGGGTAGGGAGCTCCAAGGTGGAGGGGAGTCCCGGGAGTCTGGGATGGCAGATGCCAGTGGCCCCCTAGTGGAAGGGTTTCAGGGACCCCAGAGGTGAGACGGGCCAGGGGTGAGGCCTGGGGGTGGACAAGGACCTGTGGGGTAGGGGGCCGGAGATGGAAGTGAACCCAGGGTGGTTTCAGGCCCAAAGTAGAGGTGTGGGGGTGGGGTGGGGGGAAGGGGTCCATGGGCCAGAAAGGAATGGTATCCTGGGGCTCCTGGGTAAAAGGCACTTGAGGTGGAGGGGGCCCAGTGGGGCCCAGGCTGCGCGGAGCCAGCTCCTCTCGGGCTGGGGAGCCCGGCGATTCTGAGGGACAAAATTTTCCATCAAGTTCTGGAAAAGAAGCCTGTCAGTACAGGCGTCTCTCCGGGGGCCAGACGAGCCCAGTGGTGCTGGGCCCCTTGATGTCAGTAGGGCCCCACGGGTTCCCTGGATACCGAGAAGTGGAGCGAGGGCTGTGGGGCAAGGGCTGTGGGGCAAGGGCTATGGGGCCTAGGAGCTCCAGGCCAGCAGGAACCTGTCCGCCAGGCCCCCCTCCCGCTCCCTTGGACGAAGCAGCAGGTGGCAGCGGGCAGGAGGGACACAGCCTCCCTCTCTCCCTAGCGCCCCTACCCCTCCCCAGCCCCACAGTACCTGAGTCAGCAGGGCACCGATGCACTCCCCAGCGCCCTGCCCTGCCAGCCAAGAACCCCTGCCTCCCCGGTAGGCACTACTTGCTCAGTGAGTTCGCTGGGCCCACAGAAGGCGGTGGGCGGGGCAGGCAGGTGCGGGCGAGCGTGTGGGGGGCGGCAAACAGTGATGCAGGCCTCTGCAGACCCGGGCGCCCTCGCCCAGCCTCCTGTCTTTCCTGTCCGGTGAGGGGCCTGGCTGCGCCCCCTGCCGGCTCCTGCTGCTCTTCTACTGACTCCAGGACCCCAGTACCCCGCCCAGTCCCAGCCTCCCTGCCCCTGCTTGAGCTCCAGGCTAGGCCCGCTGCCGCTTCTGGGCGGCCGAGCTGCGGCACTGGTGCGGTGTGGCTGGCCCTTTTCTCTCCCCAGGGCACAGTGGAGCCGCGAGGGAAGGCCTGAGGGGATCTTCCGTCTGCTCAGTGCCAGTGGACACTCTCCAGGGGCATCCCTACCTGGTGGGCTCCACCCATGGCCATCTTGGAACCCCTGGAATCCCCTTCAGAGACCAGGTGAAGCCCTCCTTGGGGAATCCAGGCTCCTGGGACCAAGGCGAGTTGATCTTGTGTACTGCTGTGTTTGTTCCCTGGCCTGGCATGGATTGACAGTTGCTGAATTGATCTATTCTGGGGTCATCAAGGGCAGAGCAAAGAGTTCAGGGCTGGGATCCCCAGGCCTGGGGTCCACACAGGCTTGGAGCCCTCTTGGCTGTCCCTGACAGAATGACCAAAGAGGAACCCTCAGAAACATGGATCTGCCTTGAACTGGCAGAGCATTCAGGGACAGGAAGGGGAATGTCTCCTTCGCAGAGTATCTGGAAGCCTGAAGTGGAAGATGGATTTGTCTGAGCCATGGTCATTAGTGTTGGGCCAAGGAACCCCTGGCTTGCTTCTCCTACCTGCATCCTAGGTCTAAAAGGGTGTCTGGGTGGCTCCCTCAGTGCAGCATCTGTCCAGGGTCCTGGGATCCAGCCCTGCATCTGGCTCTCTGCTCAGTGCAGATCCTGCTTCTCTTTCATCCTCTCCCTCTACTTGTGCTGTCAAATAAAATTAAAAAAATAAAAGTTAAGAGGGGGGGAAAAATGGCGCGGAAGTAGGAGGAGGCGTCTTTTCAACTTGTACCCCAAAATGAGCTGATTACCTACCAATCATCCATGAACTCCAATCACCCATGAAATCAGCCTGAGATAAGAATTATACATGTCTGGATCTCTACAGGGGGAGAAGAAGCCAGTGGGCAGGTAAAGCGGAGTGGGAACTGTGAACTGATATCAGAAGATAAACAAAAGGGGGAGGGAGCTACCAGAGGCAACCAGTTGGAAAGTAATACCCCAATACAAGCGAGAGTGCCCTGCATCTGGGGACCAGCATTAACTAGGAGACTGGTTGAAAGCACTCCAAAAGAGCAAAGCATCTCTGGGGAAATTGTGGGAATCGGGGCAGCTAGGGACAGGGGCTTAAGTCCCTGGTCCCAGGACAGCCTCCCGTGGCGCTGAGGCAGAGAGTGCGGCAGAGAAACCAGCTCTTGGTCCCTAAGCTGCCAGCGAATGGAGAATGCATGGGGTCCGTTTCCTGTGAGGGGATGGGAGCCACACCAGGGGGCAGAATGCAAGAGTCCTGCTATAGAGCCTGAGATACTGCCCTGAGAGAGGTATAAAGGCCCAGCAGGTGCCCTTTGATACATGCCCTTGTTTCAGAGCCTGCACCAAACTCTCGCCCCAGAGAGGTGCGCGAAGGCCCAGCCTGGTGCTCTAGGACCTGTGCCCCGTTCTCAGAGCCTGAGACCCGCGCGCGAACCTCTGCCTTCCCTGAAATTGGTGCGTGAAAGGTGGGTGCTCTTAGACCCAGAAAGACCGGGCACTCCCAGCCCGGGCCAGCGGGAAAATCTCAGTGTGCGATTGCTGCTTGGAACCTCTCTAGCAGTCTAGAGGTGCCCAAAGCTGCTGCTGCCGTGCTTTTGGGTACAAGCAAAAGATCCTCCATCCCCAGGGACAGCGACTTGGAACCTGCTCTGCCAGTGGCCAAGGGGGAACTTATTTGGGCGCTGCAGCCAGACTGAGGCTTCTCTCTGAGAGGGAGATCAGGGTGCGGTTTGTTTTCCTCTAAAACTACAAAAACCATCAAAAGCGGTCAAAGTGAGAAAAAAAAGTGAACAAACAAAAAACCGCCAGAGAACAAAAGCCTGAAAAAAAAAAAAGTTTCCTCAGAGCCCACCCCCTTGAGGGGGGCAGTAGGACTTAAGTCAGGGTACATCATTGACTGAAAACCCACATGGCAGGCTCCTTCCCCAGAAAACAAACCAAGAAAGAAAAAAAAAAAAAAAGAGAGAGAGGGAGAGAGAAAAAAAGTACTACAAGAGAACTACCACTACTTCATAGGAAAACTTTTATTTTTCATTCATTCCCGATTCTGGTTCTTTTTTTATATATATATAGGTAATTTTTTTAACCCCAGCAGGATGGAGGAAGGGGTACATGGCTGAGTGCCTCCCGGGTCTGACCCTGTGTGATGCCACCCGGTGCCTGCAGCTGCCCTCTGGAAGGTGTTGCTTTAGCGGCAGAGCCGGAGGGCACCACGTGTGTGTCTGTCTCCAAAGTACTGGGCACCACATCACAATGCCTTCCTGAGAAGCAGAATCAAGGACAGTTGCTGATCTTCATTCCTTCCCACCAAAGGGATCTCATACACCATCTTTGGAAGTTGGAGCCAGGGGGCACCTGGGTGGCTCAGTCAGTTAAGTGTCTTTCTTCAGCCCAGGTCATGATCCCAGGCTCCTGGGATCCAGTCCCACACATTTGCCTCCCTGCTCAGCGGGGAGCCTGCTTCTCCTTCTCCCTCTGCCATTCCCCCAACTTGTGCTTTCTGGCTCTCTGTGTGTCAAATAAGTGAATAAAATCTTTTTAAAAAGTTTGGGCGAGGGGGCGACTGGGTGGCTCAGTGGGTTAAGCCGCTGCCTTCAGCTCAGGTCATGATCTCAGGGTCCTTGGATCGAGTCCCGCATCGGGCTCTCTGCTCGGCAGGGAGCCTGCTTCCCTCCCTCTCTCTCTCTGCCTGCCTCTCCATCTACTTGTGATTTCTCTCTGTCAAATAAATAAATAAAATCTTAAAAAAAAAAAAAAAAGTTTGGGCCAGGGACGCCTGGGTGGCTCAGTTGGTTAAGCCGCTGCCTTTGGCTTAGGTCATGATCTCAGGGTCCTGGGATCGAGTCCCGCATCAGGCTCTCTCCTCAGCAGGGAGCCTGCTTCCATCCCTCTCTCTCTCTGCCTGCCTCTCCATCTACTTGTGATTTCTCTCGGTCAAATAAATAAATAAAATCTTAAAAAAAAAAAAAAAGTTTGGGCCAGGGACGCCTGGGTGGCTCAGTTGGTTAAGCCGATGCCTTCGGCTCGGATCATGATTCCAAGGTCCTGGGATCAAGTTCCACATTGGGCTCCTTGCTCAGCAGGGAGCCTGCTTCTCTTGCTGCCTCTGCCTGCCTCTCTGCCTGCTTGTGTGTACTCTCTCTCTCTATCTCTGGCAAATAAATAAAATCTTTAAAAAAAAAAAGTGTGGGCCATACTCTTTAGCCATTCTACTTTCCCTGGGGTAATTTGCCACCTCCCTGAATTTACCTGCATCTTTCCCAAAATCTACTTATCTTCCAGCCTTCGTGACCATAATGAGTCTATAAATTTTCAATAGACAGTGTGAACTTACACTTGCTAATATTTGCATAACATGCACCTCTTTCGATCTCAAAGAAAAGCTTCACACCGCAATGGTCTCTAATCTACAATTAGGTTCTGTTCTGGGATCCCACTGGAATTCTATGCGCCTGTCCCCTAAGATCCCATAAATTGTGGTCCAGTTTCCCAGCCAGCCAAGGAAAGCACATGGGAAATCTTGCTGAAGTATGAGTAAGAGCCAACGAAAGGGAACATATTTATCTGCCTCGAATGCTGGGACCTGAGGAAAGCAAGTTTCATTACAGACAAATCAGGAAGGAGGTGCAGATTGCTTTTTATGTCACTCTGGAGTGGAGGTCTGCTCACTCACAGAAGCTCAAAATCTGCACAAAGGACAATGCCCCCCACCCCCAAAGTCAGCTGGGGATTCTCAGGAAAACTTTAATTGAAAGTATTACAGATTCTCCAACTTCCCAAAATGCAGGAGGAACATCTACAAGCAAGACTGTCACCACTTTTAGAAAATTACACTTATTTACCTTTTTTCTTCCTAGAAAATCATCCTCTCACCCAATCCATGATCTTCTTTTTGTAACAGTTTCCTAAAGAAGGAAACAGGTGTCCTCCCATTCCAGTTCCATCCAAAATAATAAAATAAAAATCTTTAAAATTAAAAAAAAATTGTGATTTGTTGAGACAGAGCACATAAGCAGAGGGACAAGCAGACTCTCCCACTGAGCAGGAAGCCAGATTTGGGGCTCGATCCCAGGACCCTGAGACCATGACCTGAACGAAGGCAGATGCTTAACCAACTGAGGCACCCAGGAAGCCCCAAATTAATTCAATTTTTAATCACTTTGCCATAGACACTTTTGGGTGGCTTTGAAACACCAGAATCTCATTGACTTATCAGTGTCCTCTTCACCATCTCAGAAAAGGACTGGGTGCCTCTCAGAGGCCTCTCTCCCCTCCTGACCCAGGTCCCAGCCAAAGGTCCTTCACATTAGAGTATGAGGAACTGAGCGGGATGGGGTGTGGAAGCACCCTGGGGTGGGGTGGGGGACTCTGGGGCCCTCCCACTCCCAACTTCAAAGACAGCGCCTGCTTTCCCCTGCCTCATATAGGTACCCTGGATTTGCCCTCTTTAAGGTTCCTGGTTGCTGCAAAGGTCTGAAAATCTCCTAAGTAGCACAAAAGCCATCATGTGCATTATGGCCACACGGGACAGAGGGAGTTTAAAGGAAGAAAGATAAAGCTCCCCAGAATGAGCCAGCAGCTCTGGGCTTCCCCGCACATCTTTCCTGACCCTCAGAACCCTGGGAAGGAGCCCCTTGGTGCAAAGTCACAGGGAGAGCCCACGCACAGCCCAGGCCTCCTGCCCCAGGTCCTCTCCAGCCATAAACTGACCCCCTAGCCCCTTCCAAACCGTCTACATCCTCGAACCACCGACGTGCGGTTCAGCACCCATCTCCAGAGCGCAGGATGCACATGGCTTCCCGGCACCCTTCCGTGGCCGCTCACAAAATCACCGTGGGAATGTCGCATCAAGGAGACAGGGAATCGATTTTTATCCTCTGGGTTGTCTTCCCTCGTAGCCCCTCAGGAGTCCCCACGCAGCAATGCCGCGTGGGCCCTACTGCTCTGAATCCACTTCCCCGGAGGAATCCGCTTTTCTTCAGCGTCTGTGTCTGCAAACCCGGCTCCTCTAACACCCCCCACCAAACGTACCAAGAACCAACGGGGGAAGAAGTTCATTTCTGGCCTACAAGCCTTTAATCCCTGAGAGCTGTGGCTGATGCAGGAGCAGCTTTTCTCCAAATGGTGATTTCGATACGAGGTCGTTTTGCCTGCCGGCCCAGAACATCCCTGACGTGTGGCTCCCAGGGGCCTCCCCGCGGCCAGGCCTGAGAGTGGAGCCCACCCTTGGGCTCATTTTCTACCGCGCTGAATCCAGGCAGCGGTCCCGTCTCACTACAAAGGGTGCTGAGTAACGAGGTGCCGCCACCAGGAAGAGAGGCAGCAGGTCAGACAGATCTGAAGAATGACACTGGCCTTCAAGGGCCCCTCACAAGGGAAATACCATTAAGTAGCAGATCTGAACAGATATACTGTGTTCCACATTCACGCCGTAAGGATGGGGTTTCCTCGAGCCCTAATCAAAGGAACTCTTTCACCCGAGATCACTTAACCAATCGTTGACTCAGTTTCCTTATACTAAAAATGAGGATAATAATACCTCACAAGATTGTTTTGAGGAGCACACACGTTACAAAATGTTTAGAGGCACCTGGGTGGCTCAGTGGGTAAGCATCTGACTTCAGCTCAGGTCATGATCTCAGGGTCCTGGGATAGGGCCGTGTCAGGCTCCTTGCTCAGCGAGGAGTCTGCATGTCCCTCTCCTTCCCTCTTCACTTCCTGCCATCTCTCTCTCTCTCAAATATATAAATAAAATCTTAAAAAAAAGAAGTTCTTAGAACACTATATGCACATAGTACAGGACACAGAAGTACTTGTTAAACAGATAAAAGGGTACAAAAGAGGCTGGCTTCCCTTCAGATTTCTAATAGGCTTTTGTCTGGGGGTCTCTAGCTCTTAGGAAGTGGGCAGGCCGCAGAAGCCCAAGATTGTAGAGTTCCTCCGAGGCCAAGTTCAGTTTTCTATGCAGGACAGAAAACCTGTAAAACACATCCCAGACTTGCTTCGCTGCCTTCCTAGTAGGGAATCCGTTCCCTCAAGAGTGGTCCAATCTCTCTTCCACTATTTGGGATGTAGAAAACGTTTAGACATTTCTCCTTTGGTGCTGATTCCATCCTCATTTTTAACAATCTAGCTGTGTGTTCATCTGGTCTTCTGTTAGTTCCTTTATTCAACAAACACAGAGGACTCACGTGTCCTAACTGTGACCAAGACATCCATCATCTCATCCCACAAGGGAAACATATTAGCAAATGTGGCAGCAAAGACGGATGGGGTAAGGCAGTGACATCTGAATCAAGACCAAACTAACAAGCAGAGCCTGCCATGAAGAACATTCCAGGTATGGGCCCCATAGGCATGAAGGCGGAAATGAATAGAATATGTGCAGACAGCAGGACAGGGGACTAAGGGGACACTGGAAAGGAAGGCTGCGGAGCAGCTGTCGGCATTGGAGGCCTTGCGAAGGACTCTGGAATTCCCTTTGGTTTCAGCCAGAAGCTACATGAAGGTTTAAGCAGGGAATCATCAGATTAGCCTATATTTGTAAAAGATCGCTCCTCTTCCACAGAAGAAATGGGGATGGGGTGGGGGTGTCCACGAGCCTAGAAGCTGGAAATGGAAGCAGATGAAGTTTCCAATATCCTGGCCAAGGAGTGAGTCTGTCGCAGTGAGAGTGTCAAGATTTGCAGTTCTAAACTTTTTAGTAAAGTGGCTTATTAAACACACAGCTAACTATTGCCCGGGGTTCCTACTTTTGTAATAAGTTTTTTCTGAAACTCAAAAAGGAGAGAGGGGCTCTCTGCACCACGTGCCAGTCGGGGCGGAACATCATCGTCACATTACAGGGTGTTTTCAGAGCCTGTTATCCTTTTAGTACGACATCCCTCCCACCCCGAGACAACACCGTGCCTCTTTCCGCCAACAGAAGTTGAGTTTTTCCCTTTCCCTCTTCCTTCTTTCGAGGGCAGAGCTCAGGGCTTCTCCAGAGATTCCATCCTAAGTTCATAGATCTCACCGAGCCGACCACATTCCCCTCTCTGTGGGCGCCAGGAAACGCCGGAAACATCTGTATCTGCACCTGAACATGGGACCTTGGATACCAGCTACAGTTACTTGTGCTGTGGTAACAAGGACATCATGTTGCGTTTCAGGACATTTTCGTATATAAGGCCTCGGGTCGGGATGCTCAGGGTAGGAAAAGGGTGGGTTCACCCCTGGGCAGAGTGGCATACCTTCTCTCTCCTCCTGGCCTTTGCCCGAGTTGGAGATGCCCTGTTCCTTCCTCTTCACCTGAGTAATCATTATCTCTGCTTCCAGAAGCAGCTCAGGGGGCCACCTCCATCCGAGGGGCCACCTCCTCCCCAACCCCGCTGGACCAGGTGACCCTCCCCAGAATTCCATATAAATCCCTGTTAACGTTGATCCCACTGCTTCCCAGAGGCTCTTTCTCCTTGTCTTTACTTTGTCTCTCCTGCTGGACCCCAGGAGACAGGTCTCACTCATCATTTTATCCCAGCAGGGTTCAGTATGTTGCTGAATTAACACATGGCATGTCCCGCACATCGCTGGCAGCTGGATGAACTGGAACACAGTGTGGCAGCATGTACTGAAGCAGGGGTTCTCAGAGCACCAGGGGATTCAGTCGGTGAAGCATCTGCCTTCGGCTCAGGTCATGATCCTAAGGTCCTGGGATCCAGGCCTGCACCGGGATCCCTACTCAACAGGGAGTTGGCTTCTCCCTCTCCCTCTGCTTCTCCCCTCCCTCTCAAATAAATACATAAAATCTTTTCAAAAAATAAATTTTAAATAAATTTTTAAAAAATTAAGCATTTGTTCTCAGCTGCAGGTGATTTGGCTCCCCAGGGGACATATGGCAATGCCTGGAGAAACGTTTGGTTGATGTAATTGGAGGAAAGGGCGCCACTGGGCATTTGGTGGGGAGAGGCCAAATGGAGGTGGCCAACATCTGGCCATGCACAAAACAGGCCTCAGCAAAACATCACCCAGTCCACGAGGTCGACAGGGGAGACCCGCATCTAATCTAGGACCTGGAAAACCTTTTCCTAGGTTTACATGATCAAGGGAAATGTATCTGCCCATCAAAACCACAAGAATGTCTAAAGCAGCTTATCCTCGGAAGCCCCAAACTGGATGCCATGTAAAAGACCATTAACAGGAGAACGGATAACCGACTACAGTACCTACGTGATGGAAGACAACAGACGATAACGAAATTTAAGATGCCACATACGCGACAACAAGAAGGAATCCACAGATGTCCTGAGGAACCGAACCACCAGAGCAAGGTAACAGGCAAACTTGATCGCTGGTGATGGAAGAGAAGGAGGGGGCAGGGAGTGACTGACTGGGAAGGAGCAGGAGCGAACCTCTGGTGTGCTCAGAATGTTCCTGATCCTCATCTGGGTAGTAGTTACACACAGCGTGCCGCATGCTAGGACTCATGTGCTGTGTGTGTGTATTACACCTCAGCAAGCTTTACCAAAGGCAACGGTCCTCTAAGAGCCCCGGCAGGCAGGAATCACACACTGGAGCAGGTCCTCCGAGCATGACTTTCTAAGGATTTCGGTGCACAGCCGGCAGGAGCATTGTAGATATGTTTATGGGGACCTATTTCACCACAGAAACCAAAAACCTTACAGTGGGTCCTTGATTCAATTCTGCTTCGGTCATTTTCTGCTAAGGATTGTGCTACAGATGTGCACACAGACTTAGGTTTCAAGAATATTTATCACAGCAGAACAAATACAAGAGGGAGGCAGCAACAACACGGACCCAGAGGAAACTGTGTGATACCGCGGACTCATTAAAATCGACATTTAAAAATGTAAATGGAAAACGACTACAATATATTAATTACAATTAAAGAGCAGGTCACCCAACAAGCTGACACCTAAGATATATGAAGAATATACTCAATATGATTAACTATGATTAGCTAAGGTCATGAGGGGTTATGGGATTTCTTAAAAATTTTATCATTTTTCCCTAAAATGTACATATATTACTTATTAATAAGAAAAAATACACAATCACACTTCTTAAAAATAAAGGTGAGTTTTCAACTCTAAAACTGAGTACCAGGGGCGCCTGGGTGGTTCAGTGGGTTAAAGCCTCTGCCTTCGGCTCAGGTCATGATCTCAGGGTCCTGGGATCCAGCCCCGCATCGGGCTCTCTGCTCAGCAGGGAGTCTGCTTCCTCGTCCCTCTCTCTGCCTGCCTCTCTGCCTACTTGTGATCTCTATCTGTCAAATAAAATAAATAAAATCTTTAAATAAATAAAATAAAACTGAGTACCAAACCCCACACAACTCCCAGATTCCCCATGGATTCAGAGCCCTGCTGCCTGCAGAAGCGCTCTATCGACGCTCATCACAGTGGCTGAGACAGATTAAATAAAGAGATAACATTGCAGATTTCCTGTCTCTTATCCGACTGTGCGGATTGGTTACACAAATCCAAATCCATACATGCATTAGATCTCACTGAACTGCGTACGCCCTGAGAAAAAGACACTGTAAAGCAATTCCCTGTAAAAATACAAAAGTATTTCTGACAGCAAAAGTTTTCAGATTGCTGTAAAGAAAAAAAAAAAAAACTAAAAAGGCACGACCTTCCCTGATTAATCAAGTCTCCCTCGAAAGAAGGCTACCACTTCCCCAGGTAATCTCATCGCCTCAGATGAAACCATGTTTCTCTGTGAAGTGGAGGTGATCGCGGCTCTCTCGGAGTACTCACAAAGGTTTGGCGTGATTATGAAACGGAACATTATGACCGGGGCCCGCTGGTTGTGGTCACCGTCATGCCCACAGCCTGAACACCACATCCCTCCAGGAAGCTCCCTTCTCTGAATTCTGTGTGGTAGGGGCACGTGGCTGACTATTAGGAAGCACTGCATAAAGCATACCCTGTCGCTCGCCCAGACGCACAGCTCCTCCCGGAGCCACCGAATGCCATACAGAGCTAAAGCTGGGAGCAGTGGCTCACCGTGGACACCAATGACGAGGGCCCAGGTACCTCAGCTCACAAACCCATTACAAGCATATACACTTAACTCTAGCTTTAAGATGTTTCTCCTCTTACTTCTCAGTCAAAAAAGACTTTAAGCCGAGTAAACCAACAACAAACCCTAAGATAAAACATTTAACCGTGTTAACTTCCTAAGGCCTACGGTCGTCTTCAGCTTCTCAAGGTCACACCTCCCTGCTGAATGATTACCGAGGGTTGCTGACACGGTACACAGAAAAAAAAAACTCTTAGGATGTCCAGCCTCTAAGAGAAAAAGCAAACAGCTCAGAATGCAGCCAGACACGACAAAGGAACCACCGACAAAGCCAAACACAGAGGGGCCCCTGGATATCTGGGAATCTGCCTGTTCCTTTGCCTCCTCAGAGGAAACGAGTCACAAGACTGCTCAGAATGGGAAATGAGAAGGGCAGAAGCCCGGAAACCAGCGCGTCCTGAATTTCGTGCTGCTTCCAAGGAGTGAGCCCGCCTGCTGTGCTGCTGTGTCAGTTATTTACACAGTGGGCAGGTGAGGCTGACAGCTTGAAGGGATTATTTTAGAGGGAGAGCTATAAGTCTGATAAGGAGAAGGTTCTGGACCCTGGGGTCCCAGCACGCATCTCCAGCTTCCAAGCTGACCCTCCCTTCAGACAGGGTTTAAGAGGCAGCAGGGCAAGCATGGTCTTTGTATTTAAATCACCTCAAGGGGGCCCATATCTCCAGGCACAACCAGAAGCCAGGGAGGAGAGGGAAGGGGGAGAGGGAGAGGGTACCTCCACTCCTATCTGCTGGCTGCACTTCTGGAGCGCCTGATCCAGGAAGCTAAATGCGTGGACAGAACAGAAGGAAGAATCTGGGAAGACTGGAAGACTAGAAGAGCTGTTCGTGGACTAGTCTCAACCTGAACCACAGAAACACCTCTGCCTCCCTGCCCTCCTCCCCTCGGCTGGGCACCAGGTGCCTCCCTACTGCACTCCAGATACAGATCCAAGCTCAGGGGTGCCCAGTGCCAATGCCTCTCTCCGGCGCAGGGAATCTAGGGCATCAGCAGGACTCCTAGACAGCACCTCTGATATCTAATTTAAAACCAAAACCAAAATCCCCAACCAGCCTAAGCCAGCACAAGCAATACATATTTATGTGTAAGACACCTATGCACACATACACATTCACTTACACTTACACACACACACACACATGCTTTTGCAGCAGAAGGCAGGCATGAAACCTGTTTCCTAAGTCCTTTGCTTTCCTCATCTGCTTCTAGCAGCAACAGCCATTTCTGCTATGGATTTTCCTATTCGAGGGTTGATCACAGATCCAAATGCCACCGTCCTGTTTGCCACCCTTTCCTACCCCACCGGTCCGCTGACGTCTGTCAGTGAACCAGGGAACAAAGATGGAAGACAGGCCCAAGCTGCCTTCCTAAAGTGGGGTTATATTTGACACTTTAATAAACCTCAGAGCCTGAGCCTCTCTGCTCTCAGACTGGCCAGGGTGTAGCTCTCACTCTTACCAAACCCGTCCATCTCTCCTCCCCCCACCGCAGGGCACAAGGGTTTTCTCTGCCCGGCATCTATTTCCAGGCCCCATAAATCCTATCCCATTGTTCCAGGCCATCTGAACTCATGCTTAATAAACCATCCACCTCACCCTTCCGCCACCACCCCGAATTTCCCACAGGGAAAGACTGTTTCAAGAAGAAAAGGAAATTCTTCATTAGGGCTGGATTTTAAAAGCAAGCTTCCACAAAAAACCAGAAAACAAAATTGGGTATAAATACCATCCAATAACCACTAAATGTCTTTGGTTAAAGCACCTGCCTGCCTGTGATTCTCAGGTCCAGATGTGAGCTCAGTGCACATCCGAAGGAAGCAGAATTTGAACCTGATGCTAAATGACAAATGATCCTGAACTTCATGACCATTTAAGTGCCACAGTGGCTAGACTAAATTGCTCTGATGCAGAATTTCTCCCAAGTATAGGTTACTGAGAAACATAATATTGCTTGAAAATGTATTTAGGTGCGCTCATCCTTCTCAGACCAACACTCATGGGCTCTTAGTCATAACCAGGCTTAAGCTAACACGATTCCCCTATTTTCCCCAGAGAGGGAGGGAAACAAGAGGACATGTCTCTCATGTTCCAAGATCAAAAACTGGATCACAGCACTCACAGCATCAAGTCTGTCAAACCAGAGCTCTGGGTACGTACAATTCTTAAAGAGCTAATTGAATGGAAAACAGCCATCTGGGGCTGGAAACCCTTATGACATTCTGGGAAATGTATGGGCTTTAAAAGGATTATGCAGGGTGATGTGACTTTCAAAATTCCCAAACTCTGAACTGAAGCCTAAATGAGAATATGTTAAATTCACCCATTCCAAAACACAGCACAGTTGACTCGGACCCTAGAGCCCAGCTGTAGCTCAGGGTGTCCACACTGCAGCCTGTCTGTGGGAGGTCTGCAGACCACTCCCTGCTGAGAGAGTCCAGCCAACCCAATCAGCCTACCAGCAGGCTGTGGCACAAGATCCAGATCCTAGCCCAGGCACCAGCCAGGGTTCCATTTGGCCTGCCCTCTTATGGCTGAACAACAATCATGGAGAGCCACAGGGAGAGCGGCATTGGGTCCAGTATGGCCACTCCCTGCTCCTCCACAACACTGGTTGCACACTCTTCAACACAAGAAAATGGTGTGCAGAAACAAGGGCCTGCCACAGTAGGCTGTCGAGCAAGGAACAGAAAGCATCAGGGGACAGGTGGGACTGCTGGCTGGTCTCCACCTCTCCCAGAGGGCAGAGGCCGCAGAGCTTCTGCAGGCTAAGCAGAGACGTGTCAGAATTACCTTCCCAAAAAGTAGGCAGTAAAGGAGGATTTCAAGCAACCACAACCACCAGCAGGCCTGCGACCTCCAGATATCAGGGGCTTGACCATGACCGTGTCGGTAAGCAGAACACACAAGTGCCTTCTGGAGCGAGAGAAGACAGCTTAACGCTGATAACTGGTCCTCTCACTCTTCTCTGCTCTCAGCAAGTGATCCTGAAAGGGATGGACAAAGTTGGTCAGATTCACTGGAGAAAACACGAGCCAGTGAAGACGTCCCGGCTCGCACTAGGCCTCCCTCCAAAGGCTGGCTGCCCCACCCCTGGCACCTGGGTAACGCTGCTCTGGGGCCATCCACACAAAACGATTTACGTACCCCCCACCCGCAACAAACACACACAGACACACACACACACACACACACACACACACACACACACAAGCTGCATCGGGCTTTAGGAACCTAACTCAAACGCACCCCTAACAACAACCCCACAGGTGTGACTGGGTTGGACACTCCCAGCAAGGGAGGGAAGGCCCCCCCCTTGGGTCCTTGCCAGCGGCAGGGTGCCACCTGGGCCTCCGCCTCATCCTCTCCATCCGCGGGGAAGTCGGAGCGGCCCCCACCAACCACCACCACGCAACCAGATTGATTCTGGCACTTCAAATCCCCGCTGCCAGGGCCCCATCTGTGTGCTGACCGAAAAGCCGCCCTCAAGCAACCGGCCCGCGGAGCGTCTGGAGTTTTCCCAGCCCCTCGCTCACGCCTCCCCAGGCCGCCCCCGCCCCCGCGGGCCGCGCCTTACCGCCAGTGTCCACGAAGCGCGGGGGCGGGCGGTCCCGCAGCGTGGCACTCCAACCCGCCCTGGCCTCGTCCTCGTCGGACTCCTGCCCTTCAGGGGCGTGGGGAGGCAGCAGGGGGCCGGGGCGCTCCTGTTCGGCGTCCTAGGAGGCGTCGGAGGAGGAGCGCGAGGCGGCGGACGGGCTGGAGAAGGCGTTCCCGCCGCTGTCCGGGCCGGACTCGCGGAACACTTCGTCCCAGATGTGCAGGCTCTCGTGGCGCGCAAGGGCCGCCTCGAGCAGCGCCGGCGCCCTCCTCCGCGCGCTCCCGCCGTCCTGGGCCCTGGCCCCGGCCGACGCCCGCGCGCCCGCCCCCAGAGCGCCTCCCAGCCGCACGCGCCGGGCACCGGGCCCGCGCCGCAGCCCGCCGCCCCCCACCAACGCAGCCCGCAGCACAGCGCCTGCCGCCCCACGCCCGGCCGGCCCGCCATCTTGGCCGCCTCGGGCCCAGCGCCCTGGGAAGCGCCCTCGGAGCTCGGGCGCCGCAGGCTGCAGGCCGCGGAGGGACGCAGGGCGCGAGGGCGGGAGGCAGGGGCTGCGGCCGGGCCCAGGTGCCGCCGCTACCGCCGCCGCTGCGTCTCCTCAGCGCCCGCTGCATCCCCGCGCGCCCTCCCCCCGCACCCCGCGCTCCCTGGCCGACCTTCCCGGGCTCGAGCCGCCAGAGACGGACCCGCCTCCTCGCACCTCCGGCCCGCCCCCCGGCCAATGGGGAGCAGGCCGGGGCGGGGCCCGCGCGGGGCACGCCCCAAACCCCTTGGCCCAGCAGGGCAAGGAGAGCAGCTGCGCCGGCGGTGGCGGCAGCGGGGAGGGCGGCCGGTGGCTTCCTCGCCTGCGGGACCTGTGGCCCGGGACGGCCACCCGCAGGCCCCGCAGGCCCGGCGCGGCCCCGCAGGGGGAAGGGAGGAACCGAGTGGGTGTCGGGGGTTGGGGGGGACGCAGCCGGTCTTCCCGCAGCCCCAGCCGGCTCACGGAGCGTGAAGCCCGCGCTCTCGGTCCCCTTCCGCAGTTGGCGCCGGCGGCGGCGGGGAGCTGTCCGTCCCGGTGGTTCTGAACCAGGCGCTGTGGAAATTCCAGGTAGGCACCGGGCCTGAGGGTCACGATTCCCGTGGCTGCTGTGGCTGCTGCTGCTTCGGTGCTCCACAACCGGCTGTACCTTGAGCTCTTGCAAGCACAAGGGCTATCTGGCTTCCGGGAGCCTTGCTCTAATAAGGAGCCCTCCTCGCTGGTTCATTCCTGGGGTCAGGTGGTGACTCAGTCTCGCTTCAATACCCCTGTAATTTGAGGGGGTCAACATCCGATCTTAGTCATTCCTTCCGTCTTTGACCTTTGACATCTTTAAAATCAAAATATTCATTACCTTCCAAATATTAATTACTCTAACACCACCACTGCAACATCTTCACCCATACATTTGACACACTTGTCTGTTAAAGTATGGCACAATCACCCAGGCTTCAGTGTTCAGATAAACAATAGATCAGAAAGGTTTCATCCATCCCTCTGCCTTGGCCAGGAGTGCGTGGCACTCATTCCATTGATGACGATACACGTGATCAGGCGTTTCTTGCTCCTCTCTCCCTCCCACAATAATGCAATAAGTCACAATGATGGTAATTGGGCCATAAAGTCACTTGCACTCTGAAATAAAATAAATCCACAGAGATGTGAAGGGCTTGCAAATCCTACTGGGTATTAACTAAATAAGGATTACACGACAGGGAAAGGCATATTGCTATTTCATGCATAAAGGATGCAGATGCATAAAGGGTGAAGATGTTGGTACCACCAGCTAAGGTCGTTCTAACAGCAGGTGAGCAGCTTCTGCTCTCGCCCTCCCCCCGCAAGCCCCTGTTTCCTCCTCCCAAACCAGAGTCTCTGTACCAGCATGAATTCCTGATCATCACTGAAAGATGATATATAAAAAGGAAAGGATTCACATGACATTGCTTTGTATATGAATTGGCTGATATACGTGAAATTGTTTGCAAAGCATTTCAACTCCGTTGGAAGAATTGTGTCACAGAAAAGAACTGGTTTCCAGCACTTCTCTATACTGTGTTAACCAGGGAAAGATTCTGAAGAGAGTTCATACAGGTAATCAGACTTAAAAAGGTCATTGACACATAGATTAAAGACGAAAAGTAAGATTGCGTAGCTCAAGTTCAAATTCTGCAATTAGGAATTCTGTAATACTCCTGTAAAATTTAATGACATATATTTTAAAAAATAATTGAAAGGGATCAAAACACTGAAATACATAGGCAAGAACTCCTTCTCTTCTCCAGGCAGCCAATGAAAAAGTCAGCAGCTAAAGTAAGTATTTTAAAAACAGTGGCTAGCTTTGCTACCCAGAGGAAGCAGGAAGTAGAGCAGTAACAGTTACAAGGATGGAATCAGTCTTCCATTGTGCCAAATCTGCATTTGTATGGTGCTAATCCCAAAGAAACCTTAGAGTCTTTGTGCTTATGAGCTCTCAAGTGCTTGTAGCTCACAGAGCATGCAACACTGGGAGAGGATTATATGGTCACAAAAGAAACAGACTGGGAAATCAAATTGTTATCCAAACCCTGGCCCAACAAAAATGAGATGGCTATGTCCATTTAGAATCAAGGGTTTAGCAACCAAGTGCTACTTTGTTTAAACAAATGTTTCCGACCAAGAACAGTAAAAATACTTCAGCCTTTAAAAACAGGTGGCTGATTCTCCTTGTGAAAGGAGGGGAGGAAAGGGAAGAAAACAACTGGAAAACAAAAACCAAAAGACTTTCCCATCTGCTTGGCAACCTCCTACTCGATGCTATGATTATGGTTCTACATCATTAAGTTTTACAAGTAATGTTTTCTGACAGGATAATTATAGAACCAGCATTATACTGAGATCTTTTAACTTTGAGTCATTTAAACACATCTTCCAAATAATACAACTTTGTAATATAATTAATTTTAAGATTAATTATAATTAATATTGAGCTTTTGGTTCATAGTCTGCACAAAAGTCTCCAGGGTAGTAAGAACAACCCATTTCTGTAGTAGATTCCTTAGGCTTTGTTAAGCCAGAGAGGTTCATGCTCTTGTGAAACTGGGGATAATAGCCATATTTCATTGAGTCTTGGCCTCCTTTCCTGGTATAGTTTAATAAGAAACAAAAAATGCTACCATTCAAACTATGATACAATGTTTTCTTTTCATTAATATTTTAATTTAAATGTATTCAAAAAGCTCTTTGGTAAGTATTTAGACAGATTTTTATTACATATGGCCTTAATGCATACATAAAATAAAAGTTAAAATTTTGGGTTAACGTTTTTCCAAACCTCACATTAAGAATCTCACTACTTTTATTTGCTTTCTAACTGAGAGATTTCAGTGCCCAGATTTTTCTCACAATATGTTCCTCTGAGCCACCCAGAGCTTTTGTCATGCTGCACTTAAAAAATTATTATTAGACATATACCTGACATTCAATGTTAAATTAGTTTCAGGTGTACAACATAGTAATTTGACAATTCTATACATTACTCAGTGATCACCACAGTAAGTATATCATCACGTCACCATATAAACTTATTATAATATCATTGGCTGTATTCCCAATGCTGTACTTTTCATCTCCAGATGAGAACAGGAAATTATTTTATTTATTTTATAACAGGAAATTTGTACCTCTTAATCCCCTTCACCTATTTCACTCATCCCCCATCCACCTTCCCTCCCATAACCACCAGTTTGTTCTTTGTATTTAAGAGTCTATTTTTGTTTTGTTTTTTTTTTTTTTGTCTGTTCACTTGTTTCTTTTTTTATATTCCATATAGACGTGAAATTACAGGGGCCCCTGGGTGGCTTAGTGGGTTAAAGCCTCTGCCTTTGGCTCAGGTCATGATACCATGTTCCTGGAATCGAGCCCCGAGTCGGGCTCTCTGCTCGGTGGGGACCCTGCTTCACCTGCTCTCTGCCTGTCTCTCTGCCTACTTGTGATCTCTCTCTCTTTCAAATAAATAAATAAAATCTTAAAAAGAAAAAAAAAAGGAAGTGAAATCATATGGTATTTGCCTTTCTCGGTCTGACTTATTTCTCTTAACCTAATACCTTCTAGATCCAGCCATATTGTCACAAATAGCAAGATCTCATTCTTTTTTATAGCTGGATAATATTCCATTATATATCTATATACACCATATCTTTACCCATTCATCTACTGATAAACACCTGAACTGCTTCCATATACTGGCCATTATAAATAGTGCTGCAGAAAACCTAGGAGGGCATATATCTTTTTGAATCAAGTGTTTTTATTTCCTTTGGGTAAATATCAAGTACTAGAATTACTAAAGCATATGGTAAATCTATTTTTAATTTTTTGAGGAACCTCCATACTGTTTTCCACAGTTGTTGCACCAATTTACATTCCCACTAAAAATGTACAGAGGTTCCTTTTTCTCCACATCCTGGCCAACACTTGTTCTTTTTGTCTTTTTAATACTAGCCATTCTGACAAGTATAAGGTGATAGATCTCCCTGTGGTTTTGATTTTATTTTCCTGATGATGAGTGATATTGAGCATCTTTTCACATGTCTATTGGGTGTCTGTATGTATTTTTTGGAAAAATGTCTATTAAGTCCTCTGCCCATTTTTCAATTGGATTATATGTTGGGGTTTGGGTTTTTTGGGGGTTTGGTGTGTGTGTGTGTGTGTGTGTGTGTGTTCTTTACATATTTTGGTTATTAATTCTTTATTTTATTTATCATTCACCACTGTCTTCTCCCATTCTGTAGGTTCCCTTTTGGTTTTGTTGCGGGTTTCCCTTACTGTGCAAAAGCTTTTTATTTTGTTGTAGTCTTAATAATTTATTTTTGTTCTTGTTTCCCTTGCCTAAGCAGACATACCCACAAATAATGTTGCTAAAACCAATCTCCAAGTGATTACTGCTTATTGTCTTTTAGGAGTTTTATGGTTTCAGGGCTCTCATTTATTCATTTAATTTTTTTTTTAAGTAAGCTTTACACTGAATGTGGGACCTAAATTCACAGCCTCAAGAATAAGAGTCACATGCTGTAAAGGCTGAGCAAGACAGGCACACCTCACACTTCACATTTAGATCTTTGATCCATTTTGAGTTTCTTTACGTGTATGGTAAAAGAATGTGGTCTAGTTTCATTCTTTTGCAAATGGCTCTCCAGTTTTCCCAACACTGTTTTTGAGGAGACTTTCTTCTGTTACATATACTTGCCTCCTTTGTCAAAGATTAATTGACCATATAATTGTGGATTTATTTCTGGGCTCTCTATCCTGTTTCCGTTGATTTATGCGTATATTTTCTCCCAGTACCCTACTGTTTTGATTACTATAACGTTGTAGTATATCTTGAAATCCAAGAAACTGATACCTCCAGCTTTGTTCTCCTTTCTCAAGATTGTTTTGCATGCTACACTTCTTATAAAAGTATTCTGAGGTCATCCATTCTGCTTGGTTTGATGCTGGTAGGGTTTCTCTTTTTCTTTTTTCTTTTTTTTTTCCTTATCTGAGATTTTGTTCTCAAAATCTCTTGAGCTTTGTTCTCCTTTCTCAAGATTGTTTTTTTTTCCTTATCTGAGATTTTGTCCTCAAAATCTCTTGAGCTTTGTTCTCCTTTCTCAAGATTGTTTTGCATGCTACACTTCTTATAAAAGTATTCTGAGGTCATCCATTCTGCTTGGTTTGATGCTGGTAGGGTTTCTCTTTTTCTTTTTTCTTTTTTCTTTCCTTATCTGAGATTTTCATATAATAACCAGTTTATTTTCTTTCTTTAAATGGTCCTCAAAAGGTCTGTGGCTTGGCATGCCAAGGGATGTAGATGATCAGTTGTGCCCTAGGAGCAGTAACCACATGGCACAGGGTCAAGCTGTGGTAACTTTATAGGGACTTCCACCTGCTCAGCCCCAACTATAAGACAATTCCTGACATTGGAGATGTGAAAGAAAATGGGAGGGGAGGGGCATCTTAAAATCCATAAAATATGGCATATTGTCTCCTGTTTGTACTTTTACAATTTCTGATTTTGCAAATGGCCAAGCTGCCGCAGGGAACAAAAATGATGTCCTAAGGTGGCAGAGACTGACCTGGCCAGCCCTGTACTGCACAGGCTATGCGTTACTGGATCAGTATGAATGGAGAAAGCAGGGGCGAGTCAGGGAAGCTGCTGCTTCTCCCTACATTGCCTTCATCACCCACAGGGAGGGGGCCCAAAGCCAAGGAGGACCTCCTGGAACTGAGACAGGGGAGGGGAAAAGAAAGCTGAACGATGCCACAGCTGCTGAACCATGACCAAAATATGGGGGAGAAGGCTGGAGGCAAATGTGCATGGTACACCGTGACATTTGGAGTCCTAGGTGACATAGAAGCTTAAGGATCCAACCTTGCTCAAACTGATTTTACATGATGATTTTATCTACTAATTAACCCAGAGATGCAGAGGATGAAATAGGGCAATACTATAGAAAATGCTTGAGAGAAATCTCTCTTATGATTGAGATAACCTGATATTTCCATTGATTTATTCATTCATTCATTCATTCGTTCAACAATTATGTACTGAGTATTATGTATCAAATCCTCTTCTGAACACAGAATAAATCAGGAAAAAACCCCTACAAATACCATTTTTATAGCACATGCATTCAAATAGAAGAGAGAGAACAGACAGTAAATAAATAAATATATAATATGTCAGCTGTTGATAAGAAGTCAAAAGTAGAGAGGGACAGAAACTATGTTGATTGTGATGGTGCTGGTGCTGGCTGTGTGTGCAGTTAGGGGAGATTACTCTGATAAGAAGACATTGGCAGAACCTTGAGTGGATTCAGAGAACAAGACGGGTACATTTAAGAAGAGGAAACAAGTGCAACCCCCCAAGAAAGGCACGCACTTGCTGTACTCTGTTAAACACTAAGGAGGCTGGTGAGCGGAGGCAGAGACAGCTGAGTGAAGAGGTAGGAGATGAATTGAGAAGGAAGTTGAGTGTTAAATTTTGTAAGACTGAATTTTGTATTGAGTGAAGTGGGGAGCCATTGGAGATCTTAGAGCAGAGAAATAACAAGGTCTGACTTTTGTCTTAAACGGATTGCTTTAACTGCTGAGTGGAAAATAAACTAGAACAGAGCAAAGATGGAATCCAGAAGACCAGATAGGAGACTATTACAATAACTCATAGAAGACGGTGTTTTGGACCACAGTGGGAGTAACTGAAATGTGGAGAACTGGTCAGATTTAGAATATATTTTGAAGATAGAATCCACAGTTTCTACCAAAGAATTAAACGTGGGCAGTGAAAGAAAGAGATGAATCAAGAATGACTCTACAGTTTCCTGTTTGAGCTATTGCAAGACCAGCAGAGCTCGAGAAGAATAAGAGCTTGGTTTTGAACATGTTGGGTTTAACTCATCTAGGTAGATCTGGAAAGCAGGCAGTGGAAGAAAGCTCAAAATCCAGGTCTGGACTGGAGGTGGAGATGTGGAGTCATCAGGAGATAGATGGTAGAAGAGGGACAGTCACCAAGGACTCAGTGTAGACAGAGGAGAAGTCTGAGGTTGGGTCCTGGAGCACATTCATACTCAGAGATCAGGGAAATGAGAAGAAATCCCAAGTGGAGGGGCATGTCCTCACTCAGAAGGGATTGGAGTAAGGGTTCCACCCAGGTAAACTTAGTGGGATTCTGTGGGTCTTCTTTCCTTACCGATTTTTCTTTTCAAGATTTATTTGAGAGAGAGAGAGAGAGAGCAGGAGCACACACATGCAGGGGGAAGAGACAGAAGGAGAGGGAGAGAATCTCAATCAGATTACCCGCTGAGCATGGAGCCTGACGTGGGGCTCGACTCCATAACCCTGAGCTCATGACCTGAGCCAAGATTCACACGCTTAACCACTTAGCCACCTAGACACCCACCCAGTTTGTTTTTCATTCTTTTTTTAAAATATTTTATTCATTTATTTATTTGACACAGAGAGAAAGAGAGAGAGAGAGATCACAAGTAGGCAGAGAGGCAGACAGAGGGAGAGGGAGAAGCAGGTTTCCTGCTGAGCAGAGAGCCTGATGTGAGAGCCCGAGACCCTGAGACCATGATCTGAGCTGAAGCCACCCAGGTGCCCTCAATTTACTTTTCTCAGTGAAGTCATCAGAATGGTCGGTCATCAGCTGTATCTGATGGAAGGTGTTCAATTCTCACTCTGAACAAAATGGCTGTACATTAGAATCACTGGGAGAATTTTAAAAGCACACTTATATCCAGACCCTAATTGGATATTAATCTAATTGGTTCTACACCAATTAGATCAGGTCCTTTGGAGGTGGCCACTCCTGTGTTTTAAAGTCTTCCAGGTGATTCAAAAGTGTGGCCAGTGTTGAGAAGCCCTGGCTTAAGGTTGGAGGAAAGAAGATGTGAAATAGTCAAAATATTTCACGAGAAGAATGGAGATTCTGTCGGTCAGAGAAACATACTTGGATTTGTGGCTGAGAATTTAATGTGAAAGGGGCGCCTGGTAGGCTCAGTGGGTTAAGCCGATGCCTTCGGCTCAGGTCATGATCTCAGGGTCCTGGGATCGAGTCCCACATTGGGCTCTCTGCTCAGCAGGGGGCCTGCTTCCCTTCCTCTTTTTGTGATCTCTTCCCTTCCTCTCTCCTACTGTGATCTCTCTCTGTCAAATAAATAAATAAAATCTTAAAAAAAAAAAGAATTTAATGTGAAAGCTTCCAGCATTGTTGCTTTTCTCACCAACCACCTTCAGCTGCCAGGGGCAGACATAGGGTGGAAAGAAGGTTGGGTTTTTACCAGGGTGGGGTTTTATCAGGTATGTATGATGTATGATGGAGGTGAGAGTATGGGACAGGGATTATAGTTATGGGGGCGGACTCTGTGCCAGCTGTGGAGGCCTGTGAGAATTTGGGGTAAGAATCAAGAACCACAGAAAATGAAATAGGGGGATGCCTGGGTGGCTCAGTTGGTTAAGCAGCTGCCTTCGGCTCAGGCCATGATCCCAGCGTCCTGGGATCAAGTCCCACATCAGGCTCCTTGCTCGGCAGGGAGCCTGCTTCTCCCTCAGTCTCTGCCTGCCACACTGTCTGCCTGTGCTCGCTCTTGCTCCCTCTCTCTCTCTGACAAATAAATAAAATCTTTAAAAAAAAAAGATTCTCTTCAAAAAAAGAAAATGAAATAGGTAAATGGATTCTTCTGAGTGACTTAGATAATTAATACTTCTTGAAATAATTTAGTGCAGCCAGACCCCTGCAAAGCAGCACAAACAACTCTGATGAGTGCTTCAATCTACCACTTCTTCCCAGGGCTTAAGTCAATTGCTTTCAACAAGTGAACATTGAGATATTTAGAGCAAAGGAAAAAATAAATAAATATTGGAAGTTCGTATTTTTTTTAAGATTTTATTTATTTATTTGACAGAGACACAATGAGATAGGGAATACAAGCAGTGGGAGAGGGAGAAGCAGGTTTTTCCTCTGAGAAGGGAGCCCGATGCGGGGCTGGATTCTCAGGCCCCTGGGATCATGACCTGAGCCAAAGAGCAGATGCTTAACAATTGAGCTACCCAGGCTCCCCTGGAAGTTAGCTTTTTACATTCTTGGAAAATGGGATTTTGTACATTTATGTCCTTTTTCTGTCCCCTTGTGGATATTTTCCCTCTTGAAACACACCCAACCCCTGCTCCACAGTTGTCCAGTAAAAGAAAGGGATCTGAGTGCCATCCCCAAAGTTCACTTGCGTTTAAAGGAGAAACAATCCTGGGAAGCTGTTTTACACAAAAGAGTAGATTGCTCAGTTGTAGAAACTCAGGTATTATAAGAAAATGGGAGAGATATTCTTTACTAGAAGGGGGACTTGCTCAGCGTTTCTAAATTCACATTGGTAGATTGTTGAACTGTTGTAGGCTGAGTGTTAAAATCACATCTTTCCCTCCGTTTTCTTACAGAGACAATGATGGTTCTTCCAAGACCTGAGCCATCACCCAAGTAGAATGTAATCCGCTCTGAGATAATAGGAGAAAAAAGAGAGAGAGAGAATCCCAAGAAGAAACACTCACGTCAGGATTTTCATCAAATTTAGTGCACGTCTCACCATTTATTTTCATTTGCGGTAATTTTTTAAATAAACACTAATGTCGAATTGCCTTGTGTTAGAACGAGCAACTCAATTGTCAGAAAATCACGAGTCTCCAACGTTTGTTCTAATTACTAAAGCAGAAGAGTGGACAGAGTTTAGAAAATTTTCAACAAGGCTTAAACAAGAGAGATTTTCCACTTTTTTCTAATCAGGTCAACATAGATACCACTTTCCCTACAACCTTGTAGGCAGTTGGTATTTTTCAGAGATATCATTTGGTTCTTTATAGAAGGCTTAAAGTTGGAGGTCCATAAAAACGATAATCAACTTTTATGTGTGCCTTCTATAGGCCAGGAACTGTGCTAAATGAACAGTATCTAACTTAATCCTCCTAACAAGCCCTGTGAAGTCAACACTACTGACTATTCTCACTCCAAGGGGGGGCAAAGCAGATGCTTCGAGAGTTGAACTCAGTTTTCCGAGTTCATACAGCTCGTGTATGATGGAATCAGGACTTGAGCTCAGTCTAATGCCAGGTTGGACCCTCAGTGGCAGCTACTGTAGTTTTTTTGACCATCACCTGCTTCCCTCCCCCACCCCCACCCCCATCTCATTCCCATTTAGAGATAATAAGCCATACCTAAATGACAGTGGCCAGGCAGGAAGGGTGGCTACTGGGTTTAGTTATTTATATCCAGGGGGAAGAGCCGCCTCGCCCCATACGTTCTGCTTCAGTTCTTGCCCTGCCAGGGGAATAGCCATCTTTCAAACCATCAGTGTTAATTGCTGGTGAGGGATAAATTAGGCGGCAGGGGTCACACACAGTTTACTAGTCATGCATATTTCTTTCAGAATACCTAAGTACCATTCCCTTGGAGATGAGAAGAAATGATGGGAGGGATTTTAAAAGGGACTCCCAGAAATATTTCTGGACCAGTCATGATCACTAGCCCTTATGATGCTCTTGGAGTCATTTTACTGGTTCTTGAAATGAGTGCACTTGCCCTAGGATAGCTTGGACCCTCCCAGTAATCAGAAGCTCCCAGGATGGGTCAAAGATTACTTTATTTGCTATAATTCTGCAAGTTGAATGTATCTCTCAGCCATTTCCTGTGAATGCTATTATGGGGCAGGCACAGGGGGATGACTATGGGACAGAAACATATCAGGTGAGAGGGATCCTATGCTTTTGTATGAAGGAGAAGCCCATTCTCCTTGGTGATGGGAGTTTCCCTTCTGCTCTGACTCCTGCCCAGCCGGGATCAGTGGGGAGCCTCCTCCTTTGGGCGACAGGTCTCTTTCTTTCTAAATCTTCTTTTTGGGGGCCAAAAAGCAAGACTACCCTTCTTTTCATCTTTCAGCTTTTTCATCCTGGCCAACGACACTCAAACACCCTCGCCCCCAATTTGGGCTGCTAGACTATGCCAAGAGGCCACATACTGGATATATTACCTCAGGCCCAGTGTTTGGACTTCACTGAACCTTAATTGTAACATCTGAGAAGGGTTGGGGAGGCGGATGTTGTGAGGATTCATTAAGACAATGTTAAATTTTTATCACGGAGTCAAGAAAGATCTCTTGTTAGGAATGTGTTCAATCTTACCAGGATAGAGGGCAAAATAGCATTTTACATATATTTTTTTAATAAAGTATTTCTTTTTAAAAAATTATTTATTTGACAGAGAGACAGAGCAGGAATACAAGCAGGGGAGTGGGAGAGGGAGAAGAAGTCTTCCTGCTGAGCAGGGAGCCCAATGTGGGCCTCCATCCCAAGACCCTAAGATCATGATCTGAGTGGAAAAACGACGCTTTAAGGACTGAGCCACCCAGGTTCCCTGCAAAACAGCATTTTTTTTAAAGTTTTTATTTATTAATTTGACCGACAGAGATCACAAGTAGGCAGAGAAGCAGGCAGAGAGAGAGGGAGAAGCAGGCTCCCCGCTGAGCAGAGAGCCCGATGAGGGGCTCCATCCCAGGACCCTGGGATCATGACCTGAGCTGAAGGCAGAGGCTTTAACCCACCGAGCCACCAGGCACCCCGGAAAACAGCCTTTTAAACAATATTTTTATTTTTATTTTATACATATATATGTAAACAGAGAATTGAATGTATACATATAAATATAACTAGTAAACACATTTGATATATATTTATGTTTATCCTAGGATGCAACACTGCCCTCCTGAGCAGCGCAAGAGGGTGGGTTTTTACAAAGAATCACCAAACAGCTTGACCCAACTGAACGGCCTGCCTTGCGCTGCTGCTTAAGAGAAAGCCTTGAGTTGGGAAAGGTTTGACAAATACTGAGAAAAACCAGTCAATTAATATGTTAAAAACACTACCCAACCACAGTATGAACCATTTAGATATATGGCTTTAATTTTGACTTTAGTCTCCAAAGCCTGGGGTCCCTGGGGAAAGGGGGCAGAGAGAGAGAAAGGACCAGCTTCTCTGTGGGCCAGGTTTCTGGGGTTGCTCCCAGCCCTGCCCCCAGAGGGAATGCCCCCACCCAGGGCTTTGCTCCCAGAAGGGCCCCTCCCCCAGAAAGCCCCTTCCCAAATGGCCCTGACCTTTGGCCACACCCTCAGAGGTCCCATTATCCACCCCCAACCCCCTCACACCCCCCTACCCTGCCAAGCACCACCCTCAGAAGGGTTCTAAGGTGAAGTCAGTGTGCTTCTCTCTCAATGTCTAGGAATTACTCAGTTTTATTTTTGACTTTGTGTTTTTTGAGCGAAGTGGGTGGTGTAAGGACCTACTTTATATTTTTATATTTTAGCCAGAGGCTTCCATTGAGGTTACACAATAACCTTGTTGTTTAACCCTTAAGCTGTCCCTGCTCCCCTTCTCCCAGGGGACTTACTTAAAAACAAGTCCCGGAAATCAACCTCAAGTAACAAAGCCCAAATACAAGGGTGGGTCAGGCCAGGTAAGACATCTGATCAGTGGAGGGCTGCATACTGTCTCCCTAGCTACCAAGGAGTATGGGTCCCGCCCTTTGTGAGTCTTTTGGGCGAAAATCCTAACCAAAGTGATAGGCTAGGTCAAATATCTATTAAAAGGTAAGTGGTAATTCAATTGGTCACCTAGCATCACTGTGCAGCTTTCTCTGTGTGTTACAATTTCATTGGCCACCTGTGCATGACCAGGCCCAACCGCATGGCCTATGTCCTTAAAAGCTAGTCTGTAAAGGAGAGAGGGGTTGACTTCTCTGTAAGAAAAGCGACCCTGGCTGGTCAGTTTGATTCTTGATGCTTGGTGCAAAATAAAGCTTTGTTTGACCTTCACTTTGTATCAGTCTCGCTCTTTTAATCATGGACCCATTATTGGGGCATAACAGGTGGGATAGTGGAGCACGTACATAGTGGAGGGGACAGCCCACTGTGGGTATCCACCATTCCTTGCCTGTACTGCTCATTTGCATGTACTGCTCGCCCTGCCC
Organism: Mustela nivalis; assembly: GCF_964662115.1. Lineage (NCBI taxonomy): Eukaryota > Metazoa > Chordata > Mammalia > Carnivora > Mustelidae > Mustela > Mustela nivalis. The sequence goes on from NW_028136237.1 coordinate 689,881, forward strand.
GGTGAACACAGCATGGAAATGGACACCTCGTGAGTGGTGGTCAACGAGACTCGCTGACCACGTGATGTCTATGACCGAGTCAACCGGAGCTCGCCTTCCCTACAGACCAGAGCTTGCTCTGAGCACCGGCAGGAGGCGGTGGCCTCTTGTGAGCAGCCCAGAATCCTGTCTTGTCCTTTCTCACCCATGTCACCTCCCTGTGTTAGCCAAGCCTTGGAAGTGGTGACTTAGGAGGGAAGGGAAAGAAAGGCAGCCCCTGGCTCCTGATCCTGTCAAGTTCCGTACTCATCAGGAAGCCGAGGGCAGCAGGGTTGGTGGAACAGGTGTGAGTCCCCAGGTGAGGTAAAGATGGCAGAGCTGGTCTTGTGCAGGATTTCTACGGTTCTGATAAGAAGAGGGCACGTGGGTGTGCCCCAGCTGTGGAATCCCTGCATGAATTATTTAACACTGACATTGCACCCTGCGAAGATGAATGGCATAAATCATGCCCATAATCACATTATAAATTTTTTATTTGCTTGGAATGACATTAAATGCAAATAGAAAACAGCAGTCATGCCCCTTCAGAAGACAGATGATGGAGGAAATGAGCTTTCTATTTTAGTACCTTTAACAAACACTTCCTCCCTGTTTTTGCCCTAAGGGCCCTATATCTTCATTTTGCATGGGGCTTGTAAATTATGTAGCCAGCCCTGGGGACAGCTGTGCAGTGTCTCAATGACCCAGTGCAGGGAATGGCAGGAGCCTCCCTCCTTGATACAGTAGTGTTACACAAGCCCCTGAAGCTGAAACAGAACTTCAGGATAAAGTCTGGGGGGGAGGTCCTCAAATTTCTGAGTCATGGGCTGTCGTAAACAAAATAACAGCCGGGTGGCTTAGGCAACATAAAATTTTTTTTTCTCATGGTTCTGGGCGCTGGAAGTCCAAGATCAAGGTGGCAGTAGGGTTCGATTCTTCAAACGTCTCTCCTTGGCTTGCAGATAGCTGTGTTCTCCACTCTGTCTTCAAACGATTGTCTGTACTGTCTGTGTCCTAATCTCTTCTTCCTGTAAGCACACCAGTCCTGTTGGCTTTGTGCCCACCCCCAGTGAGCTTGTTTTCCCTTTATCACCTCTTTAAAAATCCTGTCTCTGAATACTGCCACATTCTGAGATGCTGGGTGTTAGGACGTCAACGTAGGAGTCTGGGGGCATCCAACTAAGCCCATAATAATAGTCAAAACTGGATCCGAAACTGAAATTTAGACACATTTTAAAATGCTAAAAGTGTATATATATAATTTTTGTGGTAGGCCTGAGATGGTTGGTATTCTGAGATGTATTTGTAACCTTTGAGGGAAACATCCTTTGGAATGATCAAAGAGAGCTTCTATGTAATTCCATACATCCACAATTAAACCCCAGAGCTTTTTAATTTGGAATTTGGCTGTTTTGTGCTTGGTGGTAACCAAAACCAGCCTAGGGCTTTTCTTTTGTTTTGGCAGAAAAGTAGGAGGCAGAGGACTTGAGCATTTAGACATCTTGCTGCTCTTTGGTTTAATCATACTCTACTGAGTTGCCCGAAACTAATTAAGCTCTTGGCTCTGTAGAGGAGAGATGATGTTCCTTACATGTCATTGGCCACAATGTTCCTTTTTTAAATTGTTGTTAGCATTTGTGTTATTTTTCAGTATAAGAGACAAGCTTTACCTTAGTTTGGGCTGATGTAACAAGAGCACCATAAACTAGGTGCTTTAAAGACATACTTATTTCTCTCAGTTCTGGAAGCTGGGAAGTCTACGATCAAGACCCTGGAAGATTCCGTGTCTGTTCAAGTGCCCACTTCCTGGGTCACAGATGACCATCTTCTCCCTATAACCTCCAAGGTGGAGGAGGCGAGGGATCTCTGTGGGGTCTCTCTTATGGAGACACTAATCTCGCCCATGAGGACTCCACCCTCATGACCTAAACATCTCCCAAGGACCCCATCTCCTAGTTATGTCCCTTTGGACATTGAGTTTTCAACTTATGAATCCTGGAGGGATACACTGTCTACAGTGAGCTTCGTCAAACATCTTTTATGTTCAAGGCACTGTTTTTTTGCAAAATTAATCATTTCCTACACATCCTTTGAAGCAAGAGTATTTCTGCACTTTGCCTTCCTTTAGAACCTTTCTCTAGAGAGGATCCTAAAAAGTTCAGAAAAGATGCAGAAGAAACCTGCTGGTTAGCTCGTTTTTCACAGTAGAGCAGAATTCATTTTGAAGTAGGATAATCTTAGAAATCCAGGCGAAGACACTTCGCTTGAAAATCATCTCAAATGATCAGTTAGTTTTGTTATTAGGAGTAATAGTAACTATAAGATCAATAGAACAACTTTTTGTTCTACTGTGGGCCTACTGTGTGCTGGGTACCTCGGAGCACCTGAGTCGAACCATCTCGTGATCCTTTCAACAGCCCACTGAGGGTCACACTGTCTTCTCCTCCACGTTATGGATGAGCCTTAAGTCTGGGCCAGAAATGACACAACTTTCCCAAAGCCATATTGCTACTGAGGGGCCAGCTGGGATCTACGCCCACTCTGGTGCCAGAGACTGTGATTGCAAACGTGGGCTGCACTAGCTGTTCAGAACAAAGGACTGTTCATGGAGGTGACACAGCTAACCCGTGAGACCCACCACCCTTTTCCCTAAGGTCATCCCGGTACAGCCTGCAGTGATGGCCCGAGTTAAGCATTTGAACTTGGTGCTGCAGAGGGCGTGTTTTAGGGACAAGATTGGTGTTAAGGGGGTCTAATGAAGCCCAGAGGGAATGGAAGGAAACAGGACTTGGGGAAATATCTGGGTCCCTGGAGCTGTGATCTCCTTTTATTACTGTGCACCTCTCTTTCACAAAAATACATACATACATACATACATACATACATACATACAAAAAATATTTGCGGACATAGCACAAATTTAAGCAAATTTTTGATAAATTATAAACTCTACTACTCTACTAAATTATTATAAAAGGCATGCAAAAGCTAAACAGTTAAATGGATGACATGAAATATGAATAAAACTTATAATATTTTCTTCCAGCCCCTTACTGGACTATTTGTCAAATTCCCTTTAGAGAAGACTTTTTAAAGATTTGTTTATTTATTTATTGAGAGAGAGAGAGACAACACGTGTGTGCACATGTGAGTAGGGGGGTGGGGCAAAGGGAAAAGGAGAGAAGCAGACTCCCCATTAAGCACAAAGGCCTCACTAAGGGCTCAATCCCATGACCCTGAGATCATGACTTGAGCCAAAATTTTGAGTCAGACATTTAATCAACTGAGACACCCAGGTGCCCTGGAGAAGATTTTTTAAGAAAGAGATAGGACACTGGATTTATAGCAATAATTCCTAGAATTAATGTTTAAAAGTGGGAAGATAGAAATGGTTTTTTAAAAATTTTTTTAAAGATTTTCTTTATTTATTCATAAGAGATGGGAGGCAGAGGCAGAAGCAGGCTTCCCGCAGAGCAGGAAGTCCAGAGTGGGACTTGATTCCAGGACCTGGGATCATGACCCTAGCTGGAGATAGACGCTGGAGATACTGATAAACCAAACTTTAGGGGAAAACACTGAACTTTACTGGGAAGATGAAGCAGAACAACAGCATATGGCAGCAACATGAGTTTTAGATAGTTGTTGGTCACCCAGAAGGCTTAAGGTGGAGAGAAAAACAAAAGGCTGTAGTGACCCAAAATTGTCCGAGTTGTGTAATTTGACCCAGGAACTTCCGGGTGACATAAAGATTTGTTTATTTATTACACGGACAGCGCCATGTGGGGACAGAGCGAGGGGGAATGAGAATTCCATACAAACGTGTGAGTGGCTCTTCTCCCATCTCCATGGGGGAAGGAAGAGATTGGGTTTACTCCAGTAAGCATGGTGATGAGTTGGTGAGGTAGGTTGACTAGATGTCTGGACACCTGAAAAAGCCAGCTAAGGGGGCTTCCTGGCCATCTTGTCAGTGTCTTATTGAAAGCTTGTCATGTGCAAGACTTTCTTTTAACAGGTTGCCAGGTGAATTGATGTACAAATCAGACTTCCGGCCGCCATGTGTCATTGCTCAGGTGGTCCATGACACAGTGCCCTGCAACTAAGGGGATTCACTTAGCATTACAGACATCGTTCTGTCTTTGTTATTTTGAAATTTAGAAAATATCTTATTAATTTGTTCCCCCCAAAGAGGCAATTACTATGACAGTCTTTTGGTAGAGGACACAAAACTGCTTTCTTTGTTATGAAAATCAATGTGTTACACCAATTTTCTGAAAGATAGAAATGAATTGCCTCCTTCCAGCTGGGTCAGGACATAAGTGTACCCTATGTATTGGTTTTTCAATAGATTCCATTTACAGATTGTACATGTCTCTCAATACAGAAGACATTTGCTCACATTTATGTGTAGAACATTCCCGAACCTGGTCCAGGTTGCGGATGAAACCGTCACTCTGACTGGCAAGGCATAACGAAGAAGAGTTTTCCTGTAAACAATATGTGGTCATGGAAGGAATCAGCACTGCAATTCGTGGCTGATTCCAAAGGCTCTAAGAGGTGGTAGATGCACAGGCAAAGTGGTGACTATTGCAGAGGAAGCAGGCTGGGGAGAGATAGCAAAACAGAAGTTTGAGAGGGCCCTAAAATCTCCTCCTGTGGGATTATTGGCCATTGAGCTTGAGAAAGGCTATGGTGAAAACTTGAAAGAGCATCAGATCAAACCCTTGGCCACTGGAGGTGGAAACTGACATGAGCAGCACTATCTCTATTCTTGACCCAAGGCCACAGGATGACAAGCTTTGCTTTTTCAATGTGGTCTCAAGTCTCTATACTGCCCTATAAAGAAAATAATACAAATAAATGCTGAGAGTGTAAAGTGTAAGCAGAGCTCCCCTTGGCCAATTCCTAAGTTTTGTCCACTCCGAAGTGAGTATCACTTTGGTGAGTGCATTGCAGGAAATGGCCTTAATGATCAATGGCAGACCTCCACTCCAGAGTGACATAAAAAGCAATCTGCACCTCCTTCCTGATTTGTCTGTAATGAAACTTGCTTTCCTCAGGTCCCAGCATTCGAGGCAGATAAATATGTTCCCTTTCGTTGGCTCTTACTCATACTTCAGCAAGATTTCCCATGTGCTTTCCTTGGCTGGCTGGGAAACTGGACGACAATTTATGGGATCTTAGGGGACAGGCGCGTAGAATTCCAGTGGGATCCCGGAACAGAACCTAATTGGAGATTAGAGACCATTGCGGTGCAAAGCTTTTCTTTGAGATCGAAAGAGGTGCATGTTATGCAAATATTAGCAAGTGCAAGTTCACACTTTTCTATTGAAAATTTATAGACTCATTATGGTCAAGAAGGCTGGAAGATAAGTAGATTTGGGGAAAGATTCAGGTAAATTCAGGGAGGTTTTTAATTACCCCAGGGAAAGTAGAATGGCTAAAGTGTATGGCCCAAACTTTTTAAAAAAATTTTATTCACTTATTTGACACACAGAGAGCCAGAAAGCACAAGTAGGGAGAATGGCAGAGGGAGAAGGGGAAGCAGGCTCCCCGCTGAGCAGGGAGGCAAATGTGTGGGACTCGATCCCAGGACCCTGGGATCATGACCTGAGCTGAAGGCAGACACTTAACCGACTGAGCCACCCAGGCACCCCCTGGCTCCAACTTCCAAAGATGGTGTATGAGATACCTTTGGTGGGAAGGAATGAAGATCAGCAACAGTCCTTGATTCTGCTTCTCAGGAAGGCATTGTGATGTGGTACCCAGGACTTTGGAGACAGACACATGCTTGGTGCCCTCCGGCTTTGCCACAAAAGCAACACCTTCCAGAGGGCACCTGCAGGCACCGGGTGGCGTCACACAGGGTCAGACCCGGGAGGCACTCAGCCACGTACCCATTCCACCATCCTGCTGGGTTTGGAAGAGCACTATCAAAGTCCCTGCTGCTGAAGGACCATCCAGAGTGACATGTCCCATGGGGCATGCCGGCATTCCTTTACCCCTTCAGGTTATTGGCAGCAAGGCTGGAAATTTTTTTAATTGCCTGGGAAAATGATAGCAAACAGCTCCAAAAAGGAGTTTCAGAATGCAGACTTCAGACTATGTTTTGAGTACATTTCATTCATTTGGCAGGTACTGACAGGGTGCTTAAGTGCCAGGGGCTGCTGCATTAGAAACGGACTTGAGAAGTTAACAGGAGGGGGCTCCAGCCCTCAACCAGCACAAAGTTGATCAATGGATGCATGTGACAGACAGAGCACTGTGACGGGGAGTACTAGGTGCTGTCATAAGAAGGGTATGCCTGGAGTTAAAGGAACACTCGGGGGGAGCCAGCACCAACACTCGGGGAGAGCTGTGGGAAATATGATGGATGCAGATGGCTCCAGGGGAAACCAGAGAACTGCTCAGATCCCTGCATCTTAACAGCTCCAAGTGCCCGCTGCTTCAGAGTGGGGGCTGGGCGAGCAGGGAGCTGGGGTGGGCACAGCGATGCCTAAGTTCCGACCTCAAGCCCCTGCGCTGTTTCACCTGTCCCTTTAGGAGTACAATGACATAGGATGTCACCAACGGAGGATCTACCCCTGCATCCTGGTACTGGGAAAGCACGCGAGGGCTGCGGAGCTGAAAGCAAGAGTTGGTAGTTCCAGTAATGTGTGCAGGGTTTTAAAAAACTATATACCGGAAAATATCCGGTCTTATTTGCATGTGTTTGTATCATGCACAATTTTTAACTGCAATCCTTCTTTTACCTTCTTCCCTGTTGTTAAGACTCTCCTCTCCTCACCGCTGCCTTTGTCCCTATAATACCTGTTGACAGCCTGGTGCTCATCCATGAGCTCATTCGCCTCTATCCACGCACGCATGGGGCTCTGTCACTGTTTAACAAATATGGGCTCATTTTATCTACCTCTTGATCTAGTGCTTCCCAGTTAATAATCCCTCCTGCATAACGTCCTTCTGTTTTTATCTTCATTTTTATAAAGAATGGCTGCTCACCTTTTATCAGGTGCCTTTATTTTTTTATCAAATGCATTTATTGCTATGGTCTTAAGAGTTTTTTCACAGTTAATTTAGTGATGAGGTAAATCTTATTGATTTTCTGGTCTTGAGCTCCCTTTATTTTCCTGGAATGAATCCAAGTTGGTCTCAGGATATAGTCCTTTGATAGATGCCTTACTTCTGTTATTTGCTAACATTTGTTCAGTTTCTGTTAACTAATCTGTCCTAAGCCAGATTTGTTAATAGCTTCCCCGTTCCTCCCTCTCAGGTTTGGGTATTAAAATTGTGCTCAGCTTCATCAAGTGAATTGACTTATTATTGTTTAATTGCCTGTTGCCATTTAACAGTAGAATGACAGTTATCCAGCTGCAAACCTGTCTGATCTTGGAACTCATCTTCTTAATTTTCCATTCTTGAATAATTTGGATGATTTTGTTTTCCTAGGAAATCATCGTTTCTACTAGGTTATCAAATTGATTAGTATAAAGTGCCTTGCAGTTTAGTGATTCTTTTATATTATGCATTTGCTTTTATATCTCTGTTCCCAATCCTTATCTGTTTTGCAACTCTCTCCCTCTCTCTGTCCCCTCCTCCCTGAAACCCCCCTTTCCCCATTCCCCTTCCCTCTCCCCAACTCCTCCCACACACCATCTTCCCCCTCTCTTATCCTTAATAGGGCATGTGAAGTTTTTTTTATTATTATTATTTCATTAGTCTTTCATAGAAACAACTTTGAGTTTATTTGCCCCTGATATTTTTTATTAGTTTAAAAATTTATCTTTATTATAACTACTTCCTTTCTTTGGATTGAGCTGCCCTTTTCTAATGGGTTTAAATGAGTACTTTCTTTTATTTAAAAAAATGTTTGAAATTGAAGACATTTGACACTAAAGTCTCCTTAGAGTATAACTTCTGGTGTCTTCTGTAAGTTTTGGTAGGAAATAGTCTCCTTTCCATTCCTTTCAAGATTTTCTTCAGTCGTCTTATGATTTCTTCTTTGACTGAAGACTGTATTTCTTAACTTGTATGTAGTTTCAATTTTTTGTTACCAGGTTATCTAATTCTGATTCTACTGGATTGTGATCAAATAACTGTTCTTTAAATCTTTAATTTGAAAGGCTTGTAAAGGTTTCCTTTGTTGCCTAGTATGCAATTAATCTTTACAAATATGGCTTTCCTTAGGTGTAAGAAAGAAATGTTTTCTGAGGGAAATAAGGATGTCTATTTTCTTTTTTTTTTTAAAGATTTTATTTATTTATTTGACAGACAGAGATCACAAGTAGGCAGAGAGGCAGGCAGAGAGTGAGAGAGAGGAGGAAGCAGGCTCCCCGCGGAGCAGAGAGACCGATGTGGGGCTTGATCCTAGGACCCTGGGATCATGACCTGAGCCGAAGGCAGAGGCTTTAACCCACTGAGCCACCCAGGCGCCCCAGGATGTCTATTTTCTGTGTGTCCTTGTTTTTCCGTCCTTCTAGTAGATACTCCCATTTGAAAAGCTAAAATTTTACCTTGTTATTGCATTTTTAGAGTCTTCAGGTATTATGTTGTTAGATGCATACCTGCTTATACCTTTTACATCTTCTTTCCAAACTCTGCCTTTAAAAATGTCCCTCTTCATCTTAGTACCTATAACTTTAGACCCAACTTGTCTGCGATGAATTTTGCCATTCCGGCTTTCTCTTTTGCATGGTATCTCCTCACCTGATACATTCCCAATCCCTTTTGCATTTTAAGTATGTTTCTTGAACAGCGTGGATCTGTAACCTCCTGATAGGCGCTTTAATAGAAAAAGTCACTCTGTACACATTTAAATTAATGATAAACAGTCATAATTTTATCCCTCCCATCTTATTTTGTTTTTATTTTCCCCATTTTTGATGTTTTTAATCAAGTTCATTCTTTTTGTACTTGATAAATAGAGAAGTTCTTTGCATTTTTCGATGACAGCTTAATTGAGATATAATTCACAGGCCATACCACTCACCATCTAATGTGGACAATTTAATGGCTTTCACTATATTTAACTATACTATACTGAACTACCTACACATTTTCATCATCCTCAAAAGAAAACTTTAGCCATCACCACCAGTCTTAGGCAACCGCTAATCTACTTTCGGTCTCTGTAGATTTAGCTATTCTGGAAATTCCATATAAATCAAATTATGCAATACGTGGTCTTCTGTGACTGACTTCTGTCAATCAGCAGAATGTTTTCAAGGCTCCTCTGTGTCGTGGCACATATCAAAATTCTATTCCTTTTCAACGCTGAATAATATTCCACAGGCTGGATGGATCACATTTTATTTATCTCTTCATCAGTTGATGAACATCAGGGTTGTTCTCACCTTTTCACTATTACGAATAAACCCTAAACCTTCATGCACAAGTTTTTGTGTGGGCATAGTTTTTTTCTTGGCTCTATACACAGGAGTGATATTGGTGTGTCATATGGCAACTCTGTGTTCTGCATTTTGAGGAGCTACTAAACCATTTCTAATGTGGCTGTGCCATTTTCCAAGCCCACCAGCAATTTACAGGTTCCAGCTCTTCACATCCTTCCAACACCTGCTTTTGGGGTTTTTGATAGTAGCCATCCACGTGGGTGGGAGGTGGTATCTCACCATGGTTTTGATTTGCATTTCCCGAACGATTAGTGATGTTGAGCATATTTTCACGTGCTTATTGTCCCATATATTTTATATATACCTTATATGTATCTTTAAATATATATTATATATTTCATATTTTATTTATATTTAAATACATATTTAAGAATGTAAATATATTTACATAAATATGTTTATATAAATATATGATCATGTAAAATATATTTATATATACATTTATATATTAATGTATACATTTGAATATTAGAGAAATGTATATTCAAGTTCTTTGCTCATTTTTTAAGAGATTTTATTTATTTATTTGAGAGAGATTTATTGAGAGAGATCACAAGCAGGCAGAGAGGCAGGCAGAGAGAGAGAGGAAGAAGCAGGCTCCCTGCTGAGCAGAAAGCACGGGGCTCGATCCCAGGACTCTGAGTTCAAGACCTGAGTGGAAGGCAGCAGCTTAACCCGCTGAGCCACCCAGGCGCCCCTCTTTGCTCATTTCTTAACTTGGTTGTCTTTTTATTTGAGTTGTAAGAATTCTTCACACAGTCTGAATGCATGTTCCTTATATATGACCTGCAAATATTTTCTCCCATTTAGTGGCTTGTCTTTTGACTTGTTCAATGGGGTCCTTGGAAGCACAAAACTGGGATATTTTGGTTGAGTCCCATTTATTTGTTTATTATTTTTTTTAAGTTGCTTGTACTTTGGTGTTTGGCTGAGGAGCCGTTGTTAGATTCAAGACCACTAACATTTACCTTTGTGTTTTCTTCTGAAAACTTTATCATTTTACTTTATTTTTATTTTTTAAAAGATTTTATTTATTTGAGAAAGAGACAATGAGAGAGAGCATGAGCGAGGAGAAGGTCAGAGGGAGAAGCAAGCTCTGTGGAGCTTGGAGCCTGATGCAGGACTCAATCCGGGAACTCCGGGATCATGACCTGAGCAGAAGGAAGCCGTCCAACCAACTGAGCTACCCAGGCATCCCGAACTTTATCATTTTAATGCTTACACTTATGTCTTTGATGCATTTGGGGTTATTTTCTCTGTATGGTGTGAGGCAGGACTCCTGTTTCATTATTTGCATGCGGCTGCTTGGGAGTAAAATACTGTTCTTACCCCCATTGAATTGTTTGGCACCCTTGTCAAACATTAGTTGACTGTAATTTATTTTCCTTTTTTTTTCCCCATTGAGGCATTTCACGTGCCATGTATATTATATTTCTAGGAAAAAGGAATCCCAGGATTTTCCCTCCTGCCTGGATTCTTCCTTCTTCATGGTGCATGATGCCAGAAGAATTTTTCCATGCAGTGAAACCAAACTGAGGGGATGGAAATATTCTGCCACTTTTCTAGATCTTTCAGTTATACAAGTCTAGGGCTGGTCATGCCACACTTGTTTAACTTGCCTGTGAGGTTCACAGCAGTTTTCCCAGCTCTGTGGTCATCAATAATTTCAAATTTGCCAATGTACTCATGCTTCGTCATCACAGTGAGGAAACGGGACGATGACTTTGGTGCAGGGCCTCCTAAGAACCTGGCCTTCGCCCCCCCTTTCAGCAGTGTTAATGTTCTTGAGGGCATCTGTGGGACATTTGTTCACACTGTTACTGCGGCACGGAAAGATGGCAGAAAAAGCTTTTTTCCCTTTTATTAATATTTGGTCTTGTTCTCCTTCCCTTTCTCATAACCAAATGCGTATTTCCCCTTCCTCATTTGAAAACTGCATACTGTTCTCCAGCTGTTTTCCCCAGACGAGACCTTGTGTATCAAGAATCCTTATTTCACGGTTATTATACACAATCTTAAAGATTTATGACTGTCCGCTTATTTTACACATGCATACACACGAAGCACTAAATACGGACTTTATCTGAATGGCTAAATGTTGGCCAAGACAGAAGCCAGTTGTAGTGGGAACTGATAGGATAAAGATATAGTCTGAAGTTTTTGTTCTTTAAAAAAAGCCTTCATGGGGCGCCTGGGTGGCTCAGTGGGTTAAGCCGCTGCCTTCGGCTCAGGTCATGGTCTCAGGGTCTTGGGATCAAGTCCCATGTCGGGCTCTCTGCTCAGCGGGGAGCCTGCTTCCTCCTCTCTCTCTCTCTGCCTGCCTCTCTGCCTACTTGTGATCTCTCTATCAAATAAATAGGTAAAATCTTAAAAAAAAAAAAAAACAAAAAAAGCCTTCATGGGGCGCCTGGGTGACTCAGTGGGCTAAAGCCTCTTGCCTTCAGCCCAGGTCATGATCCCAGGGTCCTGGGATCAAGTCCTGCATCGGATTCTCTGTTCAGTGGGGAGCCTGCTTCCCCCTCTCTGCCTGCCTCTCTGCCTACTTGTGATCTCTGTCTTTCAAATAAATAAAATCTTAAAAAAAAAAAGACCTTCATATTTTATTAAAAATTTTAGGTGTCCGAATTCAAAAGGTTAACAATATAGTACAATAATAATAATAATAATATATCATCTAATAATAAAATAATAATAATTTCTCCTGCATAGTCACTGCTGCACACTAGTAAAATGAAATGTTTCTTTTCTTTTCTTTTTTAAAGATTTTATTTATTTTATTTATTTGACAGACAGAGATCACAAGTAGGCAGAGAGGCAGGCAGAGAGAGAAGGAGGGAAGTGGGCTCCCCGCTGAGCAAAGAGCCCGACGTGGGGCTTGATCCCAGCCAAAGGCAGAAGCTTAAACCACCCAGGCGCCCCGAGATGTTTATTTTCATTTGGGATTATGGAGGGGCAAGGTGTTTTTGGCTCTCCTGCTGAAGTAGGGACTCAGTCAGTATTGTCTCCACCTTTTTCCCTAATAGTAGCTCTGGAAGATGAAGACGTCCCTCCATCTCCCAGACATGAGGGTTTGACCAGGGCATGGGATGGTATAAGCTCATTGACATAGTCTCATGAACTAAGCCCTGGTTTATTGGTCACAGTCATTCTCCAAGTATTTTCAGGAATAAACTTCAGGTGTTGCCCTTACTCTAATTTTTCTTTCTGAGATTTCTGACTGCAATCGCTACTTCCTGCAGTCACTCAAGGAGAAACGAGGCATGTGGCAGTGCAACAGTGTGTTTTTCTTTCAAGATGACAGAATCACTCTTGATTTATGTACGCGTCTCGTATTTTCATATATGAACATGGATTTTGGTGTCTACCCTGAGGAGATAATATATATGGTGTGAGCTACACATGTATTCTCATGACACGTCACCTGGGTTACCCAGAACTTTCTGGGCCCAGCAGAAAGGCAGAAACCCAGGTGAATTCCTCATTGTTCCAGCAGGCTGTCAGCCCTCAAAGGCCTTCTGGATGTGTTTGTGCATCGCAGTGTCTGCTGTGTAAGATACAGAAAGAGCACAGTAGTTCAGGGGGAAAATATTTAGGAACACATTTTCCAGGAGGAACCAGGATTCAGTTTGGGTGACTCTTGACCATTTTTTATCTTCTGACGACTGAAAGTGGTAGTTAATCTACAGTCATGGTTTTAACATGCATTTCGAATGTAATGTGAGTTTCTATCAACATAAAACTATAAGAACTGTCTTCCTAAAGGGCATTCATGTAAGGCCCGTTATTTTCCAGCTTGATTAATGAAAACAAAATTTTTCTGTAATGCTTTCTTCCTACTCTGTATTAGTTTTCAGGACTGGATTGAAAGTGATTTATTGTGGATAGGGTTATACCTGCTCGTGGAATTTTTTTCTGTTCCTGGGTTTTTAAAGGTGGCAGAGTTGACTTTCTGATTTTAATTCATCTTCACTAGATGAAGAATTCACAAATAGGACTTTTTCTTGAAATAACCATAGCCTGGGGGCGCTTGGGTGGCTCAGGTCATGATCTCAGGGTCCTGGGATTGAGTCCCACATCGGGCTCCCTGCTCAGTGGGGAGCCTGCTTCACTCTTTGCCTCCCCCTCTGCTTATGCTTTCTCTAATAAGTAAATAAATAAATAACCTAAAAAAAAAAAGAAGTTGTATTTGACTGGAGCTTCACGTGGAGTGACATATCAACAGAAAGACAAAGGAATAAGAGACAGGAAGCAATGAAGGAAAACACAGAGGCGCACAGTATAGACAGATGTTCCTCGGCTTATGACGGCCTCGGCTTCTAATAAACCCATTGTTCAGCTGGAAATCTCTTTAGTTGAAAATGCATGGAAAACACCTAAGCGACTGAACATCAGAGCTTAGCCCCGCCAAACTTAAATGTCTTGAGAACACTTACAGTATTGCACAGTTGGGCAAAATCCTCTAACACAAAGCCTATTTCACAATAAAGTGTCTGGTATCTCATGTAACTTACTGAACACTGCACAGAAAGCCAGAACAGGACGGTTCAAGTGTGTTGGTTGCTGACCCTCGTGATCACGTGGTTTGCCTGGGGGCTGTGCTCGCTGCCCCTGCCCAGCATTACAAAAGAGGACCCTACTGTAGATCGCCAGCCTGGAAAAGATCCAAACTAAATGCATATCACTTCTGCACTATTATAAAAAGTCAAAAAACCATAAACTGAACAAAGGTGAAGTCAGGGATCTTCTGTACCAGGTGTGTTAGGGAAGGTCAAGTGCTCCTGTCTGGCCAGGAACCATAGTGGTATGGGGGAAAGTTCCACAGTAGAAAGTTCTACAGCAGAGAACCACTAGGACTCAAGCACCAACGGTCACAGGTTACGCCAGGAAGACTGGATGCTGTTCTGTGGGCGATGAGAAGCCACGAGCGACTCAGGAAGGCTGAAGAGCTCTGGGCAGGTGGGACAGCTGAGGGCTGCAATGAAGATGGACAGGTGGAGCTGGGAGACCAGGTGGGGAGAGCCCGCTACCCTCGAACAAAAGGCAACAAAAAGGTCTGGACTGGGATGACGGAGATGGTGGAAGGTAATGGGATATTCATGAAACAGAACTGGAAAGCCATGGAAATGAAATAAGAGAGGGAGGGAAAACCGTTTATGACTTTAATTGCCAACAGTATAAAACGTGTTGAATTAAAATGAATTGGTATTTCTAGACCGATGATGACATCACAATAATGGAAGGAAACCAATTTTGATTTTGAGCCTGGTTAAGGAGACAGTATAGACAATAGAAAAGCAGAGGCTCTGGAGTCACACAAATGTCACCATTGAGATTCGTCCCCACTCTTCATTCCCTTCCCTGTAAACCCAGGCAAGTGACACCTGCCTCACAGCACTGGTAACAAATAGGGAAGAGCACACGTTCCCACGTTCCCGGGTCAGACAGGACAGCCAAGGATCAGCGGCACATGAGGAGGTGACAGGTGGTCACTAAACTGAGCTCAGGTGCATACACAGCATTTTACGTCACCTTGAGATGGCTCCTCTTGTGACCTCTCGAAGAAGGTGGCAGTGGTGAGGAACGAACTCCAGGAGCTTATTAGCATACATGATCTTCAGGCCGTCTGGATGAGACTCAACGATCTGCTCTACAATCACCTAGCAGAAGGAAGAGCGTTTTATTTTTATTTATTTATTTGTTTGTTTGTTTGTGTTTTTGTTTGTTTTTAAAGCACCTAAAAGAGAAGTATGAACTATACACTACAGAGAAAAGAATCGTGTAAACCTTAAAAATGCACTTTGTCCTTCCTCCTCCCCACTCAGTATGCTTTCTAAACAGGAGGTAAGTAACAATGGCATGAAAATCTAGGTCCCGGGATTTGGGAATACTGCTCCAACCCTGGGGGACACAGAGGCTGAGGGACAGAGACTGGCCTGAAGCTAAAACATCACACACACTCATCTGCTTCCCTTCTGAGCTTAAAAGCAAAATACTGTATCTGCAGACAACAGCTCTGTATCATCTTCACCCTGGCCTTATCCTCTACCGTCTCCAGAACAGGGAAAGGGCTGAGATGGAAAGTGATGGAAGAAAACACATCTTATTTTGCTTTAGTATTTAATTTTTTTTGGTGAGGCTGAGTTGCAGGAGGTGAATGACAAGCATGCAAACTTAAAATACAAACGTGGCCACAGTTCATTTAATGACATGGAAACGTAAAGTACTTCCCTAATTTAGCATATTAGATTCAGGTCAATGAAAAGGGCATAAATTAAATAACTAAAATATTTTCATTTAGTGACAAAGAATAATGTGATCTTTTTCACCCCCACAGAGAGAGCTATGAACTATAATAGGATACATACAAAGAACTGACAGATCATTTACTTTTAGTAGTCTTAATGAAGCTGAGAAGATTACTGAAATTAATCCTTCAATTTCACTTCTATCACTGGAATACTGTCTCGTTTTAAAACTGGAAGCCTTTCATCCTGAAGTCATGGTGGGTAGCTTTATACTTACGAGACAGAAAGAACACTCGCACTGGCAGGTGACTGGAAGAAAGCCCTCAAACGCTGAGACTGGCTTCATGACTTCTGTCAGCTTGAACTAGATGAAACCGACGCTCTCTAAGTTGGAAGCTGCTGATTGCTGGCGGCCTCACATGGTGCAGCCCATACTCCGGCCGCTCAGAGGCAGGATACACTGACTCCCTGTATTTTACTGTATCCTTATAGGTCAAGAACACTGGGTAACCAAGTTCTGGACTTAAGGTACTACCCCGCTAACTCGCCCTTCAAAGCCCTTTATCTTTGAATATTCCCTCCCTCCCACCTTCCTAGCCTGGCAAACTCCCCCATGGTCTTCAAGACTTAGGCCACATAAATTCTACAAAGACGCTTCCCCTCACAGACTTTCCCTGCGCACAGATCTGTCTTCCAGCTCCTCCAGTGGGCACGGGCGCCTTGGTGGGGTCACGCTTTTCGGCAACTTCATTAACATATAACTTATGGAAATGGAAATTGACCTGAAAATGTTCTGACCCGTACCTTCTTCCTAGGCAAGTCCCTCACCCCTACTAAATTAAGATGATCCCTGAGTTATGGCATCACTGGAAGAGACCAGAGCACATGCCTGTTTCCTGCCATGCTGATGGGCACCAAGCGGGACCAACCTTTTCTTACAACCAGAAGAGCAGGAACTAAGAGCATCTTCAAGGAAGAGCCCTGAGCTCTCTCGCATCCAGTCAAGAAACGAAGCCAGATTAGATGCTCTGTGTTTGTGGAATGAGGTGCATGGGGGCACAAACCTCATCCATGTATGGTTTCACCAGTACTTGACCGACTAACGCCTCTGCATCCCGTGTCTTGTCAATTGTAGCGTAAGTCTGGAGGCAGTGCCTTATGATGTCCACATTGGAAGTCTGAAGCCCTTCTAGCAGCAGGACTCCCAGGGACTGCTGCAGCATGGCCGTAATGTGGGCTATACGCTGCAAGAACAGAGAGACCAGGAAAGAAGGTCCAGGTACCACAGTTTCTAAAAGCTCAAATATATGTGTATAATTTATATACATATGTGTTATATATATAAAGCGAGCCTCTAATTCTACCAGAATATATGTAAGATTAAAATCCCAACATTTCCTAGAGAATAACAATGAATCTCTTCTCCCCATGATTGCTTTCTTTCTTTTTTTTTAAAGGTTTTTAATTATTTATTTGTCGAGAGAGAGCAAAAGCACACAAGGAGACACAGGCAGAAAGAGAAGCAGGCTTCCTGCCAAGCAAGGAGCCCAAGGTGGGACTCCATCCCAGGACCCTGGGATCATGACCTAAGCCAGAGGCAGTGGCTTAACTGACTGAGCCACTGAGGCGTCCCCTCCCTATGATTTCTTTGAAAGTAAGTCGGCTTCATCAAAGTGAAGTTTAGACAATTACGGAATGACAAAAAGTTATTTGCCTCTTAAGCTACGGAGTAAATCTGACAAACGTGCATTTAAACCCAGTCAAGGGCTTTGGATAAATGAACTCTGACTACATCATATGATGTGTCAAGTTACATGAAATTCAGAATTAATTTTACTTGCATAGTTTGGAGACTACGCTTGTGTCTTTACACAAAATCTATCTAGTGTGACATAATGGAAGCAGGGTCCCAAGCAGGAGACACTGAAAAAAAAAAAAAAATTCAAAGCTAGCTTCAAAATCCTGTAGAGTAGCAATTATCAGGGGAAATGCTAGGTCAAACCAAAATCATCCAGGAAATTCGCAAACAGCAAATTGAAAATCGAAACCAACACTTGCTGGTCTTACTTTGTCCAGAAGAGGCATGCCTTTGCTCTGAACAGCATGAAAGTGTAAAATGAAAGTGGTTAAATTCTGTGGCAATTCTCTCCAAAATCTGTCTAGTCCAGAGAGGGCTAGTAGAGACAATTAGAGAAATGTAATTCCCAAAGTTAAAACCTGCCACCCCCACCGCCCCCTATGCCTTACAGCGCTCAGGCACCTGAACCTGAACGCCATCAATTTTCATAACAAACTGTCTGTGCAGCAGGCCCCAGTGCAAGGGGTGAGGAGCGGGGAGGTCGTAGAAGCCACCGACGCAGCCTGGCCCAGGCCACAGGGCCCAGGCAAGGGGATGGAGCTATTTTAGGTCAGTGTGGGTACAACTGCATGATTCCTCCACGTTCCTCGGGCTCTCCCATTTGTGCCCTTCTTCTCCCTTCTTCTCCCATTCTCTAACCCCCTCCTCTCTCTTGCCCTGTCCTACCGTTCATACCCGAAGCCCCCTCTTCTTCTCTGCCTGCCTCATTCTCCCTCCCAAGTACCTCCCCAGTACCAACTACTGCTGTCTCCTCAATCAGCTAAAACTGACCGCCTAGCAGCAACCTGGGAAATCGCTCAGAGCAGCGGACTCCAAGTTTAAATTTACCCAACGGCAGAAAGAGCAAGCTCGGTGCTCCGGGAGCTGGTGAGAAATCACTCACAGTGCATCTGCCATCAAGTGGACTGGATACACTTCCCTCTTGCCCCCCACATTAGAAAGCGTCAACCCCATTCAAAAGGAAGTCGAACAGTGAAAGAAAAAAAACACACACACAACAAAGGCCCCAAAGCCCCTGCTGGGCTCTATGAGGCATCCCACATCTGAGGATGGGCAGTCAGGTAGTGAGGAAACACACTGTAAGGAAACCCAAAATCTCTGGAGACCTGCCATGGTGTGCCCCATCCCAGAGCATCAGAACTGGTGTGGAGGGAAGGCAAGCGCTTGGCACGACCAATGCAGAAGCCTAATCCCAACCTCTACTGACTGATCCCATGCGCATTTCCTATTTATCCTTTTATCGGCATTTCTGGGCCTGGCAGAGCATGATGGATTTACTGTGCGCTGATGCTGCTCTGGCCTTCCTGACTCTAGAGTTCAGAGCTGCTCTTCTGGAGAAAAAAGTCCTCCAAGGTAATTAATTCTGAGCAAGAAAGCGCACAATGTCTGTTTATCAAGGACAGTGTTGCAAAGGGACAGGATTGTAGACACAGAGCTCACTGAGGTGTTTCTATCCTAGGAGCACAGCAGCAACAGCAAAGACGGGAAGAACACTGGAGGGCCAGCTCCCCAGGGGCCAAACGTGGACATGGCTGGAGGGGCTGCAGGTGCTGCCAAGGGCCGCAGTGAAGCAGAGCCGCTGGAGACACACCGGCGGCAGAAGGGCCGCATGCAGACTGTCTGCTAAGTGTGGACAAACGGGGCAGAAGCATGAGTGCAACGGGCTAGAGACACAAGCACAGTGGAAGCTGACCACTTAGTTGAATGCCTTGATGTGAAAGGGGACAGAGACCTAGGACCAGAGAATCGCTTTCTTTGGGATGTGTCCGTTCTTAATCTCCATCATGAGACATGTGGAGCATATGGTCTCTCAAGTTCCTTCCAAATCTAAAACCTTAATTCCTAAAATTTAGAAACCTAACTCCGCCTGCAAGGGGAGGGACTGTTAGCGTCACACAACAGAGCACTCAGGGCACCAGGCGACCTTG
The DNA here is from genome assembly GCF_964662115.1 of Mustela nivalis. Taxonomy (NCBI): domain Eukaryota; kingdom Metazoa; phylum Chordata; class Mammalia; order Carnivora; family Mustelidae; genus Mustela; species Mustela nivalis. Next base: position 709,334 of record NW_028136237.1, read on the forward strand.
ACGCAGGCAGCCCAGCTGGTATGTGTAGGACCAGCCCCGGCTACTCCCACTGCACCACTGTGCGTCTCACAGTGCTGACAGGACCTAACTACTCATTTTCTGAGTCACTCATCTACCCTGGCTGATTGAAAATTCACACCAGGAAGGGAACAAGACAATCACAGTATAACAAAGAGAGCCATCATCTTTTTCCTATTTCATAAGTTTTTCCTTTCCTGTTTGTAAATTTCAACTGGATATGTCCTATACTGTTTCATAATAATATAATGCTGGTGCAAAATACATCAATGGTAATACTCTGGGCATGTCTAGGAAAAAAATGAGATGGAGAAAAACCAAGATGAATGGTAGGTATGCCTTAAAGATCAACAGGACTTTGCTAGTCCTCAGGGAAGGTGATTCCAAATATACTTTTACACTGCAAGCATAATGACGTGTTGGAACTGTGGTCTATAACCAAAGCGTTTATAGGAACATGTTATAGATTTCACCATTTCATGCTCTCCACTCTCCTGGAGCTACATTCTAGCCACAAACCTGGATTTTCTTTTTGTTCAGAAATGAATTCTAACTAAGCCGTCCCCGCCTAATTAGATTGGATGTGAAGTATTAATTTATGTGCTACTTAGTTAAAAAAAATGCTTACCTGCTTGCTTCTAGTGCAGAGGTTTATTTCAAACTTTGTGAATTTAAGATTTTTTCAATCTTTTCAACTGATCAAATAACTTGTATAAGCCTCAACATCTATAAAAATAAAAATTAAGCAAACAAAAACCGTCACCATCTTTACTCTTAATCATCTTTATTTCCCATGCTAAATGCAGGAAAATATAAGACCAAAAGTTAACTTCAAATATATAGGGCATGCTATATTTTGAATATTTCTATGAAACACAGAATTCTCAAGAATGCAAATCTTAGTTCTAGAATAAGCATACTTCCATATTCTATTGCAAGTTTATAGAGGAAAAAAAAAAACCCTAGACTTTGCTTTCTCATATTCTATACTCTTATTTCTTTTTTTCCCCATCCTGAATCTTTCTATGGGCATTTCTTTCCTATTTTTTTAAAAAAGATTTGTTTATTTGAGAGAGAGAGAGACTGCATGTGCGCGTGCAGGGGAGGGGCAGAGGGAGAGAGAGAATCTCGAGCAGACATCCTGCTGAGCACTGAGCTCAATGTGGGGCTCAATCTCATGATCCTGAGATCATGACCTGAGCCAAAATCAAGAGTCGGACGTTTAACCAACTGAGCCACCAGGCGCCCCTCCATTTGTTTTCTTATGGCCCTTTATTCATGTTTTAACTTTGGCTTCCGATTGTACTGGCCCTCTCAGTTTACATGTGCATATACATATATGCCCAAGCACCAAATCATTAAAGACCTTTTACACTACAAATATTATCAAAGAGGTTGAGGGACATTATGAAAACTCTCATCCTTAAAGAACAAAAAAATACTAAGTCATCCATTCAATAAATAATAATAATAATGAACACCCCTGGGAGCTCGATATTCATTCCGATGGGGGGTGGGGGGGGGAAGGGGAAAATAAAGCAAGAAATACACCCTGCTCTCACAAAGCTTACTGTTTTGTCTGGAAGCGCACGACAAGCATTCTTTGGACAAAAGCTGTGAGGAGATCCAGAGGCGAATTAAACAGAAGCCTGTCCCTCAAACAGGCTTCTCCCCACTGAGATTTTAACAAATATGCTAATAATACACATAGAAAACATTGTACAGAGCAGCAGGCGAGAGTCAGAAGCCCAGACTCCCAATGCCCGCTGTGCCCCTACATCGTTATGATCATGAATGATATCGGGGACACTTGGAACTGGAGATAGCACTAAGGGGCACACTCCCGGGGTGAGCCCTCAGATGTACAGAGTCGTTGCCTATCTCACACACCTGAAACTAAGCCAACACCGCATGCTAACTACTGGGAATTGAAAAAATTAAAGTGAACACCAGAACATAAAGAACACAGGATCCGAAAATAACAGCAAACCTACGGCAGAATCCTGAGTTTGCTTTGGAAAGCCCACTTCTCCCCTAGTCTCTAATATAGGCCTATTTTCTTTACAGGGCCGCTGACAATTTATACAGTCGTTAACTGTCAAGCGCTGCACCGACAACAGTTATCACTGTTTCTTGTTCTGGAAAAAGTGGGTGATCTTGAGATCGTGTGGGTACCTCTGAAATTCTGTCTTCTTATTTCAGGTAGATAACGTGACATAATGCATAAAATGCACATGCATGAGAGCTTTGAAAAAAAGCTAAATTTAAAAAAAAAAGAAAAAAAGCTGAATAGTGCTGACAAGTTCGCGGAGACAAGAGGAGAGGGCTTCAACTGGCATGCAGCATAAGAAATCTACTGGAGGGTACCTTTTTCTTCATTATGTCCTCTTGTTTACACATTCGTTCATCTACTGCCCGAATTCCTTCACTGATTGATGACCTGAGACTCTTTAAAAGAATAATAAAGAAAATGTATTACAGACATTGTTTTGTCACATTATCAATTTCCTACATCTCATTCAATTCCACAGAAATTAATACCTGTGCACCAGTACTATGCAGATATTGACAAAAAAAAAAAAAAAGAACATGACATACCAGACACAGTTACTTTTGAGGGGACTCATGACCTGGGGGCATAATGACACGAAGGCAGGGTCACATGGCCAGAAGAAGAATGACATATACAGTGAAAGTTATGGGGATGAGGGGGCTTAGAATGGAGAACAGATAATATGAGGCAACGTACAGGAGAGTCTGGAAATGCGACGGGGCTCCAATCGGACTCTGAAAGCCATGTGTACACAGCTGCCGAGGTGGGGAGGGGATGGGGAGCAGATGTAAGTGCACACACACTCAGGGGCAGGGTCAGACAGGCACACAGCCATGTGCACTGCAGGCTTCCTTCTGGAGAGAAGCAGAAATAGGAATGGAGGGCCAACTTCACTGAGATGAAGTCTTTAGATTCTGCATATTTTGGAGAACGAAAGAATGTCAAAGCACTGATGCATGATGATGAAATGTGGGTATGGAAATACCAGGAATCAAGAATGAAGAACAGAAGACCAGAAAAAGGCAGAGCACAGAGGTAGAGAAACATGTCCAGAAGCTAATGAATAAAGAGATAATTAGGAATTAGGGCCAAAACAAAGGTTAACAGAAACAACTAGAATGAAGTAGGCATATCACAAAAATTCCACAGGAAGGTGAATTAATTCACTCCATCAACATTATGAAACACCTCCTGGACGTCAGTATTGTGGCAGCCTACAGGGATGCAATGAAGACAGATATAGTCATATCCCTCAGTGGTCTGAGAATCTCACAGAACAGCTTCAGAGTTGGGACCAGAAAGGCAGGTCAGGCCTGTGGCTGAGCAGGAACAAAGTGGCCATAAAAACAGGCCATTGAAAAGGGAGGGGATACAGTGATGGCAGGGGGTGGGGCGGGACGGGAGCCTGTGTGAGTAGAGCAAATCTGCCTCCAGGGAGGGGGTTCGAGAGAAGAGTGGGAGGCCAAAGGAAGGCTAGGCTTGGGAAACAACACCACTATGAGGCCCCGGGAGGAAGAGGCACACCAAGGAGGCAGTGGGAGAGCCCCACAGCGGCTGGTGTGGAATCCAACAGCGGACCATGAAAATCCCTTCCATTCCAAGGAAAACTATCTTTAACAAGATTTTGTAAAATTCAAATGAGACATAAACCATGGAAAGTATTGGCTACCTCAAGGCACAACTCAAGATTTTTACCTGTCTCACGAACTCTTTCCTGCCTGCCCATCCCCTAGGCTTCTCAGCACTGATATTTCCATTACTTCGCATTTTTCTTGGTTCTAACCATGTACTGTGTCTTCCCTTAAATTATGTTCTCCTTATATTCTCTCTAGGATGCAGGCACTGTCTTAGGGGAGGGACGCAAGAGGCCACTCAAGCTAGAGGAGACACACAAGGAAGGATGGTGTCGTTTATGACAAGTTTACGACAGGGCATCAGAATGGACACAGGCTGTAAGTCAGGGCACCAGACACAGACGGGGGGGGGGGAGAGACAGGGCAGCACAGTTTTCTGTTAGAAGTGATGCCACAACTGCCCCTCCACT